>NC_140582.1:470616168-471223668 GCF_964204655.1 Triturus cristatus | reverse complement strand
TAAGTCTTTGCTTCTATCTTCTAGGCGACAGTGCATGCGCCCTGCGTGAATATATACTCACCCCCTACATCAATCCAGCAACACCACAGGAGCAACGATACAACGCCGCCCACATAAGCACAAGGAATGTCATAGAGAGGACCTTTGGGATTCTGAAGAGTCGCTTTAGAATCCTACATAAGATTGGCGGCGCCTTGCTATACAAACCTGATACCTGCTGCAGGATTGTAGCTGTATGTGCTATGCTGCACAACATTGCGACCAGAAGGGGGATACCCATAGAGGTTGACAGGAATGACGTCCACCGGGATGACCAACCACCCGCCCAACACCGACAGGCACACGTCCCTAACACAGCAGAGGGCCATAGGAGGCGGACATACATCATGCAACATCATTTCTGAAGCAGGTAAGAATGAAACATTACAATTTCATTGGTGGTGCAACTGTTTAATGCACAGGAGCACTGAGGTATGTGCGACCAAACAAGCTATGAAATGAATGCTCCCCAGGAAAAATGTAACAACAAATGTCCGTTTCAGTCACGGCTGTGCAGCGTCAAGAAGGGGAGGACCATGGTTTCCCCACCACAGTCAAGTATGACTGTCATACAGTCTAGTGGCGCTTGCCACGTACGCCAAGCCTCCTCTCAGGTGTCTCCGATGCCTCACCACGGCCTGTCCCCGTGGAGCACCGTGAACTGCGGCGCCTGGTGCTGGCCTCTTCCACAGACACACTGCTCACACTCGAGGCAGCCTCACTGCCGTCTTCCCCTCCCAAAGCGCCAGCACTGAATGTGCCGCTCTGCAGGTGTTCTACTGCAGTGGTGACCCGCCCTAGAGCCTTGGCAACATCCCGGCAAAAGTGTCCAAGGTCCACCTGCAGTGACACCGAGCGGCGTGCCAAGGCTGCGGTGCTATTGCTCATCCTTGTGATGGCCTTTGTAGAGGCCGCGGACCTCACCAAGTTCTGACGGTGCCTCCTCCTCTCGCTCTCATGGCTTTCCCTCATGGCACGGGTGAGCTCATGGATGTCCTCCCTCAGGTACCCATTGCCCTCTGCCACCACAGTGGTCATGTCCCTCCCTGCCGCAGTCATGGCACGCATTTCCTTTGCAAGGCGCGCTATGTTGGAGCTGATTGTCGCCATGTGTCTTCCCTGCAGGCACTGGACACGCAGCATCCTTTCCTCTATGCCAGCATTTGGGGTGATAGCAACGTCGCCTAAGGAGAGGGAACTGCGCCGAGACCTGCGGCGCTGTGGGAGTCTGGCACATGCAGGTGGTGCAGCAGGCGGTGTGATGCTGCGCAGACTTTGACCCGATGGTGTAGCGGGTGTTTCCATCACCTGCATGGGCGGAACTTGGGACCTGCGTCTCGGCGCTTTATTAGAAGTTGTAGCAGGAGCAGGTGTAGCTGGTGCTGCTGCTGGTGCTGGTGCTGGTGGTGCTGGTGGTGCTGGTGGTGGTGTTGCAGGTGGAGGTGGTGAGTGCATATCCTGAGCTGTATCCATGTCGGAATCGGCAGGAGTCTCGGAAATAATCAGCCGGCCGCTGTCGTCCGAATCCCCAGGAGATGCATCTGTGTGTGAAACAGTGCATGGTTAGTGGGATAGTTACACCTACGTAGTATTGTAAACATACATGTCCCTCTGTGATCCACTAAATAAACAGTCTATATCCAGGTCCAACTGACGTGGTGATTTGTAATTATATTTTATCCTGTACATGCACACCGGGCTGACTAGACTACAACTCCCATGATGCACTAGTGTTAAGAGTAAAGTTGTGTGGGCCAAAGCTGCATGCACACTCTGATCCTGCTGGGGGCATGGGAATGGATTTACGCTATGCTGGGTATGGGCACAGGCATGCATCTTACCTTGGGCACTTGTGGCTGCGCCAGAGGTATCCATCTGGCTTACTCCCACGACGGCCTCATGCTCGATCGTCCCTTCCACCAGCTCCTCCAGGGCAGTGTTGGCTTGCACTGTAGAAGGTCCGCCTCCCGTTCTGGATGCCTCCCGGAGCCTCTCCGCAATCCTCTCCTTCGCCCGCTTCCTCAGGTCATACCATCTTTTTTTGAGGTCGTCAATGCTGCGGGGCGTCACTCCAACTGCATTTACCCTCTACCGGATGCGCAGCCATATGCGCCGCTTCTCAGCCTCTGGCACCTTTAGGGACAGCTTACCAAAAAGGCAATCGTGCTTGCTGCTAACTCCCTCTATCAGGTGCTCCAGCTCCCGGTCGGAAAACTTGCGTTTCTGCTTGCGTGCAGCCTCTGCGCTGGATGGTGCTTCCTTATCCATCCTGGTTGTTTTGGAGGGTAGATCAGGTAGTGTGGCTTCAATGTGCTCAGCCAGTCTCCAGTCCCAGCTCCTGTTTGCTCCTCTGGCGAGGCAATGAGGGTGGGGCTGCAGTATTTCCTGGTTGGTGATGTCATAGACACATTCCCGGAGCGACCCGATCTTTTCCGTAATCGCTAATAGCGATTTCGCTAATACCGAAATCGCTATTAGCTAATTCGGTAATACCGATTTCGCAATTAGCTCTTGGGTGTTGGCATTCCCCGCTATTGGATATTCGGTAAAAAATAGCGATTTTTAAGGAATCGCTAGTTTTTTACCGAATCTGTTGATGCATTCACAAAAGCGATTCCTTAATACCGATTCCTTATTTCTCGCTATTAAGGAATCGCTTTTGCTTTTGTTGATGCATGTGCACCTTTGTGTTTGTGGGGTGATTTTAGTTGTGGTGCCTTGTAGTTGACCTGCTGGACTAACCCTAGTGGCTTGAAGTGTGAGTGCTCTCATAACGAACTCTGTCAGGTTTCTGTAAAGTTTTATTATTTCTTTATGTAGCGGACGTAAGTCTGCTAACAGCACAGTGTCAATATCTGGATGCGGTGTGTAAGCAGCTAGGACCGGCCAAGTTGCTTTGTCTCTTCCAAGAGGACTGAGTCTTATTTAACTTTGTGTGTGTGAGGGCGTCTTTAAACCAATTTATGTACTGCTGGTAAGTGTAAGAATAAAATGTATTTGTGCGTGCATCTGCTCGTGGGAATTTGACCCATGAATAGAATACCTCAGTTCTATATGATTGGTGTGCCTCAATCACGAATGTTACTGTCCAACCCCTAGCTGTGACTCCACAGTCTGCTAGTTTTAAAGTAAGGGTTGTGCTGGTGCAGGGTTGTCTTCGTCAGCCATTGTTGAAAGAGTTTCAAGGAAACTGCGATAAGGTTCTATAAAAAATAGGATCTGCCTGCTCAGCTGCAGTTTTATTCTTTTTTTGTGAAGTGGACTTAAGTCTACAATTGTGAATGTGTCAATTTCTGGATGCAGTGTGTAAGCAGCCAGAACTGGTCAAGTCGCTCCATCTCTGCGGAGTGGACCGAGTCTCACTTTTTTTTTAGTATGTGGGAGGGCGCTTTTAAACCAGTTTATATGTTCCTGGAACGTTAATGGGACTTCTATGTCCTCATATGGACTGTATTCTTCTGCGGTTTCATCCGCTATATAAGAATGAAATGTATGTGTACGTGCATCTGCAGGTGGGAATTTGATCCAAGAATAGAACACCTCTGATCTGTATGCCTCGTGTGCCTCAACCATGAACTTTACAGTTCTACCTAATGCTGGGACTAAAAAATCTGCTACATTTAAAGTAAGTGCATTTCTGACATTTTCTGAAATGTCTGTTGCACCTTCCTGCTCTCTGTCCTGTGCTGTATTTGAATGTAATGCTGCTGCAGCGTTATCTTCGACAGACATTGTTGAAAGACTTTCAAGAAAAATTAGACAAGGTTCTATGCACAAGTAGGGAAATAAAATCCTTCAAGCTTGAATAAACCTACAGCCAATACATAGGATATGCCTACTCAGCTGTGGCAGAATTTCTCTTCCTACCCCATACGTCTCTGGGTAAATGTGAGTAGGGGTCTCTGAGAAAAGTACAACTGAACTACTCAGATTTGACAGTTAAATAAGAGCCAAACCAACGTTGTCGGCCCCATGTAGTGTAGTTCCTATAAATCTATATAGGATCTACATGTTTAGACAACATAAACTAAGGGATTGGTGTCTAGACTGATTCCAGACACCCCCATAGGATATGTTAGTCTGTAGACCAGCTAGCTCACAGTGCCATTATAAGCCACACAACCTTACCAAGAGCGAATTGGTTCTGGCAACTATCAAACATGACAACCGTGACCCTTCAGGGATCATGGAAACAGTACAGTACTTTTTGCGCAGACACTCGTGCTAACATTTTCTCAGAGAGATATACAGAATAAAATAAAAGGATGTTTTCAGTAAGCAATTATTGAACCAGCATCATTCTACTATAGAATATGTGTATTGCATCAAACATAAGACAGAAACAGATATAGACAATCACGAGCACCAATAAAGTAAATAAAAGGTAGAATTCTACCATATTGCGTAGACACTGAATATATGCAGGCATATAGATACATGACAGCAATAATGCATACTACTACGATACAAACCCTAACTAGATGTACCTAAGTATACCTATCATGTATGTAGATGTATAGCCAAGAATCCTCTCAGGATAGAGCCAACCCTATTACCCGATGTGGGAAAGGGAAGGACCCCATCTTGGTCTTGAGAGGGACACCCAGTGAGGTATGTTGAACCACGGCGTGCTGGAGTTTCTGCGTGCAGGGACTAAGGTGCAATGAGGCTTATTAGCCAAGGAGGCCGATAGTGATGACCCTTATACAGAGTTATTATGCAGAAGATGGTAATCCTGCTGTGATACTGAGAATTCTCGTGCATAGTAAATTAGCAACCCTGGGCGTAGTTCGCGTAGTCACGCTTCGCGAAGCTTCGCGAAGCTTCGCGAAGATGTCATTGCACTACGCGACCTTAGCGAAGCTTCGCAAGCTTGCGTAGTTGCTTGTGGCAACCTGTTCACGATGGCTTTTTCTTGTTCGCGAGCGCGGTAAGCATGTTCGGGGAGCTGTTTGCATGCTCGGGCGATATATCTCGCGATCTTACCCATGCGGTCGCCAATGGGCGCGGCCATCTTGTTTTTCTATAGTCCCGCCCGCTCGCGATGCCTTATTTCCTGTTCCGGGTCGCGGATAGCGTGTTCGCGATGTGCATTGACGTGTTCGGGAGCGCATGTTACTTGTTCGTGATGAATAGTATATGTTCGCGAGAAATATCGCGCGAACTTACCCACGCGGTCGCGAATGGGCGCAGCCATCTTGTTTTTCACTCTATGCCATGTTTCTGGGCCTACTTTTGTATCCTCCCTTTATCTTAGCAATCCTTTGTCTTAAAGCCTTTTTCCTGACTTTTTTTAGTTATTATCTATCTCTCTGTTTGCCTCAGTTTATATTTTGCATTTTATTTCTACTTTTACTGTGTTTTTGTTACTTTTATAAAGTTCTTTCTATCTTCTTCCCCCTAACTTTTTTTCCCCTTCGGACTTTTCTTTTCCGCCTCCCACCCACCACAGAACCATGGCCAAGGGCACACCAAGTCCCAAGGGCAAAGGACCTGCAGGCACAGAGAAGCGCCGCCTGCCTTGCGGCAGAATGCGTCCTGCAGGGGTGCAGGCCTGGCAACTGTTTGGGGAGGAGGAGGTGGCGGCTCTTGTTTTCTTCATCCAGCGCCTCCTCCCCTTGACCTTGGCAGCAGGCGGCAGGCCCGGCTCCGGGTACGCTACCCAGGAGCGGGCCCGTCAGTGGGCGAAGGTGCGCCGGGCCGTGTTCCGGTGCACTGGGATCCGGCGCACCCACAACCAGCTAGCCCACCGGTGGTCCGACATCCTGGACCGGGAGCAGGACCTGTTGGACCTGCTAGGTGTCGAGGTCGTCGGGCTTGGTGAGTAACTGATTGTGTATATTAAATTAGATGAACAACAAAATTACTGCTGCGTTCCAAGCGTTGCTGGTAAATTACGTTCCAAAAAGCAAAATGTTCTTTGATTTAAGGACCCAGGTGCACGGTGGTACTCTTACTTGTTTGCAACTTAGTTTGTGCTAGCTTGTGCTGATGCTGATTATGTAAGAGTTTACTTTACAGAACTGAAGTTAGGTAATGCGATTTGCTAGAGAGACTCTAGTCCTTCCATTGTCCTACTGTGAAATAGTGGTGGATGGATATTGGATACTAGGTTTAGTTTGTTAGTAGTAGTTACTAATTGTTTTATGCGGTCTGCGTGACGCATCCTCTGTCACTGAGTGCTGCTTACCCCAGTCCTCCGTCAAACCTTTTGTACTTTGTTTAGTGAGTGGTAGGCTTAGCATGGTCAGTCAGTAGCAGAACTAGATCAGAATTATGCAACCAACCCACAATTTGTTGTATGTATGCACTAATGTATGCAACTATGCATGTGTCCTCCATCTCATCTATGCATTTGATGGCTGAAAAAAATTGAAGTGCAGACTTAGTGAACAATTGGCCCGTCTGGAATAGGTGGTGTAGGTCAGGTGGTACTTACTAGGCTTTGTTAGTATTTGGAATCAGAATGATCATGGAACACTGGAGTGTTCATAAATAAGTAGACGATCCATCTGATTAGATAGGTCAATTTTATTGCACTTGTTGTTTCCTAAAATGTTCTTTGACTTATTTTTCCAAATGATTTATTATTTTTCTCACAGCACTCCTTAATGTTGGTCTCTTTCTTTATTATATTTTACATGATCATCAGCACCACCCAGGGGCAAGAAGACGGGGTCGGAGTCGGCGGGGGAACCCCAGGACCGCTCCTCTACTGAGGCTCCTGCAGCTGGCCCCAGTAAGTCCTCCATTGGTTAGATTGACATTTATATTTCCCTAAATGTTGTTACTGCATCTTTTTTTCCCAAACTCTAAATTATGGTTCCACTTTCTGAATCTCTTTTTTACAAAAGTTTACTTCTTTGACCTTGACTATCTGTTTACTAATTCTGTTTATCCCTGCCTCTAAGTTGCTTCTAACTCCCTCTGCTATGACTCTCTGTACTACTAATACTACTACTACTATTACTAATATTACTCTGTGTGTAGCGAAGCTTGCACAGTTGCCCACTCTTTAATAGAAGGTTTTCTTTGCAACAATAAAACTCTGATTGACCAATAGCTCTAGCCACTGGGTCCTGTCCTTTGGGTTGTCCTCTTCAAGTCTTCTCAATGTTGAGGCTTTGACAATTACCACAAACAAAATGCCCAACCAGATATTTGACTAGTATTTTTGATCGGATAGTACATGATACTACTATTGTCTAGGATTCTGCAGAGCCACATACAGAACTATGCACAACAAAATAGGATGTTGATGCTGATGGGAGGTTGGATCTTACTGATCACACCTCAGTCCGAAGAACCCAGGATCCCCTGACCGACTAGCTATAGTGTCTCACATTAGGGTCCCACTCCCGACCCCCCCCACGAAGACGATACACAATGTTGATGATGACTGAGACAGAGACAACCCAGAACATAATAACAAACACCATTTTGCTCACACACTTGTGTAAGTCCACTCCACCACACCAAATACCACAGAGTCTATGTGTAAGTTCAAAAGGTTTATTTGAAACAAGTATCAAACTCTGTACATCTTTAATATGAAATTTAATTTACTACAGCCATAGTCAATAAGCCAGCAAAAAGCCTAACATTAAAACAGTAAACATTTACAAGTGCATGATTGACAACAAGAACAAGAGCCAAGATCTTTTGAATTCTGGAAGACCCCTCACCGTAGAACGTAGAAATACTGGTTACATCATCTTGCATCCAATATGCTCTGTAAATCTCTGGTTTGTAGAAGGGAATCTTCCGCCTATGATATATGAGAAAAACGCTGCGAGTTAGCCGTTAGATAGTATACTGGTGAATGCTAGCATTTTGCAGGCATGCCAAAAAGTGTAACATGTATGTGTGATGGCTAAGCAATATAAACTAAACAAAGTCAATAAGTTGTTTTTTTTTCGACCTCTTCACTTGTACGCAACAGTCAAGCGGCCTTAAAGGCATCTACTGCACATGTCAATAAGCTGGCAGGTATAATATGCACCAAAAGAGTAGTAGTCGACATGATGAATCTAAAAGGGTTACTCATGGCTCAGGCTAACTTTCAAAAGAGTAGAGTAGGACTACATGACCCTAGGAAGTGGAACCACATCCTACTAGTGTCTGTCTACTGACTGTACTTACTGTCTAGTGCTGATGTATGTTGCATCGCATTAACTTTTTTTTCAATGTTCCAAGTGAACACTTAAAATAGGTGGAGGTTTACAGGCATCTGAAAAATTTGTGATGCTTTTTTCTAGGCACACTACCATCCACCAGTGCCGTCGGGGCCAGCGCTGCGGCCATTCCGGAGGGGGCAGGCGAACTGGCGGCACCTGCAGGAGACACAGGGCCCAGGGGGGATCCAGCAGCAGTGGCCGGCGGCGGTAAGTTATATTCATTACTTCTTGACATTACAGCTAGATGGAACTGTGTTCACTATTTCACTGTACTGTGCGCCTTATTATACAACGGTTGAAGAAGACACCCTTTACGTAGCATTATCAGCGTGAGTAGAGTAACCAATGGCCTCTTCTATGTGACTCCAAAATCAGCTGTGAATGTTTTATGGAGAAGACAAACTCAGATCAGATGACCTTCATGGATGTGTTGTGTTGAACAAAGAGGGAAAGCACTAAGGGTGGAAGGACGAGCGAGATAAACAACATGACTGACTGGCAGAGAAGGATATGTTGTTGGAAGCATGCATAGGTGGCTGATAGTAATAAGATCAGATGCATGGGTTGTTGAAGGATGGGTGGAAGGTGAAAGAATGCCTGCCTGGGTGGTCGACACAGTATGGGTGGATAGTACTAGATAGCAAGAATCAGCGGGTGTTTTTGGTTCAAACTCAAAGCCAAGGCAAGGAAGGAAGGAGCAGAAGCATGGGTGTTTGTTGGTGAAACCAACTAAGGTTTGTTAAGAGATATATAAAAAAGGATAGACGTTTACTTTAATGGATGTATGCCTGGATGTACTATCACCAAGAGACAGTATAGGTGGAAAGTGTCACTGGAGATTCTTACTTTGAAGAAAATGTAAAAGAAACTGCGCGACAGTAGCAAAGCCTAGGGGAATCAAGGTAGTATTATGAGCATACAGTACACTTGCATTAGTTTGCAAGCACATCATATATTATCAAGCGGAAACCCCTTCCTCCCACTCTGGGGACCACTCCCTACCTATTATTATTAATGTATTTTCGATTGGGGCAGCCAGCCTGCAAAGGGTGGCCTATCTGTTGTTTATGGATATTGGTTACACAATCAATGAAAGCAAAGTACCCTCTGCAGTAGCGGTTGGTGGTGGGATTGTTGGCGGGCGGTGACATGGGGAGGGGACGGGTGGGTGGCACTGGCGAGTAAACTGTGTATTACGGCCAAATACAGGTAATCAACATAAAAATAAATAAAATTATTTTCAAGGTGCGCACTGCACCGCCGAATGCGATGCAGTGTGTGCTACTGTGTGCAGCAATGTTTTTTTTTAATGTATTCTTTAATTACCTGTGAATGTCCTTAATCCATCGTTTACTATCCCCACCCTGCACCTTCCCACGTCACCGACCGGCAGCACTCCCACCACCGACCGCTACCGACCTGATGTCGTATATCGTATTAGCACTAGCAGCATCTATAATATGAATATAAGCAATGATCGTTGGATCCGATAAATAATCAGCCTTTTTGTAGTACCCATGGCAGGGTGTAAGTGAAATTGTGCATGCCATTTGCCCTCATGTAACAGAGTATGACCAGTGCCAACGGCCGTAAGGCGTCAGACAAAAAGATGAGCTTCCCCACCTGCAGACAGTAGTAGTAAATAAAACTAACGTGAGTCTGCATCATGTGGCTCATATCTGTTTCTCTTGGGTGCAAGCTTAGCTGATGGACCTGGCATGCCGCCCACAACAAGGTTATGTAATTGGGCTAAACTACAGATAAGAACAGCACGACTGGTGTACCGGAGTACATACATAGTATGATTATATTTATAAATAATGTCTGAAACTGTCACAAATGTTAGAGTCCAAGGAAGTAGGATTAGAGATACTTACCCCACCACCAAATCACAAATGTTATGAACTGTGCTTGCTAGTGATACTGTGACACTATGTGTTAAATGATTTTAGTGTTCCTGTTTTGCTAAGAGTATTGGCTCCAACATGTTCTTTTTCTTTCTTGATATAGATGATACTCCTTCCACTAAACCATCAAGGAAGGAGTTGGCCGCTAGGGCCCGGCGCCGGAAACTGGAGGCCATCTGCGAGCATTATCGCCGGCTGGTGGCTCAGGAGGAGGAGGAGGCGGCTGCAGCTGCAGCCTCCTCCAATGCCCCGGGCCCCAGTCAGGCCCGGCCTCCACTTTCACGGCGCTGTGGTCCGGCATCCGCCCGCCGCCGCACCTCTATTTCCAGCACTGCTGCCCCCCACCCTGGATGTAACTGTAGGGCATTTCGCCGCCAGCTGCTCCGCCGGATGGCCCGCTTGGAGGAGAACATGGAGGAGCGGGTAAAGATCCTGGTGGACAAACACCTTAAGGCCCGCCGACAATAGAGGACCTCGTCGTTTCCCCCTTTTTTAATTCCTTTTGTTGGTGGGTGGGTTTGTGGGCATTGGGGATTTCTACGGACATTGGGACTTTGGACTTTCGTTTCGTTTCGTTGGGGTTAGGGAGGGGGGTGGGTTAGGTCAGAGCGGGATAGTTTATTTTTGTTAGGGGACATTAAAATTATACTTACTATTTATTTATACGATGTTAATGTTTTGTGGTGGGTTACAGTTTTCCGAATTCAATGTAAGTTACATGGTTGTTTACTTTGTTGCCGTGCTGCTGCATGCCCACAGCCAGTGTTTGATTTAAAAGATCTGCCGATTTTGTAACACACAAACCGATAGATGCAGTACCCCTCACTGAGTTATTTTTAATTGTCATAATAGTACTGTCAGTCTCTCCTCCTAGTCCATACCTCCCACCAAACTTATCTTACCTGTGATTGATGATGAAGTTCGGCACACTGATGGCTGCATGGTTGGTTTCCCAAATTGACGGAGTAGATGCCATTATTGTGGTGGTAGTAGTAGACACTGGCAATAGCATTTGAAAAAAGAAAGAGAAAGTCACTTGACAGACTCTGGGAGGAGTAGTAGAACAGAACACAAAGTAAACTACAGCATGGGTGGTCAAGCAGAAGAAGATCCTTGCCCTGCCTTAGTTGAAATTCAATTAGTGTTGCTTTCACCACATCTGCCCCAGCAAGCGTGTGATCAATTGGTGTACATAGTCATCACATCACACCTCAATATAAATCACACAGCCCGGGGGAAGAGGGTTAGGGATTGATGATTGGATGGGAAGTGGGGTTTTGGGAAAGGTTTGAGAAAGAAAAACAGACAATATGCATGGACACAACAAAAGTAAAACACAATCTTGTAAGACGACCATGATCCATTATCAAAGAAATCAAAGTATGAAGTGAGAGAAAGCAAATGCATGCATGCTGAGGAGGATAACTTGATGGTTAATGATAATGAGTTGTACTATAACTACTATGACCCAATGAGACAGTACAGTCAGGGACGAAATTGAAATTTGCCTTGCCTGTCTGCCGCCCTCAGAGCTCAGACCGAACCCAATTACATGCTGTACCGGGCTTACTTTTATTTTTCAAGCTAGCTAAGGAAAGTAAAAAAAAGTTGGATCAATTAAAAAACAAACCACAACACACAGTCGTAATGATTGAAGAGAAAAAAGCAAGCAAATAAATGTAAAGACGAATGATGATACTAAAGTTACTGTATTATCCTGGTCCAAATGTGGAGTTGCATCATTCTCGTCATTCCTCTTGGTCCTCCCTTCCATGGACACTCCGCACATCAATCTTGGGTACCACTGCCTGCCTGATGCGGATTGGTAAGGTACGTGTGAGTCGTTTCTCCCACTGTAGCACAGGGTAAAGGCCGGCCTGTAAGTGTAGATGGAAAAACAAACGGGGTATTGAAAAATTACAGCATTTACAACAATAAACTCAATTACAGTGGAGTGCAAGACAACACTCTGGAGAGAACACTTTCAGACTGAGGCAGCTTGGATAGGCTACATAGTGTCTACTCTACAGCATTAAGGTACAACAACAACGGGACAGGATTCAGGAGCCAGCACAGCCACAGAACAGGAGAACCGCGGCACAGGCCAGGCACCCTACCCCTTACTTACATTTTGACCGAGCCAGAGAAATGTCATATGCACTGCAGCAACCTAGAATTTTCCCAATGAAGTGACTAAATCAATGCGCCACTGTCCGTCATACCACTACACTCTACTCCAGTCCACACCACTACACGGACATCTAGCCTAGGTCTGCTGTGGTTCTTGTTCAAACTTTTTACCTTTTAAGTCAGCCCATGAAACGCAGTTATTCCATCAATTTTCTCAAATCCAACTGACTGTGTGCAAAGACAGTATGCTCAGCATCCTCATGATGGTGACCGTGTGGTACGTATTCTCCAACACCAACTCAGTCTGTAGTGACTGATTAAGTTTATAATATATTCCATATTACCAAATTGCAACGGATATTGGCCGGCACCTGCAGTGGTAGGAGTACAATGTGGTCATTATTAAACAACAAGGAAACATTAACTGTCACCACACCTGAGTCACTTTTACTTTGTCGATAAACTAGTATAGTTGTACTTCATGGCATGCACAATTCTTCGTAGTCAGCCAGCATCCAATGCAATTCATGCCACCATCATTCACAATAATCACTCCTTACCTGTCTTGGTGTTCTCTTTGGCTGTCTGATCTGATGCCTGCCTAGCCTTCTGCCAGTCAGTGATGAGTTTCTTTCGGATTGGAAACAAAATGGAATATAGGTGGAGTCACGTTTCACTTCTTATGGAGGGACTGTTAGAGGCAACCTGTATTGTACTATTCTCCATCTCCATCCAATGTCTGACTTGCTTGAAATGTACTTAGGGAGAGTAAGGAACATGGAGCAGGACCCTGAGGATTGGAGTGGACAGTTATGCACAGATGTGCAACTCCAATTAGGGAAATAAAAAGAGGAGACTGTTGATGGATTTGTTGTGAATGTAGATTTTGAACCAGAAAAACAGATACACACAGTCACACACAAATAAAGGAAGGGAGACCAATTTGAAAGCCTAGTTGTGAGGGAAGAGGAGCTCGTCCTCAAACTCTGGTGGTGCGGACAGAAGTACGTCTAACAACCCACTACTTATGTCATCAAAGTCGCTCTCCTCTTCCTCCTGTGATTCACGTATTTTGTACTCTGGTGGTATAAAGTGTTGATTCATTTTGATCATGGTTAACCTCTCAACACTTTTGGGCGAGAGACTGGTCCTTTTGACAGTAACAATGCCATCCGGTTCCAAGCTTGTGGCCTAGTAGTCTTCCAGTAGGCCCAGAGGTAGTCAGCCTCCAATCTGTGGTGCGTGATTTAAATGTACAGTTGGTGTTGTCTGGTGATTTTCCTTTACTCCATGGATGGCTTTGGATTTTATTGCAAAAGGTGTGTTTGGGGTGGAAATAGCATTTTTTGGGTGTGTCAGCTCGCGAACTTTCGGTAACTCTGCACAGCGCGACAACGCGGACTTACAGTTTTCGTCATTTTTGCGCTCGCAATATGCGTGTTCGCGCACGCGAGAAAGCCTTTTTGTACAGTTCGCGATCCCGAACACGCAGCTTTTGCAATCTGGCAAACAATATCTCGCGAGCAACATAGACCCTTCTCGAAAACGCTTTTTTGTGCATTTCTGCACAAAAAACTCCTCAGGCTGTCATTGAGCTGTAGGTTTGGAGCAGGGAGAAGCTGTTATTTGTCTGGAAAACATTTTTATGAGAGGGATTAAGTTCCACAGACACTACAACTTCCTGTTCCTGTCCTTTGCAATCACTTTTTGTTTATTATTGTGGTGGGTGGGCTGAGCATGTGTGTGGCGGCCATTTTAGGAAGGCATGCATTGTGCCTTTGCCATAGGCGTACATTGACTGTCTCCCATTTCTTGTGGTTGTTGTGGGTGTGTGGCGGCCATTTTGTGGAGCCATCCAAGCAGTGTGCTTGTTTGTGTTTGCCATCCGGTTCCAAGCTTGTGGCCTAGTAGTCTTCCAGTAGGCCCAGAGGTAGTCAGCCTCTAATCTGTGGTGCGTGATTTAAATGTACAGTTGGTGTTGTCTGGTGATTTTCCTTTACTCCATGGATGGCTTTCGATTTTATTGCAAAAGGTGTGTTTGGGGTGGAATAGCATTTTTTGGGTGTGTGCTAAACAAATTGGGCTTTTTTGGCCAGCATGTAAGGCAAGGGATTCAGCTCGCGAACTTTCGGTAACTCTGCACAGCGCGACAACGCGGACTTACAGTTTTCATCATTTTTGCGCTCGCAATATGCGTGTTCGCGCACGCGAGAAAGCCTTTTTGTACAGTGCGCGATCCCGAACACGCAGCTTTTGCAATCTGGCAAACAATATCTCGCGAGCAACATAGACCCTTCTCGAAAACGCTTTTTTGTGCATTTCTGCACAAAAAACTCCTCAGGCTGTCATTGAGCTGTAGGTTTGGAGCAGGGAGAAGCTGTTCTTTGTCTGAAAAACATTTTTATGAGAGGGATTAAGTTCCACAGACACTACAACTTCCTGTTCCTGTCCTTTGCAATCACTTTTTGTTTATTTTTGTGGTGGGTGGGCTGAGCATGTGTGTGGCGGCCATTTTAGGAAGGCATGCATTGTGCCTTTGCCATAGGCGTACATTGACTGTCTCCCATTTCTTGTGGTTGTTGTGGGTGTGTGGCGGCCATTTTGTGGAGCCATCCAAGCAGTGTGCTTGTTTGTGTTTGCCATCCGGTTCCAAGCTTGTAGCCTAGTAGTCTTCCAGTAGGCCCAGAGGTAGTCAGCCTCCAATCTGTGGTGCGTGATTTAAATGTACAGTTGGTGTTGTCTGGTGATTTTCCTTTACTCCATGGATGGCTTTGGATTTTATTGCAAAAGGTGTGTTTGGGGTGGAATAGCATTTTTTGGGTGTGTGCTAAACAAATTGGGCTTTTTTGGCCAGCATGTAAGGCAAGGGATTCAGCTTGTGAACTTTCGGTAACTCTGCACAGCGCGACAACGCGGACTTACAGTTTTCGTCATTTTTGCGCTCGCAATATGCGTGTTCGCGCACGCGAGAAAGCCTTTTTGTACAGTTCGCGATCCCGAACACGCAGCTTTTGCAATCTGGCAAACAATATCTCGCGAGCAACATAGACCCTTCTCGAAAACGCTTTTTTGTGCATTTCTGCACAAAAAACTCCTCAGGCTGTCATTGAGCTGTAGGTTTGGAGCAGGGAGAAGCTGTTATTTGTCTGGGAAACATTTTTATGAGAGGGATTAAGTTTCACAGACACTACAACTTCCTGTTCCTGTCCTTTGCAATCACTTTTTGTATTAAAGGACTCTTTCTTACACAAAAGACTACAGCAAGATCACAATCTGAGGAGTTTTCTGAGCAAAATGATCATTTTAGAGAAGGTTTTATGAAGCTTGCGAGATATTCTTTGCCAGATTGCAGTTTTTCCATGTTCGGGATCGCGATCTTACCAAAACAGCCGCCGGAAGTCAGCTTGCGCGCACCAATGACGTGTTCGGGGTCGCACACTCTCGCGGGCTTGGGCAGCCATAGTACAAATCTCGTGGCGCTCGCGAACAGACAGAAAAGCAAGTTGGCGATCGCAGATTCAAGGTAAGACGTTACCGCACGCGCGAGAATGAATATTGAGCGCGCGAGGAAGCAAAACTACTACGCTACGCGCTAGATTGCGTAGCAATCTGCAACTTCGCGCTCTACGCGAATCGCGAAGTTACCTAAACTTCGCAAGCTCCGCGAACGGAGCGTAGTTCAACGCCAAGGCTTATAAATTAGGCTAGTTTTCAGAGAAAACCACTCGACATTTATGCCACGCCTAATTTGGTAAATGGTCAACACCAAACCTTTTATATAGAACAATGATAGGACAAATGTAGGTAAAAGGTCCTGCAACTACCTATACCTAAATTGGGGTACATTGGGGTATATAACACTAATTCTCCTAGGAAAATGATGGTAATTTTAGTATTTTTTACTATTTTTAATTATCCGTTTGTATGTACTGATGTACCTTTTTTTTTCAAAATTTCTATTCAATGCATTTTAAACTGATGTATGCCTATTTTTATATACTGCTGCTGCTTAATGAGATGTACACTTTCATGATTTTATAAAACAATGAATATAATTTAATGATGACTCCATTATAGATTATCATTAAACAATAACTGAACACATGAAAAATATTTATACAATTCTTTAAAAAAAAATTGTAAATCTATGATCTTGCGAGTGTCCCACAAGCCGCTCATGAGCCTCTCGCGAGAGTAATGAGACAGCTTAAAAATAGATATTCATATAGAAAACTAATGCTTTACATTATTGCAAAAACTGATCGCTCTCTTTCTAAATGATACCTATGACTTTAATGTAAAAACATATACAAAGGCTATGAAAAGTATGGTATTAGAATATTAATGAATTGCTGGGAAGATGGCTCAATATTAGAATTACCAGAACTGAGGAGATGAACAATCTCAAATGAAATATTCTTGCATTACTCTGCTTTATATTCACACGTCATTTGTTAGAAACATTTTGCAAACTCTGAACCCTTTCCTATTATGTTGCAATAAAAGAAGCATTCCCTCTCAAAATAATGTCTGCAGACAGGAGATATTATACAGTTATCCTACCATAGATACACTAAAAAAAGAATTAATTTACTTTTAAAAAAACTATACATTCACTTAACAAATCAAAGGTTACAGTAACGCTATAGTTATGTGTGATAAAAAATTAATTTTTGTAAAAAAAAAATTGGTAATTCACAGAAAAACGTTTAAAGTAATGTTATAGTTAGGTCAATTTTTCTGTGACAATGTTAATGTTTTGAAATTCAGCAGTTTCAGTTAGCAGAACTAACTATAACTTGCACCCCACCATGCATTGCTTATGACCTCACCTATGACATCACTCATGACATGTTGTATGACATCATGTATGACGTCACAGATGACATCTCAAATGACATAACTTATGACATCACTGATGACGTTATCCAACGAGTGTGTACCTCTGTTTTTTAGTTTACATAGTGGCGAGAAAAGACCATATTACTTTTCTAGCTAATTGTGTACTGCCTGTGTCCAGATAATCAGTATAAGTGTTTACAAAATACATGTGCAATTGATACATTGTAGGCGATTAGAGGTATTGAACATGTTATAAATCTTTGTATTGAGGAGTAACTCTGTGTGCAGGTGACAGATGACTTGTGCTCATAATGTTACACTGTTACAGTCTGTTGTAACAACTATGCTAGAACTCATCTGGAAGAATCATCTTGTAAAGAATAACACAAGTAATGATTCGTTAATTGTTTTTTTTTTCCTGTATGTTTTGAAAGTTCTTTGCTAATTGCCAATGCTTGTTGATTATATTTGCAACAGTCTCGTGTGAGGAATCTCCATGCCAAGGTTTGTTGATTATTTAGGCAGTCTCGTGTAGTGAAACTCCTCACATATTCAAGTATAAAAGACACGAGGCTTTATTTCTACTCGTGCTGCTAACAAACGTGGGTCACGTTGTATTATTCCTGTTTGTGCATATTGGAAATGCACGTTAAAGAACATGTTTTATTTTTGACAGTTGCAATCACGTTCCCTGATCACGTTCCCTACAAGTGGACCGGCGTTAGCCCCAACACGTGAATCACGGGTTCCTCCGCGTGTCAACCCCACCCTCCAGCCACTCTATTTAAACCCTAAGCATCCCTGCAAACGCGCTTACGCTCGTTTTTCTCCCAACACTTACCTGAATGCAGAAAACCCTCCACGATCCTGCATCGGCTCTCGAGCTCCAGCGAAGCTTCCGGTCCGGTCTCCAAAGTCTTCCCTCATTGCCACGGAAACCTCTCCAGCTGCTCTTTCGAATATCCGGAGTCACACGAACAGATTTCTTACGGGGAAAAGAAAGCAAACAGAGAAAATATTCAGGAAACAGTGAGTAACCGGCTGGCTACTACAAAAACAAACTGTAAGTTTCTTGAACATCGTTTTATCCCAGTTTTAAGATTACTATTTCTAAAAATATACTTGGCCCAGTGTATAGGACTTTAGTGATTCAACAAGCATAGAACAATGCAAATATAAAAAAGACTTTGCTTATCTGAATTCAAGTGGGAACTTTCTCAGGTGTAGCACATCCGCCTCATCCAAGGCACTAAAGACACAAGAAAGAAAAGACAAAAGAGCCATCATTGGATTAATAATTTGTTGGCAGTCTACGAACTATCTAGTAGTGAGTATCTACAAGCAAAATTAATCATTGTTCAACAAAACCTTTGCACGGTCAGGATAATCAAACAATTTCAGCTGATGTTTCATTCTTTATCATTGCAAATGTGTGTTCTACATTGTATTCAGGTGTAGATCAAACCTGACCCAAACAAAGGTACAAATGAATGTAGATATAACACATAATCTTTGTAAATCTTATATTCTTTATCCTAATTTCCTGTTGTTCTTTATTTAACATTAGAACTGTGTTCAAAAAGAAGACAGACAGGAGAACATAGAAGCACGCTGAGATTGGACGTGTCTTTTTGTTTATTATTTTGTCCCTATTCCCCCTTCCCTTAAGGATTTAACTTGGGCAAACTGTGTTAAACATTCAGTTGAGTCCAGGGGAAGTTCTTGGGGGAAGTCGAGAGCAATCCACACATCTCTCAAGTTGAACATCCTGCCTTTCAGGTGAGTGAAGGTTAACATACACATATGTTTTTTTGGTTCTGCTGAAAATGTTTTCAACAGAAGAAAGGCACTATGTGGTAGATACTCACTTTAGTAAGGAGTCTTGAGTTATTAGCTTCCGGCCCAGAGGTGGAGATTTTGGCCATGGTTAAATCTCCGCCACTGGCCGGAATCCCCACCTCCGGGCTGGAAGCTCCGCCGCCGGCCCGGAAGCCCCGCCTTCGGGCCGGAAGCTCCACCTCCGGGCCGGAAGCTCCGCCTCCAGGCCGGAATTTCCGGCCCGAGTGCGGACGTAAAGTTAGTAGTCGTAAATCCATTCTGTGAATAGCGAAAGTAGTAAGTTTATTCTGTGAATCGCAAAAGTAGTAAGTTCATTCTGTGAATACCAGAAGTAGTAAGTGCATTCTGTGAATACCAAAATGGTACTAAGTTTAGGATTTTGTCTTAAGTTTGTTCTGTGAATCGGCCCTATGTTCTGCATTTACTTTTTTCTTTTGACTCTCATAATTGTATGTTTGTATTGTCATCCCCCTCCTTTTTGCTCCACCCCAGGCGTTGGTCTGCACAGGGGTGTGTCTAGCAAGCCCTATGTTGAAGTATGCCACAAAACTGTGGGGGAGGGTAGTTTTCCAAACAAATAATGTTTGTCACTTAAACCTGTTGTGTGATTTTCTTCATACTCCTACTTCTTTGTTGTGGTTCGTGATTAGTAGTGGAGGACGTTGTAGGAGTCCTCCCTATTTCACCTTCATTAAGTGTGATATACCTTTTCATCCTGTGTCAAGTAGATATAATTTGGATTCTTTAAATATTTTCTTTTTTGTGAGCCTTCTGTCCTGCTTTAAAGAGATATAATATTGAACCTTCAATTTCTTCTGTGAATCTGTGTTGAAATGTAAAAATATGTTATTAAAGTGCTTTTATGATATAAATCATAAAATTAGAAATTGAGAAACAGGAATGAATAACTCTAATTCCAGAAGTATTGGGCCATACAGGTCATAATTGCAGTGGAAATATCTCACGTACACAGAGAATTGTTTAGACACAGATACATTGTATGATTGATTATGCTGAAATCTGTAGGACTTTTTCAAAACTCTATGGCTAATGGACATTTGTATAGAGTCATGAAGAAATGCACAATATGAAATGAAGATAATATTTAAAATTATTTTACAGCAGAAAAGAATCATGTAATTGAATAATTTGCTTATGCACGATATTCAAAACGTGCATACATTGG
The DNA here is from genome assembly GCF_964204655.1 of Triturus cristatus. NCBI lineage: Eukaryota > Metazoa > Chordata > Amphibia > Caudata > Salamandridae > Triturus > Triturus cristatus. The sequence goes on along the minus strand of NC_140582.1, from coordinate 471,203,548 downwards.
GCCCAATTTGACAAAGGTAAACTGAGACAAAAGTCTAACTTTATGACTTTCGGTATTCACAAAGGGCATTTACTAATAGTAAATTTAGACTTTTGCCTCAGATTGACTTACGTTTTGTCTCAGTTAGAGTTAAGATCAAAATGTAATTTAAACTGAGGCAAAAGTCTAACTTTACTACTCGTAAACGACCTTTGTAAATATCGAAAGTCGATGTGAGGCTCACTTGGGGTTTCCGCTGTGGCTAAGTGGAAGGAACAGATGCTGAATCCCAACTTCCCTCACCCACCTCCTTCGCCCAACAAAGTCAAAGCATAAGAAGAGAAGGTGGGGAAGAGGGGAATACAAAACAAGGAAAGGGTGAAGGAGTAGAATCCAATGGTCCGTCCGGTGTGATGTCGCATGTGTTTCCAATTGGGCAAAAGTACAAAAAGGTAAATTTGACCCTAGGGAGTTCTATATAGAATGTGTGACTAATGTAGGAATATACCTGTTGAACGTTCTGATGGTAGTAGAAGGAAGATATGAACAGCTAGAACTTGAGACTGATACAGTGGTATATAAAAAATAGAAGTATGCAAATTAATCATTAGGACAGCGGAATTTAAGCATTAAACAGTGATAAATGTGAAACATACCAACCTCAACGGAGACCACCATCTGGATTCATTAGACCTTTAAAAACTTATACTGTCCTGAAAACTAGGGAAAAAACCGAACTTATTTTCCCAGACAGGATAAAAGAAGAAAGAAATGTTGCGCAAAAAGATGCTGGATCAGGATAGGTTTAACAAAGCAATATAAAAATAAGTAACTAATACCTTTCTCTTATTTTGCAGCATAAGAGAAGAAGCTGTAATGAATCAGGGCAGAGAATTAACTCCACACTGCTGAAGAAAGGCAAAATCAGATAAGTATATCTTTTTCACACAATGCTTATATGTTTTGTATCCTACCGTAGGCTGAGAACAATGGTTCTTTAAATACTTCTCTTTGTATAAGTTTCCCTTTCAGGTACAGAAAAACAGCGTTAGGGTAGGCTGTTCTTGAGGAAAACTAACGAGACTGGCCAACGAGGGAACGCCAACGCTGCAACAAGCCCCAGAAGAGGAGCGGTGACCCGGAAGACAAGAATACTGAAGACGTCTGGAGAGGAACGCCAAGGATGTTTCAACTCTCTGACGCAGTCACTGGAGTTCAGGTATATGCGGGCTTAGTCACAGGGAAACTGAGAGAGGCCAAGTGGGGGTCCGTGATGGAACGCGAAGCGCGTTCCCGTCGTAGATCACCCCCTTTTGTAGGTCTCATGCACCGCCTTCGCCAGATGAAGTTTCTCGGCCAGCGTGGCATGCACTGGAGGCTGCGGGCGGGCGGTTAGCGAGGCTGCAGGTGGGCAGCATGACAGTACACCCCCTAAGATACCCCCGAACAGGCTTGGGGGGATAGCACCTGTGAAACAACCACAAAAGGCGGGGAGCATGAACATGAGAAGCAGGCTTCCAAGTCCGTTCATCAGGCCCATAGCCCTTCCAATGGATCAAATACTGTAGTGTACGCCATACTCTATGAGAGTCTACAATATAGTCAACTTCGTACTCAGGTTCATCCTCCACCAAAACAGGGGGAGGTTGAGCAGGAACGACAGTACCAGGAACTACAAGCTTCAGTAAAGACACATGAAAAACTGGATAGATTCTCAATGGAGGCAGACAAGTCTAATTTCAGGGCAACCGAGTTTACCACTTCAGAGATAGCATAGGGACCAATAAAGCGAGGTTTAAATTTATTTGTCCCTTTGACCTTAATATTTCTAGTAGACAACCAGACTTTGTCACCAACCATATAATCAGGAGGTGGTCTCGATGGTGATCAGCGTCATCCTTATACCTACTTTTTGCCTCCTCCAGATTTTATTTGGCCTTAGTATGGTGGTCTTGGAGATGTGTCACACGTTCCAAGGCTTTTTAAACACGGGGGGTTGGGCCTAAGACTGCAACCAAGCTAGGCCTCAGCAATAGTTTTAAACAACAGGGTGTTTGGGTGCGTAACTCAAATTTATGCCATATATGCAAAAATCACCTTGACAACTGAAAGTGGTTTGGTGTTTTTATTACACCTTGACAATTTGTTCATTTTTTGACATACACATTCAACATTTAAATCATGTCAAAACAGGAAAGAACAATCAAATAGACAGATTAAACAAAACATTAATAACTGTGCACTTAGACATTTAGACTATTACAAACCAATAAACTGATAGCACATAAAAAGGCAAAGAATGACCAGTCTTTCAATTTTACACAGAACAATGGCAGCAAAGAATTATTTACAATTCGTAAACCTGCAACCTGCCAAAGACAGCTAGTCATACATGATCTGAATACATCAGGCTGATTGCCCTGTCTGCACACTGTGTTACTCTGTGGTTCAAGAAAAGAATTGTGACTAGCTGAATCGGGCCGGCGCGTTTTGGAACCCCTACTTTCTTTAGGGTTCTCCTCAGGACCAGGATTAGGTCGTGCAATACAACATCATTCTACAATTTGAGATGGGCGCAATGGAGGTGACCAATGGGTGGTGTTTGAAACCGCTTTTTAAATGAAAATTTCTCACGTATGAAAGATGGAACAACAGTTGGGCATGTATGCTTGCTAAGGTAACGGGGTGTCTATGTGACACTGGTGTCAGTGATGTATCACTGTACTATCGCAATCCCAAAAATATGCTTTGCAAGGTTGACCCATTGTCACTCCTCACTGTTTAATGGGTTTTATCCTCACAACCTGTTTGTATATATAATCCTATGTCCTGTGATATTGGGTCATATCCTCTTAAAATGTTCTTAGTATTGATTAATTCTCTTACACGATTGATGTGAGTTTCTAGTTTTCATAAGATATGTCGTCACGCCAACATGGTAGGCAGGGGTTCTGAGTCCACTTCTCCCGCCATGTACACACCGTCCATGAATACGCACCACGTGTTGGAGAAAAACAAAAGCAAGGTCCTTAGAGTCAGGTAGGTTCTTCAAAGGTATGAAGAGAGACATCATTGATAGCATATCAACAACTACAAATATAACAATATACCCTTGCTTAGTGGGTGCAAGTTTTACAATAAAATCCATAGAGATGGAATGCCATGCTGTAGGAGGCGTGGGCATAGGAGTTAAAAGACCCGCCGGGACCTGGTGCAAACGTTTACTCTGAGCACAGACATAGCATTGTTGAACATACAGGTGAGTGTCTTGATTCATAGATGGCCACCAACAGTATCCTTTAAGTTAAGCAAGGTTTCTTTTATGACCCGGGTGTCCTACTAATACATGATAATGACACCATTGGAAGAAAAAAAAACATGGAATGGTCTCTCCATTGTATATCTGGGTCATGTTTCATCAACCAAGGGATTACCACAATTCCTTGAAATTTAGGTGAATAAATAACATCAAATTCAATGGTTTCAAGGTGACTGTTATGTATGTAAAGACCTAGATCTTTAGTGGAATGTATGACAGGTTCTGATTTCATGTGGCTCCCATCAATAGTTTTTACTATCTCTACTGTGTCTTTAGGTTCAATTGGGATTTCCATACTTTCAACCCATGTAGAGTCAATAAAGTTTCCAGTGCCTCCTGAATCAAGCATGATTTGCACCTCTACAGATTCATCCCCCAGTTCATAAGGGCTGTAAAGAAAAAATGGTACATCGGAAAAAATGTGTGATCCTGACTTAAAATTTGGGAGACCATTGCACCCAACCCACCCAAAAAACCTGCCTCCACCTTGCTCAGGCTGGTCAGTTTCCCGACTCAGTGCGTCTTTTAAGTTTAACCGGGCAGTCTCGCAAGAAGTGTCCTGCTGTACCACAGTATAAGCTTAGTTTATTGTCCCTTCGTCTTTGTCTTCCTTCAGTACTCAAGGGCCCTTTAATACTACCTATCTGCATAGGTTCTGGGTCATCAACAGGTTTATCAGAATACCCCTTCTTTTTTCTAAAGGTAAGGAACTTACTGGCACATGCATCAAGCTAGGATTTTGCGAGTCCTTAATTGCGAATATTAAGGATTCGCAATTAAGGACTCGCAAAATTCTATGCATGTAGGAATCGCTATAATAATAGCGATTCCTACACATTCCTTATTTGCGACTCACAAATTGTGAGTCTCAAATAAGGAATAGCTTCCCATTAATTTCTATGGGCCTACAGGCCCATAGGAATGAATGGGAAATTGCAAGCGCAATTTGCGAGTTACAATAGGTACTCACAAATTGCGCATGCAATTTCAGGGTGCAAGAGTGTCAAAAGGACACCCTGTTGCACCCCTGAAATTGACCTGTGCACATATGTTGTGCACACACATGCCCTAAGGGCATGTGTGTGCGTAACATGAAACTTTAAAGAATGCACAAAAGTTCATTTTTCAAAGGTTTTGCAAATTACCATGAAGTTCAACTTCATGGCAATTTGCTCCCCCTATTAGCGAAATCGCTAATTTTATTACTTTAATGCATTGCATTTAAGGAATCTCAATTTGCGATTCCTTAAATGCAATCACAATTTAAGTAATTGCAATTTAGAGATTACTTAAATTGCGATTTTTGCATTTGGGATGATGCATCCCAAATGCAAAAATACCGGTCGCAAAGGGGCAGATTCTGAGAATCTGCCCATTTGCGACCGGTTTTTCTTTTGATGCATGTACCTGTAAGTCTCTGAACTTCCTTTTCTGCATTTCTGCTCATGTTGTCTGGGATCTAACTTAACCACTAAATCAATTACAGGAGTCAGGAGGATCCACTAGTTGAGCTAACATGTCCTTTAAGTCATCCATTAACCCTTTGTAGAATAGAGCACTACGCTTGGCTTCAGGCCATCCGGCCTCAGCAATCCACCTGTTAAAAAAGGAGATATAGGTCATGAGTTTGATCCTTTCATAAGATTCAATAATTCTGTGTCAACAGACTGCATAAATGAATGCCAGTCAAACAAGCATCTTAACTCCTCCTTGAAACCCTATAATCATACAACAAGGGATCACAACGATTGACTAGAGCGATAGACCATGTGGCCTCTGTTCCTCCAGAATAAGACAAAACAAAAGCGACTTTTGATTGCTCGATAGGAAAACAAGAAACTTTACACATAAAGTGCAACTGGCATTGGTTGATGCAAGTGGCAAATTTAGCAGAATCACCTAGGAACCGTTCTGGTGGTGCTAATGGTATGGTAGAAGGGATTGTAATATGGTATACCGGAGAAGTACTTCTGGAGAAAGGAGATTGTGATGTAAAGAAATTACCATGAGCTCCAGACATAGGATCTGGTGAGATAGATGTTTGAGAGGCGTGCCGTAAGGCATCCACTCTAAGAGTCAAAGCTTGCGTTTCTTTTAGCAAATTCCCTATCATGTGTACCACATTGGCCAAGGTAATCTGTCATTCCTCCAGTACGCCCAGGCAGAAATATAAAACGTGGGCTTTGCAATCTGTGAGGCTCACCTGGGGTTTCCGCAGGGGCGAAGTGGAATGAACAGATGCTGAATTCCAACTTCCCTCACCCACCTCCTTCGCCCAACAAAGTCAAAGCAAAAGAGTAGAAAGTGAGGAAGAGGGGAAAACAAAACAAGGAAAGGGAGGAGTAGAATCCAATGGTCCATCCGGTGTGATAACACATGTGTTTCCTAATAGGCAAAAGTACAAAAAGCTAAGTATGACCCTAGAACTACGTGAATGCTATATAGAACGTGTAACTAATGTAGGAATATACCTGTTGAACGTTCTGATGGTAGTACAAGGGATATATGAACAACTAGAACTTGAAACTGATAAAGAACGGTCCCATTCCATGCATGGCTTTGTGGGTGATACAAAGCAGCTTGAACGTGGATCTTCCGGCAACTAGTAACCAATGCAGGGCTTTCAAGGTAGGGGAGATATGGTCTCGCGGTTTGATATGCAAGAGTAGTCTGGCAGCCGAGTACTGAATCCGCTGTAGTCTTTTCATAGTCGTTAAAGGTGATCCGTGATAGAGGCTATTGGCGTAATCGAGTTTGAACAGAACAAGGGGGATGGTAGCTTGGACCTTGTGTGGGAATCCCAAATAGGGGAAGATTCTTTGCAGAGTTTTTGTAGTAACAAGGCTTGATCTTGCTAGTTTGTCCACTTGGGCATTCAGAGATAGCTTGGAGTCCATGTCGATTCCGAGGTTTCTTACTTCCTTCGATACTTTAGGTGGTGATCCCAGTTCCTCAGGCCAGGTGGCAAGTGTGTCCTAATGTTTCCAATCGCCACACGTGAGAATTTCCGTTTTGTAAGTATTCAATTTGAGATGGCTCCAAGTCATCCGTTGATCTACCGCTCTGAGACAACTGAAAATTGGTGAGTTTCCAATGTCTTGGGGGCATTCCAGTTGAAGGAGTATTTGCGTGTCATCTGTATAGTTATAGCACGTGAGTTGAAACTGATTGATCAGTACCGGTAATGACTTCATGTAGATGTTGAAAAGAATGGGCAAGATGATAGATCCTTGAGGTACCCCAGTTTTTGCGGAGGACGGTTTGGACGTGAAAGGTGGGGTATGGATGACATTAGTTCTGTTTTGAAGGCAGGACGTTTGTTTCTGTTTCAAATAACTTTATTCGATTGTAAGATTTAACAATCATAAAAGCACAATACATGGATAAACATTTCACAGATAAATTGTTTAAAAAAGCTGTCCAATACTTATGTATGATGGGCGGACTATGTAAACAGAATGAGTAAAGGCATCTAGCAGAATAATCAGGTTTAAGAATATAAATAATTTGTTCAAAGTTAAAAATCATTAGGGAATAGGACAATAAAAACAGCATAATTATCCCTCCATACTTTTCCTGAAAGTAATAGCTAGTTTTAAAAAGCTGCTTACATATAAAGTACAATCACAGTTCAAAAGGAAATAAAGTGCTGGTTTAATCTGTGTAAAATTTAGTTTCTTTAAACAAGGCTTTAGATATAGCCTTCGAGGTACTGAATAATACGGACAAAAGAATAAAAAGTGCTCCAGATCTTGCGGAGACTTTCCGTCGCAGCCGCAAGCAGGTAGCACTTGTCCACGATGGGACCCTCTTGGTACAGCCAGTAGGAGGTGGAACAGGTCAAATCGGAACCTGGTCAACAAAAATCGTTCGTAGCCAGATATAGGCCACGAGAGATATGGTTCCAAATGTAAGCATGTTTTAAGTAGAGCGTGTTTCCTGACACTACATTTCATAAACTCGACCTCCTCCCGGGCAAGGTACCTGGTTGTAAGAAATGCTTTTTTTACAAATGTGACATCAGCTTTTGTTATAGTGGATGGGGTTAAAAACAGGGCTGGCCGTCCAAGTTCGGTAAGACAATCTTTTATATATTTCAGCCATGGGACCTTGAATCTACCATCCCAGGTTAAGGCTTCTCTTAATATATCGTTGGTAAGGGGTATATCATTATTCAACCAAGAATTCATCCAACAAAGTATGGGATTTGCGGCTAGTCTATCGCTTAGAAAGGGCAAACCTAACTCCTCGTGAACCGAGAAGTTACCAGTGCCCCTAGGCAGCCTTAGGATCTTCTTTAAAAAATTATTTTCTGTGACCTCTAGGTCTCGCGTCTGGCTATAGCCCCAGAGTTCACTACCATAACAGGCAACTGCAATGCTCTTTGCTTGGTATAATTTAAGCAAGGCCGCCACCGGGCTGTTGCCCATTTTTCTCGCAAATCCTAATATGGCTGCGTTGGCCCGAGTCATTTCGCCCTTTTTTTTATGGACTGCTGGGCCCCAGGATAATTGGTCATCGAGAAGAATTCCAAGATATGAGAAAGTTTTAGATGTTGGAATTTTTTCCCCATTTATAGTAAAGGAATTTGGTTTTCGCGAACCATGGCCAATTTTCATGACAAACGACTTGGAGTTATTGATACTGAGGCCTCGAGACTCCATAAAAAGATAAAATGAATTTAAAAGTGTCTGGAGACCGTTCGCTGTCCTTGAAATCAGGACGGCGTCATCTGCATAAAGCAGAACCGGAACTCCTCTTGAGCCTACATGAGGATAATCCGTTCCTGATCTCAGCAAATAGTCCTCTAACTCGTTAATGTACAGGTTAAAGAGGAATGGGGCCAAGATACACCCTTGTCTAACACCCCGATTAATTCTTATGTCCCCGGTCACTTTCAAATCTTGGGTGTAGCGAACGTTCGCTCTTGTGTCAGAATGCAAATCAGCCAATAGATGGATTAGGTTTTGCTCGACACCCATCTTTAACATGATATCCCATAGTTTACCCCTATCCACGCAATCAAAAGCGGACGATAGGTCCATAAAAGCCAGATGAATAGTTCCCTTCCGGGCCAAAGTATATTTACCTGTAACCAAGTATAGATTCAGGCATTGGGTCACAGTTGAGTGGCCAGGTCTGAATCCATATTGTATTGGAGACAGAATTTTATTCTCTTGGGCCCATGTTGTTAATCTGGTCAGGATTACACCCCCCACTACCTTTGCTACTGAGTTTATCAATGAGATTGGTCTGTAACATGATGGGTTGCTGCGATCACCCTTTTTAAACACGGGGACAATTGTCGAGTGCCCCCATGACTTCGGGCAACCCAAAACCGTTGCAGCATTTATTACTTTAGTTAGTACGGGGGCCCAAAGTGATGTACAAGATTTAAAAAGATCCAGAGGTAAGCCATCCGGTCCAGGTGCCTTATTTCCAGTTAGCCCTTGAATGGGCTTTTCTACCTCGTTATCCAGGAAACACAGAGAATTGGCCCTTATAGTTAAAAAATCATATTCTGCTTGTTGCTTATTACTCTTAAAGATTACACTAAAATGATTAACCCAGTCCTCCTCTGGGATATTAGTTCCTAGATCTGAATCACTGGGGTTGTCGAATAGGGGTTTATTAATAATTTCCCAGAATTTACTGCTGTTGCCCAGAGTTGAGGGGTCAAGCAAAGAATCCCAGGTAATGGCCTTGATTTCCTTATTACGACCAGCAAGTGCTTTCTTGTAAGTCGCACGTAGATTTTTAATTAGGCCTGTGTCCCTAGGTATGATTTTCAATGCTTTTCTTAGGTCTTTGCTTGCCTTGGAGCAGGTGTGGTCAAACCATTTAGGGTAATTTCTAGTTTGTCCCTTCACAGGAACTAGCAGCATGGAACCTACAATAGACACCACGACCTCAAATGAGGCTAAGGTTTGTTCATGGGAAATAGATGTTGATACACAAGCCGCAAGTTCCTGGCCACATAACTTATTAATTTCATTATAAAAGTTATCATGGTTAACTAAATTCCACTTCAATCGGCGTTTTCCATTAATACATTTTAAGGTTCCCCGGTCTTCACGGAGCCCACGCAATTCAAAAATTCCACCACCCAATATGATAGTTATGGGATTATGATCACTAAAAATATTTGATTGAATAGTGAAACTAAAGGGCTGGGTGGTAAGGTCAGCGGACAATATCATATGGTCTATAAAAGACCCGTGAGCACAGCCTTTAAAAGTTGGCACGTCATATACCTTGTCCTCCGGTACCAAAGACATAGCTACATACAAATTATTTTCATTTAACAAATCATTTAAGAGGGTTCCACATCTAGTGTGGTTAAAATGAAAGCCGTTCGCGTTGTTACAACCTAGAGACCTCATAGGGGTATCTCGAGGGTTACCGCAGGGGTGCACATTAAAATCTCCAACTATTAATAAATTGCGTGACATCACACCTGCGCCTTCTGCCAACGTATCTTTCAAAGACATTATATTACAATCCCCTTCACTGGATGTAGCATTATAAAAGTTGATCAAGGTCAAATCACGTTTGCCTCTCTTAAAGTCAAGTATTTGGACATTTCTGTTTGCGTGATATAGATTACGTATAACACAGGAAAGAGCCAAATTTACAAAAATGGCCAGCCCCCCCTTTGCCCTGCCTCTAACTGAGGGAACTGCTGGGCTGATAAAGCTTTGATATCCTTCAATACATGCGCTGTTGTCTTCCATCCATGTCTCTTGAAGGCAAATGATGGTGTATTTTTTAGCATATGCCAACCAGGCAGGATCACTTATTTTATCGGCCAATCCTGCTACGTTCCAGGAAACTAAAGACACATTATAAGCATCGTATGACTCGTGGCCAGGGTAAACATCAGTAGAGGAAGATTCAGGTGAGTATTCTGGTCGATCAATATGTATACCTCCTGTGTTTTCTATATCGAAAGAATTTAATTGTACAGGAAGTAAGTTAGAAGTATCAGTCAAGATAGGGGAATTATCAGTCATAATTTCATGGTTGGGGAGTCAATCCTGTTCGTCCAGTCCTGATAGGATAGCATATCTATTTGATGTTGGAATGGTGGAATAAGATGTCTCAGTGATAACCCTCGGTGGTGGATATGAGAGTGGAAGATTTGACAAGAGGGAGCGAGGGTAGAAGTAGCTGAGATCAGCCGTTGTAATTCCCAGACTCCTACCCGGGGTATACCAGTCCGCTATGTAAGGTGACACCCTACGGTCTCGAAAATTGACTATGATGACATCGCCCTGTTTGTCCTTAGGTCTAGGACCCAACCAGTTCAGTCTCCTAACATGTAATATTTCACCGTTAATTTCAGGAGGGAGTGGTCTATTTTGGGTCAACCAGTACACTACTTTGTTTTTAAGTTGTTGGTGGCTCTCAGTTTTACCCTGGGCGAGGACAGGAACCCCCATTATGGTCACTACATATGGAGCCGCTTCAGGGGGCAGGTCAATATGGGAACTTTTATCCAGTTTATACTCTGGGGGGGGCTGCCTGTTTCTATTGTTACCCGGGGGAACTGCGGAGTTAATAATTTGGTCTTCTCTCAGGTCCCTCTTGGCGGTGGGTTGATTCTCTCGTCTTGGTTGAGGGGCTTGTGTGTTCTGTTCATGATTCAATGTGTTAGATTGAGTAGATATTTGAGTTAGGAGAGAATGTGTAATAACCTCAGTAGGTTTTTTACGCAGGTAAGAGTTCAAATCAGTATTTAGTGAGATGAAGGCAGGACGTGATCCAGTCTAAAGAATTACCCTCTATGCCGGCTTGAGCGATCGATCATTTATTAGTAGACAGTTTAGAGAATGTGTTTTGCTGACAGTGAGACTTTGTTTTGTAAAAGAGTGATCAGTATTGTATGGGTTAGTAGCAGGTGTGTTTTTAGTGCAGGTATTAGCTGTGTGAGGATAGCAATCGTGTAGCTGTTCTGTAACGTGTTCCTCGTCCAGCAGGCTTAGAAGGCATTTTGATGGGTTTGTGTGCGTAGGTGGGGGGGACAGTGTTTGAGAGTGACTTGGTGTGCTGTGTTGTTTTTGTGGTGTAACCTTGTTGTGCAGTAGACATGGAGAAGGAAAGTTGTGATGTGTGGCATGTTGTTTATATTTTTGTGTATGTTTAGGGCAGAAGGTGTATGAGTCAGTGGTGGTGTTTTAGCATGTGGGTCATGTAGTAAGGTTCTAAATTTTCAAATGGATGAGAGGCATTTGGAAGAGAGTTGCTGTGTTTTGTATGTGTGTTAGGTAAGTAGGAAGAGAGAAAGCTTGCCACTGGAGTTCATACATTTGTGTAGTTTGAAAGGTGGGTGTATGATTGTATTTTGTGACTGTAAGCATTATGAGGAGTTGTGTTTATGAGATTTTGTTGTCCTGATGTGCTTGATATGTTTTTTTTTTTAGGAGTATTGAAAAGGGGTGCTGATGTATTTGTTTTATTAGATGGATTTGTTTGTATAGTATTGTTTGTGAGTGGACGTTGTAAGGTAAAGGGGGTGGTGATGTGTTTGTAAGTGGAGTGTATATTGTGCGTAGGAGGGGGTGAAGTTGATTTAAGACTGTTTGTTTTAGACCTGTTTGCTGCAAGAGTTAAAATGTGTGGTGCTGTGGCATGTACGTGTTGTGTTGTTGTATAGGGTTTGTTTGTAGGAAGTGTGTGGTGTACATTTGGTGTGAATGTGTTACTCTGTTTGTGGATGTGGATGGTGTGCGGTGGGTATTAATGAATGGGAAAATGGGCAGCATTTCTGGCCCTGGTCCTGAACAGTCTCGAACAGGCTCAAACAGGCAACTGCCCTTGTCCTCTCTGCCCTTAGCCTCGATGCCTGGGCTGAGATGCCCTAAGCCTTGGCCTTTTATAGCCCTTGTAGTCAGGTGACCCCTTCAGCCAATGGGAACCCTAGCCCTAACACTATCCAATCACAACACTAGCCCTAATATCTAGAACCAGATAATCTGAGTCCTAGTCCAAGCCCTCAATCAGGTTACAAACCCTAATCTCTATGTCCAATAGAGGCCCTAGCAGTAGTCACAACCCTAATCCCAGCAACCAATGACACAGGAAACCCTAGTCCTCACTTTCAATAAAAAGCCCAACCCTAGTCACCAATCAAATAAGGCGCCCTCATCGCAACTTTCAATAGAAAGCCTAACCCTAGCCCTAGTCCCAACCCTAGTCCCAACCCAAGTCCCAGCAATCAATCACACAGGAAGCCCTAGTCCCGATGTCCAATAGAAATCCTAACTCTAGCCCCAGTCCTAACCCTACATTGATTTAGTCACAGACCCAGAAACTAATCAGAACCCTCAAATACCCAACCAATGAGAACACTAACCCTAATCCAATAGAAACACCAGATACAACCACCAATCAGTGCACACACGTACCAACCAATAGCAGACTATATAAAGTCCCAGCGACCTCAGACAAGGTTTGCTGGCCAGGGAGTTGGAAGCTGCTCCTCTTTTCAATATCTCCAAGGAGACAGACAGGCTCAATCCACACTTTGAACTTCTGCAAGTAAAGACCTTACAAACTTTGTCCTCTAACATTACTGTTTGTATCAAACTTTACTCACTCTCCTAGACAAAAAAACAGAGCTCAATCCTTGTAAAACACAGCTTCAACAGCTCACAGCAGATTACTGCTGTCTCAGAGCACCCTCTGTTCACTCTCTGATGCAGAATGTCCCTGTTGCTCGGGGGAGAGGGGGGACTGGTTTCACTCACTTGCTAACACAAAATGGGAGCTGGGGGTGGATTGCTCAACCTACAGGTCTGAGCACAGTGCCAGGGAGAAATTAGGAGGGGAAACAGAGAGTCACAGGGAATGAGAGGGAACAAAAATACCCATTTTTGATCAGTCAAAAAGTCCTTTCTAATTTACTGGATTTGGGAGCAACAGGAAATTTCCTGGATATCTCCTTAGCCAAGAAAGTAGGTGTTCCATTTTTGCGCAAACAAGAGCCGAAACCAGTTCGAGCAGTGGATGGGTCAGAATTATTCTCAGCCTTCATAATATTTTATTCTGAGCCCCTCACTTTAATTTGTGACAATGGCAATTCAGAAGTGATTAGTTTGGATCTCATTGATCCACCCACTTTTGGGGCCAACTTGGGGGTACCCTGGCTGCAACAGCATACCCCAAGGATTGATTGGGCATCCCGCACTGTAACATTAGATTCCAGGTATTGCTTTCAGTACTGCTACCACAAGGCTCCTAAGTGGAACTCCCTCTATTATGCACCGTGGCATCATCTACTAAAACCATGCAACTTCCAAAATAATACCAACGGTTTGAGAACGTCTTTGGTAAGGCGCAGGCAACTATTCTACCACCACATCATAGTTTCGATTGTCTGAAAGGTTTAATACCTGGTGCTACATTACCATGCAGCAGAGTATATGCTTTATCAGAACCTGAAGCCCCACACCTAAAGCAATACCTAGACAAATTATTAGTCACTGGGTTCATCTGACACTCTTCCTCTACAGTGTCTTCTCTGATGCTTTTTGTTTCCAAGAAAAATGGGGAACTTAGGACATGCATCAGTACAGGACACTTAATAAAGTCACCGTAAAATAAGCACCCTTTACCTTTAATTCCGGACCTTTTAGACCAAGTACAGAAGGCTACTATTTTCACCAAACTCAACCTTCATGGAGCTAGCCACCTCATACAGGTGCATGAAGGAGATGAGTGGAAAATGGGTTTTGCACAAACTACAGTTTGTTTGAATACTGTGTCATGCTGTTTGGGTGGTGTAACGCCCCAGCAGCATTTTGATTCTTTATTAATGAGGTCCTTGGAAACTTTTTAGACCAATTTGAGATCATCTATATTGACATCTATTCCCAAAAGGAGCAGGAGCACAAATGTCATGTGTTGGCAGTGGAGAACAAACTACGCCTTGGGGTGCCCATATAGGTAAAAAGAAAATAGATACTCTCCTGAATTGGCCACTCCTACTTGGGTCAAGGATATGCAAACACTGCTGGGGTTCTTCATCACCCACTTTTCAGACACAATCACTTCAATTACACAATTGTTGCAAAAAGGAGTACCATTTCATTGGTCCCAGAAAGCACAACATGCATTTGAAACACTAAAGACACATTTTACCACTGCTCAGGTTCTCAAGCACCAGGATCCAGCTTTTTTTTTTTTTTTAAGCGGATGCTTCCCAATTTGCAATCGTCGGTGTATTATTCCAACGTGATCCAGAAACAGGTAACATGCTTGCGATACCAACTGAGCAAAACTGCACCATAGCTGAGAGGAAACTCTTGGCCATTATGTTAGCCCTTCGGGAGAGGCAAAATAATCTTTGTGGCGCTCGATTTCAAATCACCATTTATCCTTATCACAAAAACCCTAAAGTTATTTGTTCTGTAAGTGCCTTAACCCCGCGACAAATGAGATGGGTGTCATTCTTCAATGAGTTTGACTTTGTGACAACCTATAGACCAGGAGCACAAGTTAAAGCTGATGCTCTTTCACACATTCATGTCTGTCCTAAAAAAGAGCAAGCCCTCCTGAAACAAATACCCATGATACCTGAATAGAAAATAATCAGCAATTGCTTTGTCAACACCTTTTTAGACCAATTGAAAGAGTCTTTGCAAAAAAAGAATACAGACCAATGGGTGACTCACTTGAACCATTCCAATTCCTAGGGTCTTTTTAATCATGACTAAAGATGATTTATTCCCACAGAATTCAGGGAGCAGATATAACAATGGTGTCATTCATCTGCATGGGTTGGACACCCAGGGGAACACAAGACTAAGGAACTGTGCACATGTTGGTTTTGATGGAATACCTTGGTGAAAGATGTGTGGACCTTTGTTCAATCTTGTCCTAGTTACATTAGTAATAAACCAGCTCACACATCCCTATTAGGTCAGTTGCACCCACATTCAGTCCCTCCCATACCGTGGCATACAATCAGCTTGGACTTTGTTTCTGTCCTTTTATTCAGCACATCATTCGCCCCCCTGGTCTACCCTCTGTCATTATCTCAGATCATGATCCTCAGTTTGTGTCCACATTTTGGCAAGACATATGCACTGCTTTGCATATTGACCATCGTTTGTCCTCCGTCTATCACCCTCAGATGAGCAGTCAAACAGAGAGGATGAATCAGACAATGGAGCAGTACCTGCACTGTTTGTTGACCATAATAACCAGCAGTTGGGTTCGGGCCTTTTATCTGGCAGAGTTTGCTTACAATAATAGTGTTCATTCCACACGTTGCATGAATCCATTTTACTATAGCTTGGATTACCACTCAAAACTCTTGCCCTTCCAATTATCTTGCACGGTGTCTGCAGTGAATGCTTGCCTCTCTGATCTCCATGATATCTGGAAACTGGTAAAGGTCCAATTGCAAATCCCTAAAGAAAACATGAAAAAGCAAGCAGACAAACATCGAAGCCATACACCGGATTATTTGAGAGTCGATCTTGTGTGGCTTAGCAAACAAAACTTATCACTGGCAGGGCCACAATTTGTAGGTTCTTTTCCCATTCGGAAAATAATCAGTCCAGTAGCAATGAGACTCCCTGATGAGTATTTTATTAACCCAGTTTTCAAAGTTTCTCTCCTAAAACCATTCATTCCTACTACACACCCACTGCCTTCCCCACCTCTGATCCTTGTTAATGATCATGAAGAATTTGAGGTACATTGTGTGAGAAGTTGGCCTGGTATACTAGTTAAAGTGGGCACCTTGCACCAGTCCAAATGACCCTTATGATGTATGAGGTCAAAGATAACCTTTAGAAAGCTATCCTAGTGGTAGCTGTGGAGAGCAGCCTTCAGGCTTAATCTTGAAGGAATGTAAAGCAGCTTGTTTTACCAGAATATCACCTTAAGTACCAACTAAATGAAAGGAGTACCACACAGTAGTTATAAAACTATGTATTTATTTATATAACACTCTCTAGTAACCTCTACACTAGGATACGACACAAAGCACACAATACTTTAACAAAGAAACAGTTGTAAGTATCACAATACACAGTGGGCTCCAGGGGGAGACCAAACCATATACTAAAATAGTGGTATAAGAACCACGACTGGAGTCGAGACAGTGTCTAGAACACGTAGAATCGCTGGGACCCCAAGGAACCACCCAAGGTGAGTTGAAAGGGACCCCACGGAGGACGGGTGCAGTGTGTTAACACGACCGTGGGCTTCGTACAATTCTATGGGGAAGTCGCGGTTACAATTTTGAAGTTTAAGGACACTTCTCAGTGGACTTCGAGGAAACCCTTCGGAACTTAAGGGGTTGGAGAGCCACCCCACCCGTGGATACCAGAGTACCCAAATTACCTGTCCCAGAGTAGCCGGGTGCATAGGTCTGGAGTGGTGTCAGAAACCGCTGTCATTCTCAATGGAGGGTTTCAAAGAAGAGCTGCTGCCAGGAAGGAAGAAAGTGTCCACTGCAACCCAAGGGTGGATTTGTGATGGAAGGGATCTGAAAGCAAATGGGACAGAGTCTGGGTCACTTCAGGGTGACCAGGGACTCAGTAGACGAATGCCCACCGATGTCGGGTGCTTCAGGTGCAAAGAAGAGATGCTTGACTCTGTAGCCACGAGGTCCAGGAAACATCGAGGATGACCAGGAGCTGCATACGAGCTGTCCCACAAAGGCTGTTGAGTGCTGAGAGGCCAGTGTCCGGCTGGAGCACCAACAAGCCTTGGCAACAGCAACCCACGCAGGAATGTCAAGCAGGTTACTGTGCGGACCAGCAAGGTCCAGGGGACTCACCAAGGAATGGGGAGTCAGGCACATCTGGAGCAACCAGGAAAGCCCAATAGAAATCAAGATGGCCCTCAAGAGGACCCACAGGTAGAATGACCAGGAGTCGTGAGGGGACCTTGAGCAAGATCACAAAGTACCAGCCCAACGAGCACGCGGTGCGAAGAGGCCAGAGTTCTTTGGTGGATATACTGCTCAGGACTATGTGGAGCCCAATGCACAAGCTCAGTGCACAGGGGTTCGGGTGATGCGGTCCCCACAAGGGATACTGGCCTCAAACTTGATGAGAGGGCAGCTCGACCTCAAGGAACTTCGGAACCTACCTCCTGTGTTGCTGGAGCCTTCGGAGTCCGCAGGAGCTCAGGATCACCAGACCAGTCAGTTGCGTTATGGTGCCTGCGAAATGCAGGGGAGTGACTCCTTCACCCCAAGGGAGATTCTTCAGTTGTTCTTAGTGCTCCAAAGGTCCTGCACAGAGCTTATGTATGGTGAAAGGATAGGATAGGATAGGATAGGATAGGATAGGATAGGATAGGATAGGATAGGATAGTCATTTATAAAGTGCTCGAATGCCGTAGCGTCTTGGCGCTGGGTGTGAACGGGAGGAGACTGACCAGTAGAACTGGAGATTTAGTTTGGAGGGAACAGCCAGGTCTTCAGCATTTTCCTAAACATCAACCGGTTGGGTTGAAGTCACATGCTAGAAGGCAGTTGCTTCCATAACTGCACAGTATGATAGACTCCAACCCCCCCATCTTGCTCTATGGATTGTAAGGGTCTGGTGGGAGAGTACCATGAAAACACCTTCTGGATCTCCATGACCCTCCTGCATAAAGAGCCTTGTGCACCAGACAAAGGGCCTTAAGTTCCATTCATTGCTGAACATGGAGCCAATGGAGAGACCTTATGCCCGCCGAGGTGGAATGGCCTTTGGGAATATTTAATAACAGTCGTGCCGCAGCATTTTGCAGTGATTGTAATTTCCTGGTCTGAGACTTATCAATGCCCATGAAAAGAGCGTCGCAGTAGTCTAATTTCAAGAGAAAGAGCGCTACTACAACAGTTTTTTTAAGCTCCCCTGGGATAAAAGGGCAAATCTTCTGTAAACACTTTAGTAGGAAGAAGCAGTAGGATGTCAGACGATTTACCTGGGCCGAGAAGTTGAGCTGATCGTCAAAGATCACTCCTAGGTTCCTGACCTTCGCGGTGGGGCAAGGACAATCACCTGCCTCTATCGGCTGCCAGGTTTTGTTCCACAGTGAAGGGACCTTGCCAAACTCCAGTACATCCGTTTTGTCGGTGTTTATCTTAAGGACGTTTCGACTCATCCAGCTGATAATTTCTGTCAGACATACATGGAAGTCACTAGCGACTGTCTCTGGTTGGTTAGAGACAAATATTACGAGCTGGGAATCGTCAGCATACGAGACCAAGGTGAAGCCATGCTTTCTGATAAGTCTGGCGAATGTATGTCGTTACAACGCACACTTTTACAACGCATGCACTTACAACGCATTTTTTACAACGCAACATCCACTACAACGCATTCCATTACATAGCATGACACTACAACGCATTTTTAAAAACTACCTTTACAACGCATTCCATTACATCGCATACTACCTTTACAACGCATACTATTACAACGCATAATATTAAATTGCATTTCAGGTAAGTATTGGATAGTATAGGGGTAAAAATCACTATTCTAACTCCAGGGGGTGCAACAGTAGGGTAAGTGTTGGATAGTATAGGGGTAAAAATTACTATTCTAACTCCAGGGGGTGCAACAGTAGGGTAAGTGTTGGATAGTATAGGGGTAAAAATTACTATTCTAACTCCAGGGGGTGCAACAGTAGGGTAAGTGTTGGATAGTATAGGGGTAAAAATTGCTATTCTAACTCCAGGGGGTGCAACAGTAGGGTAAGTGTTGGATAGTATAAGGGTAAAAATTACTATTCTAACTCCAGGGGGTGCAACAGTAGGGAAAGTGTTGGATAGTATAGGGGTAAAAATTACTATTCTAACTCCACGGGGTGCAACAGTAGGGTAAGTGTTGGATAGTATAGGGGTAAAAATTACTATTCTAACTCCAGGGGGTGCAACAGTAGGGTAAGTGTTGGATAGTATAGGGGTAAAAATTACTATTCTAACTCCAGGGGGTGCAACAGTAGGTTAAGTGTTGGATAGTATAGGGGTAAAAATTACTATTCTAACTCCAGGGGGTGCAACAGTAGGGTAAGTGTTGGATAGTATAGGGGTAAAAATTACTATTCTAACTCCAGGGGGTGCAACAGTAGGGTAAGTGTTGGATAGTGTAGTGTAATATTATGCGTTGTAATGGTATGCGTTGTAAAGGTAGTATGCGATGTAATGGAATGCGTTGTAAAGGTAGTTTTTAAAAATGCGTTGTAGTGTCATGCTATGTAATGGAATGCGTTGTAGTGGATGTTGCGTTGTAAAAAATGCGTTGTAAGTGTAGTGCGTTGTAAAAGTTGCGTTGTAAAGGTTGTTCCCCAAGTCTGGCCAGAGGAGTGACATACATGTTAAAAAGCATTGGGGACAGGGCTGAAACTTGTGGTACTCCGCACGGGAGATGAAAGGAGTCGGACTGTAAGCTATCCCAATGTATGTTCTGCTCCCTTGCTTCTAGGAAGGAGGAGAGAAGGGCCAGAGCTGTATCTTCAATTTCCACGTACTTCAGCCACTGCACTAACACTGTGTGATTCACGGTGTCAAATGCTACTGATAGGTCTAAGAGAATGAGAACAGCTTTGCCTCTCCGTCTCCTCCGTTGCCATTATCAGGGCCGTCTCCATGGAGTGGCATGGCCTAAAGCTGTGATGTGTCTGGTCAAGCATATTGGTGGATTCGAGGTAATGGGCTAGCGCCTTGTTAACAGCTTTTTAAAGAATTTTGTCTGCTACCGGCAGCCTTGAAATTGGACGATAGTTTTTTGTCTCATTTGGGTCAAGGGCCGGCTTTCTAAGGATAGGCCTGATGCATGCTTTTTTCCAGGCACAGGGGTAAATATCAGACTCTAAAACTTGGTTTAAAAGAGGGGTTAGATGTGCGCTGATGTTCCTGGAGACTAGGTGCGTGGTGGCCGGGGTACAGGTGTCATTTGGAGAGCAAGGGCACAGACGATGCTTTGGATGGAGAGGGAGACAGAGTCGGGCCCTGTCGAAGTCCAGCGAAGTCCAGAGTGTCCAGACGGTCGAAGGTCAATGGTTTCTTGTCTCAGACTCTTGACCACGTAAAATTTAAAGTCTTACAGCCAGGTAAGCCCTTATGTACCCACGGGGGAGGGTTAGACAGATTTAGGGGACTCTCCTAGGGAGGGTCAGGACAGAGGGGTGGTTAGACCCATGTCCTTTTTCCAGTTTTGCGCCAGAGCAGGAGCCAACGGCTCCCAGAACTGGTTTGAGCTGGACTTGAGCTGGACTATGCACAGGGACACCAAATGTGCCCCAGGTGCAGACTTTCAGGCACTGTGGCAGTGCCCCCACCCAGCCCCAATACACATAATCCTGTCTGGGAGGTGGTCACACCTCCCTGTGACAGGATGCCTATTATGCTGCCTTCCTTTGCTCAAGTTTGGCTGAGCAGCAGGAGGGCTGAAATGTGTCTCTGGTCGGCAGCATTCATTTTCTGCTGTCTGGGTCGAGAAGGCTGGCACCGGGAAGACCAGTGATCCCACGAAGCTCACTTCAGAATCATACCAGTGTTTGATACCAAACACAACATGTTTTGTTTCAGCCATTTTCGAGATTATATTTACCGCGAGGTTATAATGCACCTCTACCTTTATGTCTGGCTGAGTCCCAGATAACCTGGGAGAATGGTCTCCGAAGGCTGCAGAGGGGCTCTGATCATACAGGGACACCCTCTCATGTAAAACCCAGTACCCTGACTTCAGGATTGTTAAGGCCTGCTATAGGGGTGACTTATAAGTTTTAGGTGTAGTGACCTATAGATATAGTGAACCTATATCTAAAGTAAGTGGTGAAAGCACCAACTTACACAGGCCGCAGTAGCAGGCCTGTAGTTCTATTTTGCATGGCCTCTCATGGCTGGCACAATACATGCTTCAGCCCATGGGAGGCCTCTGGGGTATCTTTGCCCTGGGTACATGTGTACCATATACTAGGGACTTATAAGGATACCCCAGTATCCAATCTGGAGGGTACCTAAGTACATAACACAACCAATTTAGGGAGTAAGCAGATAGACTGAAGTCCTGATTGCCAGGACCCCAATCAAACTAGTCAAAAACCAGCAAAACACCAGGCAAAAAATGGGGGTAACTATACAGTCAGATCCTACCATCCTACACATTGCATTCTTGATTCCCGTTCACAAAAAGGAGTCTATTCTATTTAATTGACTAGAAGGGATATCCACCTGAAGAACAGTCCTGGGAACCCGCAAGTTGGGAACCCGCAAGTCACGTACAAGCCACTAGGTTGTTGCACTAATTCCATACTTGCTTCCCATCAAAACTACGTCTAGACAATCAGACTATGGAGTTAGGTACTGTCATGAGAGAAGTGTGGCTCACTGGTTAGAGAAGGCATACCCTGAAGCAGAGGTCAGACCCGGGACCAGGGTTCAATTCCCGACGCGGCAGGGTCTGAGCCCAAGTGTCCACGGACTCGATAATTCTCACTTCGGTGCCTACTCGAATCATGGGTTCACACTCTGCAACTCTGGGCAATAGCTTGCTTAATCTCCACTACGGCCCCCCCGCGGCGGAATGCCTGGCTTTCACCTTGGGGATGCCCAGTACGGGTTATCTCACAGGGAAAAAGCCAGGACGGGTTCCCAATGCAAGCGCCGAGAATGCCCAAGGGTAAGTCAAGCGCTCTATAAGAACACACATACATACATACATACATGAGATGTCCTTCAGGCACCAGCTGCACACTCATGTTATCTGAGTAGACAAGTTGTCCAACATAATACTGTGCAGTTTGTAAAAAATGATGGTAGCAAGTAATGACCCCCTAGGCCCTCTGGCCCTCCCATCATTATTCTTTTGCATGTCAACATGTTACAGTATTTTATTAATTTGCATTTGTTCATGTGCTCTTTATGTTATTGCTGTTCACCAAAAGCATCAGAAGCACAACACACGCACAAGTGCGGCCCTGCTCCCATTGTTCACCATCGGTGTGTCTCTTGCATTGCAATGAGAACCTGGCCCGGCCCCGCCTGTTTGCAACGGATCTCGCAGGTACAGTCTACTTAAACCACATCCTCGACCGCCCGTACTTGCTTGGCTTCAAACTTCCTACTTGACGAATGCCTTCTGCTGGATCTTGTGACATATCTTGGATTTTCTGCTCTCGCTCTTCACTTTCTGGTCCCACCTGACTTTCGCTCTCCTCTTTTTGTGTTCTGGATCCTCTCGACCCTGGTATCTGCATCACCTATGAGGAAATAAAAGGACAGCAGTAGACTTCAAATCCTTCTTGTCACGTGCCACAAAATTAAGGTAATTACTATGACGCTTGTAGTCCTCATAATCCAGAGACATTACGTTTGTTTGGAATTCACAAAAATGCATTTTATTAGTACATTTATGAGTGCGGAGACTCCGCAGTCGGGGCAGAGAACTCTGTACATAAAAAAATAGGTATGTCGTATCTTTCTATGTGCAGAGATTTCCGCCCCGTCTGCTGAGTCTCTGCACTTGTAAACTTTCTATTAACATGCATTTTTGTGAATTCCAAAACAAATGTAAACTTACACAAAAATGTGAATCCGGCCAAAGTGTTTATTTCAAATGCCTCATCCTGTTGCGCGATACATGAGTATTAACCACAAAGAATATAATTAAAACAGCAAAAATGCATGTTGCTAGCAGCGAGAATAATATGAACAATTCTAGCATGTTTCGAATGTTCCTAGGCGCCTAACACCCTAAAGACGACTTCTATGCTATACTTTAAGAGCATGGAGATGCTTGCTTACCTTTACAGTTTCTTAGGACTCAGCACACTGAATATCAATTGGGCTCAGCTCTTTCACTCTCTGTATTGTCTCTCAGAATATGGATCGATCTACAGCAGTCTGGTAGGACCATTTACAATAACCTGGGGCAAGACCTCTCTCCTTCACTGGTCAATTTGCATGGTTTATATAGGCTTGACCTCTGACTTATTACCCTACTTCTGGGAACTTCTCATTATTTTAAGACATAACCAGTATGAACCAGCAGGATAAGAAATACGTCAACTCAGACTACATGTTTATTTTATACATTCATTGTCAGACCTTGAAATGTAGATATCATGGAGCTTGTAGCAGATGTGCATGACCTTATGTGTTCGCAAAGTAATTTTTAAGATAATTGACACCTTCACTAGTTTTGTGTAAGATAATACTGTGCTGAAAATGTATCAAAGGCACACAAGCTAACGTAACATGCTCAGAATAGAATCTGAGTTTGGAGGTTTATGACACTACAACCTAGCAAACAGAATCTGTTGAGGTCATAACATTGTTCAAAGAGAATCATTGCTCAAGTCCTGGTAGTAATGACACAAGCAACATCAAATTCCACAGAGAAATGCATACTATGTTAATTAGTACCTAACAAAAATGAAATTGAATGCAAAACAGAATAAGATTCTCAAATCAATGTAGAAAAATTAGGTAAATGTGAAAAAAGGCACCAAAATAATTAAACTCGGGTTAAGGTGATCTGGAGATAAGAATTAATAAAGATATATGGGAAAAATCATCAACGAGAAGAGCTTTTTCAAGGTGAACTGGGACTTACACATACATTCATGCTATCTGGGTAAGGCCAACTCACCAACTAGTCTTTACATTGAAATTTTTTGTTTCTTATAGCTATCCAGCTGAACAAGGACAGAGGTCAGCGAAGGGCTCCTCAAATCAAATAAGTTGTCATTGAGCTTATGAAAAAGGCTTCAGTTTTGAAGTCAAAAGCTTAGAGTGCAACAGCGGAGTTCATAGCTGCAAAGGTTGCTTGACCACTGGGATAAATTTGCCACCTTGTTCCTGTCCATGGTTTTTAGATTTGGACGTCATCACTTTTTAGATCTCAAAATCCTACATTGGGGTAAAACTGGAAGCGGTAGCCAGTCAAGGTTCCATGAGACCTGATTCCTTGACTGTAAGGTACTTCTGAAGCCTTTTCTTCATAGCAAAACATGTATTGTTTGCCCGATGAGTATGTACCCTACCTGGTAAAGCTTTGGCACTTTCTCCCCATTTCCTTCGATGGTAAAAAACATGACTAAGTCCCACAAGGTTCTTATTGATTGGAAAGTTCTACCTGGTCACTCCTGCAGTCTTCAGGTTCTCAGGCCAGGCTACTTTGTTCTAGGTTTCTCTCTAGCTGGGACTCTCTCAGAGTCTTGTCCAAGCTTCTCAGCTGGACCTTCTTCAAATCAAGGAGCCCATTTGCCTTTTGTGTCCCAATATCAGCAAGAGTAGTTAACCTCTTGAACTTTGAAGAATGGTTCCAGTCCTTGGATGCCAAAGGGAAACTGAAGTTCTTTGGCTATACATCTTCAAGCAATCAGGCAGTTTCATCTTCTCAAACACACAAAAGGTAATGGGAGGAATGCTTTCAATAAGTCTAACAATTGGCAATCAATTGGGGTAGCATTCCAGTGCCTTACTCTTTTGCCCAACATGCCACCTTAGTTTGTACTCAGCTGTATGTAAATCAATCTGGGTCAAGATAAATCTCCAGCTGAGTGTGGGAACTGGTATGCATTTCAAGGAAAAGGAAAGATTTCTATGTCATCAAAAATGACAATAAAACTGAAGACGTTTTATGGCAGAGGTGTGACCCATTGGGATTGTAGAGAGGAGCTGAGAGATTGATGCCAAGAGGTGGGGGGGGGTTAATGTGGAAAGTCATTGCGGGGCCTGTGAGGAATGAGGATGTTGGGTGTGGGGGAAGTTCAAGGATTACGAAGAAGCAAATCTAGCTGCAAGATTTTGTGTTACGCTGATTCCTCTGTGTGGTTTACCTATTTGATACTCTACATTGCTGGCTCCTGTTGTGAAACGGTGTGCACAATAAACCTGCTCCAACTTGCCTGCATGCCCTCCTTGATTTGGTGGATGGGATCTTGCATTACTACAAGTAAATAAAATAATATAGAACACGATAATTGAGAAAGCATGGAAAAAATTGGATGATAATCAGAAAGTGAATAGTCATAGAAGTATATAGAGAAAAGAGTTACGTTTGGCAGATGCTTGACTCACCAATCTCATATTTCTCTCATCGTATTTAGGGATGGAAAAACCACTGGCTTTTGCCAAGTGGATCCTCAGCTGACAGTACCTGATGGTCTGTAAACCACTGGGCTGCCACATCACAGTGCTAGTTACCCCCACCTTCTTTTTGTAAGGCATGGCAGACCCAAGAGGAAAATGTTCAGATGTCCCTGAGTAACAAAACTCCCTGCACTTCAGGAACATTTCTCTTTTCATGTTGTTTTGCCATTTGCTTTTGCAGCAACAAACCCCCTTCTTGATACATTTTCATTAAAGAGATAAATATGGTGGAAAGTCCAAAACAAGGGCAGCAGAGGCCAGAACCTTTGTTTAACTGACAGGCTTCCTTCCATAGTCTAAATGCCTTCTTAGTGCAGTGAGAAAAGCTTTTTTTAAATTGCATTATTTTGACCTAGAAGAGTAAATGGATGTATGACACTTTGACCGAAATATGAGTAAATAAAAAATAAGGATGAAAATCAATTACCAGGAGAAATGAATGTGTTCAATATGGAGTGATTTATCTTTGAAAACCAATTAAAAATTCATAGCCTGATTCAAGAATTTAAGTGTAACATAACATTGTGTCGATACTATAGGATATTATTATGATTATGTTTGTTCATATGTCTCACCTGTTTGGAATAGTCACAAAACAATCTAACTTACAACTCTCAGAAGAAATATCTATAAATAACATTGGCTCAGTGATGTAACTTCCCTTCAAGATTCTTGCGCTTGCGTGCAGAAGTGCATTCTTCCACAATGGTCCACTATTGTTTTGTGACTAGTTTATTTTGACATCTTGGGATTAGTATAGATGGGAGTCTGAACCAATGTTCTTGCAATGGGGTAGAGCTTAGGTGGTAAAGCTGTAAGAGGCTTTTTATTGCAATGCTCTGATTTGTTGAAATTGTAATTCTTATGCTGACACCATGATGAATCTGGACTTTTAATATTAGTCTAGAAGAAGATTTCCCATGTAAACCCCCAATTTTGGGGTGAGCCAGAAAAATCTGATGATGGCATTCTGATGCTATTAGGTATGCTGTCCGATTTTTTACTGGTTTTTCTGCTCATTTGGGGCTTAGACTAATTTTGATTTTGCCTATTATTCTGTAATGTCCTATTACTGAAAGCCCTCATCCCAATTTGGCTTTATGCATCTGCACTTTACAATTTCAATATTGTACCATTGAATTTTTGTTTTAAACCTTCCTACATTTTCTAATTCACCCTAGAACTCGCTTTTTAAATCTGTCTTTCCTGTATTTTCGATATGCTAATTTACACCTTATATTTGGACACATTTGCTTCAAGAAATTGGGGTTTGACAACATCCCAGATCCACCGACCCTTGGATGTGCATTTCAGGTGTCTTGTATTGATGGGTCTTTCACAAAGTTTCACAGGTAAGATTTATTGGTAATACAGGAGTGGCCACAACCGCACGGCACGAGAATGGACTTAAACCAACAACTCCTTTTATTGAATCTCACCTTAACATTCCACCAAAAGAGTTCCTCCAGCATGCAGGCCCTCCCAGAACCCTAGCCAATACCTGGAATACAGCACACCTTCCCTCCTTAGCAAATAACAATATTATTCCAAAAATAACAAAACAAATGCCTAAAACACAAATAAGATAACACAAAAGGTATACACAAAGATATTGATAAAAATGAATAAAAAGCAGTGGTCCATAGATTAATAATTAACATATTCTGCAAACTTTGCAGGACAACGTTAACACGTCCACAAATTTCTTAGCATGCAAACTACTTTTGAGAGCAGTTTCCAGTTCCCTTGGCAGCACACTTTCTTCACTGACTTGCACATCCATGAAACCATTACTCTCAACCTTGCTTCTTGAAAACTACTCCACATTCTTAGTCTCAGCACACACAGGACTTCTGAAAACAGAAACCCTACTCATAATCCAAACCTTTCTTCTTTGAACTTTCATAGCTTTGTCATACACTCAAATCACCTTCATAGGCTCAGACCACCTGGGTAACTCTTTCCCACTAGCCACAGGCCTCCTGATGCAAACCCAGCCACCAATACTAATTCTAACACCAGACGGCTTTCCTCTGATCTTATTCATAATCTTCTTCATTTTCCCTTGATAGGTTTCCACATGCTCCCTGCTTTTCTTACAATCAATGTAGACATCCAACTCTCTACAACACTCCTTCAACCACCAAGAAGCAAACTTGGTTCCCAGCTTCTTGCCACACAATAGTTTAAAAGGTGACCGTCCTGTGACTGAACTAGGCATAGTGCGATATGACAATAAAGTTGCCTGCAATGCCTTCCTCCAAGGCAAACCTCTCTTGCAAACTAACTGAATAGACTCTGTAACAACACGGTTGAACCTCTCAGTCTAACCACCGGACTGGGGATAATAATTGGCCCCACACCTTAACAAATAATCTTCAAAAGACCTGCTGACAAACTGGGGACCATTGTCAGAAACCATCCCTTACGGCAAACCTTCCCTATAAAAAACATCCTTCAAAACCTCAATAATAACTTCTGAAGTTACTTTCTCGGTCATTTTAACCTCAGGTCATTTAAAAAAACAGTCAACAAGATCAATGGCAAATACTTCTTTCCTAGGAATAGCACAAAATGGACCTAACATATTTATACCCAACTTCCTCCATTGTCCAGTGTCAAATTCAGCAAGAGAAGATTCTGTTACCTACGGTTTTACAGTCTTGTCACTATTTGCACACAAACAAAACCCATTCCTTCACCATACCATCTAACCCAGGCCACCGGTAAAATTCCTGAATGTGCATTTTAGTGGCAGATATACCAACATGTCTTTCATGCCCTATTTGGAAAATATTCTTTCCAAGACCAAAAGGTGGGATTATTTTATCTCCACAAAACAAACAGAATCCATCATACATCAACTCATTCCGTACCTTAATAAATACCACTTTTTTCCACTAAACTTCTGTTCATCTGGCCAACCTTTAATCATATAATCACATACTAAAGTTAAATACTTGTCTTTTTCTAGTTACTCTGCTCAACACTCTTTAGAAATAATTTCCACATCATCATTAGAATGATCCTAGCCATTGATGTTCTTCATGGTATATGCTACTTCACAGTCTCTTTCGGTATCATTCTCTTCAGACTTAGTACTCAATGGCAATCACAACAAAAAGTTTGCATGGACATTCAGTCTTCCAGGAACATGCTCAATCCTGTACTGATATGATCGCAATTTTGCTGCCAAACATGCCAGTCTTGCTGTCAAACTCCTGCCCCCACCTGGAAAAAGAACACAAACCAAACGTTTGTAATCTGCTCTTAACACAAGTCGTGTTGCCCACAAAAACTGCCTGAAATAGTCTGCTGCCCATGTATGTGCCAATCATTATTTTTCTATCACAGAGTAGTTTCTCTCAGACTCCCCCAATGCACTGGAAGCATGCAAAACCACATACTACTAATCCTTCATGTTTTGTAACAGTATGGTCCCCCACTGCCTGATCGAATGACTTAAGAAAAGAGGCATTAACTAAATCTTTCTTCAGATCAACAAGGGATCATCATCTTGCACTAACTCACACAAAAACTCATAGTTCTTTCTCAGCAACATGCGTTGACACTGAACTTTGGCAGCATAGTTATTGATAAATCAAGAGTAAAATGCTGTAAGACTCAAAAAGATAACAATTGTTCGGATAGGATACTTGCTCTTCCTCATTACTCCCATAGAACAAAATGTCATTTTGGAAAACTATGACTCCTTGGGTATCTTCCAATGTTTCCTTCATCAAACTCTGGAAAACGTATGCTGCACTGGCCAGCCTGAATAACATTCTGTAGAACTGTAACAATCCTTCCGGGGTCACAAATGGCACAACTCCTCTTGTAAATTTAGCTGATGAAATTCACTTGCTAAGTCTAATGTGGAGAAAACTGTTGCCCCATACAGAGTGGAAACAAGCTCATTCAAATTTGGTAAAGGATGTCTGTCTATCCATATTTCATTGTTAAGGCTCCTAAGATCCACACATTCAAAGCAACGACCACCAGAGACACCCATGGTGACAATTCTATGGGCTGAATTACATCCTTCTTACATAAGTCCTGTAACATCTCTTTCAACTTCACTGTTTAAGTAGGAGGAACATTACGAACCTTATGTTTGACTGGAACAGCATTATCCAATAAGACAATTCTGTGTTTGAACCCAATAAACTTTACCAATTTATCACAATCTATGAAAGGAGATGCCGGTTCGAGGCGATTCCTGTTGCCATTCGCTTGTAGCTGTTCCTGTATTACCAATAAATCTTACCTGTGAAACTTCATGAAAGACCCATCCTTGTTGCCAAAATATGTAATGATGGGTCTTTCATAAAGTTTCCCAGGTAAGATTTATTGGTAATACAGAAGCAGCCACATGCGCAAGGCAACAGGAATCGCCTCAAACCAGCAACTCCTTTCATAGAATCTCACACTAACATTCTACCCAGAGCATTCTTCCCACATGCTGGCCCTCCGAGAATCCTAGCCAAGACATGGAATGCAACATGTCTTTTGTTGTATAACATTTTGGGGACACCTCACACACACATATTAAGGTACACATCCAACTGTTCAAGGCATTTGCTTTAGACTTCCTAGACCAATCCTCTGATGCCCCCTTGAGAACGCCCACATGTATAAGGTAGCCTAGATAGTTCCAGTGCATGAGTTGATAGCTGCAGTAAGGGCGCTGGCTGGCCTCTGTCTCTTATATTAGGTTCACTGAGTGTCCAGCCTTGCAGGACTCGCAGCAAACTAGCAGTATGAAATATTTGAAGCATATTGCTATAAGTGAGCACAGCAATAATAAAGAGTGGAAAAGTAGCCGGTTAATTATAGTATTTTCCAACTGAATTTCTAAATGTCATAGCAAAGCAGGCTTGCTCTGCATTCACCTGACCTACAGAAGATGTGCCATTTCACAAGGTTTGCCCAGATGTCGACAGGGTTAACAGAGTGAGCATTATGAATCATAAATCTTTTCATTTTATGTATGTTCCTGGAAAAGCAGCTGTACTTCCTAGAATATATAAGCCACACTTTTATGCAAGAATATACCATCATGTCGCAATTATTGAAATGGTATGCCGAGGAGATTAGAGAGCTGAAATGTACGTTAAATATTTTAGACGGGCAGGTTATGTGTAATAGAAAGGGTAAAACAAGTAAAGCTAGTTGGTTGGAAACTTTAGGAGAAGTGAATTATTTAATTTGCACATTAGTTGGATTTCAAATTGTTTTCGACCTAGAGGTCAGTTCTGACTTGAGTTCGCAGATTAATTATTCATTCTTCAATTTAATAATACACAATATTTAACAATAGATCTTTGCATTTCCCTGCTCTGATTATAAGATTTGAATTTCATCATTTCATTAGTACTGTCTTCCTGCTGACGTTCTCTCATTTCACAGACATTGACGCACGCCACAGTGGCCACAGCTTCAAGTGCTTTAGACGATCACTAGTTGTATCAGGGAATCATGGTTTTTACCAATATGTTATGATGAGTTTAGGATTATGGA
This sequence comes from Triturus cristatus, assembly GCF_964204655.1. Classification (NCBI taxonomy): domain Eukaryota; kingdom Metazoa; phylum Chordata; class Amphibia; order Caudata; family Salamandridae; genus Triturus; species Triturus cristatus. The sequence goes on along the minus strand of NC_140582.1, from coordinate 471,172,616 downwards.
TAGGAACTAAGGCGTTCCCAGGAAGGAGCTCCGAAAAGGAGTTTGGGAAGGTAAGGAAAACCTTCAAGTAGTAGCTTTTAGCGTACTTATGTGCAATGATGTTAATAATAAAATACTAAAAATAGCTATATTATACGCCTACATTTTGAGTCAGCAAATGCGGACTTAAGTGTCTAAATCATGTCTGAGAAACACTGAAACAACACCTTTTATGGAGGTGTAGGTGTATGAGTTTCTCCACTAGAAAAGCTTTTCCATGTCTAGGAAAACATGTTGCACCGCATTTTCACCCTGGAACTAATCACAAACCTGAGGATTTCTCACTGATGGTCAATCTGACCATTTAGGATTAGGCAGGCATATACGTTAACATTAATGATTTGTATATATTTAAAGGTTAGTATTTTGTGATTCTCAGGGGATAAGTAACAATTCAAAAACCAAGCATATGTTTAGAAACATTCTGAATATTCTGAAATTATCTTCCACTACGTCGCCATCTCTTGAGAATATTCTATTTTTGTTTCTTGTCCTGTGTGGTCTTTATAAAGTTAAACAATATATATAATATATGTGCTTCTCTTGCAGTACTCGATTACAATTTAAATACCTATATAATGCAGCACTTCAATTACATGTATTAATGTATCAAATAGCCGTCTCTGATTAAAAGTATTCAGTGAATACACATACATTTGGTTACGTGTGTGCTATTTTTTTTTAAGTCTTATTCAAACAATTTGAAAATGATGTACCCAGATATGTCTTTTTTATTTTGACCAGTTGTAAGGTGAAACTGTGATTGAATATTTCAATCACAGAATCCCTACAAACATTAATGTGTGGTAGTGGGACCCTGACATATAAAGCCAAACATGGGTCTCTGAAGGGTGATTCACAAAGTATTAGGTGCAAAATACGTCGGGCAGATTTACAAGACCCTTGCGCCACAATTCCGTCATTTTGAACATGGGAAAAATGACGCAAAAGTGGCGTAAGGGTCTTGTAAATCAGAGCCGAAAAGTGCACGTTTTTCTTGCAGCTGGTTGCCAAGTGCTTAGGTTTGGTGCCTCGCAACTATTTCTATCTGTACCACAGTTATGCTAAAATGGAATACAATGTTTAATTAAATGTATGCATATAACACAACAATAGTATCTTGTTCCAAGGAACAATTTTAACACACACAACCCAAGTAGGGACTTTACTCTTTGCCAAGCTCTGAGAGAAGTCATTTGGTGCATCTCTACTATTGCACAGGGGTCCAAAACAACTGAAGAGCCAGCGTGCCGGAAAATATAAAGAAAAGTTATTTTTTACAACCTGCCTAGTACAATTATTGATTTATGCTAAAATGAAAGAGGCCACCTTGCTGCCAAGGATTATTAGGCATGAACGAGATGAGCACAATGTGAATCAACATTTTTTCTCTGTAGAAGGTGTTTTTGTCAGTGTAAGCCATATGTGTATTGTCTGTTATTTTTCACTCCAGCACTCCCATGGCGTATATCCAGTTGGACCGATTCTGCAGTTCTTCACCAACCTATTTCAGCCTTCTCTAAGTTTGTGCATGCATATATTAGCCTACATGTACATAATGTATTCACATAAACCTGTATTAGGTACAATCTGAGTCATTTTTATCAGCCGCATCTAGCGTGGCCACATTTTTTTCAAATTGTTTTCATTCTGAAATAGCATTAGTTGCACTTTGTGTGGGTAAAAACAGATTTGCCCCCTCATTTCTTAATTTTTTGTCTCATGGTCTCCTCACAGTTTTTAATTATCTAGGATAGGATTCATATGCAGTATAAACAATAACAGCCTAAAACGTCATCCTTGAAAAAAAGTCCTCCCTCAAGCCTAAATTTTACATTCTAGAAAATATTAACATTAACTCGAATTCGTGCAAATGACTTAAAAATATCTCATGTATTATGCCTACTCATCCATTTGTCATACTCTTCCCTAAAGTAAGCATCATGCAATTGTCAGAAGAGGAAAGAGGTTGCACATGTCTATTTCAATTTTTAGATAACCTCATTTTATTTATATATTTTGCGATTTGTGTTACCACTTCCGTTACTATATAACATTATGACATTAAGAGTACTCAACATTCTTGCTTAAAACGCTGCTATAACAGGTAGATTCCCATGCTAAATGGTTCTCACATCAGCAGTTTTATGTGAAGTCGAGTTGCTTAAAGTTATGATTTTCACTTACGAGGTAGGTGTATGCTCATTGTTTCTGTACATTCTGTGGCTTAAGCACTATTTTACTCACTGACAGGCAGACATATACTGTGGATATCCTATAAACACAACAAGTGCTTCTGCTTTCGGTAAAGTCTCGCTTTTGTGCCCTATATACATCACCTGTTTGGGCATCCTATGTAAAGTCTCCTAAGTACTACCTATCCATATGAGTCTCCAGCTGTGTGTGGCTTGGCCTCGGACAGCAGTTGGCAAGCTCTAGAGCTTGGAAAGAACAGACCCAGTGCAAGGAACCAAAACTGATACATTATGGAAGGTTTATTAGTAATTTACTTTATTCCCAGAGTGCATGCTCTTGGACTTCGCTATTGAAAGCAGACCTTTTTTTGGTCTGACAGTGTATCCTTGTGTATGGCCAGTGAATGTTTGCGGCCACAGCTTGGAGGGGGAGAATATAAGGTAAATGCGGAGCCCTTCCAAATCAGGCTCAAGCAGTGATAATCCGGGCGTGGGAAATCAGAATTGTTGCGTTGGTGCAGGAGCGCTAAAGCTGCCCCAATTAGACTTGCTGCATGTCTCATTGCAATCCAAAGTAGCAAACGTTTCCATTATTCCAGTCCTATGGTCTCAAACATTAATACTCAGATACCTAAAAGGGAAACTGAATCTGTGAAAGAATATCGCGGTCAATTTGCAGAAACAAAACTCAAGGAGAGAGGGTGCAGACTGATAGAGAGAACGCACAGAATGGCATAAAAAGAGTCCGATGGCATGAGTTGTAACAAAGTGCACTGCTTCGAAAGCAGTTTCTCCTGAGGCACAGCCGGGAGTAGGAACCCCTGCTTAATTTTAAAAGTGTGTATAACTTGTGTTTTTACCTCTTTTTTTTAACAAACGAACGATCTCTGGCATCTCTCCTCGCTCAGCGCCCTGACAGCTGACGTGGGCGGGTGACTCTGGCAAATACAGTAACGCCATTGGCCGATTGAAGGGCACGCCCCCTGCCAATAGCCACGCCCCTCTGCAGTACAAAGCGCGCGCTGACTACGAGCGCTGCGCTTCGAAAGCAGTTTCTCCTGAGGCACAGCCGGGAGTAGGAACCCCTGCTTAATTTTAAAAGTGTGTATAACTTGTGTTTTTACCTCTTTTTTTTTTAACAAACGAACGATCTCTGGCATCTCTCCTCGCTCAGCGCCCTGACAGCTGACGTGGGCGGGTGACTCTGGCAAATACAGTAACGCCATTGGCCGATTGAAGGGCACGCCCCCTGCCAATAGCCACGCCCCTCTGCAGTACAAAGCACGCGCTGACTACGAGCGCTGCGCTTCGAAAGCAGTTTCTCCTGAGGCACAGCCGGGAGTAGGAACCCCTGCTTAATTTTAAAAGTGTGTATAACTTGTGTTTTTACCTCTTTTTTTTAACAAACGAACGATCTCTGGCATCTCTCCTCGCTCAGCGCCCTGACAGCTGACGTGGGCGGGTGACTCTGGCAAATACAGTAACGCCATTGGCCGATTGAAGGGCACGCCCCCTGCCTATAGCCACGCCCCTCCATTTATTCCTCACATAAAAGATGTGTCCTTACAGGAAGCGCAGCGGACGAGCGCAGCGGGTGCGCCGAATGCGCGCCGAAGGCTCGCCAATGGCGAGCCCGTCTGCGCCCGTCCGCGACAGGCCGGGACCAGGGGCCACAACCCCTGTCTCTCCAACTACAGATAGACCAGGCAACCCTGCGCGGGTATACTCTCGTGGAGAGCTGCTCAGTCTTAATACTTCCTTACCATCCTACAACTCCCTTTGTGCTAAAGCTGGACCCCCCTATACCGTGGGCCCCTTTAGCTGTCGTCACTGTAGATGGAAATGTAACTACCCGGAGCCACCCTCACCCGATGACACACCTACCCAGGACTACACAGGTATTTATGTCAATGCAAGGTCCCTTCCCAAACACTCTATCGAAATATGGGACATGATACAGGATAGCAAACCTGATTTTGCTTTCATTACGGAGACTTGGCTCGATGAGCACAATACCCCGGATATTACTGCAGCCCTACCAAATGGGTATAAAATCATTAATCTCAATCGACCAATTAAGAGAGGAGGTGGAGTGGCTATGATATTTAAAGATAGCTTCTCATGTCGTCAAGAAAGAGTCACACAACTTGGCAAACACGAAGTTTTAATTATCTCCATCTACATCAATACTCAGGTGATCCTCGGATGCGCGATCATTTATAATCCCCCAAATAGCACTACTGACTTTAGCACCCAACTTCTAGAACAAATTCTTCCATTCTGTCTCAACCATAAAAACATTATAGTCATTGGTGATTTCAATGTTCATTTCGATCTATCTGATAATCCCCTAACTAAACGACTGGCCACAGACATGGAAATTATGCAACTAATGCAGAAAATAGCCTGCCCCACACATAGAGCGGGGCACATGTTAGATCTTATATTTACTAACATATCGAAGACTAACATTACAAATATAACCCCTTTGACATGGACGGACCATTATAGGATAGATTTTACATTAAACCTACCTATAAAGACTAAAAGACCGCTAGCTCAACCGACTAACTCTACTAAACGCTGGAGTAAATTCTCTTTGGATAAATTTAAGGAAGATTTCTCTTATATTCTCAACTCTGAAATAACATGTGAAGAAGAAATTTGTCTATTGCGTGGCAATATAGAGAAAGCACTAGACCATTGCTCGCGGACTCGCGCAACCAACCGATCCAAACCGAAAACCTCTGAGAAATGGTATGGCCCAGACCTCAAAATTGAAAAAAGAAAATGCACCATACTTGAGCATAAATGGAGAGTGAGTAGAACCCCCGAAGACAGAGCCACCTACAAATACCAACTGAAAACATACCACACCGCCATACGCAAAGCAAAGAAAGATTACCTTTCTCAAAAAATACTAGAGAATAAAAACTCGTCCAAGGAGCTCTTTAAAATAGTAAAAGAACTTTGCAATCCCCCCAGTCTCACATCTAATCTAACGCCATCACAAGAAAATTGCACAAAAATTAGTGACTTTTTTAGCGATAAAATTGACAAAATATATGCCTCTTTTACAAACAACAGCCAGGCCCCTGTGGAGTATCAGATGGACTCCACTTTGCAAGCCAACTTCTCTACCTTTGGCCCATTTTCAGAAGACGAGGTCACCAAAGCCATGTCAGAAATCAAATCAGGCTCGCCATGGGATGTCTGTCCACACTATATTTTCTCTCAACTAACTCCCATAATTGGCCCAGTAGTCACAAAAGTTTTTAACCAGTCCCTGGAGCAAGCCGTATTCCCAGAAGTTTGGAAAAATTCGGCGGTTATCCCACTACTAAAAAAGGCGGGCGCGGACATAAACGACCCAGCCAATTATCGTCCCATTTCACAGCTCCCCTTTCTATCCAAGGTTTTAGAAAGACTGGTAACAAAACAACTGTCAAGTTATCTGGAAATTAACAATCTACTAGATGTCTACCAAACCGGTTTCAGATCAAATAACAGCACAGAGACCACGCTCCTGGCTGTAATGGACGATATCCGAATGCAGGTCGATAAAGGTAAAACGGTCGCCCTGATACTCCTTGATTTATCAGCGGCGTTTGATACCGTGTCCCATAAACTGTTAATTCACATGCTTGCCGCAAAAGGAGTACAAGGAAAAGCCCTAAATTGGCTGGAGTCCTTTCTATCAAACAGATCCCAGTCCATCTGTTTAGGCAACTTTACCTCTACCCCTAGAAAGATTAAATATGGAGTGCCCCAAGGGGCAGCATTGAGTCCAACATTGTTCAATGTATACGTCTCCTCATTGGCGTCGATTGGCAAGAAATGGGGCATTAATATCTGCTCCTACGCTGACGATACTCAGCTGATGGTAACCCTAAATGGGGAGAATGACGTCAAAAGTAGACTGCAAAACTGCCTGTCAGAACTATCCAACTGGATGCATGGTCATTATTTAAAACTTAATGCTGACAAGTCAAAAATTCTCCTCTTTGGCGGGACTAAACAGCTCTGGGACAACACCTGGTGGCCATTTTCCTTAGGTTCTCCACCTAATCCCACATCATCTGCCAGAAACTTAGGAATTCAGATGGACACCACTCTATCGATGAAATGCCATGTCATCTCAATATGTGGCAAAGGATTCGCCATACTAAAAAGGCTGAAATGGGTCTTCCCTTGGATACCACTGGAATGCAGACAGATCCTAGTCCAGCCGCTACTAGTTAGCAGGCTGGACTATGGCAATTCTCTATTTGTGGGTATGTCGGACTACTTATTTAAAAAACTACAACTGGTCCAGAATGCGGCTGCTAAAGCTGTCTGCAATAAGAGAAAGTATGATTCAGCCACAAGCTGCCTGAGAGCCTTGCACTGGCTGCCTATGAGACAAAGAGCCACGTTTAAAATGCTGTGCATCGCCCATAAAACAATACACAATACTGGCCCTCTCATTCTACGGAATAGAATTAAGTTCTATGCTCCAGCACGGAACTTACGTTCACAAGCCTCAGCCAAAGCAGCCACCACACGGATCAAGCGATCCAGGATGGGCGGACGTGCCTTTTCACACATTGCTGCTAAATGTTGGAATGATCTGCCCATCAACCTCCGACTCACGGAATCCTACTCCATCTTTAGGAAAAAACTAAAAACTGCATTATTCCCCACATCAGAATAATTAATTGTCCCAGGAAACTGCCCTAGGTTTTACTGCTTAATATTGCAGCGCCGTGATATCCTAGTAGGATGAATGTTGCGCTTTACAAGTACACTTAACAATAACAATAACAACAATTTACAAAATATAGAGTGGTGGGAGAGGGCACAGGCAGAGAGAGTGAAAGAGACTACAGCATTATGAAGGGCACACGACATGCAGAAAAAAATGGTAGAGGTAGATAGAGTGAAGAGAGTAGTAAAAAGATGCATGTGCCGTTAGAAATTACATACTTTGGGACAGAAGAGTAATGTTCCAAATCTATGGCCAAGTAAATGGTGTGATGTTTATCGCACCTGAAAAGATCTGACTCTGGCGACTCAAAGTTTATTAGGTGCCATAGATATCACACAATTACGACTTTTGTGGGCATAACATGTCAATTTTGGTACATATCGCACCAAAATCTTTATGTTCTGGTAAATATCACAGTGGCGGCTGGCTCAGATAAGCGTGGTGAGGTGGCAGGGCAGGGGGGGAAGATGACGGAATAGGTATTATTTATTTATTTAATTATACCGATTCCATTGTCTGTCGACTTCCCCCCTCCCACCCCGGCCCGCCCCACCGTTCTTACCTGAGTTGGCCGCCTCAAGACCGAGCAGTTACCAATGCCTTTTAACCTGCTGATATTTATTACAGGACACATAATGGTGATATGCGCGGTAACATGAACTACCCCAGAAGTCACTATTAATGGGGCTGCTCATTATGAGGGCATATGTTTTCCCACCGAAGAGGACCTCTCTCCCTCTTATACTCACCTGGTAGCTCCAAGGTCCCCATAAACAACATCATTTTATTCAAATATTGCAGCGACTAGTATATTTGCTTTATATTAAAGCACTTGTCATGTGAATTTATGTTGTTCATCCTTCTGCAGCAGAAAGAGAGGAGACACAGGGCCTAATTTCAATGTCGGTTGGAAAGCCTCCAAGTGCTGGTCGAAGTCCGACCACCATATTATGATGACGACTGTCAAAATTTAAACCGGCCAGGGGATCCAAAGCAGTCCTGACAGTCGGAAAGGCCTCAAAATCCCTAAAGGACAGCGTTTCCACTATTCTGATTATGATGTTGGTTTCCGACAGCCAATCCATGTCGGCCTTTCTATCATGGATTGGCTGTTGGAAACTGACTTTGGGGGCCCCTAGCAGCGCCCCCTTACCCCCAGCCCTCCGCATTTGGCCCTAAACATCTCTGCACCATTAGACAGGCACCCTGAGGGTCCTGCCACATGGTGCAGGAATGTTTGGTTATATCCATTTTTCCATGCGGGCTAATACTGTGGGCGTTTTTTGCCCGCCGCACAAGCTCCCATAGAAAAATGTATGTTTCTGACCACACTATGTGCAGATGCATCCAAATGATGCAGTCGGAACCGCCAACTTGAGATTGGTCAGTTCCCAATCTGCAACAGTGACGGGCGGACGTGAGCTCACCCAACATCGTAATCAGGGCCTTACTGTCACTTTTACACCTCAGTGAACAATAACAACAGGAATAACATAGAACGAAAAAAGGGCAATTAACACATAGAGCACTGTATAGTGTAAATTCCTTTCCTGGACACACATAATACTGGGCAGAGGTCCATTAAGGATAAATCAACAAAGCCATTCCAATATGTAATGCTATGTATAAATAATATGTACAGGATCACAAAAGCTAAAACCTACTGTCAGAACACATGATCTGTTTTGCATTGCCAGATTAATACACTTTAATCTTTAACAAATCGCACATTTCAGAAAATATATTATTCTGCTGCTAATGAAGAATGCAGACTGATTTGGACAATGGAAAGTGGAAGCACCAAGACTACTCTTTCACCTAGTCTTACATGACCTTCTGAATCGGCCCCAACTGCTCAACTCACTATTAGTAATAGTGCAAAGACATCAAAGCCCTTTTTATTTGTACCAATTTATTTATGAATATTCTCTGAATGTTCCCATTCCATTCCAATTTTAGATGGATTGAGGTCAATTTACAGAAAGCATTTAGGAGAACAAAAAAGATAACTACAGCAGCACTCCTGAATCAGCATCGATGTTTGTAAAGTATATTCATGAAAAACTGGTTCAGGAAATCGAAAAGTGATTAAAGCCATTCCATGGTAAGACGTGGTGATCCATCTAAATGCCCTTAAGAGGTAGCATGCATTTACAGGAGAAAATACAATTTACCTTCAAAAGGAAATTGCTGCAATAATAAGCTCTAATGGGTCATATGTGTATACTGATCCATTGTGCACTATTAATTGGACCAGCTGCTTGACTACAGTACAAAGGCTTTGTATGACCACTATGTGTTACTGGTGGATCGGCATGCCATACGCTACAAGACATTGATTCTCTATGGTAATTCTTTGGAAAGCGTTCCAAGCACCGACTTATGTTGGTTGTGGTGGTATCACAAAATGGAGATAGTGCGTTAAACTCTATGAAAAATAAGTGTGCAGCACCAACCTGCCAACTTTATTTTAAACTACTGCAACCTTCTTTGATTTAGAGGCAGACGGATGCTTCTTACATGTTCCTCACTATTTCAACCATTTTAAAATATTTGCCACATGAAATGGATAGGCAGATACACAAAGTGTCCAATCAAAAACACATTGCAACTCACACAAGGCACTGACTATCCAACAAGATTCATGTGACCTGCCACACTCTAGATCATATGATTCTCCTTGTGAGCGACACAGAAGAGTCCTTTATTTCAGCCCATGTTAAAACAGGAACCGGCCCATGATCATGACTGTCCCCGTCAGGCTCTGCTAAAAACTGCCCCACTTTCCAGAATCTTCAGAACATTCAAATAATGCAATTGTATACCTGTAGTGTAATGAAATCGCACATATGACACATACGGTACAAGATGGCATGAGAACATAACAAAGAGGTATCAGTCCATGATCTGCGCAGTTAGATTTCAAAGCCTATCACGCTCAGTTAAAGAGGCAGCAAATAAAGCATGTGTTAGTGAGGTACTTTATTGTATCATACATTTCTTATATTTCCTACTCTGGTGGAGGGGGGCCATGGAGCTTATGAGGGTAGCCTGGGAATAGCCTAAACACTGTCTTTGACTGAAGCATGTTTAATACCTGCCAAGAAGGACGGGGTTAGAGCGAGCCATGACCACTGCACGATGGTTCACATCAAGTAAAACAAAGTATCAGATTGGTTGACAGGAACTTGCTAAAGGGTGCAAAGACGGGCAAGGGATCGTGCCAAGGGCCACACAAGCTTGATGAGAGTGGAGGAAATACCATCCTGGAGTAGGTCGAGAGAGAAAATGACAAAGGATGGAACCATAAGCAATAATCTGCAAAATGGGATAGCTGCAGTAAGGTTGTACCTCTATGCAGCATCATGCCAGAGTAAAAGGAACTGGATGTAGAGTTACATACCTGTGATAAATCAGCTGAACACTTCAGCTGTAGGCAGTAGGACACTGGAGAAACCACTGTGTTACACTTAAGCAAGTAGGGGAGTGGACTATATCTTACATTTGTGGGGAAAAGGGACTACAATTTAGTCAACAGAGTCTGGTATGGTTATGACACAGTTCTAAGAAAATCTCTGCTGAATCCCTGCTCAAGGCCTGCTAGTTATGTCACATTGTAGACAATTCCCCACAGAAATAATTGATAAGTTAAGCCGTAACAAAAAGCACTGAAGTATGGGTCAAAACAGAATACATTTTCAAATCAAAATAGAATAATCAAGAAACGTTTAATGAACAGAAATATTGAAGGTTTCAAAGGTGACAGGGACCTAGGAATAGATTCATGCTGACTTTCTGGTTCAGATGAGGCAAGCCGTTCAAAAGACATGGATGCAGACACTGGAGATTGGGATGTAAGACGCTTTGATACCATGGAAGTTATGAGGCTCATCATATGGTTCGATATATCTCCTGATTTGTCAAAAGTGGATGATGCAGACTTAGTTCCTATTCCATATGTGAGAGGATCTGCTGGGATCATCTCGTTTGGATCTCCCTACCAAACTTTGTGAGATTGAGGCTCATCCTTATATTCTATGATCATGTACACTCCTGATGAAGGTGAACTTAAATAAAGGATTATACCACTGAAACGTATGTTGACATATTTAAATGTCCACTGTGTGCTTTCTAACTATTCAGAAACATGACTGATACCTTCTTCAGCTCCCCAACAATTCTGAGACAATATAGATAGACCTTGCTTTTAATATAGACAATGGACATTATTCAACTTGTTGTAGCGTTTGATTGTGCTTTGGTGATTTTTGTAATAAATACATTTGAATAATATTTTGGGAATTAATTTACTTGTGATTGACTAAAAAGAAGATACTCTGAGGTATTTTAGGAAGAATAGAACATATATTTTGGATTAAGCTAGTTTTATCTTAGTTATTTTTTGGGTTATCAATGCTATCCTCTGGGGAAAGGCAGGAAATGAATGACGTCACCCAAGGTCAAATAAGCTGTCTTCAAGCTCATGAAGAAGCCTTCCGTTTTAGAGCCAAAATCTTTAAGAGAAACAAAGAAATATTGCACAGCATCAAGGTTGCATCACCACTGGAACAGGTTTTCAACTGCTCTCTTGTCCAAGGTTTTACCTTTGGACCTAGTCATATTTTGGTAGCTCAAAAATGTTCCAGCGGGGTAAGACTGAAAGATGTAGCCAGGCCAGGTTCCATAAGGCCTGATCCCTTCACTGTGATGTCCAGCTCAAGCCTTTTTTTCACATCAAAACACGTGTTTCTGCCCAGCGAGCATGCACCCTATTTGGGGAAGCTTCAGCACTTTCTCCTCATTTACTACAGAAGTGGTAAAATGTCTAATTCCTAAAAAGCTCTTAAATCTGGGAAAGGTCTTCCTGGTCACGCCTAAAGCCCTCAGAATTTTAAGACAGACTTCAAGGCATCAGATCTCTCCATAGAGGAGCGCAACCAGTTGCGCCTTGGACAATAGTTCCAATCCCTGGATGCCAGCAAGATCTTAGAGTCGATAGAGCGGAAATTACAATTACACTTTTTAAGACGAGCAAACACTGAAGATGACACTTTTTTGAGAGGAAAATAATTTTACGTGTGGAAACCTCACTTTATATACATAACATAGTTTGTGAAATAATTTTGAAAGCGTGATTTGTTTTCTTAACGTGTGTTATGAATGTGCACATGGTAAATTCTCATGTCATTGAGTTGACCACTAATCAGTTTAAAATTTCAATTACATAATAGAATAACACATTAGATTTATGATTTACTATGATTGAACCTTAATATTGATTGTGAATTTTACAAAAGTCTTATATATGTCATAACGTTTGCACCAAAACGATGAAAAGAAAAATAGGTGCTACACCTTTCTGAGAATGCTTCTTACACATGTGCTAGTAATACTTTCTTAAAATGAAAATATTTATTAATATTTTAAAGTGTATTTACATGCTGGTTCTTATAAATGTGGTACTGCCCTATTTCTAATATAATTAATTTTGACTATAATATTTGTTCTTAAGTTTATCAGTGCGATTTAGTTAAAGGGGCATTGTTTAACATTTCATTTAACAAGATGGTTTAAGGACTACGTAATTGTTCTTCCACCTATTTTCTCTGCAGTTTGTTTCTTCTGTATGTCACCTGATCTACATTTCACCTAAACTAACCAATGAACTGATTTGTCTGATCAAATGAGGGGACACCAGGAGGTGTCATCCCCGGAAATGCAAAGAATATAATACCGTCTGATGAGAAGGGTTTGTGAGATTATTATTAATCTGTTTTTGGAGAGAGACTCTTGCAGCTGTTGGTGGTGACAGATAGCTGCTGTCCTGCATGCATGTGAATTACGAACTTTCTAATGAGATTTGCAGAACTCTTGATGCAGACTCAGCTTGTCTCCTTTTGAAATGTGTGCATAGGCTAAATGAGCACAGTGGTCCCTTCCTTCTGGGCACATTAAACTGGCATTTTCCAGTCTTTTCCTGAACCTTGTAAGCTTTGGGATTGATCTATTTTACTAATTGTCTTATTCCTATATGATGAAATATTTTGCTAAAAAGATTTGATAAACTAAAATATATTAACTAAATTGACTCAGTTCTCATGTTTTATCCACAAAGTGAATGGGCATTCTTAAATAAAATTTCTACTTATGACTAGAGGTGACCGGATCATAGAAATTTCAGGACATCAAATACTGATGTGGCAATTTTGTATTGCTTTGTCTGAACTCTTAGTGCTTGATTACGAGTCTAGTGGTCCTTGGACTACCAGACTTGTGATGGGGCAGTGGTGGTGGTCTTACAACCACCATATTACAGCCCTAGTGGTCTTTCTGCCCTGGAACCGCCGGCACCACCAGGGAATCACCATTCCTTGGTGGTGGTTCAGAGGCATCTATATGCTTTGTGGGATCACCGTGGTCTAGCAAGCATGTTAGGAGTTTCCTCTCCGCCAGGGTTTTCATGGCGGTTCCTCCTTCATGAAAACACTGACAAGAGAGGACACTACAGGGCCCCCTTGTACCCCATACCCTGTGGATACACGTGGCCTACTGTGTACTTGCACAGAAGTTCCATCACAGCATGGACTTTGCAGTCCATGCTGTGCTGGAATTGTTTTTGACATTCCCATTGTAGTAGCTATGAAATAGGCACCACCATGGGAACGCCAAAGTAATCGCCCGCCAGTGCCTAAAAAAGCAATTATACCGAGGGCGGTTCTCTCGCAGGTTTGGCGGTGCGACAGCAGGGCGGTCCAGCTGCCGTACTGTCAAACTCTTATTCGGCCCATTAGTGTTTATGATTTTGACTCGTCTACATTTTTTTTAGGAGATTTGGACGAGCTGCATTATTCCTATATCTTGATAGCATAGCATTGAGAGTAATTTACATGAGTTTAATTTCGTTATATTTAATTCAGTTATCCAATTTCTGTTACTCATTGGATGTCTGTGGAACCCCTTATATCCAAGCCCTCTCAGCACATAGCAAGGTCCATCAGAGGACCAAAGAGTGATGATGAATAAAAGTTATAATTTATCATAAATTGCATTACTATGTATGTGTAGTTAGGGCCCAGCGTGTGCTACAGCAGAGTCCTTAAGCCTTATTTCTTCCAGCAGGCAGTCAGAATCTTATCATAAGATATTTCTTCCAGGGTCCTGGACTCTTCTGAAGAGGTGGTAGCAAGGTGCCAGCCTTAGCCATTGTTCTAGCCAGTGAGCAGAAGATTCCCCAAATTAACCCTGGCAACTTTCCTCACATGACTTGCAAGTGAAAAAGTGCACCTGCCCCTGCCCGCACTGCTTTAGATGAACTCAAACTTCACTGTTTTTTCTCAACTTCAAATAATATGTTTCAATGCTTGCAAAAACATTCATCTGTGCATAATACACATCACATTTTACAATTTACTGTGAATACAATTCCACCATTGAATGATCATATTTCACGAAGATCATTCATGTGATTGCTTTCCAAAAATCAACAAATTTGACAATAAACGAAAAACAAATTTGTAGTTGAATCCCAATGCATTTCAGGATCGGATGATCCCTTCGTCAGGGGAACTGTAATGAAAACACAATTTTCATGATTAGGCATGCAGGGAGGATTTTTTTCAAATGTGAACAGCATCACGAGATTCCTATTAACACAGTGTGCCACATGTGTGGTAAAGTAGTTGAATGTAGTGTTTGCTGAAACCGTCCAAAGTGCGTTGGTCAAACATCTATTCTGTTGCAAAGAAACCATAAACAAAACAACCTCAAACCCATGAGCACCATATCCAGGTGTAAATTACATTCTCCACCTATTCACCAGATTCCATGTGAGCAGAACCGACCACCGCGTCTACCTCACAACTTCTAGCTAAGTACTCTCAAGGCACAAGATGTCTCGTGCGATATCCAAATTGATACGGATGTCAGTCAATTTTCTGTAAAATTAAATAACTGCGTTATAGTCCATTTACTCCGAAATGTCGACTGAACCAACTTGCCACATATAATCAGTTTTACCTGAAAAAGGCGTATACTCGCTCCGCTCACTCTGCCCACAGTCTGCAGCGGTACCTGCCAATCTGTTCAAAGCTGAAAAAACAGGAGGAGAAACACCCGTCAGTTCTGCCAAAAAGTGAGCAATCTCACTGTCACAAACGATATCCTCACTGTCGTCTCACCTCAGAAAATCACACCAGCTAGCTTCGTAATCAATGTTCTGTATTCACCGATTCAGAACACTGACGGTTCCGCATAAACGGCGGACTAAACGGCGGATGAGCGGCCATCTTTGAATGTCTGCCGACTAGTCAAACATGCAGAAAAGCTACATGTCATGGTACTCAAAAAATATTGATGTGTCTACAAATCTAACTAGACATGAACTATCCTGCTAAGTAATCGTTCCAGCCCGCTGGCACAATGGAAAAAAAATAACAACCGCTGAGAAATCCTCAAGTTGCTCACTGCTCACGAACAGTCAGTCTTGGAACCTCCCAAACATTAGTAATCATGATGCTGGCATGTGCCTTCTACATATGTAATTCTAGGGGAGTATGTAAGTCCACTTCTCAAAATGGTCAACTAGGAAACATGATGCTTCCCACGCATGCATGATCTGCTTTATCAGGAATAAATGTGCTCACAGTGCTTCACAGTATGTTCTGCATCAAACAATCAGCAACATATGCTTTATCAGAAATAAATATACAAACAATGCTTAACAATGTGTTCTTGAACAAACAATACTTAACATTGTAACAGTGTATAACATAACATCCCATTTGCTGCAGAACCTGTTAAACTGACTTATGATGAAAATGTATGAGTATAGGTGTAAAAACTGGTGTGGGTAACTGGGTTGTGTGTGTTAAAATGATTCCTCCTGTGATATCACAGATAACAACTCATATCCAATTTGCCATTAAGTCCAACAGTCATCATGGTATTGAGATGTTTGATCCACCAAAATTACCTTTGTGACAGCCATTTGGCATTGTCCCTATCTTGAATCAAATCTATTTTTTCTAAAAATCAAAAATCTCAATTGCGGAATAGTATGGCTTTGCTCCATCCAATGCGTAGCGAGAACAGAATTGGGATTCTGATTGCGTATGAGACTTTTCTGTTCAGTAATCCTAATTTTGATTTTTCGTTCAGTTTTACCAACGTACATCCGGCTACACGGACATTTGATGCAGTACACTCCATACATGGAGTTACAATCTGTCAAATCACGTAATTTGATGATTTTCCCTGTTAGTGGGAGTGTGATCTAATTGCCTGCTATGATGTTGTTGCAATGGACACAATTGTAACACTTCTTCATTCCCAGTGCTTCTGTGTTCATCTTCCGACATTTGGTGGTCAGTAGTTCTTTCAAATTTCGACTCCTTGTGTAGGCACATAAAGGTTTATTTCTAAATAAATCTTTGAAATCAGGCTCACTCTGCAAAAGTTCCCAATGTTTATTAAGAATGTTTTTGATTTGTTTCGATCTTGTTGAAAATTTAGAATACAAAGACCATCCGGTCTTGATCTTTTTTTACTTGCGATGCTAGTAGATTTTCTCTCGCTATGCTGCCTACTCTATTTTCAGCTAACCTGATTACAGATGTAGGGTATCCTCTTGCCTTGAATTTTTCTTTTTGTTCAGACATTACTGCCATAAGAGACTCCAGTGTTGAAGATATCCTTTTGATCCACAGCATTTGTGAATATGGCAAATTTGTGAGCAATGCTGTGGGATGAAAACTTGAGAATAACAAGTAGTTGTTTCGGTCAGTAGTTTTGTGATAAACAGATGTAGCCAACTTGCTTGACGTTTTGCTGATAAGCACATCTGGAAATGAAATTTTATTTTCACTTATCTGGTGAGTGAATTGTATGCATGGATTTTTTTGATTCAGATCAGTAATCTTTTTGAGTAAACTGTCGCTGCTGCTATCCCAAATCATAAAACTATCATCGATGAAACATTTATAGAAGATCAAATTCTTTTGCCAATCACCATCTGTCATGATATGTTCTTCCTCAAATCTAGACATGTATGTATTAGCATATGCTGGGGCTCCTGGAAATCCCATGGATGTTCCACTTATCTGTAGGAAGAAATCATCAAGACAGGGGGGATCTGGCACACCTTATCCTGTATTGCCCAGCTCTTGAAACGTTCTGAGGTGAAATCTTTAAGTTTTTAAACAAAATGTTTGACTGCACTCTAACTAAAGAACTTTCCATTATCACTACGGGATTTATGGGCAAGGACCTGAAGTCAGCAGAAGACAGGGACCTTCTGGATTTACTGCTGACAGCAGCAGTGAAAATGGTCCTGACAAACTGGAAAGACACTTCCAAGACATCGTATAGAAGATGGTTCAATTGGATCACGCATCTCAGAGGAGCAGACAATTTATCCCAACAGAGTTCATCCTGGAAACCGGCCTCAGGAAGGATGTGGGGTTCCCTGGACACGTTTCTAGACTCTTTTGAGCACCCATGAAAAACGTGTGGACCGGGAGGACACAACCTGGCTCCTCGTAAAGTAGTAACGCCCAAACAGGATTGTACCCGGGATCTAATGTTTAGATCCAATTATCAGATGAAATGTATATGTAATAAAACTCTTGCGTGCCTGTCCTCTATCTCTTCCTTCACCTCTTAGCTCTCTTCCTCCTTTCTATTTCTCTTTTCACTCTGGAACACTAACATAAGGGTACACACAGAACGGTATGACAGTAGTAATTTGATGTGACGTTGTAAGCCCTGTTAGAGATCTACTAATGTGTTCCTGTATCTTCTTTATAAAAAATATGTAATAAAACTTGTTGAAATCTGAAATATGAGTGCTGTAAACAGAACTGTAAAAGTTCCAGTATAAAGACTTTATTAGCTGCTGTTGCATTTTGTTTGAGTAGTGCCCATTCACAAGCGTCAATTCCCTCATTCAACGGAATGGATGTATATAATGCTGTGATGTCAATGGTACACAAGATCCACCTAGAGACATCTTTACTGTCAAGTTGTTGTAGTAGTTGCAGAAAATGAGTAGTATCCTTGATACAAGTTTTCAATTGTTGCCAAAATGGTTGCAAAAAATAATCAATATATTTCCCCAATGGCTCAAATATTGACCCGCAACCAGACACAATGGGTCTGAACGGAGGATTGATCAATTCTTTGTGTACCTTCGGAAGCATATGCGACACCTGGGATACTTAGTTTTTTTGAAAATTCTTTTTATTGGCATTTATATTAAACATATTGCAAATATATGCACATTCGGATTCACAGTATTCATGTGCCCTTGGACCACCGTGTACAGCTGTTGCTAGTATAGTCAGCGGATCTCACAGGCTCAGAGTGTCAAAGGTCCCTGCCTTATCTTATGTCTGGGCCCATCCCACGGACGTGCGCTGTGGATGCCGCACTACATGAGGGCTGCTATATGTATCCCTGTCCCCTGAGTTAGGTGTCCCTCAGGTCATTGAAGCGCGGCCAACTAATTATTCTTAACAAACTGGGGACATATAAACTGGGGAGTGCACCCTATCTGGAAGTATAGACATTGTGAATCGAACGTTGGAGAGTAGTGTCCTTGCCTGTCGCGATGCTAGGTGCTTGCAGATGCGGGGAAGGTTCGAGGGAGGGGAGGGGCAGGAGTCGATGGCGGGAGTATAAATCCCTGTCCGTGCATGGGCCGAACAGGGTACCAGCTACAGTTTAAAGTTAGGGCCCACCGGGTGCCCGGGCCCCCTGGTCGCCACCCCCCGGAGTCGTGGAGGCCTCCTGGGAGCCAACTACTTGCGGGTCCGCCGCCGGCAGTGCTTCGTGTGCGAAGGAATGCATGAGCATCGCCCAGGGCATGGAAATCGGGTGTTTGCAGTGTCCCCGGGGTTGCTCCGTGCGAAGCAACGTTTCCTCCGCTTTTCCCCACTTCTTAATTGCCCCCACCCATGCCGCCATGGGAGGTCCCTCCGGCGCCTTCCAGTGCATAGTAATGCATCGTTTAGCCAGGATAAGTCCCAAGAAAGCAAAACGCCTCTCCACCTTCTTATTCTTGTGTCGCCCGTGTATGCCTAAGGCGCTGGCCTCCCATGTGTATAGGTCCTGCAACCCCGTGACTGCACGAATGGCGGTATGTACCGCTCCCCAATAATTATGAAGTGTCGGGCAATCCCATAACATGTGTTTGAAAGAGTCAGCCGGTTCAAGACACCTAGGGCAGGCGAAAGTATTTCTGCAGTTTTTCAGGAGTGAGGTACGCCCTGTGTAGGATATGTAACTGTATGTTCTTAAAGCGGTAGTTACGGGACACTTTTTTTGTGTATTCAAGGGCCCTGATCCATTCCCTGTCGTGTAGGGGCCTACGAAAGTCTTGTTCCCATTGTTCCCTGAGGGGTGCAAGTGTGGGTTGCCGCAGGGTCCGTACGGCCCTGTATATCCAAGTAACTAGGTGTCGCCCGGGTCCCATCTGTAATATCGCGTGGATGACCGGGTGTTTGGAGGGTTCCGTGTCAATCTCTCGCCACTGTGTGCGACAGTCTGTGAGAAGCTGTCTATGCCTCAGGAACTGACCCCTAGGGAGCTCAAAATCTTTCACCTGGGATACTTAGTTGACAAGAATCTTTAAGTGTTATTGTTGATCCATTGCATTCCCAATGCTTTCTCTAAACTATTCTTCAAGGTACTTAATATATCATGGATGGGATCTTGTGTCAATCTAATATATGTTGTCTGGTCATTCACACGTTCTTGAACTTTGGTTGTGTTAAATACTGTATCCATTGCTACCAATGCCCAACCTTTGTCCGCTAATTGAAAGGTTAGCGTGGGATCATTAGCCAATTCTTTAATGATACGATGTTCGTGTACAGTCAAGTTACTCTTGATTTTAGGTCTGAAGTTTAATTTCTCTAAATCTTTCTTCCCCAAAGCTTCAAATGCGTCCAAACTTTTGTGAGACATAGGCACCATGTAGGTGCTGCATGTTTTAAATTCTTTGTATTTCCTCGGATCCTCCTGATCTGGTGGTAAATTCTCCGCTGGTAAAGATGACACAATGTTAGTAAAAAAGTGACGCCATCTCAAACTTTGCATAAACTTGAAGAGAAATATTTCTACTTCTGTCTTGATTGTGTGGTAAGTAGGAACAAAAGAAGTCCCTTTTTTCAGAACTTTCAATTGCTGTGTGGTGAAAGTTTTAGGCGAGATATTGATTACTATGGTCCGGTCTTGCTTCTGAGATTTTTGCTGATATTGTCGATGTCCTCTACGGATTTTTTTGTGATGCTTGTGTCCGGTGGATGCCCTGTTGATGGTCCCTTCTCTAAAAAATAAGTTTGTGGAGCGTTCGAAGGTCCAGCCGACTCCCTTCCTCCTTTGTCAGGTTGCTGAGCTCCTTTGTCTTGATCTATACTTAACGGTTGTCTGTGAATTGATAAATCGTGATCAGAAACTATACTTTCTTGAGATAAAGATGTTTGTTTAGGTGCAGGTCTCCTCTGTGCATATACCTCTGCCCATGTATAAACGTAATTGAGTTATCATGCTTGTATTTACGTAATTTCCGTACTTGAGTTTCCTTCCCATAATGATACAGTTTCTTATTTAAATCTTGTAATGTTGTTTGCCAAAACTCTCTCTTGCATCTGGTTGTAAAATGTGATGTGTATTATGCACAGATTAATGTTTTTGCAAGCATTGAAACATATTATTTGAAGTTAAGAAAAAAACTGTGACGTTTGAGTTCATCTAAAGGAGTGCAGGCAGGGGCAGGTGCACTTTTTCACTTGCAAGTCATATATGGTTTCCTTGAGAGGTAGGCATCCTCTTTTCCCACCCAGCACACCATATCAATACATTAGGTTTACACAGGAAGAAACTGCTAACAAATAGCAAACAGGTGTGCGCGACATTTCATTAATTCAAAACTTTCCTAACATAACACATACTCCCATTGTACTTCAGCATTTCCTTTCTCTGTTTTGTTCAAACCATCCCAGAGTCCCTCAACCAAGATCTATTTAACCAACTTCCATTAGGATATGGGGTTCCTACTATCTTCAAATGTTGGGGGAAGATTGTGCCCATGCTGGAAGCACAGGAGAAAAGTCTATGGTGATTTTTGGCTGTCACAGTTTCAGTTCCTGCAATAACTATTTTAGATCTTCACTTTTAAAATGTCAAAGCTGTCCTTTGTGTTATGAACTGTATTTATTTAGAAGGCCTCAATGGGGCATACCCTGAAAACCAGATGAACAAGATCCTGAGTCAAGTCTCTGAACCTCCCCACCTGAGGAAGAAAAATGAGGAAAGGAATAGTTGGAGTTACTGCTTCTGGCATCCCTCTAAAACGAAACCTCTAAGATACACGACATCCTCTCAGGGCATCCCAGCACTAGCGGCCCACAGATAAAAAAGATAGCAAGTTAAGGCAGTAGGTAATCCGGAGGCAAAAAGAGCCTAGTGGGGTTATAACTGCGAAATGCAGGTCTTTCTATTTCCTGAATTTAAAGATGTTAATTCCCTCCTAGTAACGAATGCCAGTTTTGTCTATGAATTGGCCATGGGAAAAATAATACGCAGTCATCTGCTCTCATCTGGTTTCAAAGAAAGGCAGAAGGTATTATTTATTACCAAATGTCTGCTCTGACTTCACTGAAATGTAGGCACTATTTACTGCCTTTCAAATTTCTAAATAGAGTCTATTGCATCAGTTTTTCTCCCTTTTAACACTACACACAGCCCTACTCACCTGAGATCCTCACAAACACCCACTGACTTCACACTTGCCTCGTTTCTCCCTCAGATTTAATCCTATTAAAAACAAACATGTATTATCATGTCTTCTATCCTTGATTAAGACATCCCATTATACACAGTGATTGTTTGCTGGGCTACTTTGCTGATAACCCTTTGGTGGGCCGATGACTTTCAGCATTAGTTCTATTGCTGGCCAAGCTGCTTCCCTGCATCCTACATCACCACTCCCCAGGTAACTTTGGGGTCCTTTGAAGAAATGATCTTGCTGCCACTGACATTAATAGGGGAAACTCCCCACAGCCCACTCTGCTTTTTGTACGTGTAGGTTTGTGCAATATGACCCATGATTTTCAATAATATGCTGCCTTATCTCAATGAGGTTGGGTCTTGTATTGTGTTCCATCAATATAACACTTATGACATGGTTGTTTCAAACTCATTTGCACCCTGATTAGTGGTGCCAGATTTTGGTATACATTGTACAGTTATTTGTTATCTGTATTATTATGTTATTCTACTTAAATACAACATGCTGTTTGGAAACCATTCCAACCGAATCGGTTTGGGAATGGTTTCTCACCGACTTGGATCGAGAGAGTCCGACTAACCGTTTACGATGCATCCGAATGCTTCCAGATATGATCGGTCTGACTCCTATTGACTTCAATGGGAGCTTATCTTCCGATGGAATACATAGGCTCTCATTGAAGAAAAGGGTGGCTGTGGAAAATCGGTAACCCTGTGGCGGGCACCACCTAGTGCCTGCCACACTGTGCATGGCTGGTAATGGGGGACTTGTGCTCTCCAACTTGTTGTTGGCAAGCGATGAAAAAAAACTCTGCTCCGCGGAGTGGAGTTCTCCGGAACTCCAGGAGCTCAGCGTAACATGGAGAGCAAAAAACTCCGGAAACTCCGCAAGCGGAGAGGAGTTCACTGCCCAAACTTAAATTCATGGCTTCCTTGACAGATTTACGCCTGTTCAAATGTTTCTCTTTCATCATCCATCAAATATAGTGATTGACTAAGCCAAACCTTAGCGCATGATGATCAATCACAGCCCACTATTCTATAGTAAAACCTCTACCTACCCTAATCCCTCTAACGTACCCTGCAGTAGAGTAAGTTTCTTTATTGCCAAGTAAAGGTATTTGTTGGAAATAATTTGTGATGGAGGGCGAGTCAAGGAAGTAAAGTGGGACTAAGTGCCTGATTTACAGTTTGGCAGATCTGTGATGAATGTGTTAAAATAAAATGTATTTCCCATTCCTTTCCCTGTACTGCAGTGCATATTTTTTCCTACTGTCTACTTATGGCAGACTGGATATCCATATTTTACAATTGACGTAGTATTATTATTATTTATCTGCCTCTTTGGATTCAGGGTAGAATTGAAAGGTAGTCAGAGAAGAGCAGGGACATTGGAATTAAAGTAAGATAATAAATTGTCCATTACAGCTGCCCCAGCTACAGACTGCAGAGAGTAGAAAAGTACTCGATGAGCTAACATGCCTCCATTAATTTATCACAACAAGAAAACTTGTGCTGCATAGAGGTAATTTATGTTTATGTTTACATCCAAAGTGCCTGTTTATTTGCTATGAAATCCTTTAAAAGAAAAACATGTCTTAGTTGTAATCTGGTGGTATTCTGACTTAATTCTTTGCAGCCAGTCAGGACTATTATGTTAGGCATGTGTGGGGAAAACATGTAAATGTTACTATTCACACCAAAGATTCCAATTCAGCTAGGGGACCAGCAAAGCAATGCTACTGTGCCACTATATAAACAAGAGCTTGCAAAGAGTATTTGTCCGTTTTATGTTTTTTTGTTTTGTTGAAATAGCCACTCCTGTTGATCCACCATCTCAGCAGGAGATAGCAGGCCAGCTGCGGCAGCACTGGATAGAGGCCATCCTGACTGAATATTGTCAGCTGGTGGCTTTGGATGAGGAGGAGAAGGAGGCATCTGCCACTGCCCTGGGTCCTAGTTCCTCAAACCAGGCGCCATTGCCTCCATGTCAGCCAAAACCATAATCAACACTGCTGGCAGCTCCTGATCCACCACTGCTGCTCCCTCCTACCCAGACCGTTTCTAATGCTGCATGTTTCACAAGTTGGCACTTCTTTTCCGGGATGTAGCAGCCTGCGCCAGGAGGTGGCAACTAGCCTTCGCGCCCACATTGATGATGCCCTTTTTTTTATTTGTTGCTTCGATGAGAGGGACATCTGTTGTTGATGGAGAGGGTGGGAATCGAGAAGGGTATGGGAAATTGGAATTTGCTTTGGACCTTCTTTTGGACATTGATTGGGCATGGGGTTGATATTTGTTTGGGGAGAGGAGGTGGCCTGTTCTGGATGGAGAGGGTAGGTTTTTATTATTGTTTGGAACAATTAAAGGAAAATTATTCTGTTACTTTATGCCTGAAATATTTTTGTGTTATACCTTACACTGCTGCTCTTTAGTGTTATTTATTGTTTTAATCTGCTTATTAAAGTCCATATCAGTTAGTCATACCCTTGTCTAACTATTAGGGGTGGGCGGAATTTGCGTACGCAAAGCTCTGCGAAACAGTAAAAAATCTCTGTGAGTACGCAGAGTTCCGGGAACACGCGGAATTGCTTTTTCCGCCTGATCGCGATGCTTTTTGCCTGTTCGCGAATGCTATTTGCATGCTCGGGGGGAAATATCTTGCGAACACGCATTTAAAAAGCACGAACAAGCAAAAAATTCAGCGAAGCCGCAGATCGCGGAATTTTTGGCAATTCCGCGTTCTCCGCAGAACGTGAAATTACCCAAATTCCGCGTGTGGAACGGAACTTACCGCCCACTCCTACTAACTATGCTCTGTAACTATATCGACAACTAGGGGTATGCTGCCATTGCCTATGATAATATATTGCCTACAAAAAACTAGATAAACAACATATTTACATTCAGTAGAGATTAGTTACTAACTAAACTAGTTCACTTCAATCCATAGTGCTCTTACCTGAATAGATGGAGCAATGGCTGCTAACTCTCTCAATCTTCTAAAACCTTACTGCATGGTCTCCCAAGGTGCCTTCTTAATTGTTGTGGTAGTAGTAGTAGGCTAGCACACTAAAAGGGAAGACATCAGGTCTTGGTATGGGCTATTGCTGAGCTATTAGAAGATCCCGTAGTGAGTTGGTGTTGCTGTCACCACATCCGCCCCACCAAGTGTATGATTCATTTATGGTGTGAATTACGTCACACCTCAATGAATCACACAGCCCGTGGGGAAGAGGGTTAGGGGTTTGATGAATGGATGGGAAAGGGGAGTTTGAGAAACTTGTGACAAAGACAAACATTACACAACAACAATATTCATCTGGTCGATGAGCAGCACATTGTCATCATTAAATCTATTGTGGAAGGAACTGAAGGAATGACAGTTCAATTAAATACATTGCAAACAGTTCTTCAGCCCCAAGTTGTAATATTTCTAAATGTTCTGTTATCTGGGTTTCAAAAATACAAATTTTGGAGGAGAGAACCCACACAGTTCTAAAAATGATGATTGTTAAAAGAAAAATGTTACTGTATATAAAGGTCACATTAGGTGGTAAATCTGCATCCTTCTCAGAATGAGTGCCTAGCTGAAACATTTCATTAAGGTAAGCAGGCATGTTATGGAGTTCTCACCTTTCATGTAGGAGAAGAGAAGATCTCAGATTAGGCCTGCAGATTGTAAAACAGGAACAATATTGTAGAATCACGGATAAGGACAGAAGGTAAGCTTCAGGAGGAGTGTACCTAGACTCAGAGGCAGAACAAGAGCTGAGGCTGCTGCAATCATTCATTATGACTCACAAGCGATTAACTGAGAAGTGAGAGCAATTTTACAACATATCACATACAAGTAGGTGCATGTATCGGGCTGATCTCTCACAACTGTAAACATAACATTTAGCCAAGTGTGTGCACCACCTTTTAAAGAGGCTATATCACATGATTGTCTCTGGGTACAACAGCCCCCCCAGCTACAACCACATAATAGAAGAGTTTAACATTTGAGCCAGCACACACACTCAGCAGTATTTTA
Organism: Triturus cristatus; assembly: GCF_964204655.1. Classification (NCBI taxonomy): domain Eukaryota; kingdom Metazoa; phylum Chordata; class Amphibia; order Caudata; family Salamandridae; genus Triturus; species Triturus cristatus. Next base: position 471,146,812 of record NC_140582.1, on the reverse strand, counting down.
CAAATCAAAGCACCTCTCTCCAGTCCACAGGACTAAGTAGGCCTCTTAGAGTCATCATCATGTTGGTTTCCCTTTGAAGTCGATAATTTTCTTCTTCTGGCTGATGAGGTAGTTCGGCCCTGAGTCCTTCCATCATCCTGACTCTGAGTAATGAATCAGTCCAACTCTGTGCAGGCCATATTGAGAGAGATAGACCTGTAGTGTACTGCTGTTGAGGAACAAGAAGAGAAAAATAATTTGTGTATATTGTATAGATTTGTGTTTGTTCGCTCAATTGACTGGTCTTGTCTCCGAAGAACCAGAAAAATGGAGTGGATCCTGCAAGTACATCTCACTAAGGGGCCGATTCTGATCCGGGTCGGAAGGGCACCGAACACGATCCGGCCGGAAAAACTACGAGCTGTACGCGTGTTTTCCGCCTGACTCGTACAGCTGTACGAGCGAGCCACATGAAATTCACTGACCGAGTCGTTTCCGGGTCCAAACCGCTCCGTACGTCTCGGTCGTAAGCTAACCGTGGCGTGCAATGGATGCGATTTACGACCGAGCCAGTACGATGCACGCGTCGGGCAGCCTGTGCGAACCGGAGTGTCCGGCTCGCAAAAGCTCCCGGAATCGGACTTCGGGGGTCCACAACGGACCCCCCGACACCCGCAGCCATACGACTCGCACACAGGGGGAGACCCATGGGTCTCCCCCACACAAGCATGTACGGCACGGATAGCACCGACGCGTACCCACTGTAGGGGGTGCACTTGTTCAAGACGTACCCATTCAGTCAATGGGAGCCCATGTAACGTGTCGTACGACCGGCTCCCATTGACATCCATGGGAGTCCGACCGAACCGAGTCCGACAGCATACGTGCGCATCGTACTCGCTCGGTCGGACTATAGGGGTCCGGCTCGGTCGGAAAACACTCCGGATCCGACTCGGTCGGAGTGCTTTCCGACCCGGATCAGAATCGGCCCCAATGTGTGAAAGAACCAATCATCTTCAGGAAAAATGATCATCCGTCAGGGCACAGACATTGCAAATCATCAAAATCATGTTTAAAAATTGGTTGAACACCCTCCCTCACTATATTATAACACTCATTGGTGTAATAGTTACCTGTTCCAATCCAAGCATGGTGGTATACAATTGCATCTTCTCTTTGATGCAAGCAACACAGCGGCAGTCTTAAAAAATCAAATGATCTTTACTAGGGCAGCCCTGCTAGGGGATGAAAAACAAGAAATATAGATATGGGACGAAGGCAGGCATTGTCTCCAATGTTCTTGAAGGGAATAGGAAGGCTTCTTCACTACACACTTGTCCAACTCCAATCCGCCCATACATGTGCCTAAAAATGGTGTGGCTGCATAAGTCAGACCCAAACAAAATCTATAATGTTCTTATAGCTAAATCCATTTTTTGTTTGCAAAGCAGTTCTATGATAAATGTTTAAAAGGTTCTATGATGGCCTACTCAGTCAGGAAAGTAGAGTTTGTCCTCAAACTCAAGTGGTCCCCCCAGAAGTTGGCCAGCGAACACACTTCAGTCTGATTAATCACCTTCCTCCTCCTCCTCCTGTGGTATTTCAGGGACAATGTAATTATGTGGTACGAAGTGTTGGTTCATTTTGATCATGGTTACTCGCTCCATGTTTTGAGGCGAGAGACTTGTCCTTCTTTCTTTAACAACTGCTCCAGCTGCACTGAACAAACGCTCAGCAGACACCCTGGCTACCAAACAAGCCAGATACTTTATTGCCAGTCTGCTGATCTCTACCCATTGGGGTATCTTCCGATACCAATAGACCAATGGGTTTTGATCCACATAGACCTTTTTTGGGTCCTCCAGATAGTCATGGAACATCCTCTGAATGATCACTGGTGCTGCCACTTGCTCAACCTCTTTTGTTTTGACCTCTGTGCTTGACTTAAGCCCTTCTACTTGAAACTAAGCTAATGCATAGGTTGGGTTCCACTCTTCTGTTCCTGTTGTTGTTGTTGCCGGTATTCTTATTGCTGGTGTTGACTGCTGTAAATCAACAGCATTGCCATCTCTGGCTGTTGAAGGCTGCACCCCAAAACGTATGACTGGGACTCTAACTTATACTCGTTCTTCTTCCACTGTCTCTTGCATGATCAACAATCCATATCTTGTACAGTGAAACATTTCTGAAAAAGGAATAAAAGTGAGCAGTAGTTTTTTGCACCGTGGAGCAAGTATTATGGCACAGATTCACTCTTTAGATGACACAATGTCTCTTTGCAGCCTTGGATTAATAGCCATGTGAAGGATTAAGCTCTCAACCAAGCCCTGCACTTCTCTTTTGCCCTTCACACCTGCAAACCTTTGCAACACCTTTTTTAACTGGTCCTGTAGCAGAGGAATTAACAGGATAGCTTGGCTTCCCATACTGTCTTCTGTGCAGACTTTCCATGTGAAAACCCAAAAAGGAAGAAGCATTTGTATTGGGCATTTGACTAAGTCCCATTAGTCCACCTCCAAGCTCATGCTTTTGCAGTTCCAACCCCTCTTCTTTGAATGACATAGTCATGGTCGGTTTGTCCTCCTCAAACAGACGCTGCAATATATAATAGGTTGAGTTCCAGCATGTTGGCACCTCCTCAATGAGGGCTTTAATTTGTACTCTATTAGCACAATAAATGACCCACAACTGCTTTCTGGCTTTAAAAGAATGGCTGAAATAAGTGCAGGTTCTTCTTCAGGTGTCCAATATGTTGCTGACTGTTTTCTTTTTGAGAAAGTCCCACTCCTTCCACAAAAGAAAAAGGGAGGAGGTCTAGTGTTAACATTTTTGCCAGCTTCCCATTGTACATTGTTGGTTGGTTGCATTTGTTGGGCCCCTCCTGCCTAAACATACCTGTAATAGTAGCCTGGATTATTTTTTCTGGTGCTACTAACGCTTTACATATATGGAAGCTGGCGTTGGTGGAAGTGGTGGAACATGTGCCACATCCCTTAGAGCAGAAAGAATTAATGCTGGTGTGGGCTATGCTCCTATGGTAGGCAAGGGTCCAGGGGAAAATGAGTAATGACAATCATTAGCAAATGAATGCTGGTGTGCGGCAGGTGCCTATGGTAGCCAAAGGGTGGATGGTGTAAAAATATAAACAATTATTTTGGAGAAAAAAAATATATATATAAATTAAAAATTAAAAAAGAAAAAAACTATTAATTGCTGGTGTACCAGGGGCCTGCGAGAAACCCAGTGGCAGGCAAGTAGATGCAGGGGAAATATTGAAAAAACTGCATGCAATATTCATATATACATATACGACTATGATCCTCAAGCATATTACATATTGATATGAGGGAAATGTTAAAAAAGGCATAGCCCTTTCTATCAATTTCATTAAACAATGGCTTTGAAAACTGAAAAAAAAGATTTACACAGTGATTGACTGCACACAATGGCTGCCGGCCACATGGTCAACCAACAAAAGCAAGGAAGCTTGGCTACAACAAAGAACACATGCAGGCCTATGGCAAAAGCACACTGGCTGGCTACACAAAATGGCCGTAGGCCACAGGGTCACACAACAACAACAAGCAAGGAACCATGGACAACAAAGAACACATGCAGGCCTATGGCGAAAGCACACTGGCTGGCTACACAAAATGGCCACCAGCCACATGGTCAACTAACATCAACAAGCAGGAAAGCATAAACACAACAATGAACACATGCAGTCTAATTGCAAATGCACACTGGCTGGCTACACAAAATGGCAGCTGGCCACATGGTCAAACAACAACAAAAGGAAAGGGATATGGACACAACAAAGATCATATGAAGGCTAATGGCAAAAGCACACTGGATGGCTACATAAAAAGGTTCAGCCACATGATCAAACAACAAACAAGGAGGCATGGACAACAAAGAACACATACAGACTACATAAAATGGCCCCTGGTCACATAGTATGGAGAGCAAACACATAAGGTGGCCTAGGGCAAACACACACACACACACACACACACTGGCCAGACAAAGAAGGCTTGGTAACACTGCAGAAAGAAATACCATCAATTCAGCAATCCCAAAGATGAAAATGAAGTGAGCTTTAAACATTTTGCATTGGTTTACCAACACATCAATGTCACAAATTCGATGTAAAAAATATCGATGAAAAAACATCTATTTTTATATATAGATAAATAATAAAGTAACATATATGAAATATTAAAATTAATTTTCACAAAATAAAATAAATGTAATATACATTTTAACAAAATAAAGCAAATAAACTTAATTAAAAAAGATAAACTCACAAACATAATTATTTACAAATATATATTTACTTTAAAACATTAATAAACTATTATTTTTAATTTATTTTGAATTATGTAACATTTTTAAATATCTATATAGATCAATAATTTAAATTAAGAAAAATATCATTTATAAATTAAAACATGAAACTATTAAAAAATATTTAAACATACTTTTCTCAATACAGTTAGTGCAACAGTAGGGAAAGTGTTCGATAGTGGGGAGGTAAAATTTATTATTCCCACTCCAATAGGTACAACAGTAGGGAAAGTGTTTCATACCAAAAGGGTAAAGAGTACTATTCCAACTCCAATGAGTGCAACGGTAAGGTAAGTGTTGGACAGAGGAGGGATTAAATTTACTATTGGAACTCCAGCAGTTGAAACAGTAGGGAAAGTGCTGGATAGCGGAGCGGTAAAATTATAGCGGAGGGGTAAAAATTACTATTCCCACTCCAGTGAGTACCACAGTAGGGAAAGTGTTGGATAGCAAAGGGGTTCAAAATTACTATTCCCACTCCAATAAGTGCAACAGTAGGGAAAGTGTTGAATAGCGAAGGGATATAAACTACTATTTCCACTCCAGTGAGTGCAACATTAGGGAAAGTGTTGGATAGCGGAGGGATAAAATTTACTATTCACTCCAGTGAATGCAACAGTAGGTAAAGTGCTGAATAGCGGAGGGATAAAATGTACTATTCACACTCCAGTCAGTTAAAAAATAAAATGAAAATAAATATTTAAAAATCATACAAATAATAAAGATAAATAAAGTAATATTTTAAATATTGAAAAACATATATGTTACATATATATAAAAAGAAAACATATTATATTAATTACATATTATAAATACCTACAAATATTATATAAAATAAAATAAAAATTGATTTAAAAAAATATATATTTTAAACTATAAAATATTTATAACCAAAAATACTAACTAATACACAAATGTATTGATTTTATTTCCTACCCTATAACCCACACAAGTCATGACACACTTCTAACTTAAAAAAAATAATTACTTCCATAATTAACATAATTAATTATCAATTAAAAAAATATTACTACTAAACAACTAATTAGAAACTAAGTAAAATGTATTTAATTCCCACCCTTTACCCCTTTAAAAGTAAATACAGCACAGCAAAAAATAAACAATTACACAAAATAAACATCAAATATTTAACATCTGTTAACAATTATATATTAATTAAACACAAATGACTTCCCACCCTGTACCCCTATAAACACCATTACACACACCTACAATTAAGTACACAATCACAATAATTAATTACCAATTAATTAATTAATATTAATTTACAACCAATTATTAATTCATCAATAAAAAAAGTACTTCCCACCCTTTGCACCTATGAACCCCAAAATGCACACCTAAAATTAACTACACAATTCGTATAATTATTCCCCAAATAATCAATTGATATTAATTAATAACAAATTGTCAATTCATTAATAATAAATTATTTTACACATGTAACACTATAACCTCTCAATCAAATAATTTTTTTTAAATAAAAACATAATTATTATTTTAATATAATTAAGTTACTTCCTACCCTATTCCCCTATAAACCCACAACCCACTACAGAACTAAAAAACGCAAAAGTCGAATAAAAAAAAGTAATAACTACTAAACATTGAACACATATATTTAAAAATATAAACAGTTCTTATACAAAAAACATCATATACATTGAAATACATATCATTAATTAAAAAAAATCAATATTTGTATTTTAACAACAATATTTTTGCAAACGATATTAAATACTTCTATATGAATTAAATTGAAATTACTTACCTTAAATTCATACTCTTGACCACGATATTCTTGCTGTTGATATTTCTCACTCACGATATTAATGACTTGATATTTCTGCCAGTCATATAAAAAGCTCGATATGATGTCTACACACCTTTACAATAAAGCTCATCCTCCCAAGGCATCAAATATCACCCAACCAGAATAAAATTTGTGCAGAACAAAAGATTTTTTATTTAATCCAATGCCATCCCTGACCTAAATTATGTTTTAAAACAATATATACCACAGAAGAAGTTGTTTCATGTACCCATAACTAGTACTGGGCCTAATGGCTGGATGGCTCGTGGGCAGACTAGGCCACATAGTAAAATTATTTAATAGTGCAAATTTAACAAACATGGAGAAATGTACTAAACTGTGCAACGTTTTTACCTTACAAAAGATAAAAAATGAAATGCAATAATATAAATAGGCCCCTACTGAAACTCCTGGCCACCCACCACAATCAAATTTGAAAATCAAATAAAAGTGCAAACAAGTACTGGTGCATGCCGTCCATCAAATAAACAACACCCTTATACAAACCTTTTTCAACTTACTTGTGGTATCACAAAAACAAAGTCCTTAAATCACCCCTAACTCTAGCATTGATGCTGACTTTGACTTTGTCAGACAGTCTGCATATTTTGTTTTTGAGTGACTACATCACGAGTACATTATGTTGTCTAACTAGGGGTCAAAGAAAAGAGTTCAGCAAACTGATCTAAGACTTGACAGCAGTCTGATCGCTGTTGCACTGTAAGTGAGTCTCATAAAACAACACCCTCTTCTGAACCATCTTGTGGGCTATTTGCCATTAGCTCAGGGAAGGGTTAACTTTCTTCCTCCTGGTCTCCATCAGTGACCATGAGTATGGTCATGTTAGCTTTATCCTGATGTGGCTTTAGGCAATTTACATGGAGAACTATGTGAGGACTCCTAGGGTTGCCTTAGTCTACCAAGTAGGTGACTTTCCCTTTCTTCTCCAAAATGAGATTGGGTCCCGTTCACTTGACATGGGGGGCAAAGTGTATATGCTGCATACAAGCAGTAGTGAAGTGAAACATAACAAAAGAAGAATCTCAAAAAAAATTTACTTAACAGAGTAGATTTCAATAAATTAAATGACATGAAGGCAAACAAAATCCAATCACTAGAACTTGGAAGTACTGATTTTTTTAGGTTTTTAGTGAAAGTAGTGCCTAGAAGCAGAAGCACCACTTGTGGTCATCCGGCCAAGACATCCGGTCAAGATACAAGTTCAGACCTTGGTCGGGTATAGGGACCAGGTTAGTCTCGCTGAATAGTTACCATCTCAGGTCCAGAGTGAAACGTTCTGTTTGCATTGGAGGAGGCATTGGAGGAGGCCGGGTGGCGAAGGCTTTTGGTGCACAGAGCAGGTCGAGCATCACAGATGGTTTTTACTAGGCTGCAAAGGGTCATTCATCAGTGGATCCTGGCATTGCTGTCTGTCACGGAGGGACGCTTTTGCTTGAAGTGCGTCTCACTTGAGCTGCACATTGGAAGTTGTCACAGGCAGTAGAATTTTGTTGTGAGCGGGTCTGTTCGTGGTCGCAAGCAACTCAACCTTCAGGATTTCACCTTTTCTTTGAGGAGGAGCTCTCACTGAAGCCAGCCAAAGTCCAGGTCCTGGGGACACCTTTTGAGGATAAGGACTCACTCCATCAGAGGCCAAGAGCAGGGCTCACGCAGGCCCAGACAGGTCTAGTTGCAGCTAGTCAGCTGGGCATTTACAGGGATGCCTCTGAAAGCCTGCTGTACCCCTGTAGCTCACACAGGTGGTCAGTCAACAGACCTTTGGAATCATTTGTGGTAGCCTGAGATCAAAGCAAGCAAATCTAAACTTCCTTCTTCAGACAGTAAGGTAGCAGTCTTTCTGGCAGCAAACCAGTCTTTCTTCTGAGTTCAGGAGTGTTCTGATGAGTGGTTCTGAACATTCTCTTTATATACATGGTTCCAGGCTTTGTGTGGGGGAATTCCCTGACCTACCCCCAAAACTGGTTATGGTAACGGTACAGTTGCGCTTCGCGCTGCGGTGATCGCTGTGTATTTTAACTCTCCCGTTTGTATTTATTTTCATTTAATTTCATTTCCCCTGGTTTTAGTGTGGGATTAGGATTAGGTTGGGGCTCCCCTCCCTCTTACCGCACATAATTTGTAGAAAGCACCGCCGTTTGGTGGGTCCTGGGTCACGGGTGGGTTCATAGCTCGGTTTGGGCGCCATCTTTGGTTGGGCTGGTTTCTTTCTCCCCCGGCGGGCGCCATTTGGAGCGCTATTGCACCTGGACAGCCTCGTGGGACACCTATTTAAAGACGTCCCTCCCCGCGCAGCGGGGTCGCGCAGTGGGACGCCGTCGCTTAGCCGGAGTCGTGCCAGAGTCCTGCCCGTCTGCGCCCGTCTGCGCCCGTCCGCGCTGAGGACGCACTGGGCGCAACGGGTTGGTCTGGGGCTCTTGTGTGTTAAGTGTCGGAATGATTACTTATTCAAATCTCACTCTGCGATCTATTGGCCACTCTATTCCGAAGTGTGATCAGTCTCAGATTTATCCGCTAAGTGGCCCCTATCGATGTGCCTGCAGAAGATGGGCACTTGGCTCCCCTGTGTGCATCAGTAAGGGAACGTTTGCTACTGCTTCTCGAGGTGAGGGCGTATTGCCTTCACTTTGTATACTTAGTTTAAATGTTAGGTCTCTAGTCCAACATCACATAGCCGTTTTTGATATATTTGCGATCACGGAAACGTGGCTGCAGGAACACGATGCAGCCATTATCAACTTGGCTTTCCCCCCGGAGTATTCCATCTTTACATTGAATCGATCAACTAGAGGCGGGGGTATCGCCTTGGCTGTCAAATCTAGTTTCTCCTGCAGCTGGAAGGTCTTAAACATTGCTGGTTGTGAAAGTGCCTTTTTCAAGATCTCGATCAGCCCCCAGTTTACGATCTCGGGGATGGTGGTTTATCGACCTCCAGGCAGTGATGTTGCTTTTAGAGAAGCCTTACCTGATGCTGTTAGCTCTTTGGCAATTGGCTGTGCCAATTTTTCTATTTTGGGAGACCTTAATCTCCACTTTGATAATAAGAGCATATCGGCAGTTAACAATATCTTAGCTGACCTTGAGGCCCTCCAATTGGATCAAAAGGTTGCTCAACCCACCCACGTAGGAGGCCATACGCTAGATCCCTTTTTTACTAATCTTTCAGAAGCTTCAATCTCTTCCATAACACCTCTGGGGTGGACGGACCATTTTTTAGTGGCCATTCGAGCTCTTTTGCCTGAGACTCCCCCTATCCTTCCTTCTAGATTAGTTTTTAGAAGGCACTGGTATAAATTTAGATTAGAGGATTTACACGAGGTCCTGGCTGTAAATCCGTTGGGACATTGGGAGAATGCCGATCTGGGTTATGATCAGTTCGCTCAGTGGATCACTAGGGCGCTTGATTCACTGATTCCTATTATGGCCTGTAAATCTCGTGTTAGAGATTCGAGCCCCTGGTATGATGACACCCTACGTGCCTTGAAGGGTACTTGTAGGCGGGCTGAGAGAGAGTGGCGGAGGCACTATGATGCGGCCAAGAAAGTGCTGTATCTGACCTCCGTCAAGGCTTACCATCGTGCCATATGTAGAGCTCGCGCGGCATTCTACTCGGAAGAATTCCGCAACAGCCCAAATCCATCTAAATCCATATTTAAGGCCCTTAAAGATCTTTTGGCTAAAAGAATCTCTTCTCCTGTATTGGCTTCTACCTCTCACTGTGAGGCTTTGGCATCCTTCTTTTTGGAGAAAGTGCAAACTATTTATCGGGCGTTCTCTTCTACGGGGCCACCTTCGGAGACTTTGGTGGCTGCTCCGGGTCTCCTCACATTGGAGTCTTTTCCTCTGCTTTTACCGGAGGAATTCGACGGTTTAGCCCTAAAGATTAAGTCTGGATCACCTCTGGATCCTTTAAGGCCTGTCTCCTTTCGAGATCAGTTCTTTGTGGGACGCCCAATAGTGCATTCTCTCATTAACAGCTCGCTGGTGACGGGCATGGTCCCAGCTAAATGGAAACAGGCCGTGGTTTCCCCTATTTTGAAGAAGCCTTTATTGGACCCTTCGAAACCGGAGAATTACCGGCCAATTTCTCTACTCCCCTGGCCGGCAAAAGTCATGGAGGCTCATGTTAACCAGGTTCTTTCCGACCACCTTATTCGAGCTAACATCCTGGATGACACTCAGCACGGGTTTCGTGCTGGGCATAGTACGGAGACTGCCCTTCTCGCCATGGTGGAACATCTGCGTAGGGTGTTGGATGAGGGTCAGACAGCGGCGCTAATATTATTAGATCTGAGTGCCGCCTTCGACACCGTCTCGCACCACATCCTTCTGCGTCGCCTGGAGGTGATTGGCATTGGTGGGTCCGCCTTACAGTGGTTCCGCTCCTTTCTTGATGACCGTTCTTTCTGCGTTGCCATACCGCCTTACCAGTCCAAATTCCATCCTCTGGGCCTGGGGGTGCCGCAAGGTTCCTAGCTGAGTCCTACGCTCTTCAATCTTTATGTGAGACCGCTGGCTGATGTCGTCAAGCAGTGGGGCATGACGATGGTCTCGTATGCCGACGACACTCAGCTAGCGGTCACTATCAGCGGGGATACTGAGCATGATGCCCTCAGGTTCCAGAGTGGACTGAGGGCGGTGGCGAGTTTGATGAATGTAAACTGTCTCCAGCTCAACGCTAAAAAGACTGAGGTTATGGTCGTCGGGAAGGGGCGGGAACTGTGGGGAGACAGTTGGTGGCCTCCGGAGCTTGGGCCGGCCCCAACTCCAGTTGCGGAGTTGAGAAATTTGGGAGTATGGCTGGAGCCTGGCCTCAGTTTCGTGGGGCATTCTAAGAAAACTGCGGCCTGCTGTTATGGGGTTCTTCGCGGCTTGAGATCCGTCCTGAAGTTTTTTGACCCTCCAATGAGGCAGCTGGTGGTTCAGGCGACTGTAATCTCACGCTTGGACTATGCCAGCTCCCTCCTGATAGGTGCTAATCAGGCGGAAATCAGCCGCCTCCAACGCGTTCAGAACGCAGCAGCCAGAGCCATAGTTTGCTTGCCCAGGTCTTGCTCTGTCGCCAGGACTCTCCGTTCCTTGCATTGGCTGCCGGTGAAAACTAGAATTAATTTTAAAGTTTTATGCCTGGCTTTTAAGATCCTGAAGGGCTCAGCCCCCCGGATTCTTCAAAATCTCTTGTCGTTTTATGTACCAACTCGCTCTCTGAGATCAGTGGGCCAAGCACTCGTGGTGGTCCCGAGGTTTAAGCTTTGTCGTATGAGAGGTCGGTCCTTTCGGGTGAAAGCAGCAGTCCTGTGGAATTCTCTCCCGTTGGAGATTCGCCTGATGGACGACCTTCTGGCATTTCGTAGAGCTTTAAAAACCGCATTATTTTAACTTCCTTCAGTGTTCCCCGTTTTTTCCCTCTGTTGTTTGTTAGGTGTGGCTATGATTACCTTGTCATGCGCCAGGACGCCCCTTAGCTGGGGCAGCTGTGCGCAATACAAATGCCCCTAACATAACATAACATAACATGGTTAGCTCTCCCCCTTCTAGGAACCAGGTCTCTCTCTAGGAGGGCTCCCACATGGACCAGGCCAAATTGGTCAGCTGGGCCTTCTTCAAATCAATGAGCCCTTCTGCCTTTTGTGCCCCTGTAGCATCCCCATTAGTCCTGCCACTTGAACCTTAGATAGCAGTTCAAGTCTCTAGATTTCAAGTTGAGTTAGGAGTCCCCTGGCTTTATTTCTTCCATCAGTCAGGGTTCTTTTCTTCAAATGTTTCTTCCCATGTCCAGGGAACATGCAGTGCCAGCCTCATCCAGTGCACTAACCAGTGAGTTAAAGATTCCATAATCTCAATCCCAGCCAGTGATTGGAAAGTTCCAAAAACTCAAATTCTGGCAACTTTCCCAGCAAAGCCCAACACTTAATTTACCTTTAGAGCAAACCTTCCCGAAGTCCCTCATTAAAAAAACATGTCCCTCTATCTAGAGACTTCTAAAGGAAGTTGAGGACTTCTTCCCTCTCACAGGGTTGGAAAAGTTTTTTCTCCTGCTGGGAGCACAGACAGAAAGTCAATGGCTACTCTGGAAATTAATGGTTTTGGTTCCTGAGATCCCCTTTCAGATTTCCACTAGAAAAGGATCAGCTCTTTAAATTGCCCTCCATGTTGCCAACTGTTCCTGTCACCTCTCAGATAAATGGTCACTATTACCACTGCTAAGGTCTTTCTTTTTCTAGAGCGAAGTACATTGTCCTTTAGGAGAAGAATCGTTAACACCCATTCTGGGGTACCGATGGAGTGACGAGAGCATGGTACTGGGAAATCCAGTTCAAAACCAGCTTGTTCTCAAGAAGCTCAAAGTACATTTTTGTGGAGTTAGTTTTCCACTAACTTGATCATAATCAAATTTTACCACTGGTTTTTAATGAAAATAGGAAAAAATGCTCCCTCATGAACTTACAGAAAAGAAAATGTTATACCTGCCATGGCGTGGTAATAGAAAATGTAGCTCTCTATACAGAGAGGCAAACACCTTCTTGTGTTTGTTGACTATGGGAACATACTCTCCCTTAATATCTAACATGTCTGATTCTGATAAACTATACCTTGTTGAAATAATCTAAGACTTGCAGCTTAAATATAATTACGTGTGCCTCAATCAATATTTCATAGGGAAATGTGTCCTAATTTCCTGATAGTAATAACATTTCCAGGGAGTTTTCAGGATCGGGGACTTAGCCATTGTACACTAGACAGGTATATCCACATGTTCTTGAATATAACAATTTAGTTTTGCATGGTTAGCTTGTTGATAAGAGGCTCAGACATGGTGAATAAGAAGTCAGTTGAATTACTTTTTTTAAATATTACCAACTGTCATCAAGATTTCCTAGGGCTACATTATAGACCATAGCGTGAACGGGTTAATATGAAACAATGTGTAAGTAAATGTATTAAAATCAACATTGGAAAAGTAAGCATAACAACGTTTTAAAAATGACCTCATCAATCCTCTAATGGTAAAAACCAAGAGCAAGACAGTGCTTGAGGGATTATATTTGGAGTATCTCAAGGGGTCTTACCCTGATGACCAGATGGACAAGGCTCCATACTTCCTGACCTGTGGAAGGGAGATGAGGACAGATAATGAACTTCATGTATTCTATACTTGATTATTACATACCACTGCACAGATTGATTGCTTTCCTGGGATGGATTACTGATATTTGTTTGGTGGTTAGACAACTTCCAGGACTTGCTCTATTGCTGGCCAAGCAGCTTGTTGCTAAAATGTGTGAGTGAGTCCTACTGCTTCATGTACAGAATGAACTGACTTTGGGATGTGACTTTTTTCAATAGCTATGCAGAGACCTGTGCTTCCCTAAAGCCAATGTTTCATCTTTCGAAAATTTGGTGTTCTATGGTTCTCACTAGAAAAGGTAGGACTGCATATTAGGATGACAGAACTTCAGAATGAAGCGACCAAGTCCATCTACAACATCTGAGACTGTCAACCCAATTCCTAGCTAGCTCACAGTGCCTCACCTGAACCCCTAACCTTCCTGGGATAACATGGGATATTGGCAATCACAAACAGGACACTCTGATCCCAAGAGAATCGTGGAAACAGATCTTACACCTTTTGTTGTTTACTTATGCATGCCCTGGCAAACACAAGAAAGATAAGAATAACGTTTTCAGTACATTTAGGTGCCGATTCCGATCGGGTAAAATTATTTCCCGTACGACTCGTATTCGTATATTTTTACGTACGAATCGTACAAGTCCCGTCCCACCAGTGAAGTACGATTTGTATGTGAAAAATACATACGAATCGCTTCGGGAAAAGGTCTACGAGACGTACCCGGACAGTTTTACATACAAATCGTAAAACTGAAGTCCGAGCGCACAAGTACGATCCGTAACACCCTTCCGAATATACAAGCGTATGTAAAACGTCCCGTACGGAGCGAACTCTGTACCACTCGTATCCCGGGAAAACTTGTGCCCGGGATACGAGTCGTACAGCCCCCCTCTTCCGCGTATGTCCGCACGTCCCCCCTGTATGTCAGCACCGTACCCCCGTATGTCAGCACCGTACACACACTACGGTGATGTGGCTGGGGCACGGGATGTTGAAGCTGAGGTGTGCAGATGCACCCTGGATGTGGACAAGTTTTCCGGGAGTTTGGATGTACTTGCTCCATAGAGGGCGGGGCTGTAGTTGACACGGCTGGTGCCGTGGACCTGGGGGACGGTCTGTCTTGCCTTGGAGTGGATCTATCTGTGGGTCATGTGCATCATGCGGAGGGTGTTGCAGCATGAGGTACAGATGCTGGTGAGTTGCATGGTAATTGTAAGCGACAAGTCCATGATGCACACCATCTTGTGTGCGTGGCCACTGGGTGCTGGTGCAGTGCCCTCGCGGGTGGGACACAAGGAGTTGACCCAGCTGTAAGGGGACAATCCTCAGATGATTACCTCAGTCCTGTACAAGTCCAGCCTCAGGTGGCTGATGTTCAGCCATTCATCAACGGACCTCATGCCTTCTTGAAGGTTGGAACTGGCAATGGCTGTGTCTTTGGTGAGGGTGAGGAGCAGCTGGCTGTCAATGGCATACGAGATGATGATGAGGTTGTGTGTGCATGTGATGGTGGAGAGGGGGGTCATGGACACATTGAAGATTGACACGCTGAGAGATGAGCCCTGGGTCATGTGCCAGATGATGCCACTGTGCTACATGCTGAAGGATTGAGTTCCACTCCCATGGCCTTGCTGGTGAGCCACTTGGTGATTTCATCCTGGTCCATCCCCTGGATACCAGTGTTGTAGATGTGTGAGCTGACAGTGTGTGAGCACATCGTGCATAATGCTGTGGAGAGGTCAAGGGGGGTGGCCTCACCACTGTTGAGCAGGGTAAAGTTGTCGGTGTTGGTGGCATTGATGACGGTTGCAGTGGGGTGATTACTGTGGAAGACGGTCTTGTGCAGGTTGCCTGGAGCTCTTTGCGTGGAGGAAGTTTGTCTATTGCTCGTTGACTGTCTTCCTGATGACATTTGTTGGCTAGGGAAGCACGTTGAGGTTCCTTGAGAGCTAGCGTTCCTGCCGTCCATTGTCTAAGAAGGGCCAGGGTCACTGCATGGCTCTATCTACCATGGAATGTGGCTAACTCCAAAGATACATACATGATGTGCTGGATGGGGGCTACAAGGATGGGGAATGATGTGGTTGAGATGTTGTGTGGGAAGGGTCCTGATGGAGATCCCCAGGGGATGTTGCACATGAGCCGGGTGTTGTATCTGCTGATGATGGAAGTTCAAAACCTGAGGGTGGTTGGTCACGCGTATAATAGTACGTTCTGCCTCTGTGTGCCATGGCTTGCGTGTATGTCCATGAGCTTGCAGTGGTAGAAAGTTGCAAGGGATTGGTTCAGCCTTGCAAGGGTGGGGTGCCTTTTGGATGGAGAGCTGATGTCAGTGCACTCACGATGCTGATGAGCTCCTTGATATTGTGCTGTTTTTTGACCTCTTCCCCATCTGAAGGATCTCCAATTGTCCTTGCTGATGAGATGGTGATGGCTGTGTGTGCCGTTTTCCAGGGTTGTAAGGCCACTGATGGATATTTGTGTTGCAAGCTGTGCACAAGAGTCCTGCTAGACATGTATGAGTCCAGTAGGTCTGCCTTGTCCCAGGTGGCTTAATTGTTGATGTGCGTCACAGGAAGTCCGTCAACGTGGCTAGATTGTTGGATCAGTTGCTGATCCAGTGTGTGAGGTTGCAGGGTGTGGCGGCGGTGTTGGTTCCAGTGTCCCACACAGCATGTCTGTGTTGACTTACATCAAGCATCTTTGGGGGATTGGTAGCGGGGTGTGTGGCAGTGTGTTGCCCGTCGGAGACGTGGATGCTAATGTGGATGGACCTATGATGGATGCTGGTGTGGTTCTCATCCAGCCAGAAGTTCCTGGCCCACAGCCACATGTATCCTGTGGATGTGAGGGCGTGCGTGACGATGGACGTGTTGATGGCTTTGCGAAATTGTGGATGTAGGCTTGGAGATCTGTAGATGAGTGTTACTCTGAGTGTTTGCAGGGGGTTTGTACCAAACCGGATTTGTGACCCTGAGTGCGTACTTGGGAATAGATATCAATTCATCCTCCGGGATTGTTAGTGCCGTCCCTGCGGGTGCTCTTGTATCCGTCTGAGATGGCAATGAAGAAGTTGTGTGCTGAGGATGCTTTCATCCAGGTCACTGTCATGATGGTGATGTGTGGGCCTGTTGTGTTGAGGAGGTAACAGAGTCCAATGGCGTGCTGTTGGACAGAGCCGGTGTGGAGTAGGAGGAACATGACCTGGTTGGTGTGACAGGGCCTGGAAGGCAGGGCAGCGCTGTGTAGGCAGTTGGAGTTGCACACTCAGCATGCGAAGGTGTCGTGTGTGCGCTTAGGGTATGCCTGAGAGCAGGCGGTTGTTTTTCGCTTGGACATTGCGTGGAGGGTGGCTGCAACTTGAGACTGTTGTGTGAAGTGGGTCATGCAAGAACATGAGGGTCGTGCAATGTGCACCTTGCATGCGCTGATGGTCCTGCCTTTGGCACCGCCTGGCCGCAACAGTGGCACAGACAAGCTGATGACAGCCTAATGAATGGGTAGAGGGAGGAAGGGAGGATCATCTTGGAGGCATGTGGGTTGCAGAATCGGGGAACTTGGTGGGCCCTTGCCGCAGGGCCCGCGGTAGCAGGTGGCATGTACTGGAAACTAGGCCAAAAGTAGCACACAAAGATAAGGATGTCAGAAAGGACAACTGCAACAGGTGCATGTAAAGGAAGGAATGTCAGGTTACTCATGGCTCACCCAGAGAAAATGGATGAACAATCACCAAAGATGACTGACACAGGATCAGGAAACAGAAGGCCGAGCTGCGCACAGGAGACACACCTTCAGCAGGCGTTGACGGCCCGTCGGTGGGAGCAACCTGCCCAAATACATACACAACCATGGACCTCATGCACAATAGAGATTATAAGCCATGAAGAACTGCATGCATGTTGCCGAACTACACATGCACTCATATGCACAATCTTTGACAACTATGCCAGAGATGACGCATGCAAAGTGGCAAGAGTCCTGCATTGACAGAGATGAGGCACTTCGGAGGGTGAGGAACACCTTTATTACTCAAGCTCACACTGAGGGAAATGCATCAATATGAACAGACTCACAGGTCATTTGACTGAACATGTGGGACCTACGCTGGACACCCCCTTCACAACACGGATGTTGTAAATCCAAATGAACTGGCACACAAGTTAACGGGATGAGCCAAACACCTCCTGCTGCATACGGAGAGGTTGCAATTCCCCATTGAGCCCGTCATGGGGATGTCCCACACTATGTCCATCCGTAGCATCCCGTATGTTTCAGAGGGAAGTTTTACACACATTGATGCCTTCATCAGAATCCAAAAACCATTACAGATGACTGTCACGAAGGGTGACTGTCAATTCATGGGAGTCATGCTACATGTTATGTGCCCCATGGTGACTCAACATGTATGCATGGTAACTCAACATGCACAGAAGCAGTCCCCACACATTCCAAACACGTACCACCCCCAAAATGCCTTGCTGCAATCCTTACCCAAAATGACATTTCCCCCTGTCTGTGCATGGAACGCTGATTCAGCACACATTGCAATACTCATGAGGAATAGCAGGAGGACAACGATGACACAAGCAGACAACATGCGCAAGAACCTGGGAATGACAGACACACAAGAAGTCAGCTAGAAGATTTTTCTCCACATACATGGTCATTTACTAAACAGGAACAATGTTGTCCCCATGCAAATTTAAAAGAAAGTGTCCCTGCTAAAATGTGTGGAATGACATCATCACTCGAGTGACACATCAGAACACACATCTAAGTCACTTAGCATACAGTCAGCTGGACACACACATTGCAACACATGTCACCCAAGGCTACAAGCGTGCACACTCAGACCCAGTGACTCACCATTATGAGAAGAAGTTGTGTATGAGCTGACTCCGGATATCCTCCTCCTCCTCCTCACTTGCCTCGTGACCAAGCTCTTCTTCCTCCACGGGTGGATGTTCCTGCTCATCCTGCTCCAGGATGAGTGACACTGCCTTCTCCACTGCCATGTTGTGCAGCATGCAGCACACAAGGAAGATTTTGCAGACCTTCGCCGGTGCATATGGGAGGGACCCGCCTGTCTTGTGGAGGCACCGGAATCGGCTCTTCAGGAGGCCAAACGTCCGCTCAATCACTCGCCTGGTCTGCCTGTGTGCATTGTTGTACCGATGATCTGCAGCTGATCTTGGGTTGCAGAGAGTCGTCATCAGACATGGCATGTTGGGATAGCCAGAGTCCCCTACATGGAAACATCATGTAAATAAGTGGGTCAGGAGATGCCGTATGAGCCAGAGATTCCGCAACACACAGGACAAACAGAGTATACCCACCAACAAGACATGCTCATTCGTTGTGCAGCCGCAGCATCATTTGTGCCACCCTGCTATACCTCATGATGTAGGCATTGTGTGCTGACTAGGGGTGGGCGGAATTTGCGTAATCGCGTTACGCAAATCTCCACGAAACGGTAAAAAATCTCCGCGAGCACGCAGAAATTCCGCGAACACGCAGAATTGCTTGCTCGCGATGCTTTTTTCCTGTTCACAATCGCTGTTTGCGTGCTCGGGGAGAAATATCTCGCGAACACGCATTTTGAGAACGCGAACAAGCAAAAAATTTTGCGAAGTCGGGGAAAGCAGAATTTTGGGCAATTTCGCGTTCTCCGCGGAACGCGAAATTACCCAAATTCCGCAAATTCCGCGAGCGGAACGGAATTTACCGCCCAGGCCTAGTGCTGACCCTGGAAAACGTGCACAGACATGGGAAATCAGCATGTTAGCAAGAAACACCACAAGGGCATTTATAGAGTGGTAATGTTTACGGTTGCGATAGGCTACCTCCTGTGCCTGTGGTGGTACCAAAGCCACATCTGTCCCATCAATGGACCCAATGACATGGGGCATCCCTCCTAGGGCATAGAAATCACCCTTGACACCTGTCAACTCCTCAGGAATCGGAAAATGGATGAATTCATCAAGGTGCTCCAACATGGCTGCCAAAACATCACGCAGGACACGGCTGAACATTGTCTGTGACATGCCACCAACATCAGCTATGGTGAATTGAAACGTACCTGTGGCAAAAAAATGTAGGGCTGCCATCACCTTCATCTTGGGGGTCAGCACAGTGGGATACCTGTGTCGCGGTTGGAGGTGCGGTGCCACCTTGGCGGTCAAGTCCTCAATCAACTGTTGAGTGATTCTGTAACGTCGGATGCAGGCACGTTCCCTCATGGCACCCAAGTCTGGCATTGGTCGGGGGACACGCGGTGCCCTGCAGAAAACTGTGATGAATGACGAAGATTGAGAGCATAACAACATCAATGTCAATGAACAGAGCACATGCTCAGCTGCTACTACACACCTGCTAAATACAGAGTCTGGTGTGTGCAATATATCCAGGACACGTATGCTAGCTTGGTGATACTCCTACGAAAAGCCAGATACACCCGTTGATTGGCAAGTCTACATGACATGCCCTGAAACGAGCTGGGGGCCAGTCTGAATGAACAGCCAGAGACATCACAGGAGTGACATACATCCATATAGCTGCATTTAAAGGATGTCATCTCATACAGACAGCTGACGGCAAGCTAGACGCACAGGTCACATGGAATGTCAAATGTACAGATCACACACATTGCGATGAAGGGGTACACGTGAAAACAGAAAACACAGACAATGAGACGACGCAGATATGTCCGATGCATACAGACCCTGCTTACGTGAGAATCCACATGTGGCATGGTGTGCGTAGATGTGTGCCATGCCCATCTCCACACAGACACATGTTGGATGCAGCAACAGCAGATGTAGTTGATGGAACAGTAACAGCAAGCTCATGGGAACACATGACCCAACATGACATATTCACATCGGGGCACGCTGATTGTGAAATGTCAGTTGTTAGTGTCCCTGTCCCTGGCATCAGAGGATAGTTGCGGGTGGTGGTGACTGTGCCATACCAGTGATGCCGTGCTTGACACGTTTGTACTACAGGCACACATGTGCAAAGTGTGAAGGGGAAGTGTACCACATAGTGCCCCATCACACATGACATGTGTACACAGGTCATCACACATCACTTGTGCAACTACATGAGGAGACATGTGCAATATCACTGCCTGACACACCTAGGCCCTGCACATGAAAGTCTGCAATGACAATGACTTGATGTACAGCCTTGTGCGACTCGGAGACCTCCATTCCTTTTGTGTGCGCCTCCTATCACCAGTGTAAGAGTGTGAAACGCACCATACACATGCTCTGAGAGCGTGTGTACGGTCCGTATCACTATAGTAGTGGTGCCGTAGGAGTACGTGTGGTACGGACCGTACCGACGCTCTCAGAGCGTATGTACGGTCCGTATCACTATAGTAGTGGTGCCGTAGGAGTAAGCATGGTACGGACCGTACACACGCCCTCAGAGCGTATGTACGGTCCGTATCACTTTAGTAGTGGTGCCGTAGGAGTACGCATGGTACGGACCATACACACGCTCTCAGAGCGTATATACGGTCCGTATCACTATAATAGTGGTGCCGTAGGAGTGCGCGTGTTACGGACCGTACACACGTCGTGTGTACGGTCCGTTTCACTATAATAGTGGTGCCGTAGGAGTACACGTGTTACGGACCGTACACACGTCGTGTGTACGGTCCGTATCACTATAATAGTGGTGCCGTAGGAGTACTCGTGTTACGGATCGTACACACGTCGTGTGTGCGGTCCGTATCACTATAATAGTGGTGCCGTAGGAGTACGCGTGTTACGGACCGTACACACGTCGTGTGTACGGTCCGTATCACTATAGTAGTGGTGCCGTAGGAGTACGCATGTTACGGACCGTACACACACGCGTACTCCTACGGCACCACTACTATAGTGATACAGACCGTACACAGGCTCTCAGAGCGTGTGTACGGTACGTATCACTATAGTAGTGGTGCCGTAGGAGTACGCGTGGTACGGACCGCACACAAGTCGTGTGTACGGTCCGTATCACTATAGTAGTGGTGCCGTAGGAGTACGCGTGTTACGGACTGTACACACACGCGTACTCCTACGGCACCACTACTATAGTGATACGGACCGTACACAGGCTCTCAGAGCGTGTGTACGTTCCGTATCACTATTGTAGTGGTGCCGTACGGGTACGTGTGAAACGCACCGTACATGATTTTTTGAATCAAAAATTACATAGGGGACAAGTATTAGGCCCAAAATGCATGCTGGTTGTCATGGATACAGAGATTTCAGTTGCAATGTGGCCATCATGTGGGCTTGAAAAGTCAGTTGGCCCAAAAATTACAAAGTTGCAAAGTGGTGTTTGCCTTGCTATGATGCTCAAAATTTTAACCATGCAAATTCGTGTCATTGGTGTATGTTTAAAGGGATTGGAGGAAACGTAGGATGCAAATGAGCCTCACCAATCACTCTGTACTCCTGTAAATGAAAGCCCCCAGCAAGACAGATATAAGTCAGCCAGAACCCATGAGAAGGCACTTGCCTGCACAACTTTCCTTTCGACCACACTGCTGCTGTCTGTGCTTCCTCTGGCACCATTTCGCGGACTGTGGAGAGGGCCCAGCCATTCACCATGGAGGAGAATGAGGCCTTGATGAATGTCTTCCTGCCACAGTACCCCAGCCTGTATGGGAGAACAGGGGAGCAGGTGAGTGCTGACCCCACTACCTTTGACTGTGCACCTTTTTCGTGGCTGTCACTTCTGGCATTGTGTCCAGGTGTAACAGACATGCAATGAGGTTTAGGGCGGTCCCGGGGGGGGGGGGGGGAGGCTTATGTCTGTCATGCAGAGCTGAAGTAATTCCTGTGTGCTCTCCTCACTTGCATTGTGCTTACTGGTGACAATCACTGCATAGTGCATGACACATTCAGCCTGGCAAATCCTTGGATGGCATTTTTTTGCTATTGTCCTGAGGTGATTCAGTGGTCCCCCCGGTGTGACAGGTATTACCCACGGATGTGTATGAGTTGAGGGGAGCTGTGGTGAGAGTGTCCAAGTGATGTGTACGCCCTCCTGGACATTGATGTGTGTGAAGGTTCCTTGTCATGTGGGTGAGTGTCTATGTGAAGTGTTGCACCACAGCTGCATGGAGGAGGCAACAGCTCTACCCATCTGATGTGAGAAGTAACCCGTGCTGTGTGTCTGACTTGCTGAGCTAGCCTGACACCTGTGACACCCCACAGGCAAGTGGCACATGTGCAGAGTGAGGTATGTATCCGCTGTTGCCAATGGCAGGTGATTGATCTGTGCCTGTGTGTGTCTGTGTACTCTGCTGAGGTTGCGTCAGTGGGCTGGGGCATGTAACTGCTTTGAGGTGCTGTCCATCAGCCTGGTGTTGCATGTGATGCACAGTGTGTGCCATGATCAGGGAGTGTGTTACACACTCCTGCCACCTGTGTAGTTTCAATGCCATGTAGTGCATTGGGGCTTCCACAGAGGCCAATGTCGATATGAGTAAGATGGGATTCCTTGGCAGCATCCTATGCCCTGTTCAACATATCATCGATGTTCAAATGTGTGTCTCTGTGACATGGAGCAGGTGTAGTGATGTTGTCTCACTTTGTCATCCTCACAGGTAACTGCCTACGAGAAGGGGGGGATCTGGAAGCAGATCGTCAGGGCCGTGAGAGTGGCGGGGGGTCGCAGTCGGCACCTAGCCCAAGTCAGAAAACGGTGGCAGGACATCCGGTGCTGGACCCGGCGGATCGCCCGGGTCCAGCTGGGGCTCTCACCTCCACGCCCCCACGGCAAGCGCCGACGCCTGACCACCCACATGATGCGTGTCCTGGCGGTGGTGTTCCCTGACCTGGATAGGCAGTTACAGGAGGGACAGCAGCAAGGAGGGGGTAGGTACCAGTCTGTTTGTTGTGTTGTCTGTCCCCAGCTTTTGGGGGTGCTCTGTAGCCTGGATACACTGCCAGGGTTTATATGTGCAGTGCATATTCTGTTCCCCAAATTCAACCGGTGCTCTTATTCGTCCCTTCCCATGCTTGACATGTGTCCCCTGGTCTGTGTGTAATCACAATTGTACATGGTCATCTAGCCTGCCAGTTGATCCAAGTGCACATTGCTTTCTGCATTATGTCGGATGGTGGTCTGTGACATGTGTTGTTACCTTGCCTGTGCCCTGTCCTGTTCACTCTGTTGGGGGTCCATATTTGTTGGCACTGATGATGAGTCTCGACATGGGAGTGTGAGGTCTCAAATGAACACCCTTGCAGCATGCATGACCAATGTTGTGGCCTCAGACATGCTGTGCATGAGTGGGAGATATGCATAGTGCCAGGACGGTTGCTCATGTTACAGTCAGATCATTCCAGGAACAAGGAGCAGTGTGCCCACTACAGTCCCCTGAGACACCCTTGCCTCGTAATCATGTGTGTTATCCAACACTGTGTCCATTCTCAGTGTGTTCAGCATATGTTTGCCTCTGTGGCATTGTTCCCTGGCCTCATTTGTATTTATCCAAAGTGTGCTACATGTGTCCACTGAACAGGGAGACCCAATTTGGCTTGTGCATACTCACACTGGGCAGTGCCTGTGTGTCTATTCACAACTATCTGTTGATGGTTGTTAGTCACAAATATGTGTTGGCAGCCTCACGAGGTGATGTGGAGTACATTTGGGAAGTCTTGCTGGACATTTTAGTAAAGCCTGATTAAGAAGTGTCACTTCTTGATCTGTCTCATTCACATTGTCTCAGGTATGGGGGATTTGTGCGGGCGAGGCCTAGATGGCCAGACCTTATGTCTCCTTGCCAGGTCTGACCTGTGTGTGATAATTGGCTGGACAGAGACTCAACGTGCAGTGTCCCAGTGATGTTGTGCAGGGTTTAATGTTTGTGCTTTGCAGCATGTGTCAAATACATGTGTTTAAATACATGATTCCTGCTCATTCATTTTTTGCACCAGTGTGTGGTCAAGATGCTACGTAGTTTGGTCTTTGTGTGCTGACATCTGTGTGGACATTCTGGCTTGCCATGGGGGTGTCTCCTCAGTGCAGGTATGCCTTTTTACAACACAATAGCAGGCCCATTAGCTCATGCATTGTCCTGGGTTTGGACATGTGTGCCACTCCACATGACAGGCAGTGGGTCAGATGTGTTGGCAACCGTTTCAACAGGTAACGGATGGCCATGTGACAACTGACATAATTCAAGTTGTTAGTCACAAGGTATTGTACCTTGGCACTCACAACACTGGTCAACAGGTCTTCATGTTTTCTATGCTTTAGTTTGATGTTTTATTGTGAAGAACAATAATGTGCCTGCATGACAGATGTCTCCCAAGGAAATGCACACCAAACCACCTTTACACTTTCAGGGAACACGCTGGCACAATTTTAAAGAAGGCACTGTTCTAATGTTTTTCAGATTATACATATACATGTTCCCCCAGTGTTGTGGAAATTGGGTAAGTCCTTGGTTGTTGGTGATACCAACTTACGAGTGTCAAGTCATCAAGCCCTCCGTGGGCCCATGTATATGTACTTTCTGCAACAACATTTCTTTCTAACAGTGGCTTCTTTAAAGAAGGCTGCCAGCTTCTTCAATGACTGGGTAAATGTAGTTTTTTGTGTGCACCTCCTTGGGAGCCATCTGTTATGAAGGCACATGTGTGCTCTGTTCACAAAATGGCACATTCCCACATTCTGCACATGTCGATTGTGTCAAGTATTTTGATTCCCAAGGGACCAACTTTTTTTCGTTTTGTGTTCCAAAGTACTTACAGGTCTCTGAGTGTGGGGACACCTTTGGTATTGAGGTGTGTTACTTTGCCTTGGGTGCACCACTACTGTTTCTTTCAGGTTAAACAAGAGGTGGCATGACTTCATTGTATTGCTGTGCTCACCTGTTCCCAGACACTAGCTCCTCAGTGTTTTCTCATTCAAGTGTTGGGCTGGTGTGTCCTATTGTTCCTTGTGTCCAAGTGCCATGGTGGGTCTACCAACTGGGGAGTACAGGGCTTACATATGTGCGGAGTAATCTAGCTGTTACTCATGATGCATTGCCTGATATGCACTGTGACCTATTGTTTTTGTACTCATGTGTCAGATGTATACAGGTGACTGATGTTTTTCTGTATCTTCCCCTTGCCCACAGCATTATCATTGGAAACCGAGGGAGACACCTGCACGGACTTGGATGAGGGACCCAGCACCAGTGCCACCAGTGCTGGCGAGTCTGCGGGAGCCAGTGGCACGGAGGGCGAGGGGAGTCAGTCAGAGGACCGTTCTGGTGGCGATTCCAACTACGACGCAGACGGGTCCGAGGCTGACCTCATCGAGGGGGCGGAGGCTGCTACAACACCTGGCAGCAGCCCAACATCTGTCCCCGCCTCCTCCATTCCCAGCACCGCCCTCCCAGTTTCTCCGGTCCCTTCTGTCCGTGCAGGGCACCACCATGTCTCCTTCGGGACAGGCACCGCACCCCCTGCCCCTGTCACCCCTGCTGCCCTCAGTGCCGAGTCTGTGGACATACTGCGGCAGTTGCAGCAGGTTGGGCAGGCATCGGTGCTGACTGTCCTCCATGGCCACACCACACTACTAACACAGATGGTGTCGTTCATGGAGGGCATGTCAGCATCGATGTCTGAACAACGCAGGTTTCTGCGGTCCATGGACTCTTCACTGACGGCAGCTGTGAGTCTCCTGCAGCGCTTCGTCCACCCCCGTACCCCAGCTCTATCAACACTTCCCTCTACCATACCTGTCCCATGCACACCCAGACATTCCCACGCACGCACCCCACCAGACACAGGCAGCACACCACCAAGTAAGGGCAAGCGCACACCTCCTGTCATGCACACTCAGGGGGATGTAGGCACACCCACTGGGTCTGGGGCAAAAAGACATACACGCAACCACAGTCTGAGTCAGCAGGCCTCACAACCCAGTCCCTCCAAAAGCACTCCCCTTGGCTCCCCTGCCAAACTGACACCCGAAGAGCTGGCCATCACCCCCACTGTGACACCACCCCGCAAGCGGGTGAGGAAGTCCCCGGGCAGGGTAGTCAAGTCCCCCACCTGTCCACCCCCTCCCCCACGAGCGCTGCACCCCATCCCTCGGCCACCCCCCCTCTCCGTTGGCCCTGGGGTTTCTTCTGGTGCAGGGCTTACCCTGGGCGCCCAGGCAGCAGTGTGCAGCGACGTGCTCACATCCACCTTTGGTGCTGCCCCACCCCCTGCGTTGGAGACGTCCACCCCTGCACCCACCACACCTGCCCTTCCCCCTCCTGTCCCTGCGGTGCCTGGTCCTTCCCCACATGATGCCCCCCCCCGGTCGACATACCTGAGGGTTCCAATGTGCAGGCAAGCTAGGGGAGACGCGTGCCCATGTGTCCCCCCCAAGACTTCTATTGTGGACTGGCCATTGGCCTTTGTATATAGTGTCATTTCCATTTTTTTTTTATGCTGAATAAAGCATTTTATTTTTACTTTGCACACTATTGCATTTCAGGTATTGATGTTGGTGCTGAGGCTCCTGGAGTTGGTGTTGTGGTAATGTGTTATGGTTCTGAGAAATGTTCTACTCTGATGGTCATGAGGTGGACCATGGTTTCTGCGTGCCATCACAAGGTCTCTGCAAAGAATCATTGGTAGTGTGTTTTCTTTTGGTTTTGAGACATTGTCCCAAGGAGTGTTCCTTCCTCTGTGGCACCTGACATCTTCCCTGCAAAGAGTTGCTCAATTGTTGTGCTGACCTGTGTCTACATTTCCTTTGTTGGTGACGGATCCCTTCAACTATGGCCATGCCTGCTCAGCAATGTCTCCGGCTGCATCGTCTGTGCCATCCTTGCTAGTCACTGTACTTGTGTATTGAGTATGTCGAAATGCCTTCATCGAGAGATTCCCCCTTTTCAGCACTATGCATGTGTGTACTCCCGGCCTAGCACACATATGGTACTTTTTCTGCAGGGTATTTGGGCACCTGACTCACAATTGTGGGCATTGTATCTGTGGAAATCCACCCTAGTCCTTCCATGAGACAAAGTCTTGGTGGCTGGCCCAGCACCTGAACATTCCTATCAGTCCTGGGATGTGCGTGACAGTGTGTGTTCCCTTTGGCACTCTTAGTTTAGTAGGCAGTGACATGACTATACAGTCTTGTGGCATGATCTCAGTGTGTGTATTGTGCTGCATCCGCCAGGGGTGGGTATGCATGTGTTGTTTGTCCTCACACCCACATGTGGTGTGTCATGCAGTGGGGGAGTAACATCCATCCTCCTGGGAGTAGGACACTGCTGTCAGTGATGTGTTGTTATGGCACTATCATCATTGTCCACAGTTAGGGATGCGTACATACACCCATGGAGTTGTGGTCATGTGATAATGATGTACACCCCCCATGTCTCTGTCCACTGCTGGGAGTCCTCTGCACCGACACACATATGTCTGTCCACAGCTGGGAGTCATATATACCCACCCCTCACATGTCTGTCCACTGCTGGGAGTGATATGCACCCACCCCTCATATTGCAGGCCACTGCTGCGCGTCCTCTGCACCCACCCCTCACATGTCTGTCCATTGCTGGGAGTGATATGCACCCACCCCTCACATGTCTGTCCAGTGCTGGGAGTGATATGCACCCACCCCTCATATTGCAGGCCACTGCTGGGAGTCCTCTGCATCCACCCCTCACATGTCTGTCCACTGCTGGGAGTGATATGCACCCACCCCTCATATTGCAGGCCACTGCTGGGAGTCCTCTGCACCCACCCCTCCCATGTCTTTCCACTGCTGGGAGTGATATGCACCCACCCCCATGTCTCTGTCCACTGCTGGGAGTCCTCTGCACCCACACACATATGTCTGTCCACTGCTGGGAGTCATATACACCCACCCCTCACATGTCTGTCCACTGCTGGGAGAGATATGCACCCGCCCCACATATTGCAGGCCACTGCTGGGAGTCCTCTGCACCCACCCTCACATGTCTATCCACTGCTGGGAATCCTATGCAGCCACCCACCCACTTGGTGCAGTACACTGCTGTCCTGGGCCTACACACACACCAATATAGAGGTAATATGCTGCACCAGGCCGTAGGCCAACATTCGTGGCGTGTGTACGCCTTGTATTCCAAATGTACTGGTGCCGTAGGAGTACGCATGGCACGGCCCGTACACACGACCTGTGAGCATGCCCTTGCTCATCTCGTTATGCTGCCTTGGCTCTATGAGGATAAGTCTTCTATTATGCTCCATCAATGGAACAGTTATGACATGCTTGTTTCAAAAATAATTTGCACACTGACTATTGCATTTTTGCCTTTATCATTATTATTATTATGGAATTCCGATTTATTTACCACCATAAGACTAAAGTAAGACCAATGCATTTAACAAACTTCTTTACTGTTTAAATATACATGTCTGCTTTATTTATTGAAAAAAAATTGTATTGGGTTTTACAATATAAACAACATTAGCATGTGACAACTTTCGGCGAGTGTTAATAATGCTGGACAGTAAATAAAATCTGGTCTTGCCTGAATGTGTATTGAATAACATCAGCGTAATGCACATAAAGGTACAGAGGTTTGAAGTGCCCTTATATACATTGAACTTTACCAGCTGTATTACATCACAATGGTACAAACTGAGCACAAGCATAGAAGCTGGGGCGAGAGGTAGGCAGGCAGGCTTGGTGACGGTAGCAGAGGGTGACGAGTGAGGCAGGAATAGTGGTGAGGGGGGGGCAGACAGGAATATGGGGCCATTTTTACTGCATGAAGGTGGGTGAGTGAGGACTGTGGGTGAGTGCTGGTTCAGTGACCCCCCAACTTGGGTAGCAGTTGCGGTATATATGGGATGACCCATTAGGAGAGATAGGTTTTTTTTGTGAAGTCAGCATACCTCCTCAGAGTGGAGGGAGTCTGTGTGAAGAAGTAGGAGAACTGCAGCAATGTATCGTATTCCTTCTTTATTGAAAGTTCTTCATAAACAGAAACGTCCTATCCACAAAGCACTCCAACAGCATCTGACCATTGAAGTTCTTGATAAGAGATCCTCTTTTTTGTGTTGAGTGAAGAAGAAGAATGAGACGTTTGTTCATAGTTTGTCAAAGGAGTTTTCGTTATCCTTTGAACTTTATCATCCAAAACAACTTTGCTATTCAAATTGCTATTTTCTTTTTTTATAACTTCCACACATGCGTGAGAGTGTTCAATTCTCTTAGCAATCAGCACAACTTCATCTGATTTAGGGTCATCTTTCTGCCACAATTCATCTTTGATTTTCTCAATGTTGCAGCCTAACATAAATTGGTCACAAATACGTTCTTCAAGTGACCCCTCAAATTTGCATGTAGCACCTAGTTTTCAAAGATCAGTTATATAAGACTCTACAGATTCTTGAGGTCTTTGCATACGTCTATCAAAGTGGTACCTTTCTAAAATTGTACTAACTTTAGGAAAATTGTGATTATCAAGCTTTTTCAAACATACTTCAAACTCATTGAGTCCTTCTGCATCTGAATCACTCAAATTAGGGAGATGTTCATATACTTCTTGTTCTTCAGTACCCAAACAATGTAAAAGTAAAGCAGATCTCCTTTCAGCACTAAGAGAGACTCCACAAACTCTAGTGTAATTAAGGAAAACTTTTTTCCATTTTGACCAATGCATGTTTGGTTCACCAGGGTTTGGGAGAAAGAACGAAGGAGGAGTGACATTTTGCATATTTGAATTAATGTGTGACAGGGAACTTTTAAACACTTAAGTTTTTCTGTAGACTCAAAATGGTGTGAGTATAAAAAAACTTGAACCTTTGTGAGTGTATTTCACCTCATTTCACAATATCAAACAAGACAAATAGAGCATGACACGGTATAATAGTCCAGGTAAAGGCAGGCAAGTATGTTTATCCCTGAGATGCCTTAAAATTCAAAGCGTGACCAGTAGGTCTGCCTGTCAGATTGCAGAGAGAGTGTGCTTATCATATGTTGTTCAGATGACAAGCGGTAAAAGAAGAGGGAGTGTTAATCATTGCAAAAGGTTAGAAATCAATGTGTGACAAGCAGGTGTGCTTGTCACCGTAAGGAGAAGGTGTGCTTGTCACCCTGACTAGGAGGTGTGCTGTTCACCGTACTGTCCAGAAAATTAGAACTGAAGATGTTGCCGCAAAGAAATTCGATTTGTCGGGGTTACGTTCAAGCGCAGAAGCTTTCCGTTGTCGAGGTAACCCAGCAAGAAGCGTAACGATGTGACCAAGGCCCCCACCATCGCCAAAACCAACCTCCACGAAGGAATGAAGGCCGTCGCCGAATGGATGAAGAACAGCCATCTGAAACTGAATTCGGACAAGACGGAGGTCCTCATCCACGGCTCCAACCCCTCCACCTGGGACGACTCCTAGTGGCTGGCCACACTGGGAGCTGCACCAACACTCACCGACCACGCACGCAACCTGGGGTTCATCCTAGACTCATCGCTATCAATGACCCAGCAAGTCAACGCCGTCTCCTCCTCCTGTTTCAACATCCTCTGCATGCTCCGCAAGATCTACAGATTGATCCCCACCGGAACCAGAAGGACGGTCACCCAGGCCCTCGTCAGCAGCAGACTGGATTTTGGCAACGCACTATACGTAGGAACTACGGCCAAACTGCAGAAACGACTACAATGCATACAGAACGCCTCTGCACGCCTCATCCTCGACATCCCCTGCCACATCACAGCCCACCTGAGAGACCTGCACTGGCTCCCCGTCAACAAGAGGATCACCTTGAAGCTCCTCACCAACGCTCACAAGGCACTCCACAACACTAGACCGGCATACCTCAACAAACGACTCACCTTCTACACCCCGAACCGCCAGCCTTGCTCTGCTGACCTTGCCCTTGCCACTGTTCCACGCATCTGCAGGACGACCGTCGATGGCAGATCATTCTCCTACCTCGCCACCAAGACATGTAACACCTTCCCCATCCACCTGCGGCAGACCCAGGACCTGCTGACCTTCAGGAGACTTCTCAAGACCTGGCTGTTCAAACAGTAGCAGCACCCCCCCAGCGCCTTGAGACCCTCACGGGTGAGTAGTGCGCTTTACAAATGATTGATTGATTGAAACATTGTGAGAAAGATGCTGCAATGACGCAGAAGTTTTCTGTTTTCAAGGTAACCCAGCAAGAAGCGTAACGACGTGACACTGTGTGGGAGACGCAGCGATGACGCAGGACGCAGGTGGCCCTTCTTGATGCATGTAGAGGATTGAGGAGTCGCGTGGCAATGGCAGTAGAAGAGAAGAAGCGCGAGCAGGTAACAGCGCTATTTGAAAGATGCCAAATTATGGCGCTGTAGATTTGAGATCAAAAGCGCTATTTATTTATTTCCAGGTTTGTATAGCGCCTGGATCACCCCCGAATGGGTATCTCTGCGCTCGTGGACTGACGGGAATATACTGGCACTATGGAAACGTCTAGAACAAATGTGTTTTCAGAGATTTTCTGAACTTAAGATGGTCCGGGCACTGTCCCAGTGGGATAGGGAGTGAATTCTAGTATCGAGGGGCAAGATACAAAAAATCTTTTCCCCTTGTCCTAGACTTGTTAATCCGGGGGACTCTAAGAAGGGATTTAGAGCTAGACTGCAGGTCCCTAAGGGGATTGTACTGCTGTACTTTCTCCACAAGGTATGCTGGACCATTGCCAAACACCGCCTTATGAGTGATGCAGCAAACCTTAAATTTTGTATGTTTGCGTACTGGCAGCCAGTGAAGTTTCCGCAGCAGCGGGAGCGACAGAGGTCTGTGAGAGGCATTCAGTACCAGCCGTGCCGCTGTGTATTGGACTACCTGTGAGTGCTCTAGCGAGGCCTCGTTAGCCAAGATCGGTAGAGCGTTACAGTAGTCGAGTCGACTCAAAACTAGGGCCTGAATGAGAGTCTTCCGTGTATGGTCGGGAAGAAAAAGAAATACTCGCCTCAACAGACTCGGCACATGAAAACATGTGCCCACCATGTGAGCCACCTGCTCCTTCATGTTCAGGCTTTGCTCAATTCGCACCCCCAGATTTTTCACTGATGATTTTGGGGCGGGCGAGACACCCAGCTCCCTTGGCCACCACTCTGGCGTCCACATCAATGCTGCTTCTCCGAAGAGCAGAATCTCCATCTTCCCGGCATTCAATTGTAGACAGTTGTTATGCATCCACTGAGATATTGCTAGCATGCCGGTGGAGAAGGTGGTCTGGGCCGTCTTAGAGGATTTATTAAAAGAAAATGATAAGCTGGGTGTCATCTGCATACAATATTGGCTTGAACCCGTAGGCCCTCAGGAGATCGGCCAGGGGAGCAACATAGATAATACATAGGGTAGGGCTTAGACAGGAGCCCTGTGGTACTCCCTTGGTCAGCCTCTTGATCCTAGATCTATAGGGTTCCAGGTTGACTGTCTGAGAATGGACTGAAAGGAAGCTAGTCATCCACCGCAAGGGCTCTCCTTTTACCCCAGAATCCTCTAGTTTCCTCATCAAAATCTTGTGATCGACCGTGTCGAAAGCCGCCAAGAGATCTAACAGCACCAGCAAGGTGGATTGCCCTCTATCTAGTGCTAGCCTGATTTTGTCCATGACAGCCACCAGGGCTGTCTCCGTGCTATTTGTAGGCCTGAAGCCTGACTGCGACTCATCCAGGCTACCTGACATTTCGACATGAGATGACAGAAGTTTATTAATGTGTTTTTCCAAGATTTTTCTCAGTAACGGTAAGAGGGATGCTGGGCGCAAATTTGAAAGGTCTTTCATAGAGGCCTTGGTGTTTTTGCCGTATGGGATGACCTGTGCTGCTTTCCATTCTGATGGTACATGGCCTTCCTTTAATGAGGCATTCAGGAGGGAGCAAATTGGGGTGGAGAGTTGTTTAGCGAGGCCTTCAGAGATTTTGGCCGGTCTTACATCGTTTCGAGAGCCTGGCTTTACAGTGTGTAATAAAGTTTCCACTTCTTCCCCAGTAAGTTGGGGGAAGCTCGTCAAGGGCTTCCCCCCTTTGCGGGGACTGTGGTCATAGGTTCTGATTGATTTCGTATTATTGGCTGTATTGATTTTGTTATAAATCAGATCGATTTTCTGCTCAAAATAATCAGCTATATTGTCACATAGGGCTTGGGTTGGAGGTTCTTCCAGATCACACGCTTTGGGGTGCGTAAAAGATTTAAGGATCTGAAATAAGGCTTTTGGGGAATTCCCTGCCTGGGTTAACTGCTGAGCGATGGAAGCTTTTCTGGCTATTTTTATGTTTTTGTGATATTGAGCTAGTGCTATCCCTTAAAATATGGGTCAGTTTCCACCGCCTCTCCAAATTTTTGCAGCGGTTTTCTCACTGCATAGTTCAGTGGTGTACCAAGCTGCTTGAACCTGCCTTGGCTTGCCCCTTGAGGTTTTTAGCGGCGCTAGTTGGTCAATTGAAGCTTTCGCCAAGGCATTGAAGTGGGCTAGTTCCTCCACTACTTTTCCGTGTCTTCCCTTCCATGCCACTGGAAAGGTAGCTGAAAAAGCCTCTGGAGTGATTTTGTGCCACTGTCTAAATGAGTGTTTGGAATCAAGGCCAGTCTTTTTCTTATCTCTGGGTCCCTGAATCTGAAAATGAACAAGTGCATGGTCAGACCGGCTCACGGGACGTGGGGTTTCACAAATGATATGGGCGAGTTTGAGAAAATAATATCTAAGGTGTTTCAAGCTGTATGGGTTGGGCCTTCATTGATCTTGGTCATGTCTAATGCTGCGAGGTCGGTCAGAAGAGCCGCTGCCTCCGTATTCTCCCCACACTCGCTGTGCACATGGAAGTCTCCAAGTAGGGGAAATGTTTTGGTAGAGTTTACATGCGGAGCTGCAATGAAAAATCTCCGATGGGGCCCGGGGGACGGTTGACTAAGTCTCCCTTCCAGCTATGCTGTGGGGTAAGATCTAACCGGAATATTAAAATTTAAATTTTTTCATTACTCCGTTGCTCCAAGATGTACACAGTGGCCTCATCTCTATACACCATAACTATCCCTCCCCCACCTTAAGCTGTCTGTCCAGTCTTTGAACCTTATATCCCTCAGGGAGAGCTATAGTTATTGCAGGAGTGGAGCCCGGTTTTAGCCATGTCTCTGTCAGGAAACCTATTTCCGGTTTCTCCGAGTCAAGCAAATCCCATATTTCTATAGCATGTTTCGGAAGTGACCTTACATTACAGAGAAAGCCTTTCCTCTCTTGTCTGGAAAATGTATGGATTTTACCTGCCTCCTGTCCTGTCTCTTTAAAGACGGATATGGTTTCTATAGCTGTTTGGCCTGTCCAAGAGCAGGGCAACTGCCCATCCTGATTGCAGCGTGGTCCATAATGTTACTCTGAAACCTGCCAAAGCCTGCCACTGTAATCTTATAGTCGATAGTAGCATGAAGCAAATTCAGGGCTTGCTGCTGCAATCCTTGACACACACAAAAGCAGAATCAGTTAAACTTAGGTAAAGAAGGCAAGCAGGGTGGAGCACGGAAAGAGCAAAGGAGCGCTCAATTTCAAGGCTTGTTCTGCACAGGGAAAGCAGTAATTCAGAGTCGAGGGAAGCGCAGAGTAGTAAGAGTACCTTGGGGTTGGCCAGACCCACCACTTTGTTAGGACGTTCCGTATGTGACCTAGAAGGAATGTTCTTTATTAGGTTTGTAGATCCCATCCTCGTAACCAGTGTGAAGAAGTAGAAGAACTGCAGCAATGTATCATATTCCTGCTTTATTGAAAGTTCTTCATAAACAGAAACATCCTATCCACAAAGCACTCCAACAGCAACTGATCATTGAAGTTCTAGATAACAGATCCTAAGATACACATTCCAGAACCTCTAAAAGTTCTACTAATAAAGAAACAGCTCGAAAGCCTGCAGGAACAAACTATGTTAATAGCACATGAATACCAGTCTTCCTCCTCTGCGCCCCATTTGCCTTTCAGCCACTGGAGGGCCAGTGGAGTGTGAATGTGCACTTGGCAAGAAGGATTGCTAAAGCTGCAAAGCAAGTGCATACTTTTTGTTGTTTTTAATGTTTAAATATGCCTAGGCTGCATTATGCCCATGTGTAAATATCTGGTAGCTCTGTGACCTTGCACAGGGTGGTGTGGACTGAGTGCCAATAACTCTGTAGGACATGACAGGACCACAACATGTGCATGAGGTCTGTGTCAGGGGTGCTGCAGCGTGGGCATATTTGACCTGTGACTCGGGGCTGTCATGGTTTAAGTGAGACATGGTTAAATATGCCCTATGGCATACAAAGAGCTGTATATTCTTAAAATGGGAATTGTGGGAGACTAGTCAAGGGAATTTTAGTACCCGTTCCCATTCCCTCTCATGTAGTAATGTAGCACCCTTCAAAATATTCCTATTTTTGGCGTAGTGCAGTGAGGGTGGGTGACTGGCAGTTCGCAGATGGTTGTATAGAGCCAGGTGATAGGGTGACAGCCATCACACATGGCGAGGATGATCTGTAGAACAGGATGCATAGTGGGATCCCCCTCCGAGACAATTATGACTGAGTTGTCTGTGTAAGAGGAACTGCCCTCATGGGAGGCCATTCTCTTCTGCTAGTTGGTCAAATGGCAGAAGATGGCCTTTGGAAAAGAGTCAGTGTAAGCACCAAGTGTTTTGTCCAGACCCGCAGGTTGCTGGCAGTATAGAAACCCGGGGTGCAGGAGAGACCAACCAAAACTAATGACGAGGCATACAGTGGGGCCCCACAGGAGAGGCAATGTTTCTGGGCCATAATGTCTGAGCCACCGCTTGCAAGGGCCAGGGGGAGGAGAACAACGTTCTCAGAAGGAGGAAGCCCCAGATCGTAGACACCGATAGGAGCTCCAACTCGGTACAAGCTACGCCCAGGTAGCATCACTAGAACCAAGACTTAAGTGGATCCGAAGAATAGTGATGGAGCCTATTTGTGGAACTAATGCTGAATAAAGATGGTTCTTTGTTTTTCAATGTTCTATGACATAGACAAAGACATTTAAAGAAAATTATTCTTAATACTAGGAGCCAATATAAACAAGATAGGTCATGGGAAACTGGATCCCATTTTGAGACCTGGCATTAGTCTGACGGCTGCATTTTGAATGATTGGCAACCACTAGACAAACATTGAGGAAGTTGTCACAATTACATCAGGCAAGCCCGAACGCCATGAAACAATGATAAAGGATGCTCTTGTCCCCTGACATCCACAGGTGTTGAAGCAGCAATAGCTACACTTGGAGGTGGGGCATCCATATTGCGTGCCAGGAGATGTTGTGGATTTAAACATTTCTTTGCCACTTGCAAAGGTGTCAAGTTTTGCCCTGCAGCCTTTGCTCCTTGAAGAGGTTTCTCTTCAGCCCAGTGTCCTTGCCTCCTTTATCTGCCTGCTCACAGCCTATTCAAACTCTTGCGAGAGCCCGTGAGGAGTCAGGAGGTGCTGGGCATCTTGGGTAGGGATTCTTCATAAAGGGGAGCCCTGCCCGATCCAAACCACCAGTTATTGAGTTGTTGAACTAGTTGTAGGATCTTTTTTGTAGAAATAGCTATTTCCTTCTCCTTCAGTGAGTTAAGGGAGAGACCTTCAGGAGGCACGTCCTCAATGGTGAGAAAAATACAAATATGTTTTTTAAATCTACTAGTACAGGTGCATCACACACAAAGCAGTGACTCCAAAGTTTAATCCAAATATGTGTAGGACCTCTTACAACTAGTAATCTGGCACTGACGGTATTAAGTTACAAGGCATTCTTATTCTCTCAATCAGCTACTGCCTTTGTGAAGGATTGTTGGACCAATACTGCCAAACACCAGCTGAATTACAAGTTGGATTCATTTGCTTGTGGAATCTAACCTGCTGCATTTTAGAAAATTAGTGTTGGACCTGGCCCTTTTGGCCGGATGGTCCCTAAACTTTTCGCCTTCCACCTGTACTTTTTCTGACCTGTTGTTGGCTATTCTATGACTCTGGGCACTGTACCACTGATGTTCAGTGCTAAAGTGCATATGCTCTCCCTATGTAAAATGTATATGTTGGTTGGATTCCATGATTGGCTTATTTGGTTTAGTGTCAGACCTCAGTAAAGTGCACCAGGAGTGCCCAGGGCTTGTAAATACAAATGCTGCTGGTGGGCTTGCAGCACTGGTTGTGCCACCCACAGAAGCGGCCTAGTAAAATGTGTCTAAGGTCTGCCATTGCAGAACCTGCATGCAGTCTGGTACTGTCATGCTGACTGGGCAAGTGCACCCACTTCCCAGTCCCTAAACCTTCCATTAACTTCATATTAGTCACCCCTATGGTAGGCCCAAGGGCAGGGTGCATTGTAAGCATAAGGTAGGACAAGCCCTGATGTGTGTGGCATGTCCTAATAGTGAATTACAGCCATTTTCGTTTTTCACTATTGTAAGGCTACCTGTTCTCCATAGGCCAGAATGGGCTGTTAGAATTGTTACATCCTATGATCCTAACAGACCCAGGGAACATGGTAGAAAATCGAGTTTAGTATGCCTGAACTCAGAATAATAAAATACATCTTTTAGTAAAGTTTATTTTAATATTCTGTGTTTGCAAATACCACTTTTAGAAAGTTGGTATTTGCTTGCCTAACCATTTCAGCCCGCCTCTGCTATGATGTGTATCTGCCTGTCTGGTTTGTGTGAGTGACAGGGCTGGGGAAACCCAGAGGGGCAGAGCTAGGTAGCCTGGTGGTGAATAGAGAGATTGACATCCAGATGGGTGGGAGGAGTGCACCTGGACTCTGAATAGGGCTGTGCTCTGCCACCACAATGCTGGCTCCACCTCCTGTGGAGTGGCTGATGTCTCTGCCCTGCACCCTGAATAGAAAGGCAGAGTCATGTCAACAAAGTGCTCAAGAACTGGTTTGGACTGGGCAAAGGCCCCTCTACCCCGGAGGAACAAAGGAAATAGGGGTATAAGTATTGGGACCCTGCTCCCAAGAAATTAGATCCTGCTTGACAAGAAGAACCTCTGCCTGAGGAGAAGGAACTGGGAAAGCTGTAAGGAGGAGTACTGTCCCTGACCTGGGGGATTGGCCTGCAGTGGTTGCCTTGCTACTTGAAGGAGAGGAGAAAGACTACAAAGACTTTATTTCAACTTGTGCTTAAAAAAGATCTCAAAGGGCTTGTGCTGAGCTTGCCCCCTGAACGAAGTCCCAGGACCAGTGGACTTCACCCCCCAGCTCCCCAGAGTTCTTTAGAAGTGCCTGCTGCTGTTGTTGGGCCTTCTGAGGGACTGCGTGTCGCAAGGAGCTGGAAGCGCGACTCAAGAAGGAGAAGCGTGCTGCCGTCGGAGCTGTTGCCGTCGCATCTCGCAAAGGGTGTCGCCGCTGCAGCATCGCATCGAGCGGAAGCATCTCGCATCATTCTGGAAGTGTCTCGCAACGCCGAAGAAGCGTGTCGCCATCGCAGCTATCGTAGCTGACGCATTGCACCGCATCCAGAGAAGAGTCTTGCATCGAGGAAGAAGCGTGTCGCCATCGCAGCCATCGTAGTTGTCGCATTGCACCGCATCAAGAAAAGCACCTCGCATCCACGGAGAAGCGTGCCGCCGTCAGAGCTGCTGTCGTCGCATCGCGTAAAGGGGTGACGCCGCTGCAGCATCGCATTGAGCGGAAGCGTCTCACAAACGTCCGAGAAGAGTGCCTCTGCCAAGGCCGCTGTCGTCGCATCGCGTAAAGGGGTGACGCCGCTGCAGCCGACGCATCAAGACGAGTCTTCTCGCAACATCAGAGAAGCGTAACGCATCTGGCAGATCTTCACGTCTTTTTTTCTTTGCACCAAAAACTTAATCGCATCAGCATCGTTGCAACACTTTTGGTGCCCTACGTGTCGCATCTAAGGTACATTGACTTAAAGTGTCGCGTTTAAGAACTTAAGAGAACTAAGCAAACTTCTACCATCTAAAGTAACAGTATTGTGTATTTTTGTTGTTTAATGGTCTTGTGGTAATATAAAAACCTGTGTGGTGTCCATCTGTAGTGTTGTCACTTGGTTACTGTATGTGTTCACAAATGCTTAACCTATTACGCTCTGAGATAAGCCTTGTCTGCTCGCGCCAGCTACCTAGAGGGTGAGCAGGGGTTATTTTTAGGAGTGTAACCCCTTACCCTGACTAGAGGAAAGGTTCCCAGCTTGTCACAAGTACCTACCTGTGCCAACCAGAGAACCCGGATTCTAACAATTAGTTTAAAATATACCTGATTTAATTTGTAGAGGTAAGCCTACCCAGTGACTTTTGCTATACATTTAGGCTTCAGGACATTTCTGCATAAGTTCCATTGACCCGGTCTCAACTGAGCATTGAATGAGAATTGTACAGAAGTCAGTGTCGAAAGTGACGGAAAGATTAGCAGGAAAGGGTATTTATAAACTATCTAATGTCACAGTTAACACAGTGTGAATTCCATGCCAGCATCAAAATATGGCCAGTGTTGATCATGTATCTTGTTACTTCCTATAAAGAAGACGGCTGAAAATTAACTATGTTTTCTTTTACCTTGGTAGAAATGGTAATAATTAATCAATCAATCAAGGGATTATAAAGTGCACTACTCACCCGTGAGGGTCTCAAGGCGCTTGGGGGGTGGGGGGGTGGCTCCGGATCAGTCGAAGAGCCAGGTCTTGAGGTCCTTCCTGAACGTGTGCAGGGTCGGGGAGTGTCTGATGTTCAACGGGAGCTTGTTCCAGGATTTTGCTGTGATGTAGGAGAAAGCTCTCCCCCGGTTCTATTTCTGAGGATGCGGGGGACCTCTGCTAGGGCGAGTTTGGCGGAGCGGAGGTTCTCTTGGGTACGTGGAAGGAAACTCTCTCATTGAGGTATTTGGGTCCGATGTTGAGGGATTTGTAGGCATGGGTGAGGAGTTTAAAGGTGACCCTCTTCTCGACGGGGAGCCAGTGGAGACCTCGCAGGTGTTGTGTCATGTGCTCGTGTCGCGGTGTCCCGAGGACAAGTCTGGCTGCGGCGTTCAGCATGGTTTGGAGTTTGTGTAGAAGGGTGTTGCTGATTCCAGCATAGAGGGCGTTGCCATAGTCTACTCTGCTGGTAATCAGTGCATGGGTGACGGTCTTTCTGCAGACGGGGGATCCATTTGAAGGTCTTACGGAGGATGCGGAGGCAGTTGAAACTAGTGGAGGCGACGGCGCTGATCTGGCGGTTCAAGGAGAGGGAGGAGTCAAGGATGATGCCGAGGTTCCGAGCGTGGTCTGTAGGGGTGGCTGGGCCCCCAGGGCAGAGGGCCACCAGGTGTTGTCCCAGGTGCAGGGGCTAAGGATGAGGACCTCTGTCTTTTCTGAGTTTAGCTTCAGGCAGCTGTCCTTCATCCAGGTCGCCACATTCTTCCTTTCTTCCTGGAAGCAGAGTCTGGTGTCTTCAGGATTCTTCATGAGCGAGAGGAGGAGCTGGATGTCGTCGGTGTAGGAAGCGATGCTGAGCCCATGCTAACTGACGATGGCGGCAAGGGGGGCCATGTAGATGTTGAAGAGCGTGGGGCTGAATGAAGAGAGATAATGGGTGATAATTAGCTTGGATATCGGGGTCAGCCACAGATATATTTTACAACATTATGACCATCAATTCCTACCATTTCATTCCTTGGTGCCATCCTGGGGACGCTGGTTGCTGATGGACTGTCGGAGGATGGAGGAATCGCGCACAGTCGCTGGGTATTTGGAAGCGTCATTGGTGGAGGTTCCACAGTGTTGGGTTGTTGCCTGCACATTGATGTGAGACGTGTGCTTTCTGTTGCAGTGATTGCTGTGTCGGCAAGTGGCACAGGTATGACATGTGTGCTGTGGAATGCCCCCGACACGTTCGTGCATCCAACTGTGACATATGGGCCTTGCTTGGTTTCCAGCGGATCCTGCGCATTGTGTTGGACGTATAGGGACTGGGGTAACAGGCTGATGGTGATGTCCAGGTCAGGTGTGAGGGACTTGGATGTGGCTGTCTGTGTGACTCCTCCGACTGTGGCGGGTGTTGGTTGGGGGGTACCAGGGGCCAACCGGTGCAGCACACCCAGCAGCTTTGTGTGGGGTGGCATGTTGGTTGGCCGCTGTGTTAGTGCCATCGGCCTGTTGGGAGTTGTTGGTCAGGATGCGTACGATGGTTGTCCTTTTGAGCCTGTGGTGGGCAATGACATTGTCAGGTGTTGGGTCTATGTGGCTGGTGCGTTTCCTGGGGGTCTGCTGTCTTTGTCTGTGCTGGTGGTCTGGGGGGGTGTTCCGGGTGGGGTTTGGGGTCCTGGGGTGGTGGCATCTGTTGCCCTTCCGATATGGCTGTGGGCTGTGCTCCCTTTTGTGGTGCAGGCTGTGGTCCGACTTTGCACCAGGTCAGAGTAGGTTTTATTTTCCTGCTGCTAACGTGCCTTATCGCCTGTTTTGTGTTCTTATCGCAGTTCTGGCTGGTCGTTGTGAATGTTGTGGAGTGGTGTTGTCGCGGCTTTGGGCACGGGAACGCCTACTCTGCATCTCATTAGCGATAGTTGCGGGGCTCTTCTTTGGCGATGTTTTTTGCGGCTGCTATCGTGGGTAAACTGGTGCTGTGGGCTGTTAACACCAGCTTGTGAATGGGGCGATCAATTTATCTCAACTTTGGCTGCGATAAAGTGCTGTTAACTCGGTGATATCCCCCAAACAGAGTAGAAATATAAGTAATGCAAGAGGTTTACGTGCTGCTGACCTTGAAAAATAATTGTAAGAGGTCCCCACGTGACAGGTCCTTTTCCACAGGCGGCATAACCACCCGCTGCCACGCAATTGTCAGCCTTGAAAGTTATTTAGTGGGTCCCAATAAATTCACATTTTCCTGAAATACGGTCAATAATTCTTGCTAGATGAGTCAACAATGATAGCTTTCCTGACTTTACACCTTGCAGTAGATGTAATGCTACTCTTTAATTTATATCAAATTAAAATAAATTACATTAAATCGCTCACACAATTTTTTCTGACCATATTTTTGCAAGTTACCAGTTGAGATACATAGCAAGGTACACGTAACTTTGAAGCGTGAAAAGTAAAGATTGCATTTTTTTGGATGTGGGCATGCTAGTACTCTGTCACACATGGACACGCTTTATTTCAAACTAAGGGGCATATCATCAAGCGGCAGCGATATTTATCGCTGGCCGCAATTAGCGTGTAAAATTTTAACGCCGACTATCGCCGAAATCTATCGCCCAGTTAGTGCACTATTACCAATGCGCATCGCCGAGGCGAGAGAAATCCAGGCAAAAGCGGCGGAAGGAGTCAAAATTGCCGGAATTCCAGCGTTAGGGAAAACCTTGCAGATAGGGAGACGTAGACTCAGCATAACAATGCACCTCCCATTATAGATATGGCTTAGTAAGAAAACTAGCAGGCGTTACAAACCGGCGAAATACCCGGTTAGCGCTGATTTTAATATCGCTATGCGTGTTAGCGATACACTTGTAAATAGAGTGAAGCTGGGTTAGCTATAATATCCCATGTTGTTTCACTGGACACGCCAGCGCTAATCCCATTAAACACGCGTTAGCGTGCGCTAGTAAATAAAGCAATATTTTTATCGTCGCATTTCGTCCGAAAACGGAATCAAACGCGGCGATAAAAATATCGCTAGCCCTTGATAATATGCCCCTAATTTCCTGCTCTGTTCACGGGATTTTGAATAATTGGTTAGCCCAGAAAAGTATGGTTTTAAAAGTAACAAGTATATTATTGCTTATTTGTTATCACTGATGCAGTCCACGATACCTTGGAATGCTCCTAATATGGTGTTTTGGTCATGTTATTTTGTGCTGTGTGCGTGTAGATTGCATTTATGATCAGTATTAGTAATGCGGTCTTCAGAGAAATTGCTGGATGTTATGCCAGCAGGAGCGTAATGGCCACTGTGACATAATTGTACTGTGAATGGTAATTACGCAAGTGACTCATGTAATCCACCAGGCGGCCAGTGCCTAGCTGTTAAAGCAATTCACTTCCCGAAATCAGTTTTTCGAAGGAAGAGGAACAAAATAAAAATAGCTTTGTAATGATGTTCAATGATCACTCGGGGCACGTTGTACAGACACTGCTATGTTTATTTATTGTTAGTATAGAATCGTACCGAGGAGCGCCGGCCGGCACTCTCTCCCTGTGGCTGCTTAGCGCGCTAATGCCGCGCGCACACCCCGGCGCCAACATGGCCGCCTGCGTCACGTCAACGTGACGTGACCACAACTAGACCGCTACATATCTCCCCCTTTTACCAACCCGAAATAAAGTCACTTACAGTTCGCAGGTCAGTTCAAAGTCTCGGAACCTGGAAGGCCTTACCACTTGCCTTCCACTCCTGGTCACCTTACCAATGTTCCCTCGAGCCCCTTGGCTCTGCGTTTCCTCGATTTCTGTTCCTCCACTCATCGCTCCTCCGCTGTTCATATTGCCACTTGGCCTGTCCATCTCTACCACTGGGGTCTCACCCCTTAACACGCCTTCTTGCTCCTCTCCTGCACCTGCTTCTCCCATTTGTTCACTTCCGCCCCTCTTGTTCTCTTCATCCAGGTCTTCCCTGTCTTCACCTTCCGGATCCCACTGTTCCCATCTCAATATCTTGTTGCACCGGGCCATGCGGTCCTGCGACCACACGTTCCCATCACTGAGCAGGGCCGCTCGATCATAGACTTCCTTAACCTGCATCGGCTTGCTGTACTTGCTGTCTCCCTTCCTTTGTAGGGTCGCCAGCTTTACTCTCACCCATTCTCCTCTCTCTAAATGAGTGTCCTTCACATTCCTCCTCTTGTTATAGTTGTTGGTGTAGGTGGCTTGTGCTCTTTCCAGATTTGCTCTTACTACCGCCGGGGACCATTCGCTGGTCACCACCTTCTCCTTCCAGATTCTGTTGTCGTGCGTGAAGGGTTCACGACCTCTCAATATTTGAAACGGGCTGTACCCCGTGCTTGTGGGTGTTATTCTGTAGGCCCATACCATGTTCTCCAACGCTTTCTTCCAGTCTTTATTACAGGTGATGGCCGCTTGTATAGCCCCCATCACCACTCTGTTAAATCGTTCCACCAGACCGTTGCCTGCCGGATGGTATATGGCCGTGTGCCTTACAGAGATGCCATTTCTACCCATGAATTGTTTCCATCTTTCCGACGTGAACTGTGGTCCATTGTCGCTTAAGATGGACTTGGGAATTCCTTCTCGGGTGAATG
Organism: Triturus cristatus; assembly: GCF_964204655.1. NCBI lineage: Eukaryota > Metazoa > Chordata > Amphibia > Caudata > Salamandridae > Triturus > Triturus cristatus. Next base: position 471,102,299 of record NC_140582.1, on the reverse strand, counting down.
TTTCCGATAGAAACTCCAGGATGTTCTCCGTGTCCATGGATTCGCTCACCTTTATTTCTGGCCATTTGGAATAACGGTCGATGAGGACACACACGTATTTCTGTATGCCCTGGTCGTCCAGCACCGGTCCTAGAATGTCTATTGACAACTCTTCCCACGGGTTTGAGGGAGTGTCGAATTTCCCAAGGGCTGGACGTAGTGGTCTCAATGTTTTGTCGGCCCCTTGACATTGGGGACACTCTCTGACATGTCTCTCTGCTCTTACGTCCATACCAGGCCACCAGTAGTTCTGTTTCGATCTGGCCTTGAGTTTTCCTATGCCAAGGTGGCCTTCGTGTAATAAGTCCAGCAGCTTGTTGATGAGCTTCGTGGGGGGGATTACTCTGTCTCCCCGGTAGATGAATATGCCCTTGTCTCCTACGGTCAGTTCTTCCTTCACTTCATAAAATGGTTTGAGGTTGGGTTTCACCTTTTTCTTGTCAGGCCACCCTTGTGTGATGAGCGCTTTTGCTTCCACCAGGTCAGAATCTTCTTCATAGGCTTCAGTCCACTCTTGTATGCTGATTATCTTCTCTTGGTCCTCTACGAGGGCTACCATCTCTCCTCTGTCCGCTGGGTCCTCTACTCCCGGCTCCATGGCCGCCGCTCGACTCAAGTAGTCCGCCACACGGTTCTTGTTTCCAGGGATGTACTCCACATCATATCTGAATTCCAACAGTTTCAAGGACATCTTCGATATCCGGGGTGTGGCGCTGGCATGCCCGCCCGATGTTAATACTTTCACTAACGGTTTGTGGTCAGTCTTGAGCCGAAACCGGGTACCCCATAAGAACTGCCGGAACCTCGTCATGGCCCACACTACCGCTAACATCTCCTTCTCGATGACACTGTACTTGCCTTCTGTTTCCGTCAATGCTCTGGAGGCGAAGCTGATTGTCTCCGTGTCCCCTCTTCCTCGGTTTTGCATGAGTACAGCGCCTAATCCCTTGTCACTGGCGTCAGTGATGAGTATGGTGGCGCCTTGTGGGTCGTACCCCTTGAGCGGTATGGCTTCCAGGATTCCCTTTTTGATGACTTCAAATTCCGCTTGGGCTTCTGGTGTCCACTGGAACACCGTGCTCTCCCTGGTCAGCCTCCTCATGTTGTAGGTTTTGGATGCGAAGTGTACCACGAATTTACTATAGTACTCCGCCATCCCCAGGAACGATCTGACCTCCTCCTTGTTCTTGGGGGGTGGTGCTTCAGCGATCGCTTTCACGTTCTCCATCTTGGGTGTGATCCCCTGTCGCCCAATTTCATGGCCTAAATAGGTTACCGATTGCAGTCCCAACCGACATTTCGACCACTCTGCCGTGAGACCTTTGGCTTCCAGTGTCTGTAGTACTTTGTCTAGTTTTCGGTCATGATCTCTTCTATCTCTCCCCATCACCAAAATATCGTCCTGGAAGTACTGTACATCCTCGCAGTCTCTGAACAATTGGTGCATCATCTTCTGAAAGACGGCTGCCGCTGAGGCTAGCCCGAACGGCATGCGACAGAATCTGTAACACCCAAACGGGGTGATGAACGAGGTCAGGCTTTTGCTGTCCGGGTGTAGGGCTACCTGGTGGTAAGCGGATGTAAGGTCAATGGTGGAGTACCACTGAACTCCTCTGGTTTTTGCTAACATCTCCTCTATCTTGGGAAGGGGAAACTTCTCCACCACTATGTTTTTATTGAGTTCTCTCAGGTCCACGCAGAGCCTGACCTTCCCGTTGGGTTTCATCACGACCACCAAGGGCGCCAGCCATTCGGCGCAGGTAATGGGTTCTATAATGCCCTTCTTCTCCAGGTCTTGGAGTTCTGTCTGGACGGCTTCCCTTACTGCAATGGGCACATTCCTCACTTTGTGTGCCACTGGTGTGGCTCCATCCTTAAGCACTATTTTATGCTGAAATTTCTCCATTTTCCCTACAGTGCCCCCAAACACTTTTGGGTAGTTCTTCTTCCATCTGTTCATGTCCGGCCATTCCTCCTGTTCTGTGAGCAGGATTTGTTCCTTCCCTCCTGGGTCGAGTTTTACGCCTAGGTCGCCCTGGTCTAACCATCCTAGGACGGAGGGTCCTTTCTCGGCCACATACAGTTTGCACCACGCGGATCGGCCTCTGAACTCGAACAGTAGACGTCGGAAGCCTAGCATGGGAATGCGATCCCCATTGTAGGTGACTGGTCGTATGTCTAGTTTCTCCAGCTCAGGGCCTAACTTGGTTTGGAACTGTCCTTCCCACACCGCTCTCTGTATAATGGTAAATGGGGATCCGGTGTCTGCCACTACTGAAATGGTGATGCCGCCCATGGACATCTCTAGGACTGGTTTGGTTGATCTCTTGTCGTCTACGCTCAATACTTGATCGTATATACATAAGACGGTGACCACTTCTTCCTCTGGGGCTTCCTCCAGGTCTTCTGTGCTGTGGTCAACGTATTTCACCACTCCTTTCTGTTGTTTCTTCCGACACACCTTCTCGTAGTGCCCCATGATGCCGCAGTGCAGGCATTTGGCTCGGAACGCCGGGCAGCGTCTGTCGTGGGCTTCGTGGGACCAACTTCCACACCTGTAGCACGTTCTCTTGTTCACGCTGTCCGCTTGTTTCCCTTGCCATCTGCTAATCCCTTTGGCCGTGGGTAGTTTGTTTTTCTGGTCCTTGCGGTGATCTTCCTCCTGTATCCTGTTCACCATGGTTGGAGTGACCGCCTCCTTTTTGGTGGCCTCGGCGCACCTCCTCGAGATTTCTGCCCTCTTCACTATGACCATTACTTCCTTGAGTGTGGTGTCCCCGCTCGCCCACAGCTTGTCTTGCACGTTTGCACTAGTGGTGTGCATGATCACCTGGTCTTTTATGAATTCATCTTCCCACAGTGCGTACTTACACGGGGCTGCTAGCTTCCTCAGCGCTGCTACATACTCTTCGATGGATTCCCCCACCTTTTGCTTCCTTTGCTGAAAGTTATATCTATCCACTGAAACACAGATGGTGGGGCGGTATCGCTCATCTAGGTCTTCCACCGCCTGCGCATACACATCGTCGTCCGTGTCCTCTCTCTTCGTTGGTACCAGACTCTTGTATATTCTCAGTCCTTCTGGGCCCAGATTTAGTAGCAAGATGCGTTTCTTTCTCTGAGGAGTGAACTTCTCTTCATTTTCGTCCTCCAGGACCCCTATAAAGTTGTCTATATATTCCTTCCAGTCCTCCCATTTCATCAGTGGGTCTCCGGGTTTCGTTAGAAATTGCACGGGTGCAATCGCGTACCCTGCCGGGGTACTCATCTTCACTTCCTTGGCGCTCGTTCCGTCGGTGGCTTTGCTCGGGGGGCTGCCTGGGGTGTTGTCGTTGTTCCCTGTGCACTCGATTCTCTGGGGGCTCTTATTACTAGACCCCACTTCCTCCTCCTTGGTAGCCAGCGCAGCGCTCCCAGTGCGTGGAATGTGTGAAGGTGGCGCGTGTGCTCTTGGCCGGTAGCGGCTTGCTTCGTCCCTGTGGCTTATATGCAGCTCGTGTGCTATGCTGTGGCACTGCCACGCTCCTCGGTTGCTCCGTGACTCGGATCGTCCGACGTTCCCCCCGTGGCTCCACCGCTCCAGGCAGGCTTGTCTGGTGTTCCGTTATTTTCCTTGTGACCTACTTGCGTGTCCTCCTTCACCTCGTGGGGCCACGTGGAGTGTTGCCTCCTCCTATGTACCCGCGTCGGTCCGGTCTCCGTCCCGACCTCGTCGCCACTGTAATGATGTTCAATGATCACTCGGGGCACGTTGTACAGACACTGCTATGTTTATTTATTGTTAGTATAGAATCGTACCGAGGAGCGCCGGCCGGCACTCTCTCCCTGTGGCTGCTTAGCGCGCTAATGCCGCGCGCACACCCCGGCGCCAACATGGCCGCCTGCGTCACGTCAACGTGACGTGACCACAACTAGACCGCTACAAGCTTCTGTGTTCAGTAGTTCCATTTTCATTTTCCTTGCGTATTCATTCGTAATTTAATAACCTTCTTCCGGTTTGTAGCATGAAAGCACACTCACGTTTGTTTGCTTATGTTCCCTTGCTTGACAGTGCTTGTTTATTACGATTTTCAGATTCTGTTTTCCACTGCATTTAAGATGTTTCATTTGCAAGCTGGTGCAAAGTGTCGAGTGTAATGACTATTCGCTGTTTTATATAATACTTATAATTTAAAAAATGATAAAAATAGGACATCAAACATTGGGTGCAAAAATGAAGAGATTATTTATTGTAGAAAATGCATGCACGTTACCAACTCCGCCTTCTCGGGGGGGGGGGTTCGGCGCTTCTTTCCTGAACAATACCTAAAAACCTTGGACCGATCATTGGTTCTTTCCAGATTGGACTACAGGCAACTCTCTCCTTGCTGGCCTCCCCACATCCCACCTTTCCCCTATAAAATACATTCTCCACTCAGCAGCTCACTTCGTATATGGGGCTAAAAGAAATGAGCACATCTCACCCATACTGTTGTCTCTTCGCTGGCTTCCTATAGAAGCAAGGTCAATTTACAAGACTGCCTGTATCACCCACAAAGCTCTGCACACCTCCACTCCACGCTATCTGGCTAATAAACTCAAAATCTCAGGAGGCTCTAGACCTTCACGGAATGCTGAAAATGTACTTCTCGAACCTCGTACCTTCAAAACGAAAAGGGAAAGGCTCAATCGTTTTCTGGTAATGCGACTAGAATCAGCAACTCACTTCCTCCATCCCTCCGAACCACCACCTCTTTCCGGACTTTCAAAATAGATCTTCCTCCTCCAAAGACACTTCCTGAAATAACTCAACCTGTTTCTTGACCACTACAACCATCTTGCACTCACATGAGGACAACTGTGTAAATATGTATTTTACACCTGTTTCAACCTCACGCTGTCACCTTTCATATTTTTACAATATAAATATGCAACCTGTTAGAGTTGTTACTACACATTTATAGCTTGTTAGCGTGATCAGCCTATCTTGTGTACCTGTAACTGTATATATGTAACTTGTTAGCATGCTTAGTCTACCTTGTGTACCTTTTGTAACTTATCTGGTTCTTTTGCAAAGCGTTCTGACACCTTTGGGTAAAGTTTGCGCTATAAAAACTGCATTAAATAAAAAATAAAATAAATGTTACAATGTGGCAGTGCTTATGTGCAAAGTTAAAAAGACTGTGACAGGGGCGTAGCAGGGGGATGGACGGCTCGCCCCAGCTCTTCCATGCATTTGCGGCAATTGCCTGCGGGCAGCAAAAGCAGGATCCGCCACAGGTGGCAAAGTGGCTAGCTATGCCACTGGACTGCGAAATGGCAGCAACACATTTGCAAATATTCACCGTCTTCCTTCTGAAATTGTCTATGGATTTAGTAACAAAATCTATGGGAAAAAGTCAGAAATGAGGTCCAGTATGCTTTCTCCTATCTTAGGAAATATTTGTGGACGTTTAAATTCTTAGAGTGTTCCATGAGTACTCCAATCAATCAATCAGGTTTGTGAAGCGCGAGTACTCAGCCGTAAGGGTCTCAAGGCGCTGGGGGTGGGGGAGTCGCAGGTTTCAGTCCATCAAGGAGGGGGTCTGTCGAAGAGCCAGGTTTTGAGGTTTCTTGCGAAGATGGGGAGCGATTTTATCTGTCTGAGGTGGAGCGGAAGGTCGTTCCAGGCTCTGGCCGCGCAGAAGGAGAAGGAGCGGCCTCCCAATCTGGTCTTTCTGGTGCGGGGGACCACGGAGTAGGAGAGCTGGGCTGATTGTAGGGTCCTTTGGGGTGTGTGGAATTTGAGTCGGCTGTTCAGGTATGCTGGTCCGGTGTCGTGGAGGGCCTTGTGAGCATGCGTTATCATCTTGAAGGTGACTCTAGCTTCGATGGGGAGCCAGTGGAGTGTGCGCAGGTGCTGGGAGATGTGGCAGTTTCTTGGGAGGTTGAGGACCAGTCTTGCGGCGGTATTTTGGATGTTCTGTAGCTTGTGGGTGAGGTTTTTGTTTATTCCAGCATAGAGTGCGTTGCCGTAGTCGATCCTGCTGGTGACCAGGGCATGAGTGACAGTCTTCCTGTGTTCAAGGGGATCCATTTGAAGGTCTTACGTAGGAGGCAGAGGTTGTGGAAGCAGGAAGACGAGCCGGAGTTAATTTGGCAGTCCATTTTGAGCTCTGAGTCCAGGATGATTCCCAGATTGCGTGCGTGGTCCGTGGGGGTGGGCGGGCTTCCGAGGGTGGGGGGCCACTATGTGTCGTTCCAGGCATCGGGGTTTGGGCCCATGATGAGTACTTTAGTTTTGTTGGTGTTTAGTTGTAGGCAGATGTTTTTCATCCATTTGCCGATGGCTTCCATGCCTTCTCGAAAGTTGTGTCTGGCGGTGTTGGGTTCGTTGGATAGGGAGAGGATGGGTTGGGTGTCGTCTGCGTATGACACAATGTTGAGTCCGTAGGTTCTGACGATGGGGGCGAGCGGAGCCATCTAGACGTTGAAGAGCATAGGGCTGAGGGACGACCCCTGGGGGACTCTGCAGGTGGTAGGTGTAAGGTCCGAGAGGAAAGGGGGAGTCTGACCCGCTGCGTTCTGCCGGAGAGGAAGGAGCGGATCCAGTCGAGGGCCTTGTCTTGGATCCCTGTGTCGTGGAGTCTGCATATTAGGGGGCGGTGAGAGACTGTGTTGAACGCCGCTTAGAGGTCGAAGAGGATGAGGGCTGCTGTTTCTCCTTTGTCCAGTAAGGTACGGATCTCGTCTGTTGCAGCGAGGAGGGAAGTTTCCGTACTGTGTTTTTTTCTGAAGGCGTATTGGGAGGAGTCGAGGATGTTGTGCTCTTCGATGAATGTGGCGAGTTGGCTGTTGATGGCTTTCTCAACGACTTTCACTGGGAACGGGAGCAGGGAGATGGGTCTGTAGTTTTTGAGGTCGGTGGGGTCTGCCAAGGGTTTTTTCAGGAGGGGTTGATCTCAGCGTGTTTCCAGTCGTCAGGGAATGAGGCGGTTGCCAGGGAGTGGTTCATGGTGTGGCAGAGCATGGGTGAGATGGTGTTTAAAATGTGGTGGGGGCAGGGGTCCGTGGGGGACCCGGTGTGGATTGACTTCATCGTCTTCAGTGTGTCTTCGGTGGTGAGGGCTGTCCAGTTGTCGATCCCTGGCTTCAGGGTGTCGGGGTTGTTTGGTGAGTGTTCAGTGTGTTGGTTTTCTTCGTCAAAGTTGTCGTAGATGCTCTTGATTTTGTGGTGGAAAAAGGTACTGAGTTTGTCGCAGAGGTCTTGTAAGGGAGGGATGTCGATGGACTCGCTGGTGGGTTGGGCAAACTCCTTGATGAGGTTGAAGAGTTCTTTGCTGTTGTGTGCATGAAAGGATCCGCATCCTTCCTCCAGGAAAGCTATAACATTTGGAGGCAAGTCATAAACTTGTGTGCCATTGCAGAGCATAACGTTGACCTTTTTTTAAAGACATTGAACCCTCTAAAACACACTCATTTTCATAGGGCATGAGCTGAATCTCGAAAACAGGGAAAGGAAACCACTTCTGAGTTATGGTGGTTATGCACTTAAGAGAGGGCAATGTCTTGAGAACAGGTCTACAGCTTTGCATCAACACAATTTTTTAGTCAGGAACAGCGTTTGTAATTTTCCAAGAATATTTATAATTGTAACTTCACTGTATAAGGAATCCCCACTTGGTGGAGAAATAAAAGCACATTATCACTTGAAATGATATCTTCTGTTGCTCCATTTGGAAATATGTTTCCCTGTAAAGGAACCCAAGCCCAACAAACCCCCAGCTCCCTCCCCCCTCCCCACAATAAAAGTACCAAAAAAAAGAAAAGCATTCTTTGCTCCCTATGACGGCCTGATAATGCACATACTCCTATCCATCCCTGGAATAAATGTTATGTTATATTGTCATATCTGACATTTGGAAGGTGCCCAATTGACACTAATGATTTGTTAGGTCACTGTCCAGGAATAATATAGGTGGACCAGTATGTTTATGGACCAGTATGTTTGGGAAGAGATGTGTGTGCTTTTAATATGACCAATGTGGGAAGAGTTGGGTGAAGTGCATTGAAGTCCTAACACGTGGTCTGGTCATTTTGTAGTAAACTTTGTGCTTCTGGCAAGCATACCCATGTTTAGGAGATATTTGTGAATGTCAAAGTTTATGTTTCATTCAGTATTATTAAACCTGAAAATTGGTGAGTCTTCTCGTGGAGTTTATATTATCTTTTTCTTCGAATGCAGTGGTTTACTAGTTCCGTGGTTATGTTTTGGGTTACTTGAAGATCACTTAAAGACCTGATAATTCAAAGGGACGTGGTTGTACAATCTTTCAGAAAGTGGGATCTTTTTTTAGTATTCTTATATGATGGGTATAGAGAATGCCACAGTTGGCTGGCTTGGCTATAGAAAAAGCGACTTTCATGTTTTGTTTTTTAAGTGGCACTCTGAGCTTGAAGAGCGGGTTATATCAGAGCCTTCCCCCACGGCGCTGGTTTTAACTCTTTGTTGAAGGAAGGTTGGTCACATTTCATGCAGTGTGTCATACACTGTGCTTCGAACTCTGTCTCATGAGAAAGTGAGGGGCAGTACAGGATCACAAAGGGTGGGTGATGTGATCCCAAGTTTTCAAATTTAGGCATAGCCTGGGCATGAGTTTCACATTTGTTGTAATTTCTTTGGGAAAAATATTCTGTGCTCCAAGATATAGACAATTTGTGGAACCCGGGTAAGAGATAATATGCCTCATTTTGTCTTGAACTCTGTGGAGGATGCCTGTTAGGGAAATACCCATTTCAGAATTGTGAGCATGCTTTTTGAGGATTTCACTACTGTGCCTATTTGTGATTTCATAGTAAGATCTTCATCTAGGATGATTCCTAGGCTTTTTGTTGTCATTGGTTGATCTTATCAATAAACTGCTTGCACCACAAGATTTTAGTGCACCAAGAAAATGCTAAATGTACACAGGAACAAATCAGAAATTTTAAATGAAATTTTGTGTGCCAAACAGTCCATGTGAAGAGTATGCCCACAGGGCCTTAATCAAATAACAGCATGGTGCACTGTATTTAACAAAAGCGAAACAAGACAAAGTTGTAAATAATCTTGACTGTTGAGTAACACTAAGATTCACTAATATCCAAAATCTGGACAATATGTCAAAAAAGTTACTACATAAATTTGGAAATATGTTCTTCATGCTTATAATGATGCACTTTAAAACATGTGACCTAAGATGGCACCTCTGTATTGTGAGCCAAGCTGCATGGCAGCTGAAACACGTCAGAACCGGTAGCACACAAGCACTTCAATAAAACCACACTAATCGCACCCTGGAGTGTCTGTGTCCTTGTTCAATAGTTATGGAGAGGAACCGCGTTTGAATTTTGGAGAGTGCTGAATCCGCTTTCACCTGACGCATCCTCCGATAAGGTGCACGGCAGCAGCCAGCAAGTAACAAGGAGAAAAAAAATATATATATATTATATAAATTCACATATTGCACTACATTTTAATTTCATCATATCGTAATTGCATTTAAGTCAATAATTATTAACATCATTGTTAAACTCATTGCTGTTATACAAAATATTTTTCATCATATTTTACAGGCTCCAAGTAGCCAGTACATCAGTTGAAAAACTGAGAAAACAGACTTCATGCCTTAAACACTTATTAAACTCATATTAAAGTGGATACATCTATATAGTGTGATATATATCAATTTTGTTTTGTTGTAATTGCATTTTTGTTCATACTTCTCTCATCATTATGTCATCATGCCGACATCACAAAACCTAAAAGTAGCTTATGTCTTCCTATGGAAGCAACATGTTCATGTTAATTGAATTCTCATTATTTCTATTGGGTTCTCCACCCTTCAATTTATTCTATTTATAAATTGTATAGCGGCTAATATTAACCATCCAACTTGTAAATCTGCTTCCATTTACATTTGCATTCATTACAGCAGGATGTCCGCCTCTAAGATGCACCACATTTCCTCTATAAAACAATATACATAACAAACAAATGAATCAAAAAACATGTCATACTCTACTTTTGAATCATCTCATATACAGTGAATCTCAAAATTACAAATAATATCACTACATAGAGGTGCAGAAAGCCTCATAATATCTTTCCTAATTGTACTCATTACAGATATACAAACAATTCCTCTTCTGTGTTCATCATTGCTGGTGATATACAGCCAACTTCCAGGATAAACCTGGATTCCAATCTTCGAAGGGATGCTACCCTAATTCCTCTTCTGGGGTGTTTAGGCACTGTGTCGATGCCAAAATAATTGGCCTTTCTCCAGTCACCTTCATGACTTTCATTGAAATGTTTAGAGGTACTGTAGCTCTGATCATTGCTGGTTATTGCTAGCAAGTTCTCTAAAATATGCTTTTTTTCACTGGAAAAGTTGTCAAACCAATACACCACTTTCCACATATGCATGTAATGTTGTATACAATTAAATTTGTCTTTCATGTTATATGCTTCGCTATCCGCCATTTCTTTTGTATGCATGATAATGTTGTCTGCTGTATGTTAACGCTATATTTATAAACTTTGCACTGACCACATTGTTTAAACCCCTTTCTCTGCTTAAGCCAGCATGTCTGCTAAAGGGACAGGAAACCATGAACTAATTGGTATTTCAAAGATTAGTTCCTTTGGAAAATCACAGAGGGCTGTATGCCAACTTTACCCTTCAAAATGGGATCATGTAATTGAATATCCCATCTATTGCACAGTTTCTGCTTGAGCTTGTATGATTTCTGTGCAAATTTGGTGATAAAGAAACTGGGTTCATTCTCATTAGTAGTTCTTAAAGTAGTGGGCCTAAATAAAACCTTCTCCCTATTCAATTATCTGCATATGTACTGGCTAGTACAAAGGCCTTATTGGAGTACCCCTATTTTTGAATCTTTTAATTATCTCACTGTTGGTCCTAAAATAGCCCTCCTCTGAGCTGCAGTTCCACTTGGCATGGAAGAACTCACTGAATGGGATACTCCATCTAAAGTTAGACGGGTGGCTACTCAATGCATGCAGAATTGAGTTCTCTACTGTGGCCTTCTTGAACATTTCTGTCACCAGGGTTTTACTCTTAGCAGCTAGTTTGAGATCTAATAAATAAACAGCGTCCCTGCTGTAGTGATGGTGAATCATAGGTTTAAGTTATTCTGATTAGAAGCCCTAACAAACTGTTTTAATTCATCCTTTTGGCTATTCCAAATGTGTCATCGATGTATTGTAGTCAAATAACTACCTTGTCTGTCCACAGTTGCAGGTTCATGCCCCAGAGCATCTGCTCCTCTAACCAGCCCATCACCAGACTGGCGTAACTTGGGGTGAACCAGGCACCCATAGCCATGCCTTAGACTTGTTTGACAAAATTGTTATAAAACATACTCTGACAGACAGATATTTATTATTAGCAGTGGCATATGTGTATGTTCAAGGAGATTGATCTCCGGGTTCGCAAGAAATGCTTGCATACTTCGAGCCCATCGTTGTGTCATGCTTGTATAGAGACTTTTAACATCATGACAGACCATGGTAGATGTCTCCCCCCAATGGAGAGTTTGTATTTTAGCTATAAAATCTTTAGTGTCCCTTACATATGCTGTTAAGTTGCAAACTAAAGGAAAAAGAAAATGGTCAACGCAAATGGAGTTATTCTCCAAAAGACTGTTTTTTTACAACACTATAGGTCGTCCAGGGGGGTCAATCCAGCTCTATTGAATTTTACATAGTAGGCAGAATGTAGGTACACTAGGTGTTTCATTTTTTAGGAACTGTATTTCGTCCCAGTTAATTTAGTGGTTATTGTGCCATTCCTTTAGATGTTCTGAGTATCTCAGTGGGAGATGCACATAATATGCTTTGTCAATTCTCTTGTAGCATAACATATCACACAGTTGTCTTTGTGCCTCTTTGACATAGTTCTTCCTTGACATAAGACCCTCGTTCCCACCTTTGTCAGAAGGTTCAACAATTGTACTGACATCTCTTTGTGGTGTTAGTACAGTCTCCCACTGACTTTATACTCCAATTATTTGTTTTTAGCCCTTTGCTACATAATTACAGTATATCAGTGGAGACTAAATAGTACAAATTATCTATGTTATCTTTAGCTGTTTGTGGTGTATATTTGGATGGTTGTTTGAACTTAGTCTCTTCAATTAGACCTGTGTGTATCCCATACTCTCTGGATAAATCCATCACTGGTGTGGGATCAAAGGCATCACAAACATCACTAGCCACATGTGCACCAGTTTGGTTACTGAGATCATAAAGAATATTCAACATTTCAATGTCATCAATTAACAGGTTAGATCGCTCGACAGTTAGTACGCATCTCTCCTGAACCTTGGATTTTTTCTTCTTCAATGCACATACCTTATACAATTTCAATCTTCGAGCAAATTTTAACAAGTCCACCCGCTTTTGAGCATAGTTATCTGAAACATCAGGGTAAAAGGAAAGTCTCAGTTTCAAAGCCTATCCCTCAGTGTCAGTTAGTTCTCGAGAGGAAAGATTTATTACAGTTAATTGGTAAACTGTTTCCATGTCATCTATCATTGCTTGTTGTCCACGTGTTCCCATGGTGGTTTTATTGTCTTTTCCTCCATTGCCATCGTTTTTTGTTTTGTTTCTGTCTCTGCCTTTTTGTCGTGGGCTTTTGTAGGACTGTTTGTTGTTTTCTTTGAGGAGCAGTAACTTCTCAGAAAAAGGAATCTTACTCTTTTGTACTGGGCTCAAATCTTCACTCAAATCTAAATCAGAGCTGACATCAGTAGTAGGATCCCCTGCCCTCTTATCCATGGATTACAGGGTGTTGTCCTTGGCCAAATGACTTCGTCAATTTTTTTCGCAAACTCAGGATACGTCCTGATTCATAATCATTCTCATTGCATAGGAATTTGCGATGTTTTCGTTTGATGATCTACTTTTCAGAGATCTGGATGCATTCATCAACTATCTTTAATGTACTTGTTACTCACTCTTGGTCTGGTTCAGCCTTTACCTCTGCTATCAATTTATTGATTAGGTCCACCAGTTTTTTATGCTCCTCTCATGCATGCTTACTGAGTATTTTGAGCATTCCTTGGCAACATGTGTTCCTATTCTCTGCCCACTGGTTGAGTGATTGTCTATTGGTGTTTGATAAGGTGGGTATGATGAAGATGTGCAATCCACGAAGACTGAGACTGAACTCTAAGTACTTCTGCAGCGAGTTGCCTCCCACCAGCAGCTAACCTCCTTGTTAATGTTAATTTATTGAGTGCACATACACCAGAATGGTCTCTTGGTGCTGCAGTCTACCCAACGCATTTCTGTTTTGCTTGTTGCTCATTACAAGGGGCGTTACTCCCAGTGTCACCCCTACAGGGTCGAAAGATGAGTTCTGCCAAGGCTTGCCACTCCTTAACATAATCCTCTGACATTCTTCAATATTGCTATTAAGGCACTGGTTTAACGTATGAGGAGCACTGTCCCAGAAAACCCTGGCTGCTTTCAGTTGCTCCCAAAGATAGTTATGCACGATATGGACAAACAGTGTAAAAAAGACTTCATGTGGGGTATCCGCACAATCAAATGAATACATCCACATATTGCACTACATATCATTTTCATCATATTACAATTGTATTCATGTCAACAATTATTATGTAAACAATTCCTTCATCGTGTTGTAAAGTAGTAAATGTTAATTATTTTAATATATAAATGAACATAATGTAAAGTAAATAGATTCCAATGATTTTTTTTATAGAATATATAAATATATTTATATAAATGCACACATCTGTATGAGAGTGAGTGTTTATATAAGCATATATTTATATATAGTATGATATTAGTTGACATTATATTAATTTTAATATTTTCAATTTAGGCTTATAGAAACATATATATTAATACACACACACACATATATAATACACAAGTAAAAAACAACAAAAATATAAACAATTCTATAAAACAATATATTAAGTAATTTCACTAATATACAACATAGTAAGCTATTAGGTCTCGAAAAAGCACATTTACTAAAAATATTATAGACGTTAGAAAAAATGTAAAAGTAAAAACAAACAATATTAAGAGTATAAAAAAATAGAGGGCTAATAATGCAAATTCTATTTCACCAATAGGGAAACTGTTGGACATTTACTATTCCCACTCCATTCTAAGCAACAGTATGGAAAGGGTTGGACTTCGGAGGGGTTAGATTTACTTTTCCCACTCCAATCTTAACAACAGTATGGAAAGTATTGGCTTTGGAGAGCTTGGATTTTTTATTTCCACTCCATTCTGTCTAAACAACATTAGTGGAAGTGTTGGACTTCAGAGGAGTTAGATTTGCTATTCCCATTCCAGTCTAAGCAAAAGTAGGGAAAGAGTTGGACTTCAAAGGGGTTACATTTATTATTTTGACTCCAGTCTAAACAATACTCAGGAAAGTATTGGAATTCGGAGGGTTCAAATGTACTATTTCCACTCCTGTCTTAGCTACAGTAGGAAAAGCTTGGACTTCGGTTGGGATTTACCATTACCACTCCAATCAAAGCAACAAAAGGGAAAGTGTTGGGCATTTGAGGAGATAGATTTACTATTCCCACTATAGTCTAAGCAAAAGTAGGGAAAGCATTGGACTTCGAAGGCTTTACATTTACTATTCACTCTCCACTCGAAGCAGAAGTAGGCAGTCCAAACATTACACAGTGAAATTCAAAGTAAGATATAACACTTACAAAATGTACATATTTAATTAATAATAAATGTAAAAAACAAATTATTAATATGATATGAATATTTCTAATTTAAAACATTCCACCCTATTCCCCTACATACCCATCAACAACTACATTATAAATTAGTAATAAAATGTCAGAAAACTACTAAATCACTTAAAATTGCAAACTATAGTTTAAAAAAAGAATAACAAATACACCAACAATACTAACACATTACATAAACATATCAACTAAAACGCATTAAAATAATTAAAAAAAACTATTATTTATTACAACTATATTACTAAAAAGTATACAAACAAATGATATTCTTGAAAACGATATTATTTATTAAAAAAACGATGTTCTCGACAATGATATTCTATAGAACAATATTTTTCCAATATTTCTATGTTCCAGTATTTTTAACTCAATATTTTAACTAAAGCTACACCTTTGCAGCTATAGGCCCATAGTACTCAGAGTATGGCCTGCGGGCCGCCAGCGGCTCAGCAGACCTTCCTTGGCGGCTCGTGAACCTTGCAGTGGGCTCTCAGTAAACACAAAAGGGTTGTTGCAGCACGCGGAAAAGCAGATTCACTGCGCATGCTTCAGGGGCCCTCTTTTCTGTTTATTGAGAGCCTCAGTGACACGCCTGACAATGGCAGGAAGCATATGCCCTTTAAAAGTCAGCTGTTGCCCATTCACAGTTTACTTTTAATGGGCCTCTCAGAAAGCCTCCTGCGGCCATTGCCATTGACGCCTCCACCCACAGCTTGCCAAAATGCATGACCGATCAACACGTTTTGCTCAGGGGTTTTGCTCCCAAATAGATTTTACCTGTAAGTGAAATATGTTTTTTTAAAACAGCATATACATAGCTATTGATTAACATGTGCAGTATTTAAATCTGAGAATGCAGTTTAGATGTTTGTGGTACATGATTCTTTGGAGCATGGGTTGGATGGGTGAGTCATTTAGATTGAGCGATGTATGTGCGCCTGTGCGGCTCGCTGGACAGGTGCACCTAGTGACACTAGAACCAGTGGGGGCACCACTAAAAGGGAATGGTGAATTCACACGCAAAATAATCTCTCCATCAGGGTCTTGATCAATTTGAATAGTCCACTTTAGCATTTTGATATAAAAGTGACTTTATGCAAGTGGCTACATGTGAGAAGTGTTCCCAGAGGATCGGTTGTTGTTCTTTCTTAAATTATGTCATAGCTAACATAGGTGGCTTAATTGTTGCACATCACCATATGCCTTCTCAGCATATCATAGACGCAGCAGTGAAGAGTGATCCAACATTTATAATTCTCGTGCTACATTTTCAGGTGCCAGGCTTGAGAAGGTGCTCCAACCTAGGTTATACCAGTTGCTGCAATCCCCACCTCTTGAAGCCCATTGAGAGAGTGCACAACATTATGCCGAACAGGATTCATGCCATGTTATGGAAACAGGGGGGCTGTGCTGTGTTAACATAGCATGTGATGTGTTAACATAGTATAAACTGCAAGATTGCCTGGTTTCCACAGCCCCTTGATGCTGTTGCTGGTTAAAGGCCTGATGGAGGGTTGATTTATTAAAGAGGGCACTGCCAAGAGGAAATAAGTCTATGTGTGCACATCTGCACATTTTCATCCCTAAGTTATTTGAGACAACTGATCATGAGAAAAATATTTTTGCTAATTGCATAGTATGCATCTTTTCTATTGTTTAAGATTCCTTTTTGATCTGCATTGTCACTCAGAACTGAATGTTTGCTTCCGTTTGTAGGCGATCGCACAGCACTGTTGAAGGAGTGGTAGGTAGTGGCTGCTGGTCTTGCCCCTAGTAGATCAAATCTGGCTCAACTTGAATTGGAACTGATTTAAACTCATATTGTGCCTCAATTCCAGCGCACTCAGATTCACTCTGATACCAGCTCGCTTGACTAAATAAAGTTAAACCATTATGACCAGAAAGCCATTTCTGAACTGTCCTTTCAAGCGCTCATACTCTCACATTTCCATGGTGATATATGGCCTCCTAGAATCCACTCAGGTCCCACTTAAGGGCATCCTACCACACCATTTCAGAGACCTTTTAAAACATAGGCAAAGTGGGCAATTGCTAGGGCCGCCACCCTCGAAAGGAAGGATGGTGTGCTGTCTGCCTGTTTGTCTGTATATGAGCCATGTGGGGCAGTGGGTGTTGTGTCTGCTTGCATGTCAGTGGATGTAGAAGTTAGGGTGTCTTGTTTCTGCTCTGTGTGTGTGTCTGTCTTTGTCATTATGTCTGTGTGTTTGTGTGCTGCATGTGGATGTTGATGTGGATGTGTGCTCAGGTTTGCATGTGCTTTGGTCAGGTGTTTGGAAAAGGGACTGTGGCTGGGGAAGAGGCAGGAGAGGGGGAAGCTGGATGTGGGATAAGGCTGTCGTCAGTGTGGAGACAAGAGCCTGAATGGACCTCTGTAGGGAAGACATGTCAGAGTGAATGCCTTCCAGAAAGATACCATCTGGGTCTGTTGATTTGTATGCACCTGGAGGACATTCACCATTGCTGTCTGACCCACAGAGATCTGCCCCAGGAGGTCTAGTGCATCCACACTCAGGACAGCAGGGGAGACAGAGGCAGGAGGTGAGGTGCCTGGTACAAAGGAGAGTTCTCCCCTCTTAGGGAGGCAGCCACTGACAGGTGGCTGGGGATCAGCTGTGAGGGTAGAGATGGTTGGGGGGTGGACACAGGCCCAGAGGGATCCATCACCACCTGGGAGGGCTCAGTAGAACTGGACTCTGTTGTCACCAGATCACCACCAGCGAGACCCATTGTCTCGGGGATAGGCTCCATTCTCAAACCATTGTCAAAAATTTGTTATTTTTATTTCAAACTGCTAATATAAAAAATGGAAGCCTATGTACAAGATACAAGAGATATACTGAACCTCATAAAATATATGGAATTTGATCCTTCCATAGAGTTTTTGCTGGGATTGGATATCAAATCACTTTATATCAATATCTCACAGAGAGAAACTCTGAGGGTCATGGAAGATCACCTATATGCAGTAGAATGGGCATATAATACACCTAGATACTTTATTCTGGACCTATCAGAGATTGCCCTCACCTAAAACTACTTTGAGTTTGAGGGGACCATCTATCTACAGACCCATGGTACTTCAATGGGCAGTACATTTGCCCCAACCTGGCAGGACTGTATGTTCGAGGATGTGAAAGGGCCAAGATGGCCCCTGGGCCCACCATATTGAATTATGGTAGAGGTTCATTGATTATGTTTTACCGATTTGGAGGGCAGATGAAATGTCAGTAAGAGATTTTCTACACTGGCTCAATGGACTAAATCATTTGTTACACTTCACTTCGATCACCTTCGAAACCTGGTTGGAAGATTCCTCTAACCCGGACCTGTTAGCCGCGCTTCCTCCATATTACGCGGATCTACAACAGAGCAGGCAGGGTAGTTCCAGAGGGGGGGGTTGCAATCCTCTACAACAATCTTCTGAAAGCAGAAATACTCTGCACAGAAAGCATTGTCGGGGCGGATTACTAGAGGTTAAGTTCAGTTCCCCCACGGACCGCCTGGTAATTCTGACTGTATACCGCCCACCACGCACGTCGCCCAGGTTTATAGAAGTCTTTTTGGATCTAGTCCATGAACTCCGTTCAAGATACCTAGGGCTGTTGGTGATGGGGGATTTTAATTTCCACTGGGAGCTCTCACCTAAAGACAGCCAGGCAAAACAGCTTGAAGAGGCGCTGACCTCACTAGAACTCCACCAACAAGTGGCAGGGCCAACGCATGTAAAGGGCCACACCTTAGACTTGGTCTGGTCATCACATCCACTGATCTGCCCCTTAGTCATCACCCCTTGCGCCTGGTTAGACCACTGTCTAATCTGTGGCCGACTCCCCCTGATCAACTTAAGGGCACCTTCGCCTCCAAAGTGGAAAGTACTCCGGAGCTGGAACTCGATCAACGCCCACACCTTAGTTTCAACTCTGCCACAGTATCAACCCCCACTGGCGACCTGGATGCCGATAGCGCCTGTCTATCGACAAAGCTCAGGAGCGCCATAGATAGGGTCGCCCCCGCCCGCAGGAAAAGAACTAAAGATAAAAGCAAAGGTGCTCCCTGGTTCAATGATGCTCTTAGGGAGATGAAACAAACCCTCCGCCAGTACGAAAGAGCCTGGTGGAAAGTGTATGATTCCTGTGCCCGGGCAGAATACGTGGCAAGGTCTGCCGCCTATAAAAAAGCCATTCTGTCCAGGAAGGCAGAGTTCTACGAAGGTAGAATTGCGGCGGCAACAAATCCCCAGAAGGAGATCTTTCAAATCTTGAAAAAACTGAGGAAAAATAAGGGTCAGACGCCATCTTTCTGTCAAGAGGACTGCCAAAAATTCCAGGTCCTATTTACGAAGAAAATAGATGACCTCCTCACAGTAAACCAGGCAACCCCTACCCTACCACACCTCTCAGGACCGACTTTTTCACCTCCCTCTTTTTCCAGCCCTCTATGCACGTTGCCACAACTCACCATGGAGTCCTTGGCAATCCTAGTTGGTCGAGTGAAATCTGGCTCACCGGCTGATCCCTGCCCGCCCAAGATCTTCAAGATGGCCTTCCAGGGAATTGCTGGTGAGGTGCTCTCACTTCTCAACCGGTCCTTGGAATCTGGGCGGATCCCAGCTAATTTCAAGGAGGCCTATGTTATTCCGCTCTTAAAGAAGCCGGGGGCAGATGTCAAGAATTTAAAAAAGTTTAGGCCAATATCACAGCTGCCATTTCTGGCAAAGGTACTGGAACAGCACGTACTGTTCTCCCTCGTACGCCATCTAGAAGACAGCAACCTTTTGGAAGCAAACCAGGCAGGGTTCAGAGCCAACCACAGCCCGGAATTGGTCATGCTATCCGTGTTGGATGAACTGAGATTGAGGTCAGATAAGAAAATGCCATGTGCCCTAGTTTTGCTGGACCTATCCGCGGCATTCGATATGGTCAATCATGACCAACTTTTGTTGCGGATTTTGGATCTAGGAATCCAGGGCACGGCCCTGGCCTGGATTACCTCCTTCCTAAAAGATCGCTCACAAAAAATCCAACTATCTGACCTGTGTAACAAGGGGAAGCAGACTGAGGGTAACCCCGTCAGGACCCCAGAGGTGACCAACACCCTCTCCCCTCTTCTCTTTCACCAGCAAGCGGAGTGGACCCACTCGGGTTTACAGTTCCCCGCCTCGGGCGAGGAAAAGGAGGCCCGTTGCTTTAAATGGGAAGGACTGTCGCAAAGCCATGCCCCCAGCGATGACGAGGAGGAGGTTTGGCCAGAAAAACCCGGAAGAACACTACCACAGGTGTGTGCATACACCGGACGAGGAGAGCGAGACGACGGAGCAGAGATAGACGGAGAAGAGGAGAGAAACAAGGGAGCGGTGAACGACGGAGGAGCGAGGGAGGAAAGGAAGGTGACAAAACCCCGAGGAGGAGCTGACTCCGAGCAACGAGAGCCAGGAGGCCAACGACACCGTGAGCCGCCCAGCCACTTTCCTGGAGGAGCGTGGCTCTCGCAGGTACGCGAGCGTTTTACGGGCTGGGTGGGAAAGAAGGGGAGGCCTTCTACAGATGCTTAGGGGACTGTCTTGGTACTTGTGTGCTTTTGGTATCCCGGTAATCCCCGCCCCAAGCACCCGATCTCACTGTTTTCCTGTGCTGTGCACTGAGTGGTCCCTCACTCCCCTCCCTCACAGTATCAGTCTGAAAGTAGAACACTCATACCTGGAATCCTTTCTTTTTTTTTGTGTTCCCTTATCACCCTGCACTACACCGCCTCCCGCGGACCGAGCCACCCCGAACTGGACGAACAAGGGGAAGACCGAGAGCGGCAGGAAAGAGGGGCTCTCCAGAGACTGCTACGGAGACACCGTTACCGTATTACAGACCAACCCCCATCCGTAAACGTGTACATAGACCAATAAAACCAGTTGTACCCCCAATTTGCTCTCCAGTGTTACCTTCAAGCCCACAACCTGGTATCCAGGTCATGCTCTCTCTCATGTTGTGTACCCCAGGGATCGGCACTTTCACCCCTTCTTTTTAATGCTTACCTCCAACCTTTGATATCTGCCTTAAACCAGATGGAGTGCCGGATCTACAACTATGCGGATGACACCCAGATCATCATCCAGATTGATAGCTCACCGACAGCCTACTCTAGGATGTAAAACATTTTAAAATTCACTATCAACTTGATGTCGGCTAACCATCTTAAAATCAACCCTGACAAGACAAAGGTCCTAGCCGTCACCACAGAGGCCAACCCTTGGAATTCTCTTTTTTGGTCACAAAAACTTGGCTCCTTCCCGGAACCAGCTAAGGTGGTAAAAAGCCTGGGCATCAATATTGATGCCAAACTATCCATGATTCAGCAGGTGTCGACAGTAGTGGGCACCTGTGTGGGCCTGCTGAGACAACTGTGCAAACTGGCCCCCCTTCTTACCTCATCTACTCTCAGACTGGCAGTCACGGCACTAATACTGTCGTGTCTAGATTATGGCAACACCCTCTATATCGGCCTCCCGCAGCAACTCTTGGCCAGACTGCAGGTTGTCATGAATGACGCAGCTAGACTCATTCACAGACTGCCAAGGCAAGCCCACGCCTCCCCCTTGCTACACAAGCTTCACTGGCTGCCGGTCAAACAGAGAATCAAGTTCAAAGGCCTCTGTATTGTTCACAAATCTTTGTATGGCCGAGCACCTAAGTATATTAAAGACCGTCTAGCCCTGTATGTTCCCAACAGGGTGCTCCGCTTAGTAGAGGCCAATCGGTTAGTCTGTCCTCGTTTCAACCGGTCCACCATCGGAGGCAGAGCTTTCTCCTCCTCCATCCCCCAGGTGTGGAATAGTCTGCCGGGTGACCTACGGAAGGAAGGAAACCTCCTCCTCTTTAGGAAAAAGCTGAAAACAGTTCTCTTCTCAGAAGCATGGGGCATCATGTAACCTCTGTCTTTCACCCACCACATGACTAGGTACACCCTCTGAAAGCGCTTAGAGACCGGTTAGTGATAACGCGCTCTAGAAATACAAATTACATTACATCACATGGACAGAGCTGCCTTTCCGGGATCTGGTAATCAAACCAAGGGAAGTAACTCTGTCAACTCAGGTTTACCACAAACCAACAGATATAAATGCCCTACTGTCTATTGACAGCTTTCGCCCCATGTCCCTCAGGGAAAACTTACCCCTGGACAATTCTTCTGTTTACAGAGGAATTGCACACATCAAACAGATTTCCAGGATGAATCCAGTCTACTCTCTAAGAAACTCCGTGAGAGATAATACCCAGAGAGAGTGGCGAAAAAGGCAAGGATAAGAGCAACCAACACGAATTGGGAGAGTCTCTTGGAGAAAGTCAAGAAAGCAAACGTGACAAATATTTTCTGCGACACAACCTTCAATACAGCTTCACACAATATTAGGCACCCTATATTTCAAATCTGTTTATTGAAACTTTTCTTTGAGAGTGAGACAAAAAGCATTACACATGCAACATCGGCCGCAAGAAAATTCAGCCCAGAGTTACAGATCTCACATGTAGGTTACAGCTTTTCCACAAGGTCCGTGGCAGATAAACTTTAAAAAACAGTATCGTCATAACATGTTGCTTTCAGTCCATCGCTTCTGAGCGTCAATCTACCCTCCAAAGAGGTTAAACGTAGAAAGGAAACTTAAACATACCTTAAAATGAACATAACTGTGATGTCATGGTGCAAATTAGAATAAGGTGATCGGGAGGATTGGCTTACTGGGGTCTCTGCTCAGGTGTCCGTCGCACTGCGCGATGCCCCTATAGCTGTAGCTTGATTAGATATGGAACAGGTTGAGGGCCCTAAACCACGGGGCGCAGGCCGTCAAAGGGAGCCCTCCAATAAGTAGCTCACCAGCAGAGACCAAATATAGTCGAAGCTTTTTCTGGTGTTGTCTACTATTTCAGCCATTCGCTCAAACGCCGAAGCCCTCCACAATGTTGCATGCCATTGGATTAGGGATGGGTAACTGCCATTTTGGCCGCCCCCAGACAAAGCCACATAACAGACTTGTCACTCTGTGTTTGTTGTTTCAAATTTGGGTCTCTGACCCCCAACAAAACATGTTCAGAGAGCTGGGAATGAGATAGCCTAGGTTCAGTTTAATTTGGGACAAAATTACCTTTGAGAAAGGCTGTATGGAGGGGCAGTCCTACCATATGTGTCGGAAGTCGCCCAACATACCACATCCCCTCCAGTACCTGTCCGACGAGTTGGGAAAAATCTTGTGAAGTTTCTGAGGGTATAGCTACAAATCATACATAATCTTATAGTGCACCTCCCTGAGGTACATTGAGCAGTTGAATTTCACAATATCCCTACCTAAATGTTCTCGGGCTTAAAGCTTCTCTAAGGGCATATAAGAAGGAAATACAACGCTTAGAGGTGGACCCAGACTGAGCAAACTTCTCGATGGGGAGCAGATCCCTGGTAGCAGCCAGCCGCACCAGGGGTTGCTGTACCCAGTGCTTCAGATGCAAGTAGTGGTATTCTTCATTGGCAGTCAAGGCTAATTGTTTCTTGCATTCTTGAAAGGTGAGGAACTCACCATCATCAAACAGGTGAGAGATTATGTGACAGCCTCCCTCCCTCCAGGCCTCGAAGGGACCCTCTTGTAGCGCAGGGGGTAATGCAGTATTAAAATGTATGGGCGTGTAGGGAGAGGGGAAGGTCGTAAGATGTAGTCTCTTAGTGAGGATATCCCAAACCCTTAGGGTGGTGGATGTAGGCTTGCTAATGTAAACGTTGAGTGGTCTGTCCTGCTTTGGTTTCCATAAAAGATCCCAGATGTGCGCCCCGTTATCTGTCTGTCTATATGAAACCAATGCTTCTCCGAAGCCCGCAGCAACCATTACGTTATTACCCGCAGTTGTGCCGCTGGGTAATAGGACTGAATGTCCGGTAACGCCAAGCCGCCCTCTTTGCACGGTCATGTGAGCAAGTTATAGGGCAGGCGTGACCTTTTTCCCTGCCAAATAAATTTGGTAAGCATGTGTCGTAGCTCCCTAAAAAGACCTCCCTCCACCGGAATAGGCAACCCTTGAAAGAGGTAAAGCAAGCGAGGGAGAACATTCATCTTGATAGCATTAATCCTGCCCAGCCAGGTGATGTACGCCACACTCCATTTACCCAGATCAGTCTTCAGTTGGCGAAGAAGGAGGGAAGTTAGCCTTGTAGAGATCTCATATACGGGGGTGAGTTTAACTCCTAAATAAGTGATCTCCTGAGTTGTGCAGCGAAAAGGTGACTCACCCTTTACCCGTCGCCACTCTTATTTTGATACGGTTAAATTCAGTAAAAAGGATTTTGCCAGATTAATCTTAAATCCCGCCACCAGCTCAAACGTCGCCAGCTCGTCGTGGATAGCCGGTAGGGAGACCAGAAGATCTGAGACTGGGAGAAGCACATCGTCAGAAAATAGCGAAATCTTATGGTCGTCTGTGTCGAAACATATCCCCCGTATTTCTGGGTTTCCTCTAATCCTGTGGGCTAGGGGTTCTATGCTCAAGGCAAAAAGGAGGGGGGATAAGGGGCATCAATGTCTCCTCCCGCAAGCCAGGCCAAAGGTGGGAAAAGCAACTCCTTTAACAAGGACCTGGGAGCTAGGAGAGTGATAGTTGGTGCGAATCATCACTATAAAGGTCTCGTTGAAGCCGAAGCGCTGAAGCACTCTAAATAAAAAAGTCCATTCCAAGCGATCAAATGCTTTCTCCGCATCTAGCGAGAGAAACTCTGGTGGAATGTTTTTCTTCTGGGCCTTTTCAATGATATGGATGATGCGTCGCAAATTATCATGGGTCTGTCGTCCCTTAATAAATCCGGATTGGTCCGGATCCATAAGACCGGGAAGTACTGATTCGAGACAAGTGGCCAGGATTTTAGAGTGAATCTTAGCCTCTAGGTTCACAAGAGCAATCGGGTGGTAAGAAGAGCAAAATGAGGAGTCCTTACCAGGCTCAGGAATCACTGCCACTATCGCTTCACCCATGGAGGGAGTATCTTCACCCATGGAGAGAGTGACTTGTTGTGTAGAGGCAATGACGTTAAATAGAATAGTTTACGCTAGCTGAGAAGCCATAGAGCCCTGGAGCTTTCTGGAGTTTAAGGGAATCAATTGCCTTCTGTACTTCCTCAGAGGTTATGGGTTTCGCCAAGTCTACTTTAGAACTAGCCCCGACTTGGGGGAGACCCAGGGGATCTAAATACCCCGAGCCTGATTCACAGAACTAACTTAAGATAAAATCCTAAACGTACTACCATTTTGGTATTCACAGAAGGCACTTACTCATTTTGGTATTCACAGAAGGCACTCACTCATTTCGGTATTCACAGACGTTAGGAGTCCTAACTTTAGGACTCCTAAATGCCTTCTGTTTATACCAAAAGTCTTAAAGGTAGGATTTTTATCGGTTTAGGAGTAGTAAAGTTAGGACTCCTATCTTTAGGACTCCTAAATGCCTTCTGTTTATACCGAAAGTCTTAAAGTTAGGATTTTTCTCAGTTTAGGAGTCGTAAAGTTAGGACTCCTAACTTTAGGACTCCTAAACTGAGAAAAATCCTAACTTTAAGACTTTCGGTATTCACAGAAGGCATTTAGGAGTCCTGAAGTTAGGACTCCTAACTTCTGTGAATACCGAAATGAGTAAGTGCCTTCTGTGAATACCAAAATGGTAGTAAGTTATGATTTCGTCTTAAGTTAGTTCTGTGAATCGGGCCCCCCGTTTGGTTGTGCACACTCCAAAGTGTAAAGAGTTTGGTAGAATTTCTCAAAGGCCTGCGCCTTTCCCTCCTCTGTCTAGTGGGAAACACCCTCCTCATCCACAATGAGTTTGATATACTCTCTTTCCTGTTTGGCCCGTAGTTGACGCGCCAACAAGGACCCCACTTTGTTCCCGCTCTCATATCCCCTGGTTTGTAGGCGCAAGATGTATTTTTCCGCTCTATTAGTATAAATAGCCTGTAGTTTCCCCTTTAGGGCCGTGACTTTCCTCATTGTCTGAATGGAGGAGCTGGCCATATGGGCCTGCTCTGCAGACACTAAGTCCTGTTCTAACTGGAGACGTTCCTCGCGTTGCCGAGATCTTAATATAGTGGCCAACTCAATGCATTTAGCTCAGACCACTGCTTTTAGGGCGTCCCAGATTATTGAATGGGAAGTAGCCTCAGGGTAATTTTGCTCGAGGAATTCCTTAATAGTTGTCCTGAGGTCATCATGTAGAAGTCTATCCCTGCAGAGGAAGTTGGGGAAATACCATTGTGCATGCCGTGGGCGCGGGTTCGGCCAAGTGAGCGTCATTTCTAGGGGGCATGATCTGATAGGCAAATCGGGTGAAACTGTGTTTGCAGCACCGAAGGGAGTAGGGATTGGCTCATAAAAATGTGGTCAATACGGGAGTAGGTTCTGTGGGAGTGAGAGAAGAATGAGTAGTCACACACTGTTGGGTTAGCATCCCTCCATATATCCACAAACCCCATGAGCTGGAGATGTGACCTAAGCGCTTTACCAAAAACTCCTCCCGATGCTCTCTGTGAGTGTGTCATGTCCATACCCTGATCCCAGACGAGATTGAAGTCTCCCAAGAGCAGAATGTCTCCCTGTGCAAAATTCTCCAAAGTCAGAAGGAAAAAGAGGATGAAGTCCAGCTGCCCCGTGTTAGGTGCATGAAGGACTGCAAATGTGCATTGGCGGCCCCTAAGGTCCCCCTGAACCATAAGGAACCTCCCGCTTCTGTCCGTTTTAGTATCCTGAGCCGGGAAAGGGACCCCTAAATGGAACAACAGCGCCTCCCCATTTTGTTTCGAGGAATGTGAAGATCTAAATATGAGGAGATAAGCTTTATGGCGCAGCTGGTGTTCCTCAGACTTTTTAAGGTGCGTCTCTTGAAGAGCTGCCACTTGGACATTGTGATTAAGCAGGTATTTCCAAAAGCGCTGGCGCTTGTTAGGGTAATTTAAACCCTGAGCATTCTAAGTTATAATTCTGACCGCCATTGTCATCTAGGTGGGATTTTGCCCTCCTTTTGACCCCTCCTCCCCCTTCCCCCCAGCCCATAAACAATAGAAAAAGGGCACCATGACACCGAACTAAATTAACTAACCAGAACAAATACTTAAAACGAGTATGGAGAATCTCCCTCCTAGAGGGGAATCCTTTTACCAAGATACACTCGAGGAACGTCTCCATTTCCGATCCCCCAGCACTTATTTTAGCAAAAATCAAGGCAAGTGCTGTGTGACGTTTACAGCTAGATAGCAGTTAACATTTGGATTAAGACCCTTATAGTAGATATGCATATCAAAGAGCCCCAGTGTCAACCCAGGCATCCAGGAGAATGCAAGTCCTTCACCTCCATCACCCTCCAACTGGAACCCCCTTACCACAGTGGAGATAGATCAGTCCCCATGACCTCTCACAGCAGGTATAGTGTTCTCATGTGATGCCCGTGCCAAGCGCTGAGTTCAAGGCATCGTGTAGCATCTAGGCACCTGGGACCTTCACAGGGAAGGGAATTGCAAGTACTCCGCTCCATCCATCTCTCTATAGCTTCGGCAAGTTGCCCCCAAGGGAAGAGAAGGGGGGGCAGAGCCCCCTCATCTTTGCGACAAATCTGGTCATGGGTTCTTCCGGTCGATTGCACTCCTACTGGGACAAAGTTCATTTCCACTTGGCACCCATTGGTCAAAGGATTCAGTCTGGCGTTTTCGTGTTTCTCCTGCTCACTCTCCGCCACTGACCTCCACACCCTGGCGATCAAGGTGATTCCCCCCATCCGGGTCCGATGAGGCTGTAGAGAGCTCTAGACCAAGCAGATCCACCGCCGATTGTTTCACACAGTGGTGCTGCTTGTTGTGCCATTGAAAAGTGATCCCAAAGGGATAAGTCCACCTGCATCTGACTTTCTTCTCACGCAAATGCTCGGTGATCAGGCAGAACTGCTGGCGTCACATGAATGGGGCTTGAGCTACGTCTTGATAGAGCATACATGTGGCATTTTGGAAGGTGATCGTGTCGGTAACCCTTGCCTTCTGTAGGACCATTTCTTTGATCTTAAATGAGCTGAACTTTGCCAGGATGTCACGAGAGCGTTGGTTGTCCCCTGGGAGTTGCGGTCCAACTCTGTGGACTCTCTCCAACCAGACCTCAGGACAGTCCTCCCCCAGAGCCGAGGAGAAGAGGCCCACCATGAACGCCTTCAGGTCCGGGCCTTCACAATCCTCCACCAGACCCCGGACTCGTATGTTGCCGCAGCGGGAGCAATTTTTCAAGTCCTCACACTTGAGTAGCGTAGCCCGCAGCTGGCCAAGCAGTTCGGCGGTTCCTTCTTCCAGAGACTTAATCTTGGCAGACACCTCCTGTTGTTTCGCTTCAAGATCTAGGGTACGCGTACCCACCGAATCGACATCCACCTGTATGGATACTAGCTTCTCTCTCATCTCAGTGCGGAATGATTCAAAGGAGGCCTCCATGTCTGCTTTAATGTCTGCTTGTAGCTCCTGTTTGAACTCTCAAAGGGAAAACAGAAAGTCTCCCCTAATCAGCGTCACGGTTGCTGGCCATGGCGTCGCCTCTTCTTCTATCGTTCCTGATCCCGCAGAAGCAAAATAATTTGAGAATTTGTTGTTGGGGGTCTTTTTGGGTGGCACACGGGGACCCACTACCTGGTCAGTGCCCGGCCGTCCCCTCTCTCATGTAGAACCAGTGCGCACCCGTTGCCAGTGTGTGTGCACCCACCTGCGTCACTCTGCCAACCCAGGGGGCACTCTCAACTCCAAGCGCAAGGACAGTCCGGGCCACTCCAGGAACTCAGCTGGACGCCGCGCGAAGAGCAGAGTGAAAAACCAGTAGCCCAAGTGGTGCCACTGAATGTGTGCTGCAGGACGACTAAGCTTTCTGTTAGACCCCCGCAGCAGGGCCAAATCCCTCCAGGCAAGCGCCTCGTGCTGGACTTATATTCGAATGAGAGCCCACCCTGGTGGGCATTTTAGGGTCAGGCATTGAGCAACTTGCAATATTCCATGTGGGCTCATTCACATCACCTCTCGGCCTCAGTGCATCCTCCAGTCTCCCCACAACAGACCTTCTGGAGATTGTTGCTCCGCTGTGCTCCTCAGGAGGGGGGAAGCCCCTCAGCGCCCCCCCCTGAGCCACCGGAGGCTAGTGCAATCGTCAGGCCAGGTCCGCAACTGCCGGAGAGGGACCGGAGGCAGATTACCGCCCCAGGCCAACCGTCTACTTTCGGAGCTTCCACGAGGTTGGAGGGGCAGCTCTCAATACCGAGGAGACGCCACCAGACTCAGGGTCTCTGCCCCCGGCGGGACCCAACTGCTCCGCTTCGGCATTCCGCCAACTTCTGTGCCGCAACTCCGGGCTAGGACAGCCCCTCATCTCCATCAGTATCCTCCCAGGGGGGCAGAAAGGGAGCAGCCGCGTTGAGGTAAGCACCCCAACTGTGAAAATCGCCGGAGTCCCCGGGGCAATCCAGAAACAGAGGGCACAAGGGCTCAACCTTTGAACAGCGCAGAGCTCGGCGCCTGGGTGGCCACCATTTTCCCCTCCACAGATTCGCTCCTCTCTGCTCACCGGTGCCTTTCCACTGTTGCACCGGGAGTCAAAACCTCCTCAAGATAGAGCCCGTTCGTCATGACATCACTGGCAGCGCCGTGCCGCGCTCGTGTTGCCTTAACAGTTGCCTTGCTCCATAAATGCAGTAGGGCCTGGGAAGGAGCCGATCGGATTCACGTCCGATCGGCCATGTTGGTTGGCTACGTCCCTATCGGCACCTTATATTAAAATACTGGTAAATTTTGGATTCAAATGGTCTACATTTTGAAAAACCCTTGTTCTCCTACAGAAGGAGTGCCAATCTGAAAGGCTAATTGGTGCACACAAGACCACATAGTAAAACACAAGACAGAACACAGAGCCTATGGGGAAATACACCTGTGACAGGCCATACTAGATGTGGCTCGTGTGATGTGTGTAATTTGACAAGAGACACAAAAAGCATAAATACGGGACTGACATATCCGTGGGTGCAGACGATACACACAAATTGTAATTCAGAGAATGTCGTATACTTGATCGAATGCCCTTGTAAAATGCAATATATTGCTATGACAATCAGAAAAGTAAAAATACGCATCATGGAGCATAGAAGTAACATACGATGCCAGAAAACAAAGACCAAGTTCACCACACACTATCTGGAAAAACATCACTCAGTGGATGACATGTTCTGGACGGTGTTGGATAAACCTACTATTTACAACACCACACAAGACATCAAGAAACTGTTACTCCTGAGGGAACAGAAGTGGGTATACAGGCTTCACAGCCATGAAACAGGCTTAAAGGATGACATCCTGTGGAATTCACTGAACAGGTGACATTTACCAAATGCGCAATGTGAGTTTGACTTAAATATACTCTCGTAGATACCCTATGAAACAGTGTTATGCGATACAGCATGAGGCACTAAGTTACACCATGGTATACCTCATCATACATGTGTACATATGTATGCACCAACATTCGTGAAAAATGAGTGACCATTTAGGTACAATAAAATATGTGAAGAATAACAATTGATTATGGATTAACGATGATATACACCATGTTTAAATATGTACTTATGAATTTACCAATACCCATACTTAAGGGGTGGTCATCCAGGTATGTTACAATATGTGAGGTATAGAGTTAGTTCTATGTATGATCTCCGCTGTTTTTTTTCCAGAAAAATGTGATCTAAGTTGATCAAACACACACCATTTAAAGATGGCTCAGCAAAAATTCCAGAAACAGAATACCAGAGAGCATACACAACGCTCCAGACTACTCTGTTCATGGTTGAGCCTACCCACATAATCAGAGAAGGTCCCTTAAAGCAGAGGAGCGATGGGGTGAGACCACTAGCCACACGGCGCAAGGAGAGCGATGCCGGGCTGCGGCTCACCTTGATGGAGGAGTTGGGGTGGGAGGTAATTTTCCGCTTCGCACCCGTCCAGGCAGATGTGGTGATGTATCGCTTCCACAACATGAACTGCTTGTACAAGAGGGACTTTGAGAGAGTTTGAGCATATGGATAGAACATCTACCTATCGAAGTGGGGGTCTGCCCAGTTTTTAACCGGTTACACACGTCTAGTAAACACGGTTCACAAACCATGTCAACGAGTTTGACCATATGGTTTGAACGAGCCTGACCATATGGATAGATGAATAGAATATGTACCTATCGAGGTTGGGACTGTCCTTTTTTAAACCGGTTACACACGGCTAGTGAACGTGGTGTGCAAACTATGTTAATGTGCCCAACTTAAGATCATAGATGCATGAAACAGGAATAACAGGAAATACTTTTTGAAATTAACATTTTATTATTTCTACACAGTGTGTGACTACAAGGAGCCACTCCTACCCCCACGCCACTTACTGAGCACACTTACTGATGAAACTCGGTAAGTGGCTCACATGACAAAGGTCACTTAATGGGGCCTTGTGAGGATAAGGTCTCGGAACATTAATGATAATGGGTGTTTTGAACACAAAAAGGTGGTTACAAACCTGTGCAATAATGTTTTCAATAATAAATGATTTGCTAAAAAAGATTTGGGGGGACTTTTGGTCGATTTCATCAAAAGGAGTGGTTAGGGAAATACAATCTTTTGAGTCCCAGTGACTCTGCATGGGGGTGTAATATATGAGGGATTGTGTAGTGCCAGTGTATAACTTGAATAGACACTAGGGGATGTATATACCCAACGATTTTAAAGGACAGGTTGGTTCACAGTTTTGCTTACTTTGGTAATTCATACACCCACAGATACAACGGAAGTGTGTGTTACATATCCTTAATGGAAGAGAAGAATCTCCTTGATTAAACCTGCGCAATTAAGGTTGGACAGAAGGGGTTTGAAGGGGATCTAGAGGTCCTGGTGAAAGCCATGCAGACCTTCTATTAAAGGCTAAGGTAAATTGGCAGAAACATGTTCACGCACATGCAGTAAGGAGGGGTGAATGGGTATAAATAATCTTCTTTCACCACCATCCTATTCATTTTGAACCCAGGCCGGGTAATCAAGGAATATACCCGAGCTAGTTTTAAAAATCACTAACTGCTAATTTATTATTTTGTTGATCCCATTATTATTTCTATGTTTGTATTGTCTCCCCCTCCCCTTTGCTCCACCCCAGGTGTTGGTCTGCATGGGGGTGTTAGTGAGCAAGCCCGATGATGAAGCATGTCACAATTTGTGAGTGAGGTCAGTTTTTTCGCACTGAGCACATGCCACTTTCACTGGATTTTCAAGCCACATCCTCCATTCCTACCTCTCTTTTGTGTGGATAGTGATAGTTTGGGGAGGCTGGGGTAGGAAGTTGTCCTCTTCCCCCTTTGGAGTGTTAATTTTCCCTGCTTCAATTAACATATTTTGATAAATCACCTTCAAGATGTAGGAGTCACAGAATAGGCTATTTCACATGGATCACATTACAGTTGCACATCAATCCATTAGCAGTTCTAAGTGTCACATGTGTAACTCATATAGAAGTTACACATGGAATATAGGCATAGCAAGCCAAAAATTAATGTCTACAAGTATTGTGTCATGTCAGCACAGTGCAATTATCAAATTAACTTTGGGCAGATTGCAACACTTTTGACAGTTTTCCATGTAAACACAGCTTATCACACTGCCAATGACAATGACTGAATATTACTGCGGGACAGGTGGCTTATTATACCACCAGGCCAAGTAGAATAATTTTGTGGCCTCAATCTAAGTGATACTTGATACCTTTTGACAACGCTATTTCTTATTGTGTACATCGTGCTGGTGTCCACATCACACAAGGACAAGTCAGTCGATTCCTCCCTGATATCATCTTTCATATATTGTCCAGCTTAGATGCTGTTGTATTCTTCACCTGAATATATCTGCCCTTCTCAGATGTGGGTGAAGTCACATTTTCAGATATATGATTTACAGTGCTAAACCATGGTTTCATTTCCCCCACAATATTATTACCCCTTGTAACAACCATCAATACCATTGGGAATGTGTAACTTTCATATCCATGTACTTACCCCCTCTGCTACCACCTAACATCTACTTTGTTAGGCACTCACAAACATCTGTTGTCACCTACATATGGTGTGAAACATGGAATCTGCTTAAAATCAGACAGGATGTATTCTGTCACTCACTTGTACAAGGTCCAGTCAGACATGTTACATCAGTACACATAAGTCTACATTTTTCCAGGTGCTCCATTGGACAACAGATAACACCAGTGCTGTTTGTACAATTTTTCACACAGATCAATCTCTACTTACCAAGGACTGCCATTGCACATTGCCTGCTACCTGAATGTATTGCATGGCATGTCAGCATCAAGTTCACAAGCATCAAATAACACAAAAGTGGTGTTGTCTCAATACAGAGACCAGGGTAAACAATGGTATTTGGTATGAAATATGTTGAGTATCACAGAAATACGTAAAGGGTTTTTTCTTGAACATTGTGTTGTCACGTGCCCATCAAACAACGGAATAGCACTACTGGCAATACCCAGTCTGTTTTAGTCTTACATGTCCCTGATTCAAGAAACCTAACCATGCAACAACATCTATTGTTGCATATGCTACATGTAATACATTACATAGGTCTTGATTGTCTCAAAACCTCAAAGATCATAACACTGGATGCACTACGTGAACATGCATTTTATTTTACGAAGTTCAACAGGGCACATACTCACCTCCTCCTTGCTGCTGTCTGGCTCTCAACTGCCCATCGAGGTTGGGATAGGCCACCGCCAGAATGCGACGCATTAGGGAGGTCTGGGTGCGTCGTGTGCCCCTCCTGCCTGGAGGTGCCAGGCCCAGCTGGGCTTCAGCAATCTTGGCCCAGCCTCTAAGGTCCTGCCACAGGTTTCGGCAGTGGCCACTGCGCCGACATGTGATCCCCAGGGAATCCCCAGGGAACGCACTTTCCGGGCGAGGGTCCTCCACAGGAAAAACCTTCTGATGGGCATTGACCTGTAAGGATGACATGGCATCAGACACTTAAGACACATGCATGATGTACATATCCAGGTACTTCGTCAGGTAGGTCATGAATAGCTAGCTTAACCAATATCCAAGTTAGCAGGCTAGAATTCTCAACACTGCACCTGTTTTCAATTATGCAACATTTACATATTTAATAAGACATTTTCATTTCCTGTTGACACCACTCTCTAACCTGACCTTGCCCTAAGTGACTATGAAACACCACTCACTACACTGTGGATGGGAGAACAACACAGGTGGTATGAGTCTCATAACTGCTAACCTCAGCACACCTATGTCTTCTGCGGAAGGAAACAGCAGCATTTTGGCCCTAGACATAAACACCTAACTAGTATGGTTATTTACCAATGATTACACTGTGTCAATAAAACATTGCTCCCAAGCAACAACAGAGTAAACTCTACCCCTATAATTAAGAGATGTACAGTGTATCATACATAAAATAAGCAGAGAATGACACCCAAATCGGATTAAGGTAATATGGCATACAAACACTTGAAAACACCAAACTAAATAATACAACTCTTTTTTTATTTCATTTGTTAATATCACTTTTTATAATACATAAATAGAATTTGTTGAATTTTTATACAAAAATAATCACAATAAATGAATCACAAAGTGCATTATAACAAAAAATAAATAAATAAAGGTGTTAAACACACAAAAAGGAATATGCCACAGAATGGAGGACAAAAACAGGTTCCCAATCAGGGGAGAAAGGAGAAGGAATGTTTTTGATCAAAACTACATACACTCAGATTCAAACAGCTCACATTCATACAACATTACATAATTCATTCAACAAAAGACCAAAGACTCTCGTGGTCCCAACTCAAAGCAGTAGCATCGGTAATCCCACGATATTCTGATGGTTATTCAGGATAAATGTCGAAACACTTATCTAGAGTACATAATCAATGGGAATGGAGAGGGCCTAACTAACAACGCCGACGCGCGTTTCGGTGAGACAACTCCAACTCAGGAGTACCACCTTCTTCAGGGCGTAAGAAACAAACCCCCACAAAATGGGACCTGTTGAAAAATGAGAATAAACATAGACATAAAAATAAAATAAGACAAAGAGATAAATCAGGAATATATACAGAGACACAAAAATCATCATAACAAACAAAATGTATGCCATATAACGACCAAAAGTGATAAACTCCAACATGAGTGTCAGACCCTTAAGGGTAAATGGATACACTTATCTATTTAATACCATTTGATTTAGAAAATGATAAACAGGCACCAGAGCAGCAATTGAAAGAGTGAAGGACGGGTGAAAAAAAAAAAAAAAATTGGAAGAAAAAATTAAAAGATAAAAAAAGGAGAAAACAATGAAAAGGACGAATCCAAAGGCCTCTATCTAAACTTTATATAAGAACTATGCAAACTGATGAACAGACATAAACGGGCGTAGGGATATATATACACATAGGAGCTTACCTGCGTTGGAATTGAAAAAGAACAAGGATGTTCCGTGCAAAAATGTTCTAAGCCAAATTTCACTAAAAATAAAAAACAAAAAATGAAAGAAATAAGCACCCGTTGCTCGATATCCGTACGGCATGAGTCAGAGGATGCTGAACTAAAAACGAAGAGATAAGTGCATTTGAACTAAACATTTCTGTCGGTATAGCAGCACAAGAAGTGCAGAAAAAAGAATAAAAGAATAAAAAAGGAATTACCTAGATTCCACAGGAGCTAAAGGTTCTAGGAGTAGATCAATCAGGCAGATATTGACAGGAAATGGATTAAACGCTGTCCCCACTTCTCCTATTTTTCTGTCCTATTTTCGGTTTGGTAAAAGGTGAACAAATCCAAAAAGAAGCCCTTCTGGGATCTAGAAAAAGGAAAAGGAAACCAGAAAACGAAGATTTAAATATGAATGCAAAACCGCTGTAGGTTCTTAATTGGGTGGAGTAGTGTTGATTCAACATCAAGGGCAAGTCTCACAAAAAACGATGAGGGAATCAAGCAATTCACTAAAGAATGACTTTGCGTTCGTAATCAGACACAAAGCTGATGCATTCAGGGGATTCCTAACTGTAAACCGATAGAGATAAGCCTGATGAAAGAAAAACAGATCACCTGAGCCCAGATAACTGTTCCACGAGCCCGCTTAGAAAGGCAAACAATCGCAGGATACAAACAGCGTTTTCAAGGTAGCAGGGTCATAAAGGTCCACGAGCCCGCTTCGAAAGGCAAACAGTCGCAGGATACAAGCGGCGTTTTCAAGATAGCAGGGCCATAAATGTCATTTAACTGAAAAATTTAAACAAGGGGAGAAGGGAAAACAAAAATAAATCAAAACCAAACATTCCAGACTAATGCGCGAAAAGAGCAGTCGAGCTATAAATGTAAAGCTAACTCAGAGGGCCAGACTCGAAAAACCCCTCTCCACATAAACACACAGAAAATACCTTGATGATAAGGTTCAGTGTCGGAGCTCAATCGGCCGTAATCCAAATAGCGCGAATCCCACAAGAATGGTTGCGAGGGAGACTCTATCGCCAAAGCCGAATTTGAGTTCTCCAGGTAGGCCCCTCCCATATCGTTAGCGAATCAAGGTAGAGGGCGTAACAGACTGGGCCCGTAAGAAAAGCAAATATACCGATGGCGAAACAAATAAACGAACTGATAAAAAGAGAAGAGAGAGAAGTCTATTGGTATAGACAAGCCTAAGTGATTTAACTCGACAAGCATGTACCGATGGATCCAAGGAACAAAATCAAAAACATATAACTAGTAAACAATAAAACAGAAAAGGCTGATGGAAAACAATAAACAGGGACCAGAATCGCGGACCAATAAACAGAGAGGTCAAAAACATGAATAAAAAATACTAAATTAAAGAAGACGATGCCGAAGTAAGACATATAATCGAAATCGAAGAAATCAAAAAAGAAGATATAAAAGGGGAATTGATGAGAGAAAATGTAGATAAATAATAAATATGAAATCATAAACTGAAAAGGTCATATACAGAATATGAAATCAGAGATAACAAAAATTCTTATAGAATAGCATTTTCCCATGGAAGGGATTCGTTAAGGCCTTTGTTCTTAGAATCAAGGACAAAAATCCAGAAAACTTCGCGTTTTTTACGCAAGTTGTCCGGGTTGGTGCCTTTTTGAAACTGTATTTTTTCCAAAATAGTCCATCTTAGGTCTTCCTCCTTGTGATCCTTTTCTGCCCAGTGGCCCACCAGAGGAGCCGCATGCTTGAGCCGTCTGATGTTGGATTTGTGCTCACCAATACGAATCCTAACCTCTCTCGAGGTTTCGCCGACATAGGTAAGCGGGCAGGGACATTAGATGGCATAGATACAATTGGATGTCCTGCAGTTGGTCATCTCTTTGAGGACAGCAGTGAAGCCATTCACGCAGAAAGAAATGTCAACTATGGCATTGGCACAGGCATGGCATGTGCCACATTTGTGGTTGCCCCTCACCGGGGATGTTCCTTCAATCGACTTCTGTAGCCAATGTTTCTGGTCAGAGATCTTCGCTTTGAGCAGTAAGTTTCTAAGGTTCTTATTTCTGCGGAAGGCAAAAACTGGTTTGGGCAGGGCCAATGATTGTTCACCCAGATTCAAAAGGTGCCACTCAGAGTTTACAATCTGTCTGATCTTATTATTGAAAGGAGAATGTCTGGTGACACAGACAAGTTTATCCTTCGATTCCTGACATTTACTCTGAAACATGGAGTCTCGATTGTAGAAACGTGCTCTTTTCATCGCGTTCCTGACCAGCCTTGTGGGATACCCTCTATCAATGAATTTCTGTTTCATGGTCTCTGCATTGTGGAGATAATCCTTGATGGAGGTACAATTTCTGCGTAAACGCAGAAACTGACTGAAAGGAATTCCATCCTTCTGGCTTCTAGGATGGAAACTTTCGAAGTGAAGAAGGGTATTTCTAGCAGTCGGTTTTGTGTAGAGGGACACCGAAAGCTTGAATTCATGGTGACCCACCCAGACATCAAGGAATTCAAGCTTTGTAGTGTTAAAATGGGCAGTGAACCTGATGTTGCAGTCGGCCGCATTAAGCCATTCAATGTACTCCTTTAAGGAGTCCTGGTCTCCCGTCCAAATGAAAAAAACATCGTCAATGTAGCGCGACCAATGTCGCACATTCTCAAAAAATGGTGCAACCTCATTGAAGATGTTAGATTTCTCATAGTCGCCCATGTATAGGCAAGCAATGCTCGGTGCGCAGGCTGCCCCCATGCTAACACCTTGCACTTGCTGATATATCTGCCCGTCAAATTCAAAGAAATTCTCTTCCAAGACAATTTCTAAGCTTTTGATCATAAAGGTCTTATTGGATAGAGATAGATCAGAGTGGATGATGTTGCTAACTACTCTACATGCCTCTGTCTGGGGAATATTAGAGTACAAAGATTCAACATCAAGAGTTACTATGATCTCCCGCTCGTAGTTGTAATCAAGCCCCTCAATTTTTGAAATAAAATGTCCTGTGTCTTTCACGTAAGATGACAGGTTGCCCACCAGGGGCTGAAGGAACTTATCAAGATATTTGGATAGAGGCTCCGTGGCGGAACCAATCGTAGAGACGATCGGTCTTAGCGGTGGATCAAATTGATCTTTATGAGTCTTAGGTAGACCGTAGATGATAGGGATACGGGTATGCGTAGGTGTAAGAAAGAGGGCTTCAGACATACAAATGTTGCCCCTCTTTACTCCTCGTTCTACCTCCTGCAGGATACGTCTTTTGATCCTAGGTTCAGGATTAAGCATAATTTTACAGTAATGCCTAGGAGAACCCAGTAACTCAAGCATCTTTTCCTTGTGTCTTTTGGTGTCAAAAAGGACAATGCCACCGCCCTTGTCACACGGTTTGATGGTAAGACTGTTGTCATTTTTAAGGGACATAAGGGCAGAGTTTTCCTTCCTGGAGGTGTTAAAGGGAGGAGCAGGAACAAACTTAATGGATTTCTCAATTTTTCTGATGACAGCTTTCTCAAAGAGGTGAACTTCCGTGCCTAACACATCCAAACCTGGGGTGAAGCTCGAGGGGGGTTTTAATCCCGATCGATTTTCATCGTGATTGTTCGAGCATTTATCCAGATAGAACTTTTTTAACGTTATCTTACAGAAAAAGGCATGTATGTCTTGAAAAAGTTCAAATTTGTTTATCCTTGTGGATGGAACAAATGATAAACCCTTCGTGAGGAGTGTGACAGCGGTATGGTCCATAGTGTGTGTGGATAAATTGAATATAGGGATGGTGTTCAGGTTCT
Organism: Triturus cristatus; assembly: GCF_964204655.1. Classification (NCBI taxonomy): domain Eukaryota; kingdom Metazoa; phylum Chordata; class Amphibia; order Caudata; family Salamandridae; genus Triturus; species Triturus cristatus. Next base: position 471,063,103 of record NC_140582.1, on the reverse strand, counting down.
CCAATACTGTTGTTGGCGGGTTTGGATGTACCTTTGAGGTTGTACTGGGTCCTGATATTGGCCCCTCTGATGAAAGCCCTGGGATCGATTCTGGAAACGATTTTGGTATCTTGGGCGATAATTGCCACGGCGGTTTCCTAAAAAACGATTCTCTGGACCAGACCGTTCAGAGATGTGTCCCTGTGGTGGATTACTATATGGGGAACCCTCGCTGTCCGAATCCGTTGTATCCGAAAAAGTAATGACCCGTTTATTGCCCCAGTTAGAGTGGTTAGTATTGGGGGGGCCTGCGCTATTATAGGTATAGAAATTCTCTCCCAAAAATGGATAAACACGTTCTTGAGAGAAATTCCTAATATCTTTCCGGAGTTTATCTGTCTTCCTCTTTAATAGGTACTCACTGAAGGAATCAAGTTCAGAGGCAATATCGTCTAGTTTCTTTTTACACTCGTCGATGGAATTGGATTGTTTTAATTTGTCTACTAGGTCCTGGATTTCCTTATTCAGGAGTTGAATGACCTCTCTAGCTGTTTCAATAATGAGGATCATCCAATCCCTAGAGCATCTATTCGAAATCAGTGCCCATTTCTCTAAGAACTTTCTAATATCAACGAAAAGGCCCGGTACGTTCCTCACACGGAGACCAATAGGGATTGTTCCCGCCCTCAGATACTCAAGCATGAAATTTGCATGTGAGTCAGTCCGATTGGTCTTCTTTTTCAAATTAAACAATTTAGACCAATCATCATTGAGGTCCTTCGACAGGGTAAAGGGACGATCACTATCAGCGGTCTGACCTAAAAGGCGTGCAAAATCTTCATCGATGAACCCGAATGTTTTAATGCTATCCATGGGCAAAATAAATCAAAAAGAACAGAGCAATAAAAAGACAATGAAAAAACAAACAAAGAAAATAATTACAAGACAAAGAAATGCTGAGTGCCTGGAGAACAACCTTCAAAAATGAAAACAAAAAGCACCCTACGGCACAAGGCCGGGAAAATGCAGCCAAAGAACAAAGGGCAACCCCTAATAGCGTAATATGGGTAGAGAAAAAGGGGAACAATGAAACCAAGCAACAACAGAGTAAACTCTACCCCTATAATTAAGAGATGTACAGTGTATCATACATAAAATAAGCAGAGAATGACACCCAAATCGGATTAAGGTAATATGGCATACAAACACTTGAAAACACCAAACTAAATAATACAACTCTTTTTTTATTTCATTTGTTAATATCACTTTTTATAATACATAAATAGAATTTGTTGAATTTTTATACAAAAATAATCACAATAAATGAATCACAAAGTGCATTATAACAAAAAATAAATAAATAAAGGTGTTAAACACACACAATAAATATCTGGAATTTATACAAAAAGGAATATGCCAATGAATGGAGGACAAAAACAGGTTCCCAATCAGGGGAGAAAGGAGAAGGAATGTTTTTGATCAAAACTACATACACTCAGATTCAAACAGCTCACATTCATACAACATTACATAATTCATTCAACAAAAGACCAAAGAGTTTGGTGTTTTCAAGTGTTTGTATGCCATATTACCTTAATCCGATTTGGGTGTCATTCTCTGCTTATTTTATGTATGATACACTGTACATCTCTTAATTATAGGGGTAGAGTTTACTCTGTTGTTGCTTGGTTTCATTGTTCCCCTTTTTCTCTACCCATATTACGCTATTAGGGGTTGCCCTTTGTTCTTTGGCTGCAATAAAACATTGCTCAACATGATCTACTCATGGCCTAAATAGATATTATAACCCATACACCTGGTAGCCTTCCTACATCTGACATGACCACTGTTGAGCACTGTTATTTGCTATGTGAGTGCTTGTGAAATAACAGACACAACGCTAATATTGCATATGCAAATGACATTTCACATTCACCATTAGAGTTTGACTCCACAAGTAAATGTATTTTGAAATATGACAAAAAACAAGGCATCATTATGCCAAACTGATGTGTACATGCCTAACTAATACACTGTACGATGTTTGTGGTTGATGATGAGGTATTCACATGAGAACAGTGATATAAAGTCCAGAACAGTACTGACACACATACAGCAGTGAGCTAGTCTATCACATTTACAAACACACTTTTAAACAATTGGCTACAGATTTGTGTCTCATTGCAACAATCAGTCCTATGAGCATGGTTTGCTGATATTTAAAATATGTATTCTGTCAGAATTGTTCTCACCTGCTCCTCTGATGCGCCATACAGCTGCCTGTACAGGGGAAGAACTGTGTCAACCACCATCTTCAACTCCTCTGGTGTGAAGGCAGGGGCCCTGCTCCCTGTACAGTGAGACATTGATGCTCCCAGAGGATGTGAACAGCAGCAGAGAGATGAGGAGGTCTGTAGAAGTGCCGTTTCTGAAGGCAAGTGATTTGTACTGAAAAACGCAAGACTCATACCAAGACCATCATAGGCAGACTTCTCTGTGGGTGGTTAAAGGGATAGGTCTGCGTTGGTCACATTTTCTGAAGTCGTCCAATGGCTTCAATTGCTGCTGACACTCTGCCTACCACATGGTTCAAAACAGCCAGTGGTCCGCAAGTAAGATTGTTACATTTGTAATGGAATTTTACCACGTCGGTCTTCACTGCGGGCAGACACAATCAGCGAGCTGCAACTGTCACCATAGTAAGTTACAGCCTATGGCTCTGTCTGCCTTGGTTCTGAACCGCATACAGCAACTTTTAAATAAAGGTTCGGTTGGTGCAAAAAAACTTGCCAATGTTGTTGTTTTGTACTACACTATAGATTAAACAAAACCATTTAAAATATGGTCCAAGGGATATATATTTTAAAGACCCACACCTGATTTTATCCCCAGCACCAACTGAATGTATAACACACGAAACACAGGGGGTCTAACAGCCAAATTTGAGAGGCTACACTGTCGATACTGAGTCAACAAGATCTCAAAATGTCTTTATCGCACACACATAACGTATTAATAAAGATAAAGAAGGAAAAAAGGCTAACACTACATGCATAGAGGAGACCGGTACATCATCGATTATTCGTAAAATGGCTGATTAATCCACAACAGATTGTAAAGGGTTTCCATCAAATTAGACTCAATGATCAGTCCTATCATTTGGCCAAACCCATGTGCAAATGAGGCTGGTCCCCTGATCAGTGGGACACTCAGACCTCACCTCACCTGGAGGTCCCCCAAGTCTCAGATGGGAGCTTGAGGTACCGACGGAAAGTGCGGGCCTCTTAGTACCTGAGCAGTGTCCAGGTGAGGTGAGGTCTATTGCCCTTCCACAAAGGAATTCACAGTAATCATTGTGAATCGGAGGGTTAATGTCCATGGTTGTTACAGGTTGTACCGTTTCAAACCAGTTGTATTATAATTTGTTTTTGGTGATGGTGGTGAATTCTATATTTCACTATTAGGAGTGCAACTATTATACGAGCAGAGGCCCTGACGAATGCCAAGGGATTAAATACCCGTTAGGCAGAAACATGTTGGCCCTTATGTAGACAGATAATTGTCACTGTCTTCTTTTGCACTGTTCTATTTTTTAATTAGGAGGCGTGTCCAGTCCGTAGAATAAAGTATTTAGAAGGAGGACATTCCATCCTATTTTAAATCACTTTTTTGTTTGTTGCACTATTTCTTCTTACTTTACCATCAAAAGATCAGTCATCATGGACGGTTTGTGTATTTGGTGGACCAAATCCTGATACAACAATAAGGTGCGGAGCTGAGTGTCCCACTGATCAGGGGACCAGCCTCATTTGCACATGGGTTTGGCCAAATGATAGGACTGATCATTGAGTCTAATTTGATGGAAACCCTTTACAATCTGTTGTGGATTAATCAGCCATTTTACGAATAATCGATGATGTACCGGTCTCCTATATGCATGTAGTGTTAGCCTTTTTTCCTTCTTTATCTTTATTAATACGTTATGTGTGTGCGATAAAGATAGCAGGGGAGTCGACGGGTTCAGGTTACGCACCTGCGTTGCTACGAGAGGTACATACCTGATAATGATTTTAGCAGCCTACACAGCAACCCTGCACTCTTTCCTACTCCCTGCTGACGAGAGGCAACTACCTCGAAACACGTGTCCAGGGATGGCTAACACTATTCACACTTGCACTCACGACACGAGCATAGGTGTATCCGCCGACGCTAACTACAGGGACCACAGTTCTTTGGGGTAACACGCAGGTAGGTCAGCAGTGTGCGACCATTTGGATTCAATACCCGGGAGAGGTTGCCCTGGGCATCAGTGGCACCAGCTATTTACCGACATGGATCAACATGTCCCCTCCCACCACCCTACCCCAAAGGGACGGCACTGTTTGTGCCTGCACAGTCGAACATGATGCTCCTTCCTTATTGACTTGGTTTGTATCCATCAACTCCAGAGTGGACTGTGTTGCTCTGTTGATGTTGTTGCCCATGGTTGATGGTGTATCTGTTGTGGTAGGGGTCAGCTGTGCTTCTTGTACCTGAGATGGAAGAGGTCGCCGTGGATACTGCTGGAAGAACTGGTGTCACCTGCCAAGCTAAATCTGATGGGCCAGGTTCCTCCTCCTTGTAAAAGGGTACAGGAGAGTCTTCTTTGCCGGGGAGCGCATTCAGGATTGGAGTCTGAGCCTGGCTGGTTTCTTCAGTCTGCATGGAGGTGTTCCCAGATCGCCCTGTCGGTGCAGATTTTTTTATTTATTATATTTTATTTTATTTAATGCCTTTTTATATAGCGCGGACTTTACTCGAAGGTGTCAGTGCGCTTCACAACAGGAGCAGTATTGATACATAAGGAGAAAAATTACAAGTGAGCATTTTACAAAATTAAACGGTACGTTACATGAGGCAATAGTGACAATTGTGCAAGTATCAAGAGCAAACAGAATACAAGAGGTAGCAAACGATACGTTACAAAAGGAAAAAGTGATGTGTGCAGGTTAAAAGAGCATACAAAGTACACGTAGAGGTAAAAAAAATTGCAATAAATGGCAGACACAGTCAATTATGTGATTATACATTGTACCTCAACTGTTACACATTAAGTAAATACCTGGATCCCAAAACAGTTTAGATGGCTATCCCCATGATGTTAGCCTTTATTTGGCATAAACAATGCAACTTAACCATGATGTGGATTATGACCTTGCTTCACCTCTGTGCTGTTTTTACATGTCTACTGACATTGACTTGTACCTAGAACTCTGTAGATGAGACTTGAGGATTACTGAGCTACACATCTAAATAATTGGCATCTCATATATACTCATCAATTGGACATGTTATTTGTTGTTATTCATGTGTGCTGTGCATGGTCTATGTATCACCACACACATTGAAGTAACAGGCTAACCCCAAACTGTTTGTGTATTTTCCAGTCAAATGTAGTCATGGTGTGAGTGATGTGCTCATTCTTTCCTACTCAAGAAACTGGGGTACATCAGCCTAAGTAGGCTTACGTGTATGTGCATAGCATTGTGTATACATAGCTCAGTGATTTTTAACTTACACTCTATAGTACAATGTGAGGTAAATGGTTTTTGAGGTACATTACAAGTGACTTTTTCTGTGAGCTTGAGTTAGAAGGCCTGAAGGGAGTTGTGGCCATTTCAGACACTCCTCCCCATCACTTGACCAATGGCTTCCTGCCTGTGAGGGGGAGTTAAGTAGAGAGATCGCTGACCCAGGTGACTATAATTTGGAGTACAAGGCCTGATGGAAGTTGTGGCCCTTTCAAACACTCTACCCCCCCTACTTAACTAATGGCTTCCTGCCAGTGAGGGGGAGTGAAGTAGAGAGATGGCCAACCCAGGTGCCTAAAGTTTGGAGTACAAGGCCTGATGAGTGTTGTAGTCATTTCAAACACTCCTCCCCCCCACTTGACCAATAACTTCCTGCCAGTGAGGGGGTAGGTGTAGTAGCAAGATGGCTGAGCAATGTGCCTGTAGTTTGGAGTACTAGCCTGATGGGATGTTAGGTCATTTCTAACACTCCCCCCTACTTGACCCATGACTTCCTGCCAGTGAGGGGAGTATAATAGCAAGATGGCTGACAGAGGTGGCTGTAGTTTAAAGTACAAGGCCTGATGGGATGTGTGGTCAGGGCAATGTGGCTTCCTACCAACCAGCATACCCAGCCCACCTAGGCCTATTACTTCCTGCCAGTGATGGGAAGTTGCAAGGACAGATGGCTGACACAAGAGGCTGAAGGTTCTCAGGTGGAGTCTGAGTGACTGATGGTAGGTGAGGTACTTTCTTTTTGGGAGATCTAATTACTTGATGAAGTGGTTGGCATTACATACCTGGGAACTACTTACTCTAGTTAAGGGCCATTTTTTGGAAATGTTGACAGATTTTGTTGGTGCCATGATGAGTTCATGGGTATACACTGACAGCCTACATGTAGACATTAGTAAATGTGTTTTTTTATGTGCTCAGTGCAGGTATACTGGGTGGTTACACATCTACAATACTTTGGCTACTGCTTCATTTGAAACAAACATATTTACAAAAATTAGACAATTGCTGTTATGTGAGCTAAGGTGTCATGAATGACTTGTGACCAATGTTTGGTGGTCATTTACCAGACTCCATTGCTTCAGGTATTCCAAACAAGCTTGCTGGCACTAGATGGTGGTTTCTGTTGGCTATGACCTTGACCCTCCTCCTGACATCGTACTACCTCATCCTGATATCCTCCATTGTATGCAGGGTGCTGGCTACTGTGTTCACCTTGTTAACTATCCTGTCTCATATCAGGTTTTTCTGGGTGATGGATGTTTGTTGGACTTGGGTCCCAAATAACTGTGGCTCAACTCTGAGGATTTCATCCACAAGCACTTTCAACTCCTCATCTGAAAAACGTGACTGCCTCTTTTTGATCATTGTGAATTAGTGAGTGTGAGTGAGAGTGTTATATTGAAAGGGTGTACAAGACAAGAAAGAACCAAAAAAAATGTGAAACGTGCAGTGAGTGATACAATTGCAGTACGTAAAAGTGAGAAGGGCTGGCTGCACTGTAATTGGAAACAGCAATGTGCTCCATCAGACTCTGGAGGATTGTGATAGCAAAGGATCATGGTATGGTAAGGTTTTTTTTATAGGTGAATTGGTAGGTGTGTCTACTCTGAATTGACATCAGCTGTGTAGTTTTGTGAAGGCATACTATGGTTGGTGTTGTGTTAGTTGGCATCGGTTTCTCTGACTTGCACTTGCCATGGGGCAGACAAGCTGCCATGGAACCGCAACTGTGTCGGATTCATCATAATCGGTTCAGCGGTACAATCCATGCATTTGCAGATTTGGAATCACTACAGAACAGCCTTTCTGACCGACGCGGTCGTGTAGGACTCGTTTCCGACAGGTGTGGTCGTGTCGGGCTCTTCTGACACCAGCGCGGTTGGAAAATTGCCTGATATACATCATAATACAGAAGTCAGAGAGCTGACGATTTAGTTAGTCGGAATCTCACTGCGGCCTTGTCAGTCAGACGGTCATTCCGACTCTTTGTGTTTAAAGCCCTTTGTGGCTTTTTTTATCTTCAGATAATTTGCTTTTGCATACAAACAAGACAATTGATAAAAAAAGGAGAACTCTCCAAAATCCAGTATTAGACATTCCACCGATGTGATGTTAAATATCCTTTTTCTTTAATATGATTTTTGATTATGAAAGTCAGAATTTACAACATAATACATAATTAGAAATATAGAAGAAATACATATATTATATAGGGGATAAAATACCCCCTGTCATACTTTATAGTGATATTAAAAGTCACCAAGGAGTTCCAAGACCAGATAGAGGAAAGGTTGAGTTCCTTTATAAGTTTAAGGATCTCCGAGGTGACTTGCAGTATCCTTGTTACGTATGGCAAGGGGTACTTTTAATACATGGTTACACCATCACCTTTTCCACAAACCACTGAAAACCTTGGAGCATAGCTCTTTCATATGAAAGAGAGGATGTTTGCAAACATGAAGACTAAAAATAGGTAGAATCTCTAGTGCAAAATTAAACAAATCAAAAAGTTGTTAGGTAGTTATTGAAGAATGATATTAGAAGTCCGTTAAAAAAAAGTAAAGTGCAGCAGAAATACGCTGAAAGATTCTAACTTTTCTATAATTTCCCAGGGAGTGCAAACAATATACATGATACCATAAATCCTTTCTGCTTGGCACTGTAAAGTTAAAAAAAAAAAAACAGAGCAGAAGAATGAAAATCAATGTTTTCTTTTTGCTGTTTAAACAACTGCTTTAATTCTAACCTGCCCTTCCCCCTCGGCTGCTGCCTCTGGCTGCAGGCATTGAGACATCAGGAGTCAACTGTAATAAATTATTACAGATGCGTGCTGATATAATTTCTTTATAATTCTTTATAATTGCTGACTGTTTGCGCCACAAGTCACCAATAATGAAGAAATTAGAGACAGTTTTTACACTTGAATTGCAGAATTACATGTATTCTAACAACATGGTATTATGTTTATATATTGATTATGATACCATGATATTATACCATGAAACTTCATATTTATACAAAAAAGGAAAAGAAGACAAATGCGTAAAGACAAAAGAATAGAAATTCTGTGATGGTTAAATAAAAAAAAAAATTACATCAACAAACATTTAACAAGCCGATCCTTCATATTTAGCTATTAATCTATATGCAATAATACATAGTCCACTCCTCAAACTGTCCCCAAGTCTCCTGGCCTCTTTTGCTACTTCTTTGTCTTTTTAGTTTACACAGAGAATTTTCAATATATAAACACTCTATATCTTGTCCATCATTGACCTACAGATGGAGGATCACCCAAGAAGAGGCAATGTTTATTCTAGCAATAACGATCACAGCAAATATAGCTTTATGATTTTGCTTGAGGCCATGTTGTTTATTATCAATGCCTAATTTAGCAACTTGGTGAGAAAAGTGAATGTGATTTTGCTGTATACTAGAAAACACATGAAAAATAGAGTCCCAATAGCATATTAATCCAGGGCAGACTATGACTATGAAACGACTACAGTCCGAATCGCTTAAGGGAATTACACCAAATGTGGTAGAAAGCTAGATGTGGGTCCATAAAGTATGCTTTTTGTGATTTGGGGTAAATCCGTTCAGTAGTTTTAGATATTTACGTTTTAAAAATATAGATATCTGGGAGCACAACAGCTTACTGAGACCCTACTGAAATTTGATTGGCTGCCAACACTCCAACCAGGAAGTGTTGGCAGTCCTCTTGGAACTCGGTTTAACCGAGTCCCACAAAAAAAGTTAAAAAAAGAGAAAAGGGGACAGGGTAGAAACACCATGACCCCAGAGGCGTCTACATAGTATTTGTAATTGTATTTGATGTTGTGCTAAAAAGGCTGAATGGATTTACATAAAATTTGACAGGATTATACATTATGGCGCAGAGATGATGCTTTTTGCGTACTGCAGTTAGGTTGGGTAAATATTTTTAAAATGTATACGGTATTTAAACTTAGTGATATCTGTCACCACAGTACTTTAGAGGAATTTCACGTTTTGTGAAACTATCATAGTACGTGGCCGTAAAACTTATTTAAAAATGTATAATATAAATACATACATTTCCCTACCTATAACCACTTTCATAAAGAGGTACTAGATAGGGACCTACTACTTTCCTATACCTAAGGCCCTAACACTGAACACAGCCAAAGTGTAGTAAAAACAATAAGGCTGCCTTTTTTTTTCTCTGAAAACAGCAATTACCCAATTATATACTGGCTTGTCATTGCCATGTACCAAGGTATACTACAAAGTTATTACGGTATACCTTGGCCCAAACTATACCTATTGCCTAGCTGTATTAGTAGTACCCTTGCATCACCCATGATGTCGCATGGGCAATTCACTACTTAAATCAGATTTACAAAGGAACACAAGGCCACCATGCATGACCCTGCACTGATTGGTAAATCTAGATAACAGCAAGGCAGCGCAATTCGCTGTTTTGCATTACTCTGCGGACCATCATTTACATTTCTGCTAAATTTCACATCATCCGTATGCCACACCACTGTATTCCAGACTACGCCATTCTATCAATGCCTCTTCACTGTATGAGACTCCACTCTACGCCACTCCAATCTACGCTAATGCACTATATGAAACACCATTGTACGCCACTCCAGTCTATGTCACTCCACTGTATGCCACTCCATTGGACTTTACTCCACTAAACGCTAGTCCACTCCATGCCATTCTACTGTATGCCACTCCACTCTACTCTTTTCTACTGTATGCCACTCCACTCTACAACATTCCACTGTAAGCTGGTCCACTGTATACCACTCTACTGTACACTACTCCACTCTATGCCATGCCAGTGTATGGTAGGCCTGGGTGGTGAACTCCACTCTGTTCGTGGAGTTTTCAGCACTCCACACTCTGAGGAGTGCAGAAAACACCTGCTCCGCGTAGTGCAGCAGAGTTTTTTCCCCGCTCGCGCTCGCCAGTGGTAAGTTGGCAAGCAAGCTGCCGCTCGGGTAGAATATCAACCCAAGCGGCAGGAAGATCAGCACGAATGGCAGTTCAGGCCACACTCTGCCGCTTGCAGAACTCCATAGAGTTTATTTGTCACTTCGTGGAGTTCCGCGTAGCAGAATTCCGCGAACTCCACCCAGGTCTAGTGTATGGCACTCCACTCAATGCCACTTCATTCTATGCTATTCGATTGGACCCCACTCCAATGTACACCACTCCACTGTATGCTTTTACACTATAGCACATGTCACTGTACATTACTCCAATCTACACCACTCCATTAAGTGCCCCTCCACTGTACGCTACTTCACTAAACACTATTACACTCTATGCCACTCCACTGTAACACTCCACTCTACACCACACCACTCCACGCTATTACACTGTACACATCTCCACTCTATGCCAGTCCACTCTTTGCTATTACACTGTATGCAACTCCCCTCCATGCCTCTTCAGTGTATGTCACTCCACTGTATGCCACTCCACTACATGCTACGCCAGTATATGCTATTCTACTCTTTGCCAATCAACTAAATGCCACTTCTCTCTATACTGTATGCCCGTACACTGTATGCTACTCCACTCTGCACCACTCCAGTGTATGCCACTCCAGTGTACCCCACTCCTTTCTATGCTATTACATTGGATGCCACTTCATTGTATGCTATTAGACCCTACCCCAGTCCTGTGTACGCCATTCCAGTCTAATCCATTTCACTGTACACCACTGCACTGTACGCTACTCCAATGAATGCCACTCCACTATGCGTTACTCCACTATACGCTATTCCACTATACGCTACTCCACTCCGATGTACACAACTCCAGTCTACACCACTCCACTGTGTGCCACTCCACTCTACACTATTACACTGTACGCATCTTCAATCTTTGTCCCTCTACTGTACGGTATTCCTTTCTACCCCACTCCACTGTATGCCACTCTACTGTATCCTATTACACTCCACCCCACCCCACAATACACAACTCCAGTCTAAACCACTTCATTGTATACCATTCCACTGTATGCTTCTACATTAGGCGCTATTCCACTTACTCCACTCCCCGTCCGCTACTACACTATATGCTATTGCACTCTACTCCACTCCACTGTACACCAATACAGTCAACTCTCCTCCACTCTACTTCCACTTTATCCCAGTCCATTGTACGTCACTCCACTCTACACAACTCCAGCATACTCTCCTCCACTCTATATATCACCAATCTACAAAACTTTACTAAACTCTATGCCCCTCTACTAGACTCTGCTCCACTCTATTCCTATACACTCCACTGTTCAAATTTGCTCTTGACTCTATACTCATACTCATACACTCTATTGTATAACACTCTACAGCAGTTTCCTACACTGTACGACACAGCACTCCACTGTACTGTATGAGACACCACTCCAATTTAGAACAGATTCCTCAACTCTACATTATGCCACTTCATTGGATGCCACTCCACTCTACGCTAATCTACTGTACACCACTCCACTCTATGAGGCTCCACTCTTCTACACTCCACTGTACAGTTTTCACTGTACACTACTCCACTGTATGCTACTCCACTTTATGGTAACCAACTCTACGCCACTACAGTCTACACCACTCCACTCTATGCTGCGCCATTCTATGCAACTCTCCTCCGCTCTATATAACTCCACTCTATAAAAGTCTACCACATTACATGGCACTCTACAACATTCTACTCCATTCTATCCATGTACACTCCACTGTCCAACTCTATACTCCACTCTATGTCCAGACACTCCAATATACAATAGTCTATTCCACTATGCAACACTTTTCCATATGACACACAGCACTCCACTCTACTGTACGAGACCCCACTCCAATTTTCTACCTACTCTACGCCAATACTCCTGATTCCATGCAACTGTACAGTTCAACACACCAATACACTCACTTGTCTTTACTCCACTGTACCAGACTTTACCTCACCCTACGCTATTATATAACCATCCACTCTACGCAACTCTACTGTACTCTATGCAACTCCACTCTACAACACTCTTCTACACTGTATGCCATCCTCCAACACTTTACTCCTGCCTACAACCCTTCACTCCACTGTACAACACTGTACTATACTGCATGCTACTGTGCAACACTCTGCACCACTCTTCTCTACAATACTATAGTCCACTATATGACACTGTACGCAAGTCTTTGTATGCCACCGCACCCTACTCTACTGTAATCTATATCACTTTTCAATACTGTACAAAACCACGCTAAGCTCTAATGGACAACATGGTACCCCAATTTGTGACAATATACTCAACTGTATGCAATGCTACTCCACTGTACTGCACTCCACGCCACTACAGTGTGCGAAACGCCATTCCACTCTATGATACTTTACTCCACTTTACACTACCACACTCCAATGTACTGCTCTTCACTATACTCCACTCTACTACTCTTTATCCCACTCTAAGCCACAGCACTACACTCAGCTCTGCCCTGCTCCACTGTCCAACACTCTATTCCACTCTATGCATGCAACACTCTACAACACTGTACTTCACTCTATGCCACTCTACTACACTCTATACCCATCCACTCTGTGCCAATGTACTACACTGGATGACACTCAACGACATGTCACTCAACTTCTCTCTACAATACGCCACTCCACTATATGACACAGCATTCCGCTCTACAACACTCTCCTCCGCTGCTACTCTACAACTCTCCACTTGAAAATACTCCAATCTTTAACATTCTACTTCACCCTACTCCACTCTGAAACACTCTACTCCACTCAATGACAGACTTCAACACCCTCCTCTACTGTTCGACACGCCATTGCACTGTACAACTCGCTGCTCCAGTCTACGAGACTTGACTCCACTATATGAGACACCATGCCAGTGGACTATGTAACACTTTACTTCACTGTACAATACACTAATACACTCTACACTACTCCACCTGATTCCAATCTACAATACATCAGTCTATGACAATATACTTTACAGCACTCTACTCCTATGTACTGTACGACACTCGACATAGCAACTCTCCAATTGCGACACTGATGATTTTAAACCCATTTTTATTAAAAAATGCAAAGGTTAAAGCTTAGTTATAGTTAGGAAAATGTATTTTCCCTATACAAACACTTTAAACTACACAAACTTAGAACAATTCTAAAGTTATGGTTATAAATTTCATTTGCAATTATTCTAAGTAGTGGACTTCTTCGTTACACACTCTTTTCAGCACGCTAACCAGACAACACTAACTATAACTCACCACTAGGCAGTTCAGTATTGGTTTGCTGGGATCTTTCTTGTGGCTGGTTTTAGATTTGGCCGTGATTCTCAGTGTGTTTCCTGAGGTAATTTACCTATGGTCCCTTATCTTCAGAGTCCTTCTTTCTTCCTTTCCTTGGGGGGAAGGGGAGAGGATGGATATTCTATCTTCCTACCAAGTAACAGTGCCTGCCTTTGAGTTTTCTTGCCATTTCCTTTGCTTTGTGTCTTAAAAGTAAATTGTCAAAGGCCTCTGGCAGTCTTTTTTCCTGGTGGGATTTTGACCAGTTCGATCCTACATTATTTCTCATGGTGTTTCTGAGATCATGAAGGTTCAGATGGCTCTCAACTGTTTTAAATTACTATTGCATAAGGGGGTGCTCTTGCATTCGTAGTTGGTCGCAGAACACTTCTTTTCTCCAGCCTGGTTGTTTTCCCATCCTTAGGTACGTCTTACTTTGCATGCACTCTATTTTATGGACCTACATTTATTGTGTTCTTGCATTCCCTTTTGGGTTCCATCTGCGTCTGTTATTTGGTGTGGCATGCCCTATGCAATTTTGTATACCACAGTTGGGCATTATGGTCTCTTGAGCATTTCACATCCCTGTTTATACTATTTCTGGGGCAGGGCTTGGGAAAGACTGCCTCTCCCCTGGCCTGAGTCCTCGATTCCCGGTTTCAGGGTGCTGCTGTCTGTTGGGTTTCGAAAAAAACACATTCAACGATTCCAACAATGTTTTTTGTTTCTGAGATCTTTCTATTGCTTTTTTTACGATCCTTGTGGTAGAGGTTCCCTGCTTTGGTACACTGACACGATTTAAGGATTGTAATGAGGAAAACAGATGAGGAGGTAATGCCCTGATTAATTATTGGTAATCTTCATTACTCTAAGCCCTGGTCTTCCTTGTCGCAGTCCCGGAGCCCCGTGTTATGACTCTCAGTGAAGATGTGGCACAGAAGTTAGTGATTGGATAAAAAAAATTGTTGTTACATTTATTTCATACTAAGGTGGGTAAATCCTGTCTGTTTGGCAAGCCAAACCTCACAATAGAAGACTGTGACGAGTAGGTAATTAATTATATTTACCCTATGCATGTATGAATGTTGCCTATAAATACACGGATTCAACAAAATATTAAAAAAATTATGTGAAAATATTAAAATAAAATGTACTCTGAGCACAATGAGAAAACTACTTTCTAGAGATTTTTTTCTTTTTTTCATTCGACAGGATTGAGAAACTGCTTCAACTGTCAGGAATGAGAAAGGACAAACAGCACTTGTAGCTCACTGTTAAAAGGGCAGTTGTCAGGCAAGTAACCTTTTATTTCGAAAAGAGCATCTGCTAACCTATAACAATCACCAGCTTCAGGAAACCTCTCCCGGGCCCCAATAATGCAGAACGAGCAAAGTGCTGTTTATAATGATACAAAAAGTTGCTGGCTGTCCTAATTATCCATTCATGCTCTTTGGAATGACTGTCAGCCCGTGATTGCCCAGCTTAATTCATTACTCGTTCAATAAATCCTTCGAACCTTAGAGGAAAAGAGACTTCAGCCAAAGGAAATGGGTTTATTTTTGCAAACATCATGAGACTTGCTACTGATTCAGTACGTTTATCTAAAGCTTCGCCATGATAAGGCGTGGCAGACACCAGACTCACCGCAGAAGACTCGGTGTCCGCATGCTATGCAGTGTGACAGGTGTTTTAGATCATGGTGTTTCACACAAGACCCTGTGCTGTGACTTTTGTGCTGTGCACTTTGCAACATGTTCATCCATTGCACTGCAGGACTAAACAGTAGCTGTACGAAGACATTAAACTTCTTGTTTGCCTTAAAAAGAACAGTACACTTAGTACACCAAATTAGCTCTTTTTCTGCACACTGGTTGAAGTGGCGGAGATCTATTGGAAAGACGTTCCCAGTCTTTTTAATTATTCAAAATCAATTTCCCTCAACGTTTATGTTATAAAAGAATGAGGCCGGTGCCCAAAGCACTGGTTAGAACCCATAGGCCGGCGCTATTAAGGGGCATCCCTGTGAGCCACTTATTGTGACGCAACTGCAGTGAAAACAGTAAGACATATTTACAAAACGGCGCATTTGCAAAAATGTGTCGTTTTAGAATGGCTGCGTGTGGTGAAAGCTGCACTGAAAGCAGCTGCATCATGCAGCATTTAGGATATGAAATGTAGGTGATCACCCGTAAAATCCGATGCAACTGTAATGCAGTGGTATTTATGTGTGTACCACTGCGTCACGTATCTTTGGGTACTGCACCACAAAGTTTCAAATGCGCCAGAATTACTGCACATTGGCAAACCAGGCATAGGAAATGAAGCAGTGGCTGTAGTATACAAATCCTAATATACCAGAACACTTTAGCAAGCACAACTGCATCATGGAGGTTGTCATACTGCAACTGGGAGAAGCTAGGAGACCACCACCACCACGTAGGCAGCGGAGGAGGAGGTAGCGTGTTTTCCGGCAGCGTATATCCCTTGTTCACTTCAGGGAGGAGGAAGTCATACAGTTCTAAATTCAGTTTATGTCATCCACTGTAAGTGTAGCTTTAAATCATGTGTAAATGTCAAATCTAGGTACATATGTGATTCGAAAAGCACAATGTAATGTCTCAGCCATTCCTACAGTGTAGGTCCAACATACACATTGATATCAACCCACATTGATATACTTCAGCAATGTGATAGATGACCAGTTTAGTTTCTCAAGTTGGCTATATTTCCTGCATTTCAGTCCATCAATGTAAAACTGACACAGTCGATTAATATGCTGCCAAACATGTCATTCACATATAAACAGCATAGAAGGAAATGCAACCAAGGTAAAGGATCACAGTGTACTTAGGATCCTAAACTGAACACTTGCTTGCCACATCAATGATGTCATAATGGGTATATAAGTACTGAATCACCTATAAGGCAAAATCAAATACATACATGTGAAATCTTAAAGTGTTGTGTAAAGGTATGTAGTATAAAGCTACCTTTTCCCCATATGAAAACAACCTACATTGCCATACCTATGTTCCAATCTAAGTTCAGCAGAGCACCTTGTCATTCAAAAAGCATTAGCTGTTGTTTAAGACAAAAACCTAAATAATTATCCATGTCAATTGTTGGAAATTCATCACATGCACTTAGCAAATTAAGTAAACAAATCAAAGGCTGTGCTAATGTCATGTAGGAAAGCAAGGACATCATAGCTGACAAAAGGACAAATGCATGTGTGAGTGTCAAACTATATAGGGCTCAATATATGTAAGAGATTCTGATCATAAGTTTGTAACTTTGCACACATAGTGAGTGCAAATAACATAGAGCTGTTAAGAACATTTCAAAGTACTTATCATAATAATCTACTGCCTAAACATGACAGTCATCAGGATGTAGAAGTGTCTTATGTCATAGGAAATGGGCAATATGTGCAATGCCATATAGAACTTGAAGATAAATGTATAAAACAATGGTCAACATATCTGGTAAAAGTTAAAGAAATGTGTATGAGTTTGCAAGCATACATAGCACTTATGGTCAGTTATGTCTAAGTAATAATGTACAAAATCATTTACTGTTGTTTTGTGGACTTTTCAGATGACCAATGATATGGGTTGCAGACTTGGGTCATGACCCCATTCAGCAATCCTCAGATGGAGACAGAACAACTATTTAACACTACACTAACCAAGACAAGGAGCATTGTCAAGAGAAACTTTGGTATCCTAAAGTCAATGTTCTGCTGCCTGGTCATGTCATGTCAGAGGGAAGACTATTGTACTGACCCCTATAGTGTGTAAAATCATCCTCGTATGAACAATATTGCAAAATATCTGCTTAAAACAGATGTGCCATGGGGCTATGATTCACAAAATTCTGTGAAAATGGAACAGGATGCGGAAAATGATGGAGATATCTAGCACATATTGCCACATTGGCGGAGACGGGGCCAAATTGTGGCCAATTGTGTTGCTTACTCAACAGCACTTGATCGTATCTGTGACAGAAAGTACGTCAGCTTATCAACCAATAAATTCTTTTTGGGAACTCATACATTGTGTTGTGTATGAGTGAATGTCAATGTAAACATTCATGTATGTATTAACAACTAGAAAGTGAGGGATCGTTCACTCTTTGTCCCCCTGACGAATATACTTAATAACAACAAAAGAGCGAAAATGAGGGAAACTAAAGGACAGCACGAGGAAAAACCTCTTTATTTAAAAAAACCCTCACTCACCAACCTAGTTGGTGACATGCTTCATCATTGGGTTCCCACCAGAGGGACCGAACATCCCCCTGGTGTGCTACGATGCCTGAATTACAGCGGAGCAGGTTTTTTTGGGGATGGTGTTAGTGTAAGGGTAGTGCAGATTAAAAGATAACTGGTTTTATCCCAAAGCAATTTAATGTTGGAAAACCAGTGATCGTTTAAAGCAAGTGAGACGGACGGGAGCTGGCTGGTTAGGTTGACCAGGATCGTCGGATTTAATAAACAAGGTGAAAAGTGGTCAACATGTTTCTGCTTATGGATGCAATTCAGCTAAGCATTCTTCAGGACCAGAACCCCATGGCGGTATACGCACGCTAAGGCGTATCCTGACCTGTGGGGGTTGTGTGAAAGGCAAAACTCACGGTTTTCCCAATGCTGCCTTGTGGGATTTCCAAAAAGCCGCTGTACTCTGAAAGACAGAGAACATACATAAAAACACACAACTACTACGTGACAACTGTGGTATCTCTCATCAGATGCATCAGAGAATTAATGTGCTAGTCCACCTCATGCTTGAAGCAATCTGGGTTCATTGTGCAACCCAAAACACGTGTAACCTTAACTCAGGCTATAATGCCACACATACAGCCACTCCGTATAATTGTGTTGACGGAGGGGTCCAAGTTACGGGTAACTACCAGTACACATATGGCGCCTTTCAAATACAGCGTGATTAAAGCAATCGCTTATTTGTACAACGATATGTCAATTGCTCAGTGGTAGTGCCCTGTCACAGCGCTAAATCGCTGCGGAATAGTGGGTTTAAAAGAATTGTAAAAGCATGGAACACTTGGCTCTTAAGTGAAGACATTAATGGCTTCATGTCATGGTTTCCGGGAGGGGGTAAAGCTACCTGTAGGAACTACATGGAAATAGGATATAGATCAGTAGTAGCGTGTACCCTATAGCAGCCGTAGTCACCCGCTCTGCCAAACCCGTTCACTTACTTTCAGAATGGTGCTCTCCCTCGTACAACCTATCTGTTGTCTGCCACGGACCCGAATGTTACCGCTAAGCTTCAACACCGGTGGGGAAGTACTTGTTCCTTATCACGTGACCCGGGCATGGGTCAACTGACGTATCCCGCTCCGGTCACGTGACAGAGAACACTAGACCGCTAACCGTTGATCATTGAAAGAGTGAAGCTTTATAGTTCCATAGTACAGACAATTCGTGTTCTGCCGAACTACCCCCAGTAACGGCTCATTTCCCATGTGGGGCTTGCAGCGTCTGCCATTTGACAGCCCCTACTAAACAACTAATGCTGGAGGATGGGAAGCTTTGGTCGCAAAGAGCACACACCAATTATAATTCCACCAACGTGGTGTACCTGATCACTTGTCCATGCGGGCTCAGGTACGTAGGCATGACTTCGCGGAAGATAAAACATTGAATATGCGAACACGCAGCAATATCCGGTGTAAGAAAAGTATCACGAAGCTCACTGATCATTTTCTACAAGCAGGGCATACTACTAATGATTTGTGCTGGACAATCATCGAGCAATTGAAACTAGGTCTGAACACACAGAAAGCACTGTTTGAAAAAGAACAACGCTGGATCTACCGTTTGTCTACTCACAAGCAAGGATTGAATGATAATATCCCGTGGGGCTCAGTGATGAAACGCTGACACCTTGGATCTCATGAACTTGCCCTTGTGTCCAACCAGTTAGACCTAATGCCACCTAGCCTTTTTATCACACCAATTAGACCTCATGCCATAAAGCACCTAATGCCCAGTCCTACTGACTGCTGCTAACACACAAATCATACATCCCCTTACTAATCTGATCCATTGACAGGAAAGGGATTCTAGCTAGACACTCTATGGGCACACAGCCATCACAGATACTTTTAGCCAATGACTGGAAAGGGATTTTAGCCACTGACATCTATGGGTACAAAGCCGACACAGGGATACAACCTATTTGCCCTTTTTAACTAATGTGCATATTGTTATATATGACTTAACATTCGGGTGGTAGTGACATGAAGCCGTTAACGTCTTCACGTAAGCGCCAAGTTTTCCATGCTTTTACAATTCTTTAAAACCCACTATTCCATAGCCTTTTAGCGCTGTGACAGGGCACAACCACTGAGCAATTGACATATCGTTGTAAAAATAAACGATTGCTTTAATCACACTGTATTTGAAAGGCGCCATATGTGTACTGGTAATTACCCGTAACTTGGACCCCTCCGTCAACACAATTATACGGAGTGGCTGTATGTATGGCACGATAGCCTGAGTTAAGGTTATACGTGTTTTGGGTTGCACAATGAACCCAGATTGCTTCAAACACGAGGTGGACCAGCACATTAATCCTCTGATGCATCTGATGAGAGATACCACAGTTGTCACATAGTAGTCGTATGTTTTTTTATGTATGTTCTCTCTCTTTCGTCCAGCGGCTTTTTGGAAATCCCACAAGGCTGCATTGGCAAAACCGTGAGTTTTGCCTTTCACACAACCCCCACAGGTCAGGATACGCCTTAGCGTGCGTATACCGCCGTGGGGTTCTGGTCCTGAAGAATGCTTAGCTGAATTGCATCCATAAGCAGAAACATGTTGACCACTTTTCACCTTGTTTATTAAATCCGACGATCCTGGTCAACCTAACCAGCCAGCTCCCGTCCGTCTCACTTGTTTTAAACGATCACTGGTTTTCCAACATTAAATTGCTTTGGGATAAAACCAGTTATCTTTTAATCTGCACTACCCTTACACTAACACCATCCCCCCAAAAACCCGCTCCGCTGTAATTCAGGCATCGTAGCACACCAGGGGGACGTTCGGTCCCTCTGGTGGGAACCCAATGATGAAGCATGTCACCAACTAGGTTGGTGAGTGAGGGTTCTTTTAAATAAAGAGGTCTTTCCTCGTGCTGTCCTTTAGCTTCCTTCATTTTCGCACTTTAGTTGTTATGAAATGTAAACATTTAGTCACTCACATCTTCTCAACTTGATGTAGGACTCAAAATGTATGAATTTGTTGTATGAGCTGTAGATCAACATTGTGCCTTAACTCCCAAAAAGTAAAATTCAATGCAGCAAGCCAATATGATGCAGTGTACTGCATGAAAGGGACAGAGCATAAATGCTGCATATCTAGATAGTAATGGGCCATTCCTGTCCTCACACACTTAAGCAGTGCAGTGCAACACAGCAAGCTGTCTTACTATGTTCTGCAGCTTCAAAGTGTATGGTACTCCAAGTATGATGAATCACAAATCAACCAAAATATTGTCCTTGGGACAAACTCCTAATTGTTGTGTGTGTCACATATGGACTAGCATGCAGATTGCCAGCACTTTGCAGGTAACAAATGTCGCAGAAGTTAACATCACAAATCCTGTTCAGCAGTTTTTATGGACAAAGGCCTATTCTCATGTGTAAATGTCATAATGTAATTGTAAGGAATGCATTCATGCATGTGTTGGAATCCACAAATCAGCACACAGGTAACACCTTTATTGGGGTGAATGATGTAAATACCACATCTGCCTATAGTTGACAAAATACACATTTACCATGCTTTGGACAGTAATGCAAGGAGGCTCAAAGGCCTGTAACAAAACTTAATAAACTGATAAAGTGGCAATGTGTGGCATTAACCAGAGAAGTAAGACAAGGAAGATGTTTGCCAACCATCACATCACATCATGAAGACAGAGATGGTTAATGTGTGAAGTGGCCATGAAAAAATTCAAGCACAAATGTAAATGTAGATACACAATTTCAATGAATATGGTGCAATGGAGGTGTTGGTTAAGAATGCTCCCCTGCCTGGTTAGAGTAGTCTATCCTTGCCCTGAGTGCCCAACTGCATAGTTGTTTGGCTCACTAATTCTAGTATAGTCCCAAAGGGGAGCATGGAATATGCATGTGTGCAATGACATAGGCCTGTGTGCTGGATTGCAGTCTGATTGGACCAGGAGGGCCACACAAGTACCTGCCCTCATAGTAGATGTACGCTACTGCCTTTGCCAGTAGTAAGACAGAGCTAAAGTGGGGGTGAAGCATGCTGTTTAGTGAACAGTAGTAGTGAACATGATCAATCAACCCTGGTTCACTGCAGTGAGGCCTACTGGCCCACTTACCTCTTCAAAAGTTCTGTTGCTGTGTGTTACAGTCACCCCAGCCCACATTAGGTTGATAAGGAAATGTGAGCATGATGAAACCATGTGCCGAATACATGTACCTGTGCAAAACGTACACAACACATAGGTTGAAATTTTGAACAATAGGCACATGGTTAATGTGTGTGTGCGCTAGTAGTGTGTGTTCAACATGACACACTCTAGTCCAGTTCAAAGGGAGTGTAGAACTGGACTACAATGTGTCATGTTGAACACAGAGAGACTGAGTGTGTGTGCTGCATGTCAGTATGCTGGTGGTAGCATGATACATGTGACTCAAAGTATTGGTCACTGAATGTCCTGTGACTGTACACTGAGGGGCATATTTGTGAGACATTTTTCATACGGTGAAGAGCAGTGTCACCTTGCTGCACTTCAATGTGAAACAGAGAAAGGGTAGCAATGTTCTGTGTTTAAAGGAATATTATGCAAACCTGTCTTTTCACCTGCGATGGTGCGGTGTTGGCTGCCTAGAGCCAACACAGGCACCCTTGCACCATGGCGCAAGGGTGCTTGTGTTGCATGCATGATTGTTATTGTGCATGAAGGGGCACCTTCTTGCACAAAAACAATCCTGAGAGGCATATTCCTATATCTACGTGTGTTGCAGAATGCAGCACACATTGAAGTAGAAAGTAAAAAGGACAAATGTAGATATTACTCCTTGTTACGCCTCTCCAGTAAAGTTGCATCTTTTGGCACACACTGGGAATGTGTCTAAAACCATGAGATTTGCGTGGGAACTTTCACAATGCCTATGGAACGACTCCTTAGCATAAAGGAAAGCAACGCACCCATTTGTGATGTGTTGCTTTAGTCAAGAAAGGTGGCCGTGCATGGCTTCACAAATCTCATTTTTGCATTGCGTGTGTACCACGTTGTGTGTTGCAAGCACCAAGCAACTGAGTGCGGAAGTGGCTGCACTGCTACATTACATGGAAAACCTTGACTTCCTTTGTGCATAAGTCATGATGGCTGGTCAAAACATGAGGATTATTGGAATTACACCAGATGGAGTTTGACAATCCATCAAAGCTGCAAGCTGGGTTGGACATACATTGGAGTATGGGTGAGACAGCCTTTCTATGTGCTTCCCTAATTGTGTGTTATATCCATGATAAATCACTAGAAGGGGTCTCGACACATCACAGGAAGAGAGAGATTTGACTGATTAGGGAATCAAAAAGAGTGGGGCATGGGCTCTTGGATCAATCTTTACATGTACATATGACTGTGGGAGACATCCAGGTGTGTACTCTGGTAATGTATGTGAAAATTGATGTGTGAGCATTCAGCTCTCGCTTTGCTGTGCTGCCATGCTGCCTGCTGTTCTCCTGGATGGGTAATGAGCACTACGTTGAACTCAGAGTGACTCCAATGGCAATCTGCCTGGCCTCCTGTCAGGAACTCTCAGGGACATGAAAGCCTTCGAACCACCCTCCATCACACCTGGACACTGCCATCTGTCACTCTGACCTGCGAAGTGGTGTTATCCAAGTCCTGGACCAATGGAAGTGTGCTGAAGGTGTTTGATCCAGCAGACACTACGATTCTACTGTAGATCCTGCGCACCAGCCCCGTTGCGCAGGTTCCACGCCCACGCTCACACCAGTTGTGCAGGTCGGAACCCGCCCCTCACATCCATTGCGTGGGACTTACTCTAGATGCAGAAGTGCGACTGCGCAGTTCATCCATCAAGCAATCTCCACTTGCATAGCAGTGAGTCAGTAAAATCGGCAACAAAGCGGAAACGTGCTGGACATACCCAGGAAATGACGCAATGGGTGTGGCAAACTACATACTAGGAGGTGTGAAGGTTAGTTTCACTTTCTCTTACAGTGTGTTAGTTTGAGCTGGCTGTTGATGGTGTTTGGAGAGTGTCTGGTGGATTTTTGCTTTTTTGATCCAGTCAGTGTCTGGTCTGTTCCTGTCTTTATTGCAGGGATTCTGCTCAGGAACCGAACTATGCTTGTGAGCATATAATGTCAGTAGGCAGGGACTGAGCCACCATACCACCTCAGTAACCATGACCCCGAGTCTAACTAGCGATAGTGTCTCACTTGCTTTCCTAACCATCTCCAGGGAGACACGTGAATTAACACGCCAGAACAGGGATCGCAGTAACAGGACACCCCCTTTTGCTCTCATACTCATCCACAATAAGATATAACAGAGACACAAAGGAAGATTGAAATGTTTATTTAAAGTGTCGGTAAACCATATATTTAGAAAAGCCTGTCATATAAGACAGGTTAGCCTAACCCCCCCTCCCCTTCTACAGGAGTGGAATGATTATATAAAAGCGTTCTCTGGGATTTGTTGTGGACCCCGTACCTTAGCATACACATGTAGACTTTATACATCACAGGTTTAGTCATCCTCTCCCGTCATGAAGTCTCTCTCTCTATGTATGTTACATCACTGTGCATGACTATATGACAAGGCTCATATGCTCACAAACAACAGCTGCACTCATATGTTGTGTCTAGGTGCTAGAGCTTGATCAAAATGGAATAACAGGGCACACTGTTGTTTGACCTTGCCTTTTGTGTTCAGACTAAATTTCAGGAAAGAACAGAAGGGAATAACAACTACAATTTCTATGTGAAAGTACAATGTGGCACAACAATAAGTGAGCTTATCTAGTAACGTGCACAAAGCAAATGCGACCTGCAATGTGCACAGTTCAGCTAACATAGGAAAAATAACAATGGGCCATGCACTGAGCACGACACTCTCCCGTTAGTCAGGAAGGTAACACGGAAAGGGGTGATAAAATTAGGAAGATAAACAAGCTCAAAACAGATTCCAAATACTATTTGTCAAGAGGGACATACAAAGGCAATTTGATTTAAAAAAGTATCCAATTCATGCAAATGGGAGGTATCAAGTATGTGATCAGCCATCGCGAAGTCAAAATACTTTATGATGGAGTTCAACTCCGCATAGGAGGGTAGGCCAACCGCCAAGTTCAAAAGTTCTAAAGAGCATACATGACCCTCATTCTCAGCTAATGTGGAGACAATCACCCGGCATTGATTTCGATGAAAATTTGATCCAGTAATCGCTGTGACTTTGCACAGGAATTCTCATTGCCATTGGCTTCAGACTAGGATGGTGTAGAAGTATCAAACCCAAGGAACAGTCCTGATAATGGACAACTAAGTGAGTCGTTACCAGTTTTAAATTCAGGGCAGCGGCGGTCTGCAAAGTCAGGCATATGTCCTGCGTCCACTGAAAGGGGCACCGGATACATTTAAACACAGGCTGCCCACAGGTGTAATAAGCATACCAAAATGTTAAGCAAGTATCCCAAACATCTGAAGCATACACTCATGGTAGTGTTGGAGTGATGCCAACTCCCAGGCCTCTACAAAAGGAGTATCCATTACGGAACAGCAGCAACAAAACATGAACACCTCCATTGAGGAACAGTAGCATCAGAAACCCGCCAAACATGCTAGAAAAATTGAGTGTATAAAAGCCGGTATTACTCCAAACATAGTTTGGAAAGATGTCACAAGGCCAGAGCCTGCAATTTTAAAAAAGTGGGCTACGCCAGCGGAATCAGAGGCATGAAAAATTTAATTCCTCAGTTTTCTGAAATGCAGGGGAAGATTTCTTGTTAACCACGATTGTATTTCACTGGAATTCTAACCACCTGCAATTTGAAGGTACCGAGGACAGATGTGAGAGCCACTTTTTGCTGAAACAATAATGCTTTGAGTCTGCTTAGGTAGTTACATTCTGCTTTCAAATTTGGAATAAAAAGCCACAATGAGCTATACACTATCCCATACTGGGTGGGAGAAACAAGACGTTGTTGCAACACGTGACTAACTGGGAAACTGTTACAATATACAGGACTTCCGCCTGCAGCCTTGATTATTTAGCATGAGAGAGCTTCCATTTGAAGGTACTGCAACAAAGGGGAGAATTGTGGGAACTGGAGTCCCTTTTAAATAACAAGATAAATTGGTTGACGAAGCATTAGAGGTGCAATGAATTTTATTATGCTGACAAACAAGGGAACGTCCAGCAGTTTAGTCTCCATCTTCTATTATAATAAAAACTTCCATATCAGCCTGTTCACAGAGATAGGTAAAGGGCAGGGACCATAACTCATGTATTTAGCTGGTCCCAAGGATTTCATATCTACCTATCGGAAAATGTTTCATGCAATCTGTAAACTTCAAGGTTGAAATGGATGATGAATAGCACAGTGTATTAACCACACCTCTGAAGGTGTTTTGGCTATTGTAAATGGGAGTTGTTCTAGCCTTTCTAAATGTAACATAGTGTAAGTGCTGTCTTTCGTAGACTCTCTATGTTGTTTGTGTGTTACATTGAGCAGCAGAAACATAGCACTACAGTTCAGGAAATGCCAAGGAAAGCGCCTATTTTTAAGTCTTTGAAGCGTCCAGCTAAACTGCATAATAGATCTGAGCTGACGACCATGATACATTGTTGACATATCACTCTGCACAATATCAAAAACAGATGACAAAATATTATTAAAATTATAAAGACAGGATGACAATGTGTTAACACTGCTGTCTACTATAGTGAGTACTTTTTCCAAATTTTCTTGATCAATTTGTCTGAGACGAACAGCAGCTTCCCTTTGCGATAGTTTACGAATTTAATTGTAAGCTGCATATATAAATCTTATACAACGTGGGGACTTAGGGCCCAGCAAAAAACTGATAAATTCATGTCCTCGGACTAAAGAGAAAGAAGTTGTTTCACTGCAGATAAGGTAGAACATTGCTGATACAACCTACCCACCGAATAGGTGGTAATAGTGTTTCGAATGTGGTGATTGTGAATACCATGGAGCAGGTCTACCTATAAGAACCCAGGTGTGGAGTTAAGGAAATGGGCATGACAACCATTGGTGACCATTGGCCACAATGCCCACCCACCAAGATTTGAAAATGACGAGTTAAATGTACCGTTTTGTATCATATCATTTAAATGGGCTTCAGTATAGTTTGTGTAGGACTGCCAATCATCAAAACAGGCAATTGAAGGGATGGTCAGAGTATTCATTTCTTTAATTTTTGCCAGTCTCAGACAAGTAATCTATTGTATTGTTTTGTTTAAGAAAATAACTTGTGTAGGGATGAAACAAGCTCAAAATAAAGTTTCTGTGCCCTGGACCTGCCAGGATCTTGTACCCCAGATTGATTTAAGGTTAATATTGTCTTTCCAATAATCATAGCCTGTGAGGGCCAGCTGGTCAACAAATGAAGCCACATCTATCAGCTTGGTCTGAGTAAGCATATATTTTTTTGGCGGGGTTGGAACCAATTTGAAATATTAAGACTTCGAGTCTGAAATGATATAGCCCATCAAATATGTGTATTTGCCTATCTGTGTTTTTGAACTACCTTGTGCAGGTGTTGGACAATGTTCCCATTGTGTATAACTGTAATGGGGATGCTGCCCACTTGCCCTATGTAGAAAATTATGTGCATAACGGCGATAGCAGAACATCTCAGCATAAGTAGCAGAATTAAGATATAAATTGTCTGATTCAAACACAGCATAATATTCTAATTCAGAAAGCAAGAATTCATAGTGTCAACATCCCAATCATCTGACTGTAACCCCGGTACTATCACATCACCCATGGCAACTTTGAACACATATGATATCTGCAGGGTCTCCCTAGGAACGAATATATCAAATGGAACTTTATCCCAAACAATTCCACCAGTTACTGAAATGGCAAACATGTTGACAAGGGACAAGTCTCTTTTTATTTCATACAAGGAGGAATGCAGGACCAACACACCATCAACCAATTCTGTAGCAGAACGTTCTGGGAGGTATGGCCATAAATCAAAAGAAATAAACAGTAACAAATGCAATCCATATGAATAAAAAAACGTAAGGAAAATACGATCCAGAAATATATCCAAGGAGGGACTAAATAAGTGCCTTTTAATCCAGGAAATAAAAACACAAATCCGTGCGGGAGGAGAAACTGAAGAGCTGTCTGAAGAAAAATAGTCTTGATCCATTTAGTACCCGGAGGTACTCAACTGGAAAAGAGGAGGCTGGGATTTAGCAGACGGATTTGAATGGCGGATCAGTATAAACAATCTCCATTGTAGAATATGGAAAGATAGAAATAGGTACTATGTCAACTGAAGTTTCAGCCTCGTCCCGGCCCAGGGAGAAGCAGCAATGGAAGAGCTCACAGGTTTCAAAGAAAGGTCTTGTGGGGGATCACTCTTCGGCATACTATGGAGAATCGGCCACATGGTGTAGTTTGACATGTTCAATCGAGACAAACCGTTTTTCATTATATCCTGGAAGAGGTGGTAAAATCACAATTTGTTAACTCTAAATGCCAAGGACTGGGTCAGAAGCATGGTATGTTGGTCCAAATTCCTTTTTGATGGGCAATTTCTTGTGAACAAGGTCTCCAACTTTAGTAAGCCAACCAGCTACAGGAAGCTGTGTCTCAGGATTTGACAAGAGAGTTACAGGCAAATGTTTACGAGTCAGGCACTGACTGCACTTTTGTAGATCCTGTGAGACAGTACATGATGCTGAAGAGCATTTCGTAGGGGGTCCACCCAACCAGAGATCTTTTCAGGAGAATATGTACTGCCCACTGAACACCATAGAGATGGTTTAACCAACCATGCCCCGTGCCTAAAACCCTAGCTGTTAAGCACAACTTTAAGTCATAGTCCATTCTCTACACAACAGAATTGCCATCTGGCCTATACGGAGAAGAAAAATCCACTTGCACACCCATGGGCTTCATCAAATCAAGGTAGCTTTAAAAGTGAAAGCCGGACCTTGTTCCGTGTGGAATGCGTGGCAGGTGTAAGTCCCAATGAAGACTTGCGAGTCTTTAATAACAGTTCAAGCATCAGCCAAGCACTGTGGCGAAACCCAGAGCAACCTGGAGGAAGAATCAACTGCAACCAAAATAAACTTGAAAGCAGTCTCGAAATCAAGGGACTAGGTAAATACAGCCAAAAGGCTGATTAGAATTGAACAGACGTGTCTACAGTGGAAGAGACATAGTTGAACCTTTAATTTGTTGACAATAGTTGTACCATAAGACATATATTTCCCAGCCACCAATACCTTTATTGTTAAAGGGAAATAGTGGCAGCATTTCCTGCGTGTGCTAAAGTGGTGTCTTCGTGTGGGCAACTATTAAAGAACATCTGCGTCAAGGTTGGGGATATTGCGATCACCAACCCCTGGAATAGTTACAAATGGAACATTCTAGTCATTCATATAATAAGACCATTTGGAAGTAAAATCTTTAGGTAATACGGTGCAGGCTTTACAAGCATTGACGTCAGCCAAAATGTCATTTTAAATATGCATTTTTGAACATGTAATGGTGGTTATTTCAGATGTGGCTACTGAAGATTTGGCTGCTTCATCAGCCAAAGAGTTCCCCAATGACGTGTGCTACCATACGCTGATGACTCAACGTATGTATAACATACGTTCGTGGCAATCTATCCTTAAGAGTTGCCACTTTCACCCATATCTTCTTGTTCTTAAATGTGCTAGCCTTGAATCCTTGAAGTGATTTAGCTGCCAGAAATGTAAATTACCATTAAAAGATTGCAGACAGTAAACCGACTCACACACAATAAGTGTGGGGGAATCAGGATTGGTCTTCAAGAACAAGAAGCACAGCTCTCAGTTCAGCCCATTTTGCAGTAGAGTTTCACATAGACTTAATGCGAGTAAGTAGAGGATGAAAAACACCATCTAACACAGCACCTAAAATGATGGTGCATGCCACCAAATATTGTTGCTTAAAACCTATAGCCAGTTGCGCTGAACCGTCAGTGTAAATAACACATGTGTAGTTTTCAAGAGGAAGAACTCAAGAGGGCAAAGGATAAACATATTCATATTGTAAAAATTCCTGTGTCAGTAAAGAAGGGTCAAATACAAAGTCAGCATCAATGGCCGTCAAGGACCTAGCCTATTGAATGCATCTGGGATGAAGGGCGTTAGTATTAGGAATGCTAGATTTTGTGACAGCCTCCAAGGCGGGCACAGGAGAAATGAGAATAATGTGTTTATCTCAAGCAAGAGGCCATTCTTTTAGGATGGCCATCTGTATGGCAGTCAGTATTTTCTCAGTAGAAGCAAAACGCATTTCTGAGAGGGAATTTAAATGCTATTTATAAGCAATGGGAACAGTTTTACCCTCATTAAAGGTGACATATGTAAAACAAAGTGAACCTGGTAAAATACAGATCACCAAATTAGTTGTGCTAAGTCGTGTATGCAAATGTTGTGTTTCAAGCAAGTCAGACTGTAAAGATCTCAGAATTTCAGTGTGTGGAGGAATCCAACAGGATGCAGAGAAATACGGGCATAATAAAGCATAATGCATTTTAATGCATTGGGCATAGTCGGGACTATAAGTCCTGCTGAAATTTAAAAATCCAAGCAGGGACTGCAATTTTGTAAGTGTTCCTAGATGGCGCAATTGTGTACATTTTTCCAAACAGTGACGGGCAAGGCTTTTACCCCTATTGGTTAATTCATATTTAAGAAAAAGGACACTGAGGAAAGCAATGTGAGATTTCCCAAAGTTAAACTTGTAACCAAGGTCAGCAAAACACGTAATAATGCGATCCACTCCATTTAAATGAAGATTCAATTCGTCATCTCTTAAGTAGATGTCATTGACATAGGAAAGAACATGTGGGTCAATGGCATGCAAAATTGACATAATACGTGCTGCAAGGACACCTGGATTGTTTTGTTGCGCCTCTGGGAGGCAAGGGCAGAAAACACTGACCAATCACAGCTCTCTGGAGCCAAATTGTGACTGAAAAAAACATTGGAAATATCCAATGTAGTTTTAAATCTTTTACAAACAATATATCTAATTAAGGCCAAGCTATGTGTATTCTGCACAGCAAATGTGCATGTGTGACTATTCAAATGTCAGTATTCTAATTCGATACAATAGAAGTGATCCGGTTTCAAGATCAAAAATAGAGGATTATTCATCTGAGACACACACAGTTCAATTACTCCCTGATACACTAAATGGATAAGAATGTATTTCACGGATACCTTGGCATCACATTTCATAGGATACGAGTAGAATATATAGGAATAACATGGAAAGGTGAATCCTTATCCCAACCAGCATAGTTGCGATATAAGGCGGGGACCAAATCAAGGGCCCATTCAGAAGCACACGCTTGTTTAACTTCATCAGGGACAAGATGCGAAAAGGAAGGGAGGTTAACATCCTCACAGGCAAGAATAAAAGGAGGAGGCCAATCAACTTCAGCGTAAAGAATGTCAAATTTTCCCAACAATTTGCTTTTATGGTGTGTCTAATGTCACCTTCAATTTGAATATCTGAATGATAGAGCCTATCTTGGGGTCTGCGGTCTCTACAGTGATAAAACTATCAGTTGCTCTCGCCTCTTGAAGCTGGCAGAGTGTCTTGCGCACTATGGTGACTTCTCCCACACTGTCAAGGAGAGTCATTGCCCAACTCCTGTTCAGGAGAAGGATTTGCACCATCTGGGGCATATTTCACTGTTAAAGCTGAAACTTTCTTTTTCTGGAAAGGGGCTCTATATGGAGGTGGTTGATCCTCTTTCTTTATCTTCACATCAAAGGAACACTGTGTATCCCGTTTAGGTTGCACGTACTCTCCTTCTCTGCAATCAGTTCGGCCACCTCTGTTAATCTGCTGGTCAGACGAGTCCTGAAAAGAACGTGGAGTATGGGGATCAGAAATCTGATATCGATCACAAGTCTTGATTTTAAAGCGATCACGAAAATCGTATCGCTGTTCAGACGACTCAGGTGGCGGATAACCACCACGAGGTCTAGTTTTTAGGTTGAGTTTGCGCGCAAGAACTGCTCTGCGAGACTTGCTGTAGTAGAATACTAAAGAGAAGCCCTGCTCTAGAATACAGTCTTAATGCCACAATGAGAAAACAAATGCCTAACAAAAATACAGTCAGCATAGTCAGTAAACCATATATTATGAAGAGGCCCATCATATTAGAAGACAGAATAGCCTAACCCCCTCTTCTTCTACATAAGTGGAATGATTATATAACAAAGATCTCTTGGATTCCTTGCAGACCTCGTATCTTAGCATACACAGGTAGACATTCTACATCACATGTATAGCCGTTCTCTTCTCTCCGAAAGTCTCTCTCTCTATGTATGTTACATCACTGTGCATGCCTGTATGACATATACTCAGAAACAACAGCTGCACTCATGTATTGTGTCTAGGTACTAGTGCCTGATCAAGTCGGAATAACAAGGGACACTGCTGTTTGACCGTGTCTGCTGTGTTCAGACTAAATCCCAGGAAAGAACATAATACGAAAATTCCAAACGTTACTGTGGGAAATTACAATGTGGCACAACAATTAGCAAGTTCACATAGTAATGCGCACAAAGCAAATAAGGCCTGCAAAGTGCACAGTTGGGCTAACATAGGGAAAACTGCAATGGGCCACGATTGGGCATTTGTGCTTTTTTTGATCCAGTCTGTGTCTGATCTGTGTCTGTCTTGTGTTCATTGTGTACTTTTTGAGTATTTTTGCAGTAAATTGTAGAAGTATTTGTCTTTGTATTATCAGGTGTTTTGTAAAATTAAGAGTTTTTGTATATTAGATTTAGGTATTAGTTTAAGGGGTCTTTGGGGTTTAGTACAGTAAGGAGGGATAGTGTCATGTCAGGGAAGAGTAGGGGAAGGAATTACACCAAGGGAGAGGTCAGGGGCCTAATCTGGCTAATTGTGCACTACCTGCCCCACATGGAGGCCTCTGAGTGTAGTGTCAGCCAGGGCTACCACCCAAAGGACATGAAAGATAACTGGGTGCGGTGCACTGGCACATGTGCCAGGTCTTTGGAGAACATCATGCTTTATTCCAGCACAAACCTCTGGCTGATGTGGCATGAGAGGCTGATCTGGTGGACCTGCTGGCATGAGAGATAGAAGGCTCTGTAGGTATGCATTTATGTACCATCTGCATGTAGTCATGTTGCTATATCAGTTATTCAAAACTTAAACATTAAAGTGGCTGATTTTTCATTGTGGTTATTTGAATTGACACCATGAAACTTGCTTCAAGAGCAATGTAAAAATGGAAGAGCAATTAATTAAGCAAGATAAAGCCACTTTGTGTGCCACAAAGTGGCTTCGTAAATTCAGTGTACTGAAAGGCAGGGCTAATTTCTGCAGTGCTATACCCTACCCCAGTGGGCTGATCTATGGGTTGTATGTGGTTGTTTGCATTGAACACTCATTTATTTAGAAGCATTTCCTGAGTTAACCTAAAATCCTTGATTGATCAGGGAGTACACCAAAAATGCTGGACCTTCTCAGATAAGGAGGAGATATAGGTTTAATCTCCATTCATGTCAAACTTTCTCTGTGTGCTGCATTGTGCAGCAAAAGTAGATGGATGAACATACCTCAGGCATTTGCTTTTGTGCAGGAAGGCTGCTTAGAAGGCATGCATCCTTGCACCATGTTGCAAGGTTGCATGCATTGCTGATAGTCAGCACTTTGTGTGCCAGTGCTATTAAAAGTCTGATATGGTCTGTACAATGTTATATACAGTGTGTACCTGGCCTTTCTCATTACAGGACTACTTTGGTTGAACTATGGCCAATGGTTTCACCCTTGTGTCATGGTGCAAGAAGGCCTGAGATTATGCTGGCCAGCAATATTGAAAACATCACATGGCTGACGCATGCTTCAGGCATGTGATGTTAGATACCTCAGATCTTCAACATCCAGGCAGCTCAGCCAGTGCCATTAGCATGGTGTGGCCAGCTGGACAAATGCACTTGTCTTCACATGGATTTGCAATGAAATGCCAGAATCATGCCCCATATATCCACTAAATGCGATTCCTTGGCGTCCCTACGTGCTCTAGACTGAGTCTTGATCTAAG
Organism: Triturus cristatus; assembly: GCF_964204655.1. NCBI lineage: Eukaryota > Metazoa > Chordata > Amphibia > Caudata > Salamandridae > Triturus > Triturus cristatus. Next base: position 471,028,880 of record NC_140582.1, on the reverse strand, counting down.
TTGTGATTGTTATACCACTATTTTAGTATATGGTTTGGTCTCCCCCTGGAGCCCACTGTGTATTGTGCAACTTACAACTGTTCTATTGATCTTGTATTCTGTACTTTGTGTTCTATCCTCATGTAGAGGATCCTAGAGAGTGTTATATTAATAAATACCTATTTTTATATAACCACTGTGTGGTTCTCCTTTCATTTAGTCAATATAGGAGGTGATATTCTGGTAAAAACAAGCTGCTTTACATTCCTTCCAGATTAAGCCTGAAGGCTGATCTCCACAACTACCACTAGGATAGCTTTCTAAAGGTTATCTTTGACCTCATACATCATAAGGGTCGTTTGGACTGGTGCAAGATGCCCACTTTAATTAGTGGACAACATATACCAGGCTTACGTCTCACCAACAGCACCAATGCAGACACCCTTTACTCATGGTGCAAGGGGCCCTGCATTATACCCAACAAACGTCTTGCATAAAGGAGTATTCCTGGATGCATACACACACTCCTGAAATATATTTACCTATTTCATACTTGCACTGATGAATGCAACCCAGGTAGAATTTGTGTACATAAAAGTAAATATATAAAGGTTATCATGGGTTTAGGACAACTGTATACCAGATGCTTAATACATGTGAGTAACAAGGACCCCCTGATGAACTGGTAAAACAATTCCTAGGACAGGGTAAATACACAGTAGAAAATACATTCCTAGGCAATTTACATATAATCAAACTCCACAGATTGATATATTTGAACAATAATAGTAAACTGAGTGTAAAAGATCAAAAACGCACAGATATATTTGAATGAAATAAATTAATCTCTATCAGATTCAATGTTCATCTGAATACATCCATTATTTAAAAATACATATATGGTGACATTAAAAACAATATTTTAATAAATATTCAGTACATATTTGGTATTCTTAAAATTACAGTCAAAACCCAAAAAGTGGCAGAAATTAAGTCTTCGACGCGACGTACTTGTACAATTTAGACAAAGAAGAATTTTTATCTTTACAATCTTTAGCTCAAAACAAATCAATAACAATAAAAAGTTGTGACAAAGGAGGAGGTATTGTGGTCATCCACATTGATGACTACAAACATAAGATGTTATCTATGTTAAATTACCAGACTTTTTATTCTAGAATAACATCTAAACCCATAAACAAAATATCGAAGAAGATACAAGTTTTGATAAATCAAGCATTGAATGCAGGTCATATTACATCTACAGAATATGATTATTGAAATAATTCGAAAGGTAAAACAGCATGTTTTTATGGTACTCCTAAAATACATAAAGACACGAAAGACCCCCCCATAGACCTATAGTATCAACCATTGGTACAGTCACAGAACCTTTGTCGAAATTTATCTACAACCCGATAAGACCATTTATTTCTAAAATCACTTCTTACGTTAAAGATACCAGAGAAATGATTAATAAAGTAGAAAATATAACATTTAATCCCAATACAGACATCTTAGTGACTCTAGCTAGAGTCACTATATAGTAACATTCCCCAAAAAGAAGCATTGGAAGCAACAGAATGGTTTATTGACGGATTTAACATATCTTGTTCAAAACCATTTATAATTGCAGGCCTAAATATAGTTTTAACTGAAAATGTTTTTGAATTTGGCCAAAATGTGTTCCGTCAAATTAAAGGAGTAAGCATGGGGGTTTCTGTAGCACTATCCATAGTGAACATATATATGGCTCAGTTTGAGTTGAAATTTATTTACAAACAAATTGCCCCTTTTTTTTAGTCTGTTTCCCATTGGTACAGATATATAGATGACATCTTTTTTATCTGAACCAATGGGGAAGACAATTTACAAGAATTTCTCCAATGGTTAAATCTTACAGATAGAAATCTCAAATTTACTGCGCATAGCAGTACTACAGAAGTTGAATTTTTAGATATTTTAATCAGACATCACTTAGGCACCTTAGAAGTAGATCTATTTGTGAAGCCAAATGCAAGAAATACCCTCTTGCATTTTAAAAGTTATCATCCACGTAACCAAAAGCAGAGTATTCCATTTTCGCAATTTTTAAGAGTTCGACGGAATTATACAAATATACATGATTTTGATAAACAAGCTTCTGTTATGAAAGAAAAAAAATAGAGGATATCCCCACCAGCTGGTGAGGGAATCCTATAAGCGAGCCCGATTTTACGATAGAGATCACCTTCTGAAATCAACCGCAAAACCAATAGTAAACCACTTAGTATGTGTTACAAAACATTCTACTATTAACACCAAAGTGAAATAAATTATCAATTCCAACTGGCATATTTTAATTAGTGATCCTGAACAAAAGCAAAAACTAGCTAAACCTCTTTATTTGCATATCGTTGAAATAAAAACATTAAAGATATCATTGTCCATTCACGCTTTGATTCAAATCTTTCTGGTCAACCTTTTATTCAGAAATCCATTAATGGCAATGCCCCAGTCAAAGGAACAGGTAAATGCTCTACTTGTAAATCTTGTGAAACGGCCATGGAAGGCGAAATTCTGATCCATAATGGGTTTACATTTAAGGCAACCCATTTATGGAATTGTAAAACACAGAACGTAATTTAGTTAATCCTTTGTCCTTGCCAATTAGGTTATGTTGGAGAAACATCAAGAACAATCCAAACTAGGATTACTTAACATCGATCTGCCATTAGGACAGCCAAGTTAACTGCACCTTTAGTTAAACACTTTATAGAGCAGAATCACAAACCAGAAGAAATACGATGGCGAATCCTAGAAAGGATTAAAACACCAGATGACAAAGGTGGACAAAAAATTTGCAGAAAACGAGAAGTTTATTGGATTCTCTCTCTCAACACTTTTAAAAATGGATTAAATAATTAATTAACGTGGGAGAATGCAATCATATGATAATGCATAGAGTGTTTCTTTTTTTAAAATAATTTCATAATATATTACTGTCCGTAGATAGTTTAGAGTACTTATTCCCACGTATTGAATATTTTTTAATGGAGCTGAATATTGACCAAATAATAAGTGTGACGCTTTCCCACTTGATAATATTGAGTTTTGATTCTAGTCCAATTTTGACTGCTTTAGGAAACATAATAATGTAGGAACTGAAGAAAATGTCGCTAATGTAAATACAGTATCCAAAAATAGGGGGGGGACCAGGAGCTGGTTAATGGTCCAGTGCCTGTGCTCCAAGAAGTCAATATGGTAATTACTATAAGGCACTGTTCCAGGGTCGGTATGGTTGAAGGTCAACCAAGACCGTACCTCAACAAAGGGAAAGTAAAGGGAAAGATCTAAGTCTTAGAGGTCTAGGATGGGGTACTCAGGATGGGGGGAGACAGCATCAGTGTCTCTTGTTGCCCTCACACACCCCGAGGGATGTCATGCTTCATCATCGGGCGGTGCTCCTCGTCGGGCCGGCGGTGCAATGCCCTACGGGTCCCCCGAAGGGTCTCTTTAGCGGAGATCTTTTAAGAGCGCTGCCGATTGGTGCATGCGGGTATGTGGAGGGGGAGTACCAGAGTCAGTGGTGGCTGTAGTGTGTGCAGGAATAAAAATACCTAAGGGTTACCAGGGAAGTTATTTTAATAAGAAGGCACCCTTGGTACATTAAAATACGTGGCAGAAATGTTACTAATTAAAACGTGATGTGTTTAGTAGTAACTTAAGGTACAGGTCAAATGGTCGACATGTTTCGCGCCTCTCAGTGGTCAGAGTGATCCATGGCGCTTCATCAGGACCAGTAGAGGTGAAAAGTGTGGGGAAAGGTGCCCAGACTATGTGTGGTGGGTGGGGTAAAATATCACCCTCCCACTCGGAAATGAAAGGGAGTACAGTGTCTCCTAAACAGGTGGTGTGTGCAGGGAGGAGTCTGTTGTGCCCCCTTTGCGTAAGACCTAGATCAAAAGAAAGATAAAACAAAAAGAAATGCAGAGGTTAAAAAACATATGCGGACTTGCCTTGTCGATCCGCATAAGTACATAGTGATCCGAGAGATCACAATTTTACAATGAGACAGTCATAATGTCATGCACCTGGAGGCCCAGGCTACTCTCAGGGTTCTGTAGGGGCGGGGAGGCGTGGGTGTGGTCCCATGCCAGTCGAAAGGTGGTAGGTCCCGGGTCCCGGTGGCAGTCACAGAACCCAGCTGGAGACTCGATAGGTAAACTGCTGTACCCCGCGGGGCCCGGACACCTCCACTTGGCTGTGCAACGGGGTCACCCGGCGTGTCGTCAAACGAGACAGTCAGGTAGACACGTGTGTAGTGTACCTAATTCGATTCGTTGGTTCAATACAAAGAAAGTGCACTAAGAGTAATCTTACCTAAAGTAAGAGCTTGAATTGCTCCTTGAGTTAAAAAGCGGCGTAGGAGGCCCACACCATCTAGGGCTGTAAATTGGAAAACGTGCGTAACAGCAGGGAAAACCCAGAGGGTAAAGGAAACAGAAGTGAAGCGTTAGATTTACTTACATCGTAGCCGGTTGTAGAGCAGGAGAATTGCTTACGTTTGGATCTGGGTAGCCTCGAGTCATACTCACGGGTTGCTCAGGTGACGGCACTGGAAACCTGCCCGGTCCTGACGCCTGCTCGAAGGTAAATGACTTTGCCTTACCCGTGGTATTTAAAGACTGAGCCCCGTGATAGAAGGAGGTACCTGTTTCCGGTTCAGACGGCACGAAAGGTCGTAGAAGGCCGGAGCTGCGCATGCGCGGTGACACAGGATGTTTCAGTGATCTCTTGTGCATGCGTGAGGAGGTGTTTTTTGGCGCATGCCTGGTGTGTGTGAGGTGTGTTACTGTGCGCATGCGGACCGTGGGGTGTTAACGATGTGTAAATCAGGAATAGCAGACCAGACCACAAAAGTGGGTGTGTCACTGTTGGCCTAAGGCCAAATTCTCCTGCAGGATTGCCAGGGTTGAGGGTGTGGCGGTGTATGGGCGGGGCTATAAGAGAACTTGTTCACGGGTGCTGAAGGTGTAGAGTCCCCATCCGTAACAGGCTCATGCTTTCAATATAGTAATGCACCTCAGAGCTAACGTGACAAGCTAGGGTCTAATTATTCAGTTATTTTGCTCCTAGCCGGAGGGACGGTGTATGATGGATTACACATTGTATCTACACACAAAAGTGTTAGTGTTAGAGCTCGCTCCATGGGATATCGTCGTTGAGCCCTTGGGTGTCTGTATGCAGGCGGTGCACCCAGCGTTGTTCACGTCTGAAGAGCGACTCGCTACTCCAGTTATTATTGCATTCCAGGATGGTCCATTGGATCGCTTCACAGGGGTGCCCTTTTTCCAGAAAATGGTTCGTCAGTTTTGTGGCTGCGCGAGCTCGTCTGATGGTGCTTTTGTGTTCGCTGATCCTTGTTTTGATGGGTCTGGTGGTCATGCCTACATAGTAGAGTCCGCAAGGACACGAGATCAAGTATACACAATTAGCGGTGTTGCAGTTCGTGTGCTTCCTCTGTTCCCACTTTAACTCACCAATTTCCAAGACCTTTGTGTGTCGTGTCATGGTGCAAGCACTGCACGAACCACACGGGTAGTGCCCCTTCACTGCTGGCAGATCCCAGAGAGTGTTCTCTCTTCTCGCTTGTTTCTGGCGTGGCCGTGTATTGATCAGTTGGTCTCTTAAATTGCTGGTTCTTTTAAAGGCAAAACGAGGTGCTGGGATGTTTAGTGCATCACTGTTGATGATTTTCCAGTTACGGTTGATGATTCTTTTGATTTTGTTGGAGAGGGGGGTAAAGGTTGTGACGCAGGTGATCACGTTGTTGGTCTCGGGTTCTCTCGTTTCCAGGAGGCCCTCACGGGTGTTGTTCCTAGCCCGTTTTTTAGCTTGGTTAATTACTTTAACTGGATAGTGCCTCTTCGCCAGGTTCTCAGATAGGGTGTCGGCTTGTCTGTCATAGTCCTGTAGTTTGCTGCAGTTGCGCCTAATCCTGAGAAACTGGCCATAGGGTAAGTTTTCCCGTAGAGCTTTAGGGTGGTGGCTCTTAAAGCTCAGGAGGCTGTTGCAGTCAGTCTCTTTTTTGTACGTGCTGGTCTGAAGTATCCCATTTTCTAGTTGGATCAATAAGTCCAGGAAGGGGATTTTCTCGTCACTGGAGGTCATGGTGAAACGTAAATGGGGGTCCTGATTGTTGATCCACTCAAAGAATTCCAGTGTCTTAGATGCCTGTCCTCTCCATAGGATCAGCACATCGTCTATATACCGTTTCCAAGTGACCATATGTCGATGGAATGGGTTGGCGTCTGTGAAGATGTGGTTAGCCTCAAAATGTGACATGTACAGTCCAGCCAAGCTCGGCGCAAAGGTGCTTCCCTTTACTTTCCCTTTGTTGAGGTACGGTCTTGGTTGACCTTCAACCATACCGACCCTGGAACAGTGCCTTATAGTAATTACGCTAATGTAAATACACACATAATGACGACAAGCTTTCATCATTATGATAAATACGAATTTTATTTGCAATAAGTAGGTCTGTAGTAGTACTCTATCCTTATTTTATTTTCCCTTGGCAACAAATATGTATCAATGAGAATATAATCTTAGTTGCAATAAGTACAATATAAGAGATCAAGTCGAACTCTAGTTTTAATTGGATTGCTCCTGTATTCTAGAAACAGAGGGACCTATGATAATACTAAGTATATAATGTTGACGTAATGATAACATGCCGCGACTATCAGTAAAAATAAGAATCCTACTATTTACAAATAGGTACACATTTTAATTTTTTATTTAAAATTAAATGTCTTAATTAAATAGAACCAATGAGAAAGTTAATATTACCTGACGCCTACGTAATTAAGTTACACCACGCTGACGTAGTGCAGAAATGCCGCGACTATCGCTAAAAGTAAGAATCCTTTCATTTGTATATAGGTTTACATTCTAGTTTCCTTTTAGTCAATTCACCTTCCACAAGGACATACGACCAATGAGAAAGCCATCTCAATATGAAGCTCATGTAATAACGTCAAGCCGTCGTCATTAAGTGACCAAATACGGAAAGGATACTCTAGTATATAAAACCATAGAGAATCCGCATTAGTTTGATGACAAACACGCGGTTGAAAAGACGCCCGTCGCCATTCTGCATGTTGCACTTAGTACGGCAACAAAGCATTAAAGAGGTAAGAAAAAACTTAGATAAGATCATGGATGTATGATGAGAATAACCTATTTCAAAAAGATAAGGATTGAAAATTATTTCAGTTGTGCTTTCTTACTTTATCATTTTCAGGAATTTTATCCTATTTTGTGGGTGCTCACCATTCATGTGGACAACCCTTATCTAAATCGATCGCAATTTTATCAGGTAAACCATTATATAAAGTATGTTCAATCTACAAACATAAAATATTGTGGGGTAACATGACTAATTAATGACTTTTTATTCGGTAGATTAATCAAACATATATATACTCACCTCAACAAACGACAGAGAATTGTATTGTAAATATACTCACCTCAACAAACGACAGAGAATTGTATTGTGAATCAGGTAAACATTGAAAATGTTTTCACTTTAAAATGAATTAACATCATGGTGCTAGACCAATGTAATGAAAGCCTTAATATTTTCTAGAATAAATAAATCGCAATTACTTCACTTGGTGAAACAACACAAGAAGTCCCAGCAAACCTAGTTCTTTTACATATAAATAGGTGAAGTAGAATTTTAAGGTAAATACTTAACCCTATGTACAACAATGTTTTTACCTAAAAATGGCAAATTAAGTAGTGTTTTAATCTACCATGTGGATTGTTACAGATTCTAATACATAGACGATAAAGAAACACGGCACATTTTCTTGATCCAGTTACGTGCCATCAACCAAATGCACAATGTAAGCATAAATATAAGAATTAACCATTTAGGAGTTACAGGGCTAGTGTTGGGATTTTCTATCTCATATCTTGTTAAGATACTCCTTTGATCATGTATTTTTGGAAATGGTTCACTAAAGTGAAGGCACATAAAAGATATTTGAAATGATTTATGATTAAGTATCTCAGTGTAAATGTTCAACAGTTATAAGATAGAATTGTTTGGCTATAATATGTATCAATGTTTTCTCAGTATATTTTTATAGTTTTCAGATAATTTTGTGGCAATTCCTGACGAAGGCGCACAACGTGACGTAACGTGCGCCAAAGACTTAATTTCTGCCACTTTTTGGGTTTTGACTGTAATTTTAATAATACCAATTATGTACTGAATAATTATTAAAATATTGTTTTTAATTTCACCATATATGTATTTTAAAATAATGAATGTATTCAGATGAACATTTAATTTGATAATTAGACATTAAATAATTTCATTCAAATTTATCTGTGCATTTTTGATCTTTTACACTGAGTTTACTAATATTGTTCAAATATATCAATCTGTGAAGTTTGATTATATGTAAATTGCCTACGAATTTATTTTCTACTGTGTACCAGATGCCTTATGTCAGATATCAATGTATTTGCCTGAAGCTAAATTGATGAAGTGTTCAACATCAAAGTCTTGCGGGAGGGAGCCACCCAACCCTCATCTATGGTATGACTACCCGATGCAGTGTGAGTCAAGTCACCAATGTGCGCTGCCTTGTGTAACTCCGGATGAGTCATGCAATGCAGATGCTCACGATCTGTACTTGCTTACCTTATCACAGCCTGCGTATGTTTGTGACCAACTTTGCCCCCCTTGAATGATGCTAGACCATAACCAAAAGTGTCCATATCTTATCCTTGTCTAAAATTTCCTATTGGCACATCGTCATAATTGAGAATCATTGTTTAGTGATATGCTTGTAATCATATTGTGACTAACTTTACATATTGTACGCCTACACTGACCTCATGTGAGTCAATTTCACAAGTATTAGGAGATGTCTTTGCACTGATGGTGTATCGTCCATATCTCTATCTCAATGTTTGGTGTAGGTCTGGGCTTGCACTTATGATACCATGACAATGTCAGCCACATATACATTTAAAAGTTAATGTAATATGTGTTTACTTTTATTCCCTAGATAACATGACATTGTTCATGGCAAGGACCTTTGAATGCAGACAGGACTAGTATAGGCACATCAGAAAGGTTTCCAAGGCCGATAGGAAGATGGCTTTCATATAACAACAAGCAAAGGCTAGTGGAACTGGAAGAGACGGAGCAAGTCACATACAAAGACACCAACAGCACAAGCATGATATGAGGGTGCCAGTCAGCAGACACTTTCAAGCACACAGGCCACAGCTGGACCCTCAAGTGTGTTGCCCATTCCACACACAAAAACACATTCAAGCACACAGGCCCCACCCTTCGAATTCGGATGGTCAGACAAATACAGAGGTTGAACCATAGGATGGCTGGCATTGAAAGGGAGCAGGCCAGCATTCGGGACATAATTTAAACAATCCAGCAGTCCATGGAACAGATAGCAACCCAAATTTGAAACTCTCCCTCTTAGCATTGAATTTCCCCATTTTTTAAAAATATTTTTTTTAATTTATCATTATGTTACTTAGGGTTTAGTATAGGTGTAGGTATGTGTAGTCGAGAGTTAGTTAATCAATCTAGTTTTTAAGTTTGTTTTTATAATCTTATGCTTTAAAATAGGTGGCGGGTTGATGTTTTGGGTGTATAAAAATAAAAAAAATATCTATTTGTTTAGGATGACTGTATGACCGAACAATGCATGCCTTTAAAACGTGGTCTCTACATCACATCTACCAGTGCAACACACGTCTTTTTCCACTATGTCACCACCAGAAATGTACAAAGAGATATATTATAAGTACCTTTACCATGCATACCATTTCCATGCATACCTTTACAACGCATTATTGAAATTGAATTTAAATAAAAACAATGTGAATAAAAACACTCTATTTAATACCGCAACTTTACAAAAAAACAGGCAGCACAGTAAAAATGTTCAACTCATATCCTACATAGAATAATTATTGAAAAAATCATGTCGCAATACAACTAACACCTTAATAAATGCTTTTATGTGTTTACCGTTTGCATAGTAGTCTGTCCTTTATTTTAATCCCATCTGTATAGCTTCACCTCTACTAAGATGTTTGTCGTTATATGTGAGGAAAATCAAATAAACGTTTTTTCAGCAAACTAAATAAATATAATTTCAGTTAGTTTGTATTCCATGTTAAAAATACATTCCAATACATATTTTTTTTATTCTCAAATGCCACCCAAAAAACATAAATTCATCCGTCCACTATTTTGAGCTCAGTGGTAAATTGAATTTGCTTGTGACCGCACTCATCTGTGAAAGGAGGAGACCAAAGAGATATTGCTCTCCACACAATGCCATCTACCCTCACAAGTAGGTACAACGGTTATAATAAACACCATTAGTAATAACCAGCTAAATTACTAAGGCATATATTATTTACTTTTTTAATTACAGATTAGCTGCAGACTTCAATCTGAGTACATTTACTGTGGTCCTAACAATGTAAGTCACTATACAAAGCATTATTTCATAATAATGTTTTTTAGACTAAAGCAGTATTTAATATATATATTTAAAAAAAGAATGTTGTTGGTCACAGACTTGAGTACATAACTTACCTCAGGGCAGGTGCTGGATAGTAACTGGAGGGCAAAATTACTATTCTTACTCCACCTGGTACTAACCTCAGGACAGGTGCTGGACAGTGACGGGGAGGTAAAATTACTATTCAAGTGCCTCTATGTACTTACCGCAAGGAAGGTACTGGACAGTGGCTGGGGGAGGGAAACATTGCTATTCTAGCTCTGCTGGGTATTTACCTCATGGAAGGTGCTGGAAGTGGCTGAGGCAAAATTACTATTCTAACTCCGTGGGATAGTCACCTCAGAGAAGGTGCTGGACAGTGACTGTAGGCAAAATTACTATTTTTAGTCTACAAGGGTACTTACCTTAGAGCAGGTGCTGGACAAAGACTGCCAGAAGAAATCAGTAAAGTTACAGTACGAATTACTTACATATTTTCCTATTCTACAGACCTTATAATTTCTCCAAAAAATAAAAAAATCTACAAAGTGTTCAGAAGATTAATCCGCAACACATCCAGTGCATGAAAAGACAAAGAGCCTTATTATAACTATGGTGGTCATAACCAACAGTCCATGCCCTGCAGGAACCTGCAATGGTGTTCCCATTGAAGTACCTGCTATGGCTCTCCTATCAGCCGTTAAACAGGCACCGCTGTGGGCCAGCTGCCGCAGGACCGCCTGACCTGGATTCCAGTTGGAGTCTGACAGGCAGTCTAATTATTGCTTTGGCGGTGTGGGACGCTGAAGTGGCAGCCCGCTGCCACACCACCTAAGTCATAATAAGGCACAAAAACATTTTCAGGTAACCAAATCTAACAATTTTTTTTATGCAGTCAACAAAGAATAAGACCAAAATAGCTCTTGTTTTTATATTGCTAATCAAAATATTTTTCATCAAGTAGCACTGTTTTAAATAACCATAAAAAACCGTGTTCCCTTAACAGGTATATTGCTCACAATAAAATACACCACAGTTTCAAACTTCTCCGTTCACAAGAGTTCTTTTCTTTCAAAATATTTTACAGACCACACAACAAAACTAGTAAACCAACTATCCATCTACGGAAAAACTCAAAGTAGAATTAATCTGACTGTCAGAAACCAGATTACAAAAAAATAAAATCCTTCTCATGTGAAAAATCATTAGAAAGCAATGCATATCAAAATTTAGTTTCATAGGCAACAAAGTCTAAAATGTAATTTTCTCGCAATTTTAGCAGGAATAAAAATAGGGTTTTTTCCCCAAAAACAGCAGTGTCTCAGCTATTCATAAAAAAACGTATTCTCCTATGCCGGTGCATTTTAAATAAATAAAGCTAAACACATTTACTTAACATAACAGACACGCGCGAACGCGCAGAAACTTTGCAGCGGTGAAAATAATTATTTAAGTCTTGGTGAGATCCCCTTCGCCCAGCAGTAACTTTTTATCACACCGCTCTTATCCTTTTTAACAAAACTTGAGCACTTTACTTTTGTGTTTGACTTGAATTGAATTATACCTTACTGTGTGACATCGCCTTCACCTCGTTCCACTGTGGGGCTTGCCCGATTGTCGTGCAGGGTGCGGGTGAGTAAGGATTTCTTCTCTGGCTGTTGGGGGCGGAGCATAGCGATTAGCGCCATGCTCGCAGCCAATATCAGCTACATGCCATTCCTGTCGCGCAGCGGGCGCGCCGCTGGCGTGCCAAAGGAGCGGCTAAGGCAAGCCCGTCTGCACCTGTCCGTGGCCGGCAGGGACCAGGGGCCATACACTATGCCCATTTTCCATGCTACTCGGCATCTGAATTAAACTCGCTACAGGGGAACTGGACCATTGATCCTCACACCCAGTGTATATTAGATAAACTTGGGATCCTGACCCACAGGGGTCCCTACTGTAATACTTCCTTTAATCCACTTGGTCAGGAGCCCCTTAATAATAACGGTGAGCACCAAAAAAAAACAATACCTCCGCTCGCCAGGCACAGGAGGAACTGTCAATTTGTTACCTAAACACCCGATCGATGGTGAAACATCAACTTGAGATCTTCTATCTCTTAGACATGGATAAACCAGATATCCTCCCCTAATCAGAAACATGGCTGACAGCTGAGTCCAGCTCTGACATTCTTGCAGCAATCCCAGACAATTATTACATCCTCCAGGCTAACAGACCTGCGGGCAAAGCCAGAGGAGGGGTTGCAGCTGTAATATCACAGAAACACTAATTCACCTCCTTAGTATCATTAGGTATCCCATCAGTTGACAGCCCTTTACTTAAGTTTGAATCTTATCACTCTTCGTTTATATGTGCTCTACTCTATAGACCTCCACTCCACATGCCAACATTTAGACAGTTATTGGGCGATGCAATTGCCGAACTGGTTGTCAACGACGCTAGAATTTTGATAATTGGTGATTTTAACTACCGGCCTAATGATGCATGGGAAAGCCCCTGCTCTGTTGAATTCACCGACCTTCTAACGGGTATGAACTACACCCAGCATATAAAGGTAGCCACTCTAGAACAAGTCTGGACATCTAACCTGGAAATTTCCCACCTACGGATTTCCCCTTGTACATGGTCGGACCATCATTTTATTACCTTTTCTATCCTGAGTACTCCCTCTATTATAGTCCCTCCTTCAGGTAATATCATAGCCAGAAACCGGAGCCAGGTGGACACCATAGAATTCTTACTAACCGCCTCAGCCCCCACTGCCCAGAAGGAATCCCCCCACATCCAGGCAGAAAACATCAATGCCTGACTGGAGTCTGCCAGACACAGCATAGCTCCCCTGAAGAAAATCAAAAATAGAAGGCCCCATGATGCCCAACACTGGTTCTCTGACAACCTTAAGACAAAGAAACTGGCTCTGCGACAAGCTGAATGCAAGTGGAGACAAGATTATTGCCCTAATCAAAAGGCTATTTTCATATCTGCACTTAGAGACTACAAAAGCGCTATCCTCAAAACCAAAGCAGAATACTTTTCCTCAAAAATGTTAAAATCTACCAACAGAACCAAGGATATCTTCTCCATAGTAGATGAACTTGTCAAACCAGATCGTGTCACTGCTAAACCCACCCCATCACAATCTTTATGCGCTTCTCTTAACATATTTTTCATTGAAAAAATTGCCATCATTAAATCCAGTATCCCCAAGGTCACCTCACCCTCGGACAGTCCGTGTTCACACACCAACCCCTATCATCTTCATCAAATTCCCCACATCACCCAAGATGCTTTCTTTGTCCTACTTAAAAGGTCTGCTCCGGGTCCCCCACGGACAGTTGTCCTCCCCACATCCTTTGGGAAGTCTATCTACACTGTCCAGATCCCCCACTATCGCTTCTAAATGACTCCCTTGCCCAAGGTATTGTTCCTAATCTATTTAGAAGCGCAGAAGTTGTACCCATTCTGAAAAAAACATGCGCCGACCCCTCGATACCTAGTAGCTATCGTCCCATATCTCTGCTGCCTTACCTGGGCAAAATTCTAGAAGCCCACGTCGCTAACTGTCTCAACGCCTTCGTAGAGTGAACTCATTACCTGGACTCACATCAAGCAGGTTAGACCTGCACACTCCACCGAGTCAGTTATTTTGGCAGCCCAAGATGAATTAAGAAGGGGGGCCAACCAGAGCACCTGGTGCTCCTAGATATGTCGGCCGCATTTGACACGGTCGACCACCATCTTCTGATCGACCGTGTCGGCTGTGCCGGAATCCAGGGTCTATCGCTGAAGTGGATCACCTCTTTCCTCAGCCATCGCTTTCAAGCAGTTCGTCTTGCCAACTTTTCCGCTGAGAAAAGAAGACTGACATGCAGAGTCCCGTAGGGCTCCTACCTTTTTCCCCTCCTTTTTAACCTGTACATTATGCCCTTGATTCTGGCCCTTTGAAAGAGAGAGGTCGTAACCTTTAACTATGCTGATGACCTCCAGCTAGTGTTTAACATCGACTCATCCCCTTCATCAATGGAGAATTCTCAATCTACAATGAAATTTATTAGCAACTGGATGAATATCAACCAGCTCAAATTAAATCCCGACAAAACCGAGCTGATTCTCACTGGTGGCCCAGCCAATCCTTGGAACTCCAATTTTTTGCCTTCACTATTAGGGTGCCCCCCACTTCCAGTCAGCTCGGCCAACAGCCTGAGAATCATGATCAGTAATGATCTTACCATGAAAGGCCCAGATCAGCTCAGTGGTCTCCGCCTGTTTTTTCCACTTGCAGAGAATCCGGAAAATAAGCAGAATTCTAACCAACGAGGCCTTTACCCAAGTCGTCCTCACCCTGTTAATGTCACGTATTGATTACGCAAACTCCCTGTATGCTGGTATTCCAGCTTACCAATTACGCCGGCTACAATTGGTGCAGAACCAAGTGGCCAGGCTTATTCGCGGTCAGCCTAAGCATTCCCAGGTGAAACTCCTGTTGAAGAGCCTCCATTGGCTCCCCGTGATCCAAAGCTGCTTCTTCAAGTTAGGCTGTACCATCTATAAAGCCCTTTCTGGTTGTGGTCCCGCCTTTATCGCCTCAAAGATACAGCGGTATGCTCCCTCCCATGACTTACGCTCCTCAAACAAGAACCTGTTGACCTCCAGCTCCTTTAAATGCAGTAAACATGGGGGCCTGAGATTCTCAACCCTGGCACCTCAATTTTGGAACTCCCTCCTTCTTAAACTGCGTCTGGCCACCTCCTACACCCAATTCAGGAAATTACTTAAAACATTGTTATTCTCTCAAGCTTACAATTGAACCCACTGTCTTATATCTGTAACCGCCCCCAATCAGCGCTAAGAAACCGCCCGGTGTACGTGTGCTTTATAAGTTATTTTAACATACCATTTACTGTCTGTGCCTTTTTCTTTCTCGCCCTAAGTGTGCCAGGTATGCCCAGACGTGGGTCCTGGGCTCACTGTGCCACTGGAATCAAGCTATCTTGGCTGAAGAGGGGTGAAACCCCGAAACCGGTCCTAGGATGCTTGTTTCCGGTCCAGGGAGGACCTAGCTTGGCAGTTCGGGCTGGACTGTTCCCATGAGGCACAGGGTCAAGACTGATTTGCATATAGCCAGGTCTAAACTGGGGTGGCATGGTGAGCAAAAGAATGATGGATTTAACCCAGATCTCTTGACTGGGGGTGAATGTTTTGATTTGTTCTGCATTCCGTCCATCAATTGTGTGTCTTTTGCTTTCTCGCCCTTGGTGCGCGAGGTATGCTCAGACGTGAGTCCTGGGCTCAATGTGCCACTGGAGTCAAGCTATCCTGGCTAATGAGGGGTGAAACCCCGAAACCGGTCCTAGGATGCTTGTTTCCGGTCCAGGGAGGATCTGGCTTGGCAGTTCGGGCTGGACTTTTCCCATGAGGCACAGGGTCTAGACTGATTTGCATATAGCCAGGTCTAACCTGGGGTGGCATGGTGAGCAAAAGAATGATGGATTCAACCTAGAACTCTTGACTGGGGGTGAATGTTTTGATTTGTTCTGCATTCCGTCCATCAATTGTGTGGCTTTTGCTTTCTCGCTCTAAGTGCGCCAGGTATGCTCAGACGTGAGTCCTGGGCTCACTGTGTCAAGACTGTGTCAAGACTGATTTGCATTTAGCCAGGTCTAAACTGGGGTGGCATAGATAAAGTATTCCCCAATGAGCAACACCCTAAACCTATTTTGAGATTAACATCCCCCTGAACTAACAATTTCTCACACTGATGAACCTTTCCTATTGCATGAAAACGAAAACCCTCTCAAACAAATACTGATATTTAGCATAACCCATAGCCTCCTAACCCTTGAGAATTTTGAAAATTGGATGATGAATGGGACTTTTAAGTCAACATCCAATCCATTCATCCAAATGTGCACTATTCATGCTAACATAAATGACACAACTATCCCAATAGTTTACAGCTTACTCCCTGACAAGCAATCGTCGATGTACACTGAGGTTTTTACTGTGATGCAATCCAAAACTCCTAGGAACATTTCAGTTGACTTTGAATTAACAATGAGTAAAACTATTACCAAAATGTACCCTGACACCCAAATTCAAGGGTGTTTTTTTCACTTTTCAAAGGGCTTATTGGCAAAAAACTTCAAATGACATCTTTACCTGAGGATTAAATGTCAACCAGTAAACTGCAGTGTGAGTTAAAAAAGCTAAGAGGTTTGTGCCTTGTTCCTCATGAGTGTTTGGGTGAATTCCACCCATCAATTACCAGACTATTTTACCCAAAACCAAGATGAATTGGCACCACTGTTAAATTACTTTAAGGAAGCATGTATTGGCCATCTAAGAAGGTCAGGTCACAGGAGGAAGCCAAGGTAACCCATTGAATGGTGGAACTCTGACTTGACCTTCATAGAGGGAGGTGAAAAGACAAATGTCATTGAGGGGTGGCACATTTTTTTCAACAAATCAATTGGCAGACCTCACTCTTACCTTTATAATTTCTTAGACATTTTAAAGAAGGTTTCCAAGAAATTAGAATGGCACCATCATGGTTAGGGGGCCTGAATCATCTTATTTTTTTTAAAAAAGTAAACAAATGTCAGAGAGACTATTGGTTAAAATATATGCATTTCCATTGATGGGAGCTTTGGACTACCTGGCTGAGTACATCCTACACTTCTAACACACACTAACAACCTGTAAAATTACTTGCTTGTTTTGACAACGCGTTCAAATTAAATTAGCATTTTTAAAAAACTTTTTAAGAAATTAAAGGAATTTTAGATTTTCTACTTATTATGTCTTCTTTCTTCAACTCTTGGTGATTTTTCAAACCACCTCTCACCAAGAGTCTTCAGTATTCCAATTATCCAAACAGGGAAACCAACATCCGAAGAAAAGGCCAACTCCCTAAAAAAATCCTTTTTGAAAAAAAAAAACATTTCGTACTGCAAACAGCAAAATCTGTTCTCCAAAATTAAATTCCAAGAAAACAATCCTGTAGCAGGTAAAAAAACATCAATTCCAAAAATGTAAATCCTGAAGAAAAAGAATGTTTTAAAAAAATCTCAAAATCACAAAAAAGAAAATCAATTCTCCAAAGTGAAATTCCCAGGAACAAATCCAGCAGTAATCCACCCACAAATGGACATGGTGTCTTTCTGGAAAAGTCACCAAAGGGTTTAAAAACATGCCACAAAAAATGTTAAATGTTGCTTTTATTTCAAATAGGTTTAAAAAAGTAATAACAATGCTTTTGAAACTTTTTTAAACCTACTTTGAGAAAAAGCAACCATTCCGACATGGGCATCCGAACACAACCGCAGCACTTCTTAGCTTCCGATCTTGACCACAATGCTACACCAGCTGTAGAAATAGATGCACAACTATTAACGTCAAGCATTTATATATTTTTGGAAAATAAGCTAGGTTGTTTACTATTTAACAAAATATTTGCGCTATTTTTAAACTTTTTCTAAATAAATATTTTAAATCTTTAAAAAGCTGTGTTTATTTCTTTTTTACACTATAAGTACTAAAAATTGATTTTTAACCTATAAAAATTATTGTAATACTGTTCCATGCTTTAAAAATATTTGAGGCATTTTGTAGATTAATTACACTATGCTTTTATTTTTCTACCCTAATTTCTCTTTGATTAATCCAGCTTTGGTAATCAATGCTCAAGTACTAACATGAATACCTTTGTTGTGATACACTTCTCCGCCCAATACCCCTATATGCGTTGCATCTCATCCCTAAAGGTTTATGTTGCAGTCCTAGAAATATTTTATTTAAAACATATTGTGAGTAAATATCATATACGATCATATTTAAAAATGAATACTCAAGCACTAAAATTAATAACTAGGTATTAATATTCTTCACCACCCAATACCCCTATATCTCTTGCATCCTGTTTTAAAGGTGCCTGTTACAGTCCTAGAAATATTTTATTTAAAAACTATTATAATTAAATATCAGCTATTAGAAATGTTTTAGTATTAATACACAAGTATTAAAATGTATACCTGAGAGGGTGTGGCCAAGAGTTCCGCATGATGGCGGCAAGCCTGTAAAGCTCTGCTTGGCATCGGAGATGAAATGCAGATATTGGTGGCTGTAATGGACTTCACAGTCCATAGTTGAATGGATTTGGTGTGCGAGCGCGGGGAAGCAAGGTATTTGACTTTTTTTGTAGCATTTACTTCTCTTTTGCATCTCCGCATAGCGCACCACGAAGGAAGTGGTTGCGGACGCCATTTTGTTGATTTCTGAGGCGCACTGTGCTGGTTCTGGCTCCCGGTCGTGTGAAATTTGATCATTACTGAGGCGCTCTGTGCCGGTTTTGGCTCCTGGTCGCACTGAATTATTTATTTATTGTCAAGGCTCCCAGGTACTTTTTGAAGGCAGAGGAGCCTGGAAGATGTATTCTCCTTTATATTCCCTGCCACACAATGGTCGTTTTATTGTGTCCTAGCAACTGACAAATACCAAAGTCTTCTGGCATCATTTCCAATACACATTAAGTAATGTGGTGACAGGTGTTTTGGACTGTAGTTTTTTTTATATATACATCTCTATATATTCACCTGCTGGATTTCAATGTTTCATGTTTGAAGGAAATGGTTATACTCACGGTTTAACGTTCATGAGAGCTCAATGCATGATCTGTGTTTGGATATCTGCTCCTTCCAAGATGACTGACTTTGCTCATACACAATAATAGAGATCAAACTTGTTACTTTGTTTCCATGAATGTGATTTGAATCCTTTTCAGTGTATTACATCTTCTCATCCATTGCGACTTTCTGCATGCCTATGGAGTCCTCTGTAAAAACTATTATCCCGTCTATGAACATGCCCACAACTCGTAAAGACTCAAATGCTCTGCCTAAGAGGCAAAAAAGGACCCTGGTTCTCCCACTAAGGGGCTGATTCCGATCCGGGTCGGAAAGCACTCCGACCGAGCCGGATTGTTTTCCGACCGAGCCGGAGTCCTGCAGTCCGACCGAGCGAGTATGATGCGGCCGTATACTGCCGGACTCGGTTCGGTCGGACTCCCATAGAAGTCAATGGGAGCCGGTCGTACGACGCGTACATGGGCTCCCATTGACTGAATGGGTACGTCGCAGACATGTGCGCCCCCTACAGTGGGTACACGTCGGTGCCATCCGCACCGTACATGCCTGTGTTGGGGAGACCCATAGGTCTCCCCCTGTGTCCGAGTTGTAGGGCTGCGGGTGACAGGGGGTCCAACGCGGACCCCCAAAGCCAACCACCCGGACAATTTGCGAGCCGGACTTTCCAGCTTGCACAGGCTGTCTGACGCGTGCCTCGTACTGGCTCGGTCGTGAATCGCATCAATTGCACGCCACGGTTAGCTTACGACCGAGACGTACGGAGCGGTTTGGACCCGGAAACGACTCAGTCGGTGAATTTCATGTAGCTCGCATCGTACTTGCTCGCTCGTACAGCTGTACGAGTCAGCCGGGAAACACATGTACAGCTTGTAGTTTTTCCGGCTGGATCACGTTCGGTGCCCTTCCGACCCGGATCAGAATCGGCCCCTAAGTCTCCCTTACCGCTGACGTTCGAAGACCTAATGGAAGCGATAAAGCACTTGAAGCCCTTTGTCATGGAGACTAATGTTACACTCCAACGTATTGAGCAGAAATGGTCTGAGCTGGAGTTCAGAGTGACAAATGTCGAGCAATGGATAAGTGATGTGCAGGACGCTGCTGTTAAGTTTGAGGGTATGTCCAAGGAGATAACACTTTTGAAACAGTAGACAGAAGAATTAGAAAATCGTAACAGGCGTAACAATCTTTGAATTTATGGAATTCTGGAAGCAGCTGAAGGACCCAACATGCTCGCCTTTCTTGGGGTACACATGCCCAAACTGGTGGGCCTGAAAGAAGGCACTCCTCTCAACTTGCAACGTGCCCATCGCATTGGTCCTAACTCTACACATGCTTCTAGTCCTTCCCCCTCTCGAGGAATAATTGTTATCTTTCTGAAATACACTCAGCTGGTTCTAATGGCGGCTAAACAAAGGAAGCAAATTCTATGGTCTGGGCAGCAAGTCTTTATCTCTCAGGATGTAGCAAGCACAACTGCTGCCTGACGAAAGGAATTTTTGTCTTTCCGGCCAACCCTACGAGCTATGAATGCAAGATAAGGGCTCGTGCACCCATGCTTCTTTAAAGTCACATATAAGGATTGAACCTACTCATTTGACTGCCCGGAAGACCCAAAAAAATGTATTCTATAGCATAAAGGCGAGACTAAGGATCTCGGAAAAACCTGAGCTTTTGTTTTGAATGTTGTCTTTTTGACTATGGTCTTTATATTTGATTCCTGTTGTTGTATTGAATATATATCATAGCTTGTAGGATTCTTTATCTTACCATCAGTGGTTTCATGGTCAGTTTTTGTGTGTCTGTTTATGACAGCTGTTGTTCTTATTTAATTGGTACACTTGTTAACCCTTTTCCTATTTCTTTGTTCCCTCCTGCAGAAATCTGTTGCTTAATTTGGACTCCCTCTTCTGGTGTATTGTTCTCCAAGGTTCCCCTTCCCATACCTACCATTCCCAAGTTATCTTTGTGTTTGGTAAGTTTGTTTTATTTGTGTATTAATTCATTTTATTCTTTATAATGTTTACTATGCTATTCTATTTTATATTCTTTGTGTCTTTTCCAAGATATTAATCGTTTCTGTTGCTAGTGTTCAGTCATTTAAATGATTCCTCATCTGCTGGTTGTCTTCGGTCTTGCGCTTTTCTACGCCTCTGATATATTCTTCCTACACTGGATGTGTTCTTCTTTTTTTCATGTTTAGAGTCTTTTGGCTTTTCACAATCTCTTTCATCTTTATCAAGACCATTCTCCTTCTTCTTATTCTTATCCCTCCTTTCTCCTTTTCTACCTTTTCTGTTTTTCCTTTTCTTTTATGATTTTTCTCATGGATTTCACCGTGTACTTTTGCTCTTATATGCATACAATGAAATTATTCATCAGTTATGTATATTCAGTTGGTTTGTTGCTATGGTTTCTTTCTCTAAACACATTGATTTAATATATATATATATGCTTAAACATCACAATGGGTAATCCCCTTAAGTTTATTTCATGGAATGTCAAGGGCTTGCGTAATCCTATTAAGAAGCAGCGGGTTCTGACTCATCTAGCTCGGCTAAGATGTAATATTGCTTTATTACAGGAAACACACTTAATTGAGAAGGATTTTAATTCATTGCTTAGGAATTGGATCATACAATGTTTTTGTTCTCCATCTCTTGATCATAAAAATGGGGTGTTATTCTAGTACATAAATCCCTTCCTTTAGTAATAGAGAGGGAAGAAAAAGATGCGAATGGTAGATGGGTTTTAATTCATGCCACTATACACCATGAACCTATTTCTATATAAAATATATATGGCCCCACTGGTATAGATATACAATTTTGGGAGCAAATGTCCGTGGTTCTACGCTCCTGTGAGAATGCAAATGTAATAGTTGGTGGTGATTTTAACCAGATTCTTGATCCTTTCCTAGATAGGAAATCACAAGTTAAATATGTCCCTAATAGGATGCAAAAATCATTTACACGTTTTGTCCACTCTAGAGGACTAGTTGATGCCTGGAGATTATTTTCTCCAGACACCCTTGAATACACTTTTTACTCTCCGGATCATGGGTCTCATTCCAGAATTGACTACTTATTTCTTTCACCTCCCTTAGTTGCTTTTCTAACTCAGGCCCAAATTGGTTCAATATTAATCTCAGATCATGCACCCGTTATTGTAGATCTGGACTTATTGCCGCAGAAATCTAAATGTAATAGATGGCGCTTTAATAACAGTTTATTGAAAGATAAAGAGATTGTATATAATTTCAAATGCTTCAAAGAAGAATTGTTTTGCAAAATATCACACCTGATATCCCATTTCATATTGTTTGGCATGCTTTTAAAGCTTCTGCCCATTGACACATAATTAATTTTGTTTCGGCAAAGAAGAAAAAAGCGAATAAAGAATCCTCACTGTTACTCCAATCCATCAAGCAACTAAAACACGAGTTTTTTACCACTAGTGATGATAGTGTGCTTCGACGTTTAATGTTATGTTATGTTATTGTGTCTTATAAAGCGCGACAGCTGCCCCAGCAAGGGGGCGTTCCGGCGCTAGTACAGGAAAGACTGACAAAGCAAAAGAAGCAGGCAAGGACTAAGATGCAGGGAAAATATAAGTCTTAATGGCCTTTCTGAATGCTAAATAATTATCAAGGCCATGAATCTGCCCAGGGAGTGTGTTCCAAAGAGTGGCGGCTCTGTAACGAAAAAAGCGGCCATCGGCCCAAACTCTATGTGTCCGGCGAACCACCACCAAGTACTGACCCTGTGAACGGAAAAGCCGTGTAGGAGCGTATGGCAGCAGGAGATCGGCCAGGATGGGAGGAGTGGCCAGTTTCAAAATCTTGAAAGAGATACATAAGGTTTTGAATTCAATGCGCCTGGCCACAGGTAACCAGTGAATACGGCGGATGGCGTTTGACACAGAGCAAGATTTGCGCAGGCCTAAGAGTGTTCTTGCTACTGCATTCTGTGACCTTTGCAACCTCGAGACCTCCGCCTTATTGGACCCTAGATAGAGGGAACAGGCATAATCAAGTCCCAACAGAACCGTCGCCTGCATGATGACCTGACACGTGGATGCGTCAAAAAAGCCCAATAAGGGTCTAAGCCCCCGTAGGAGACCAAAACAGGTCCCTGCCATTTTTTTTGTTTGGACTCAATAGTTTAAGGAAGAGTCCAACCAAACCCCTAAGTTTTTTACTGCCTATTTTGGGGAAGGGGGTTTACCTAGGATGCCTGGCCACCAGAGGTCACTGTGTAGCGCTAGCATTTAGTAAAGTATGATGCACTTTGGTCCAGATTGAGCCCCAAACCTTTAAAGACAAGGGTTGTTGAAGGTCAGATTCCCACAATGTCTCAATTTTAAATTTAGGGCAAAAAGGAGGTATGAAGTGTAAATATTTTTATATATATGTGATGCTTTGAGCGATGAACAAGACATAATTGGGTAAGGAAGTGGGGGCTTGTGGGAGACTGCGATTGAGAATGGATGCAGATAGTCTGTAAGAGAGTATTTTTAAGAGACTCATATTTGGTGGCATAAGAAGAAGGAAGGACAAGTTTGGCTTGAATATCGGAAAAAGAGGAGGAGTCATGTCACATACTATTTGCTTTATTTGGATTATACCTTTCTGAACCCATTATTTCCAGAAAATAGTTCGATTTGAAATTTTAAGGGATTTATTATGACAGATAGAGGATTCCAAAAATTCTTGTATTGGGGACAAGGGTCTCACGAGAATGTGAGAGGATAATATATTGGAAAAATGTAATAGGCAGAGCTAAGAAAGCCCAAAGAGGTTTCAAAAAGTATGGTAGAGAGCAAAAAGATAAAGGTGACAGAAGCAAGTCCTCCAATTTATGCCAAATATTATTGGGGGGAGATGCAGAGTCACCCATATGTTGTAACACCTGTTTTAAAAAGAAGGCCTTCTGATATTGTTGAAAATTTGCAAAGCTTACACTTACCAGCTCCTTGGGTTCACATAAAGATGCTAAAGAAATACGCGCCTTTTTGCCATTCCATAAGAATGAGGTAATCGATGTATGCATTAGTTTAATAAACGTTAAGGGTAGTTTAATAGGGAGCATGGACAAATAAAAATTGATCACAGGTAGAAACATTATCTTAACAGTAGCCACTCTGCCCCACCAAGACAAATTTAAAGCAGACCATCTTTCTGAAATTTGGAGAATCTTATGATGAACTTTCTCTAGATTTATCTGAATAGTTGGTGCTATGGAGGCGGTATATTTATTACCTAAACACTTGATAGCATGTTGAGACCGTTTAAGTCCAGTGCCATCAAACATAGCTCTCAGACAGTACTTATTCAGAGGGAGTACTTCTGATTTAAAAAAATTCAATTAATGTCCAGACAACACAGAATATGAAATCAATAGATTAGAAAAGGCTGGAATAGATACTTCCTGATCAGAGACGTGAAGAATCACATCCTCGTCATATGCTGACAACTTAATCTCCACATCCTTAAGGCGAAAGCCATGGAATGAAGAGGAATGCCTTAATGTGTGCAAGAAGGGTTCTAGGGATAAAAGTTAGGACTCCTAACTTCTGTGAATACCGAAATGAGTAAGTGCCTTCTGTGAATACCAAAATGGTAGTAAGTTTAGGATTTTGTCTTAAGTTAGTTCTGTGAATCGCACCCAAAGGGCCTGGTTCCGAGTTTAGCGGTCTGACCACCTGAATTCTGCGTCTGTGTCATCTATGACACCGCTCTACCGGTGGTCCACTGCTGGCCGTATTACGAGTTGTGTTATTTTAAACGCCGACCGTGGCTACAGCTCTCTTCCCGCTTGGACCACGGTGGTCTGCAATGTTGGCGTTGCATCCACCGATGCCATCAGGTACGAGATCTAACAGCTGAGCATATTACGGTAACACAGATGTACTGGCAGTCTACCAGCAGTGGTTAGCAAATGGTGGTTACCCAACGGCGGTAGACCGCCACAGTATGTGCGCAAAAAAACACAACAGTGAACATTGGACGGATTTAAAAACTACACAGCTGATGTGCTTTGGCCAAGTGGACATGCCTGCAAATCACACTATAAAACACACCCCACCCCTGACCACCGTCTTTTACTCCCCACCTGTAGACCACAAGACAGGTACCACAGTTTTGTACATTTTGAGATAAGGCACCCCTTTTTTCATCTTCCCATTACCTGTACATTTTGTTTTGCACCTTTTTACCTGTATCACTTGTTTGTTTCTCCTTTCAAATAGTCACTCACATTTATTTTGGATGAAATCATTAAAGTAGAGCCACACATTTTTGGTTCTCAAGTCCAGCATACTCCTCTCAGTAGAACATTTGAAATGTGTGTCAACAGAGTGAATGCAGTTGGTACCACCCTGCACACACAGGCTGACATTAGGAAGAAGTGGAATGACCTCAGGTTGAGGGTGCATACCCGGTACAACAACCACCACCTGCAGGCTCAGAGGACTAGTGGTGGCCCTCCCAGCACACCATTACAATTCTGTCCCTGAAAGGAGAAGGTCTTAGCCATCCTGCAGACTTGACAGGAATACCTGGGGGATTGGACTCTGGTAAGTCACACTGTAATAACTGTCACAATATCACAATGTCCTATTCGCTCTTAACCCTGCTTTTGCTATTGTGTTTTCTATCTACTTTCCTAACATGCAATGCTCAAAGTATCTGAGAAGTTTGTTTGTCACTGTCAATGTGTATTGCTTCATTGAAGAGCACATGTATTCAACTCCATGACATGCCACATGTTACACTGATGTCTGTAAGTGTATTACCATAAGAATATAAATCCAGGAACCATGATATTTGTGAATATTTAAAAGTATGGTCCATCCCAAATTCATGTTGCCAACAGGTATGGTACACTAACCATTTGTCTAGTGTTAATAAAGTGAGATTGAAGTGAGTAAAACTACTATCAGGCCCTGTTACTGCAACTCTAACCGGTTGCTAGACTCCTTCTGCCCCTTCTCACTTGTCTGCCATTTTACAACTGATCTTCACTCATCATGCAAGTTACTATTTGTCAAGTGTTGATAAAGTGAGATTGAAGTGACTACAAATACCATGAGGCCTTGTAACTGCAACTCTAACCAAGATGCTAGACTCCTTTTGCCCCTTCTCACTTGTCTGCCATTTTACAATTGATCTATTTCTAAAGCAACAAGGAAACCCTGAAGGTCAGAGGGACCTAGGTTGTACATATATATAACTGAAACAATGGTCCCTTCCAAAAAGTAATAGTCAACGAGACATAGAATTACAATGAATACTACGTCTGTGATATCCAAATGGAAAATCGAATCATTTATTCAAACAATAATTCAAAACCAAGAAAAACATAAAAAGGTTAATTGGGCAGAAACAAGGAATTCATAGGGTTTCCAGAACTCAGGCATTGTACATTTAAATGACTGAGAAGTAAATGTACAATTTTTGAGGCACAATTTTAATAGTGTCTTTGCGTATAGAAAATATAAATACAACAATTACAGTCAAGACACTAAGGTTGACGGCGTTTCGATCCCAACAAAGGTTGAGGGATCATCATCAGGACACTAGGATTTGTCTGAGAAGTTGCCTGTTGAGAAAATTATTTTGCAGGAGAAAAAAGAAAGAGAGCATGGAGAAAAAAGGAGAAAGAAAGAGAAAAGAAAAAGGTTATACTGGTCCTACCATGTTAGGACCAATCAAGGTCTCAATACATAGTCCCTCGTGCATTACCAATTAGAAAAACCAACCAATAGTCGGGTGCGAACATGCATACCAGTGTCAGGCCAACCGACTCAAAGTTAAATTACCAAGCATCCGTGTCGCTAAAACTGCACAATTGTCAATTTTTCAGGGTTAAAATTAAGTGACAAACACTAAGCACTTGTGTTGCTAATAGCTAGGCAATTGTCAAGGTCAAGTTGAATTGAACTGAGCCCGAGAAAATGGCACTGTGTAAAGCAATGAAGTGATCATCCACTAACCTTCTAGCAACACTCGGTAATGCCTTGTGGAAACCACGTGTAAAAGTGTAAGAAATTTAAAAAATCACTATAGCCAGGATCAATCTCTAATTACAAACAATCTCTAAGGAATTAGAAAAATCAAGATTCAAAATTGAATAGTAACGGACTGGTATTCGTACGGAGCAAACTATGTAGGGGGACTCACCTGTGTTGGATATCTTCCCCATACGGTGGGCAGGATCCCCCACTGAGTGCGATAGCCGATATGTATGTCCCGGGTGAGTGTGGAAGGTGAGTTCGTCCTCGTACAGCGGGACTGATCTTCGCCCAACACTGAGTGCAATAACCGATGTGTAGGTTCCAGGTAAGTACGGAACGTGAATTGGGGAGTGCAGTGCCTGACCTGATCAACGAGAGCTTGATCAGGACCTGAAGACAGTAGCGGTGAATAGTCTGATAATTGCATGTCATGTCTACTAGCCCAATTGAGAGAGTCATGCGCATGCTTGTTATGTGCTACATCACGAGGTGCCACAGATCAGATCTTGGTAAGAGAGGACAAAAATGGCCACCAGAGGAAGACATTGCAAGGAATCTGTGCCAGAAAAAGGAGTCAGAAACAAAAATTGGGCTTGATCAATCTAAACAAATACCGAATAAAATAAATATAAATATAGATATAGAAATGCTATGGACAAGGCAATATGTTTTTTCCAAAAGTAGCCATATTGCGTCTATCAGCAGCATAGTGTGAATCACGTGCATGCTTACTAGTGTGCTGCATACTTAATTTTTAAGAGCCGATCACTTCCAAGGAGAGGGTTGAGATGGCCACCATAATGGGAGAAAGAAAGGTAATCAATAGTGGACGTGGAAAAAAGTTAAGTATATCAAGAAAACTGAATCATCTAGGCATATAGAAAACATTTCCTAAACCCAAATGTACTCTTAAAGGAAGCATTATAAATCAGGTCACATTTTTCAGACAATTTTGTGGAATGTACTCTTAAAGGAAGCATTATAAATCAGGTCACATTTTTCAGACAATTTTGTGGAAAGGAAATCATTCCCCCCAAAAAATCAAGGGCCTATTCACAAGGCAAGTCTGTGAGTTTTCAACGCTTGGTCAAAATACCGACTTTCTCATTAGTAGTACCTACTGACCGGATTTAAATTCTAAACAAGTGACACATGTATGAACTGGTGATTGGAAGCAAAAAATGTTACATATGACAGTTAACCACTCAGTAGTTAAAGCAGGGAAGTTCAGTCCATTTTGTTCAACCCAGCGTATAAGCTATTAACTTGTGATATTCATTTGAGTTCCACTTTTTTGAGGATGGCACCCATGTCTGTGCCTCTGGGGGTGGCTTGATGACACCGATGACTTGCCATTGGATGTCGTTCTCTGTGTGTCCTTTTTCAATAAAGTGCTCAACCAATGGCACGTTGGATACCTTGCATCGTAGGCGACTTTGGTGTTGGGAAAGTCAGATTCTAATCTTTTGGGTAGTCTGTCCAATGTAGATTTGATTGCAAGGACACAGAATGGCATTACTAACATTGGTAGTATTACAATTTGAGAACTGGTTCAATGAAATTTTTATATTTCTGAATACAAATTCTTTGCTTTCAATGGTGAATTGACACACAATACACCCTCCACATTTGAAGCGTCCAACCACTGTGGTCAGACCCCATATATCAGTGAGAGTAGGAGTCGTCTTTTATAGGTGGGAAGCAGGCTCTGACCAAATGGTCTTTAATGTTTCTATTTTTCCGAAATGCAAATAAGGGGCGCTCAAATGTATGATCACCAGCATAAAGGACCGGGCAGTATTTCAGTATGCATTTCTTGACCTATTTGACACAAGGGAGAAAGTAGTTACAAACGATAGGTGGCCATTTTCTGTTTTAGTCTTAGGTGTCAAGAGTGAGTCTCGTGGACAAATACAAGCTCTTTTTAAGATCTATTCTGTTCCATTCTAGGTCCCCATTTACTTTGATACAAACAACATGGATGTACATACCTCACTTCCACCAATAACAATGTTCTCTATTTCACAACTCTACCACAGCACCTGCACAGAAGATGGAAACCGAACAGAGTTACTCCACCCCAGAATGAAGCCCTCAGTGATGACAATGTTCCTGAAGAGATAGATGCGGATGGCGTACCTGGCCTATCTAGTCAGCCGGGGCAGATAGCAACAGTGGGGCTTACTGTGTCTACAACACCTGCCTCCACAGCTGCAACAACAAAACCAACCACTGTACCCCCAACCTTTGCACCTAGCACAGTCAGTACCAATCTGTGACCCCCAGTCCTGGATTCTGAGTCAGCTATCATCACCCCAGTCACTGATGAACCAGGACCCAGTGGGGGTAGGCATAGTTGGAGGTTAACTGTGGGCTCGCAAAGTGAGCCCACTGGGGACACCGACACCCAGGCTCCCATCACCCAAGACCTGGGAGTCTACCAGGACTTCCAAAGTGTCATGGGACAGGTACTGACCGAAATCTGGGGAATGAAGGAGATACCACATGCCAATAGGTTGTCGGCATACACACCGAGGTGGCCAGCATATACACTGAGGTGGCCGGCATCAACACCAACATGGCTTTTCCACCTGCATCTACCCCTTCCTGTGGTCAAAGAACATCCAGGCCGTCAATATCTGCCACAACCACAGGAAGTGAGGCCCTATCAGAGGACAACAGGCCTGCAATGCCTCGGTCTCAGCAGCTCAAGATCCCTCATCTGGCAAAAAGAGGGGATGTCCACATAAAAATTCAAGATGTGGGAATGGCAGGAAACCCACCACAGCCAGGAAGAAACCTTGCCCCTAAAGTCCTTCTGTGTGTGCTACACACTCACGTTATGGACTATTCCTGCCCAATTTTCCATATCTGATGGGAGAAGTATGTTGGACTTTAGACTCCAGACAATATGGACTCTATTACAATGGTTTCATCCACCATGACTGAAGACTTTACTTTTTGTTTGCACAGTGTAATTTTTAGTTAATTTCTTTATCTCATCCTTGTTTACTTCATTTAAAACACACATCACCATATCATTGTCTTTTGTTGTAATTCTAACATATAACAATATGAATATACTACAATGTGAACTTTGCAATGTCAAAATCTGGGACTTCTGGAAGCATGGATTTGTTATATGTAAACAGTCTCCAACTCAGGACCACTACCATATCACAACAACACATACATTCAAGTGTCTGGTCTGCTAACATCTTTATTCCATTGTCCAAATCATAGGCTGACATGATATCAGAAGCATAGCAAATAAGACCTGTGTTGGAAAGTGGATTATTATTAGTGGTAAATACACACCTACCACTGGCAATAAGGCCACTAACATAATGTAGGGCTCAGTCAAAATAGGTCTCAGAAAATTATTCCCATGCTCAACTCTTAAGAGCTTGGCTGCAAGCAGGCAGGCTTAACTTCAGAGACAGGCATTTAAAAACATCAATTTAGTAAATAAGTAAAACAAACCACAAATTAAAAATCCAACACCAATTTATAAAAATAGGAACTGTTTGTATCTTTAAAATGTTACCAAAAGTAGGGAACTGGAGAAATGAATTGTTAAAGATTTATCTCTGTGTAACACATAGAAATCTATAACGCCTATTGGGAAATCTGGCCACGCTAGACCGGGAGAAAGTCAAAGTTTCAGGCCAACCATGATAGAGCCATGCATAGCTACCCTTTACGATAGGCCTCTGTCAAAGTTTTTACCTTTTGACTTAGAAACTTTCTGGAGTTTTTCTTCCCAGAGTCCCTCAAAGCTCTCAGCCAGTCCAGATTCACCGGCTTGCCTTGCGAACAGCTCGCACTGAAACCTATGGAAGTCAGACCTCCGGAGCTTTCCAGCAGGATGAACAGGAGATCCAGGATAGCTTGCTGTTAAACGTGGGCTGCTTGACTCTCGCGGTTGGTCCTGGTCACCTTTTCTATGTTTTGGTTTAGAAAGTTTTACGGAGCTTTTTCTCCTCGGGTCCCTCGATGCTCTTCACCCTGCAGGATTCAGTGAGGGTTCGCCGGTTTGGCTTTCGACTAGCTCCCGGTCAAACTCTGGAAGTCTGGCCTCCGGAGCAGTGGAATGAACCTAGAGGGTAGGCCAGCTTGTGGTTGAGGATCGCCGGCTTGGCTGGCCAGGTCGAGTCATTATACTTATGGAGCTTTTTTCAAAGTAGCTCCAAAGTTCTCCAAACTTCTGGAACTTATTCCTAAAGTTCATTTGAGGGTCCCAAAGTGTCCAAAATGTACTCCAAGGTTCTGGAAGCTCCAAGATGGTCATTGGAAGTTTGAGAGTTCAATTCCCACAATCCACTTTGTCAAATCCTTACAAATCTACTGGAGTTATTCCAGGCTGGGGATTCTTGGTGGTGATGATCCAGTTAAGCTCTGTTAACCTGCAGCTTGCAGGGAGTCCACTTTTTAGTTTCCTTGAAGTAAGTTAGGTCCCCTGGGCTGTAGTTCCAGATTGTGCGGCAGGTGCAGTCTTCAAGAGTGCAGGGCCCAGTTTGGACAAATCAAACTTCCAGCATGGACCCTTCCTCTCTTCTTTGTTTCAATCAGCAGATGTGAGAGGCACTGCCCTCTCAGATACTTACTCAGTGTTTTCTGCAGTCACACAGGAGGGCACTTTAGTTCAATGAGGTGCAGGGCAATACCCCAGAGCATGACCATTTCCTCCAAAGTGTGGCACAATGTTCTCCCAGAAAGCACTAGTTTTGCATAATTTAATATGGCTGAAGTCTCAGCGGAGAGGCAAGAGCTGGCTAAACCAGTATGGCTCATCTCCATAATCTCCCTCCGCCTGGCATCTGTGCATTCCTTCCTTATGGCTGCCATCTGGCTGCAGAGGGTAGGGGAGTAAATGAAACTGGCTTTTTCTGCCTGTCCATCCCCCCCTTGAAGATGCTTGTTTACGACCCCTGTCCCTTGCTCTATTCCTATGCAGCAGAACCCTCTCCTCCCAGAATGACCCTTTACCCCAGGTGCCACTTATCACTTCATCAAAGCAGCATGGCTAATCCACTTTACTCTGACCAATCAGGACAGATTACTGGAAGACTACATTTTGGCTTACAGATAAGAAAGTCTTATAACTTCTTGCCTGTACATTTTAGGATACATTCAACAACAGCATATTGTTGGATTTATCAATTCCATTCTACTAAGTCCTTGAATGATATTTTCAGTATTTTATGTCAGGAGTTATTAATGATTAACTTCTTACTATGCTAACCTATGGGGCTCGGGATCTGCAATGGATAAAATGAACTGTGCAACTTCTCCAACACCTGGGCTTATAAAACATGTTTCATAAGGTCCCTGCCTATATCTACAGGACCCCTCACCCCTGGATCACCTAAAGGAGACTTTAGGGCTTCTGAATATGTAAATATATTGCAGATCTTCACTCTACAGTGCTCTTTACTACAATGAGGGAAGTGAAATGTGTAATTTCTCTATCACAAAGGCATATAAAAGCTCTTTTATAAGGGTCCTCTTTATAAGTACCTGACTACCCCTCCGCTGGGACACCTAGAGGAGACGCTGTGAGGACCTAATATGCCAACTTATTGTAGTTTATCAACTTTTCGGTGCCCCAAACACCAAAGTCGTGTTTCGGCACAATTTTCATATTAAGAACAGTCCTGCAACACAGGGCTGCTTTAAAAATGACTGCAGGCTTCAGCAGTGCACACATGCAAGTGCAGAAAGGGCTGCTGGCCTCTAAACTGCCATACATATAATAGGGACTTAAAGGTAGTTTTAATCCCCCTGCCCTGTTACTACTAGGGCCTTATAAGGGAGGCCATGCCAATCATAGTGGTACCATAACCCTTAGTGTACCCTAGTGCATGTAGGGGTTTTCACTGTAATCTAGTTGTGTTTTCAGCATAGCACTGCACCCGGGCCTGGTTAGGCAGAGCACAGGGACAGTCAAAGTCACATGAAAGGAGGGGATACATCTGACAATATCCTACACAATAGGCAAGAATAAATTAGGTCTACATCATCAGCTGGAGCCATATTGCCAACCTCACAAAAGGAATCCTACATCACATAAACAGACACTTATCAGTACAACAGTTTCTGACCACAGGGTCATTTGTATCTAGTGTTGCTTTCATCTGGTGGAATGTCACAAACAAATATCAGTGATGTGCCACAAGCACTTTGGTCAACAATGAGGAGACACATCACCAGCTACAAACAGTTCATATCAAATGAGAAATTAGCTAATGTGAAGGGAGAGTAACATGGCTTGGGCCCAATGCAACATTGTGTTGGATCACATGATGGCACACATATTGCATTAGGATCAACACACCACACGGAAAAAGTCCAATGGAAGCCAGGTAACTGCCATCCTATATCTGTGCAAGCTGTCTTAGTACTGGCTTTGTACACCCGAACTCTGTGACAGACATTCTCAGGACCAATCCATGTCCACTTTATGCGTCTGAACAGCATCATATACCTGCTAATGTCACAACTATGAAATGTCCAAATGAAGATGGCATTGTGAAGGTACCTGAAACAGGCCAACACAGAGAGATTAGCTAAGAAACCATACATATGGCATACATCACGTTGTCAACTCCTAGAGAACACAGTCCAAGACAACATTTTCAGCTGAACAAAGCTACAATTGCAATACAAACACCTTTCCCCAGAATTTTGTAGACCCATATATTCCTAGTATGAGCATTAACATCCTCCTCACAAAATCACTGCAAGAGTTGCAATAACATTCAAAGTCATCACATCTCCTACCATACTTACACTCAGGAGATGTAGTTTCAGATGAGATCTTGACGAAAGGCAGCTCCTTCCTCTTCACCGCTATCATCATCATCATTTGACATTTCAGGTTCCTCACCCGGTGGCTCTTAATGGCCTGCATCCTCTGCGATTTAAGGGATGGCAATGTTGTGGAGTAGGCAGCAGGCCACAGTGATCTTACACACCTTCCCTGGTGAGTAGAGGAAGGCTTCCCCAGTCTTGTTCATACATCTGAATCTGGCTTTAGGGAGCTCAAGAGCCCACTCCACTGGCCGTCGTGCTCTTCCACGGGCCTCATTGAAGTGGACTTTCCCTGGCGTAGTAGGATTCCACGGCGGTGCCAACAACCATGGCCAGTTGTGATATGCTGAGTCTCCTAGGTGGAAGATAGACAAAAGTGGACCAATGAGTCACACACTTTCAGATTATACTACCTGACATCACCCACACAAAGTTAAGACAGAGAGCACTTACCTACATGCCAGATCCTCTCGGGTAGTGGTTGTGACATCAGCTAGGGTATAGTGCTGTTCTGCAGTATGAAAGCACCATTGGCAGATCCTGAGAATTGGGCAGAGACATTTGAGATGTACATGTCTGCCAAACAGACAACCTGCAAGTTGATAGAAAGATGTAGCTTCCTGTTGCCGTACACTTGTTCCCTGGTATGCGGAGGTACTAAGGCAATATGTGTGCCATCTATGGATCCAGTCACATGGAGGATGTGACCAAAAGCATAGAAATCCCCCTTCACAGTAATTAACTCCTGACGTCTGGGAAACTGGATGTAGCTCACCACATGTTTCCACACTGCTTCTTGCACCTCTTGGAGTATACAACTGAACATAGGTTGTGACATCTGAAATAGTGGCAGTGAATTGAAACAAGCCTGTGACCAGAAAATGCAATACAGGCATGAGTTTCACAAGTAGTAGGATTGATGTAGTAGAAGTGATGTGAGGTCCAAGGTCAGGCTCCAGCTGATGACATAAGTCCAGTATTGTTTGGCGATTTAAATAAGACTTGTGGATCACATGTCGCTCAGCCATGGTCTGTAGGTCTCTAAATGGGCGATATACTGGAGCCTGGCACCTCTCCCAGGGTACCTATATGAGGAGTAGCACTAAAATGTATTATGGTCACATTGTGCAGAGTAACATATGTGAAGAGTAAAGCAAAAGTCATATGTCTGAACATTAATGCTTCATGACGTATTACACATTTTACATCATCATTGTGAAATCTTGAACATCCACCAGTCATCCCCAAGGTGGCCTTCACAGGGCTGTAACTGAAGTGTGCACATCATCAATTCTTTAATTGTAAATTGCCACTATATTGAGGCTATCATAACATTTCATGTGAAAAAGCGCCAACCACTGTGTACAGTGACCTCACTAATAGGACATGTCGAATGTTCACCGCTGATGGAGGTCGACCGCGAGATGGGTGGTCGCATGCATGCCGGACACTGCCATAGGCTAACGTTGGGGATAGTAACGGTCATGGTACAATGGCTGTGAGCGCCCATGCTGATGACCGGTTACGTGGCGTGCATATGCGCAGCGGTTGGAAAAATAACTCACTTGCCTCCTGACACTGCTTCTATCAATACCTCCTCCATTTTAGCTGTATTTTGCCACCTATAGGAGCAATCATGGCATTCACTACAGGGGAGAGGGCCCATCCCCTCACTCCAGAGGAGCTGGATACCCTGGTTGATGAGGTTCTTCCCCTGTGTGCTCAGCTTTATAGCTCACCAGGGTAACAGTTATTAAATAATCTGTATAAAATATGTAACTCGATTTAACTGCTTCATTCCGATTCCCCTAGTCTACAATTTGTCTCTAAGTGCCAGAGTGTCAGCATTATGTTGATTACATATATTGTGTGGTGGTTGCATACGAAACACATGTAATGGATTATGGAGACTTGTACATTGTGGAGAGGAGAACACAATTGTAATGTGTGAAAAGGGGGATTTCTACTTGTGTGAGATGCATATTTCTATGCAGGGCTCAAGTTCATAGTAGTTATAATGATTTCTCAGATCATGTACTTTTGTATAGGTTTTACACCATGAGCCATGTCTGTATACTGTTATAAGCATTTGAGGACGATGTTAGCCATGTGAACCATCCCACAGATCACTCAGCCCACTTCAGGATTTGTAAAACAGTTGTATGGAGGCTGGCTATACCTCACTGACCCCTTCATAGTGCCACACAATCACATGCTCACATATGAGATGGGCAGAATATTACATTTTATGAACAGAATTGGTGGAAATGTGATGTTTGTGGGGATCAGTAGGCACAGGCTGTGGAGAGCAAGGCTTGACAATGAGTTGCGGGCAGCCTGGGCCACGGCCCAGCCTAGGCATGAATAATTGTGGCAGGAAAAGTGAGAAACAGAGTAATGCCCCTATGGACCTGCTTATCTGTGGATGTTCCCAGAAAGAGTAATCTGTACCACTAGTAGCCCTGATAGCTATTACATGCAAAATATAAGTCATGGTGACTGAGGTGACCCCTGACCTGATATTTCTTTTTATTGACCCACAGTGTCAAGGTGTGTCTGCTACTAGTGTCTGTCCCCTTAATCACACAGGTCTGTTGACACTTTTCTAAAAGTGTTTCATCCACTGTGCAGGCCTAAAGCACATCTGAGAAATTAACAGTGTAGATCTTGGGTTAGTTTCGATTAGATTTAGAAATGTGAATCTTCTGCTTGGTTTCAATATTCCATAACACACAACACATACAATTGTATGTTGATTGTCATCCTTGTTTCAGTGCCATATTTTCAAACATTGTGTCCTGTGATGGCAGTGCATACAACACAAACTTTATTTAGAATTACTAGGATATTCCAATAAGTAGTTCACATATACACACATCCCCCAGAGATGTAGCTCTCAGTGTCATACATACCATCCCTTACATTGTGACCGTAGGATGTTGTGTATACTATGGCACTCACCTCTATGGATCATATGCCTCAATGCAATGGTCCTGGCAGGACAGTTGTCTGGAAAGTCATGTGCAGGTAGTTTACCCTTCAGAAGGTCTAAATGGTGTGCTGCGTGTCATGGTACCTCACATCACATTCCTTGTAGGAGGGCCTCAGCCTACATGATGTTAGTGGGCTGCTTCAATTAGTGTGGGTAATGACCAGGGTTGAGGTTAGTCATCAGATGACCACACAAGGTTGTGCTTAGAATGTGACATGAACACATGCAATATGTTCACTTTTGATGAATGCTTGTGCTAGATGTCAACAAAATGTGTATCAAGTTGACAGTTTTCCTCAAACTTCCCGTTACAATCTGTGTCTATATCTATTGCATCCATACAGGTCAATGCCCATCAGAAGCAACAGTGGCCAGCACAGGTAAATGCGGCGGGTGGAACAGGTGGGAGGGGGGAAGACTACAGATGACGGAATAGGTATGATTAAATAAATAAATAATACCTATTCTGTTGTCTGTCGGCTTTTCCCTCTGCCGCACCCTGTCCCGCCCCACCATGCTTACCTGTGCTGGCCACTGCTGATCAGAAGAAGGCAACTTTGAGAGCCATCACCCAAAAGTTGCAGACCCTGGGGGGTCTTCAAACGGCATGGTGCCCACTGCAGAAAGAGGTGGGAGGATCTGCAGTGCTGTACCTGGATGATCACGGAGTTCCAGCTGGGGAAGTCCTTCAAAAGTGGAAGAGACTCGCGCCGGACCCTAACCCCCATATGGCCCGTATACTGGTTGTGGCCTACCCAGAGCTTGATATGCAGTTGAGGGCCCAACAGCTGCCCCATGAGGGTGAGTCCTTGCAAGACTCATACATGTTAAATTGCCAACTTTGAGTATTAGACACAGACATTTCCCCAACCATAATCGTTGTGGCCCATGTGCCACATACAGGATGAGTCATTGTTAGTGTAAGAGTGGTAGTAGGTGCATGTTGCTGTGCCAATTGTCTTCTTTAATATCACAAAAAGGACACTGTTCCTAAAAAGTAGGGTGCAAAAAGTCACCTATACAAAAAGGTTCAAAAAGTCACCATATGTTAAAAGAAGAATCAGAAAAAAGAGAAAAGAAAAAGGAAAAAGAAAAAAGAAAAATACGAATTCCTAGGTGAAGGGACCCTCAGATGAAAGGGAAAACCATTATGTGTCCTCTGTTGCCCTCACACACCCCAAAGGGTGTCATGCTTCATCATCGGGCAGTTGCTCCTCGTAGGGCCGGCGCTGCAATTCCCTACGGGTCCCCCGAAGGGTCTCTTGGTCGGAGATCTTTTATAGGACTGCCGGATGGTGCATGTGGGTGTGTGGGGTCCAATGAGGGTGAAAACAAAAGTGCGTGCAAGTGTAAAGAGAAATTCGTGAAGGGTAAACCTGCAGCGATTGTCTGAATCGTGTACCCTAAGCAGACTCAACTGCTAAATAAAATCTAGCCCCAGTGGCATACTATGCCCGGGTGTAGAAAGACATAGGTCAACATGTTTCGCGCCTGCGTCGCCTTAAGGGTCGTTGGCGCTTCGTCAGGACCAGAACCTTAAAATGTAATGTGCACGTGAAAACCAATTAAAATACCCTCAAAATAGATCAGGGCGGGCAGTAACCTGTATCACCCGAAATCTGGCTACAGCTGCATGATGTAACCGCTCCTGATCAGTACCTAGGACAGAAAAAGCAAAACGAAGTAAAACACAAATATATATAAGCATCAGGAACGCCTTGATGCCACATGATGTGCCACCACTGTGTGCACATCCAATACATGAAAAACTAGAAATGGATAGGCGCATGAGATAATAACCCACACCGAATAGTGCTTATGGACAATGTGTCCAGAGGTATCAGCCGCTCAAAGAGTAATACACATAACACCCCATCAATATTAAAAAATGGGTTCTTAGTGAGTGCTTACCTCGCACTGCTGAAGAAAAACCGCTGGCACAAGCAATGAAATGCCCCTAATTTAACGGACTGTGGAAACAGGAGATCAAAAGGAGTTTACAAAAACAGACACGGAACCAAATATATTAAGCCCCCACTAGTAGTGGTGCCCGTGTCCCTTTTAAACAAGGCTACTCACATATTTCCTCGGATACTGCCGCCTGCGCACCTACCCCATCGTTGCATCTGCCGAAAAGCAACGAAGCTTTACACAGTACATTTATAACAAATCACCGGGGTCAGGTACTGGGAGTTAACTCCATCCGGCAAATCCTGATCGTAGAACAGCTTAGTGCGCATGCTCGAGTGCTTGAGCTTAACGCGCAAGTGCATAGGTAGGGCAAACTATTCCCCAACACATGCGCAAATCATGTGCTCTGTACAAACGATAATGCAAAAATGCCTTCTAATAAGTGTAGACTTAACTAGTACTCACAATCAATTATCATTGCTGCAATATGTAAGATCTCCTCAAGTGAGAAAAGTTCCCACATTACTGTTCATAGACCTAGTGAAAACACAGGGGGTCAAAATTGCTGGTGACTGCAAAAAGGGGGTAGCCACTTTCAAAAAGGTATTATCTCATGCGCCTATAACGAAGAAGAAAAATAGTAAGGTCCCACGGCTGAGCCGCCGTACATGAATTACTATACACAAGAGGGGGGGACCAGGAGCTTATAAAAGGTCCAGTGTCCACGCTCCTAATATCTGCATTAATATCACAAAAAGGACACTGTTCCTAAAAAGTAGGGTGCAAAAAGTCACCCATACAAAAAGGTGCAAAAAGTCACCATATGTTAAAAGAAGAATCAGCAAAAAGAGAAAAGAAAAAGGAAAAAGAAAAAAGAAAAAGACGAATTCCTAGGTGAAGGGACCCTCAGATGAAAGGGAAAACCATTATGTGTCCTCTGTTGCCCTCACACACCCCAAAGGGTGTCATGCTTCATCATCGGGCAGTTGCTCCTCGTAGGGCCGGCGCTGCAATTCCCTACGGGTCCCCCGAAGGGTCTCTTGGTCGGAGATCTTTTATAGGACTGCCGGATGGTGCATGTGGGTGTGTGGGGTGGGGGTCCAATGAGGGTGAAAACAAAAGTGCGTGCAAGTGTAAAGAGAAACTCGTGAAGGGTAAACCTACAGCAATTGTCTGAATCGTGTACCCTAAGCAGACTCAACTGCTAAATAAAATCTAGCCCCAGTGGCATACTATGCCCGGGTGTAGAAAGACATAGGTCAACATGTTTCGCGCCTGCATCGCCTTAAGGGTCGTTGGCGCTTCGTCAGG
Organism: Triturus cristatus; assembly: GCF_964204655.1. NCBI lineage: Eukaryota > Metazoa > Chordata > Amphibia > Caudata > Salamandridae > Triturus > Triturus cristatus. Next base: position 470,988,672 of record NC_140582.1, on the reverse strand, counting down.
ACCAGAACCTTAAAATGTAATGTGCACATGAAAACCAATTAAAATACCCTCAAAATAGATCAGGGCGGGCAGTAACCTGTATCACCCGAAATCTGGCTACAGCTGCATGATGTAACCGCTCCTGATCAGTACCTAGGACAGAAAAAGCAAAACGAAGTAAAACACAAATATATATAAGCATCAGGAACGCCTTGATGCCACATGATGTGCCACCACTGTGTGCACATCCAATACATGAAAAACAAGAAATGGATAGGCGCATGAGATAATAACCCACACCGAATAGTGCTTATGGACACTGTGTCCAGAGGTATCAACCGCTCAAAGAGTAATACACATAACACCCCATCAATATTAAAAAATGGGTTCTTAGTGAGTGCTTACCTCGCACTGCTGAAGAAAAACCGCTGGCACAAGCAATGAAATGTCCCTAATTTAACGGACTGTGGAAACAGGAGATCAAAAGGAGTTTACAAAAACAGACACGGAACCAAATATATTAAGCCCCCACTAGTAGTGGTGCCCGTGTCCCTTTTAAACAAGGCTACTCACATATTTCCTCGGATACTGCCGCCTGCGCACCTACCCCATCGTTGCATCTGCCAAAAAGCAACAAAGCTTTACACGGTACATTTATAACAAATCACCGGGGTCAGGTACTGGGAGTTAACTCCATCCGGCAAATCCTGATCGTAGAACAGCTTAGTGCGCATGCTCGAGTGCTTGAGCTTAACGCGCAAGTGCATAGGTAGGGCAAACTATTCCCCAACACATGCGCAAATCATGTGCTCTGTACAAACGATAATGCAAAAATGCCTTCTAATAAGTGTAGACTTAACTAGTACTCACAATCAATTATCATTGCTGCAATATGTAAGATCTCCTCAAGTGAGAAAAGTTCCCACATTACTGTTCATAGACCCAGTGAAAACACAGGGGGTCAAAATTGCTGGTGCCTGCAAAAAGGGGGTAGCCACTTTCAAAAAGGTATTATCTCATGCGCCTATAACGAAGAAGAAAAATAGTAAGGTCCCACGGCTGAGCCGCCGTACATGAATTACTATACACAAGAGGGGGGGACCAGGAGCTTATAAAAGGTCCAGTGTCCACGCTCCTAATATCTGCATTAATATCACAAAAAGGACACTGTTCCTAAAAAGTAGGGTGCAAAAAGTCACCCATACAAAAAGGTGCAAAAAGTCACCATATGCTAAAAGAAGAATCAGAAAAAAGAGAAAAGAAAAAGGAAAAAGAAAAAAGAAAAAGACGAATTCCTAGGTGAAGGGACCCTCAGATGAAAGGGAAAACCATTATGTGTCCTCTGTTGCCCTCACACACCCCAAAGGGTGTCATGCTTCATCATCGGGCAGTTGCTCCTCGTAGGGCCGGCGCTGCAATTCCCTACGGGTCCCCCGAAGGGTCTCTTGGTCGGAGATCTTTTATAGGACTGCCGGATGGTGCATGTGGGTGTGTGGGGTGGGGGGTCCAATTAGGGTGAAAACAAAAGTGCGTGCAAGTGTAAAGAGAAATTCGTGAAGGGTAAACCTGCAGCGATTGTCTGAATCATGTACCCTAAGCAGACTCAACTGCTAAATAAAATCTAGCCCCAGTGGCATACTATGCCCGGGTGTAGAAAGACATAGGTCAACATGTTTCGCGCCTGCGTCGCCTTAAGGGTCGTTGGCGCTTCGTCAGGACCAGAACCTTAAAATGTAATGTGCACGTGAAAACCAATTAAAATATCCTCAAAATAGATCAGGGCGGGCAGTAACCTGTATCACCCGAAATCTGGCTACAGCTGCATGATGTAACCGCTCCTGATCAGTACCTAGGACAGAAAAAGCAAAACGAAGTAAAACACAAATATATATAAGCATCAGGAACGCCTTGATGCCACATGATGTGCCACCACTGTGTGCACATCCAATACATGAAAAACAAGAAATGGATAGGCGCATGAGATAATAACCCACACCGAATAGTGCTTATGGACACTGTGTCCAGAGGTATCATCCGCTCAAAGAGTAATACACATAACACCCCATCAATATTAAAAAATGGGTTCTTAGTGAGTGCTTACCTCGCACTGCTGAAGAAAAACCGCTGGCACAAGCAATGAAATGTCCCTAATTTAACGGACTGTGGAAACAGGAGATCAAAAGGAGTTTACAAAAACAGACACGGAACCAAATATATTAAGCCCCCACTAGTAGTGGTGCCCGTGTCCCTTTTAAACAAGGCTACTCACATATTTCCTCGGATACTGCCGCCTGCGCACCTACCCCATCGTTGCATCTGCCAAAAAGCAACGAAGCTTTACACGGTACATTTAGAATTACTAGGATATTCCAATAAGTAGTTCACATATACACACATCCCCCAGAGATGTAGCTCTCAGTGTCATACATACCATCCCTTACATTGTGACCGTAGGATGTTGTGTATACTATGGTACTCACCTCTATGGATCATATGCCTCAATGCAATGGTCCTGGCAGGACAGTTGTCTGGAAAGTCATGTGCAGGTATTTTACCCTTCAGAAGGTCTAAATGGTGTGCTGCGTGTCATGGTACCTCACATCACATTCCTTGTAGGAGGACCTCAGCCTACATGATGTTAGTGGGCTGCTTCAATTAGTGTGGGTAATGACCAGGGTTGAGGTTAGTCATCAGATGACCACACAAGTGTGTATCCATTCTTTTGGTTGTGCTTAGAATGTGACATGAACACATGCAATATGTTCACTTTTGATGAATGCTTGTGCTAGATGTCAACAAAATGTGTATCAAGTTGACAGTTTTCCTCAAACTTCCCGTTACAATCTGTGTCTATATCTATTGCATCCATACAGGTCAATGCCCATCAGAAGCAACAGTGGCCAGCACAGGTAAATGCGGCGGGTGGAACAGGTGGGAGGGGGGAAGACTACAGATGACGCAATAGGTATGATTAAATAAATAAATAATACCTATTCTGTTGTCTGTCGGCTTTTCCCTCTGCCGCACCCTGTCCCGCCCCACCATGCTTACCTGTGCTGGCCACTGCTGATCAGAAGAAGGCAATTTTGAGAGCCATCACCCAAAAGTTGCAGACCCTGGGGGGTCTTCAAACGGCATGGTGCCCACTGCAGAAAGAGGTGGGAGGATCTGCAGTGCTGTACCTGGATGATCACGGAGTTCCAGCTGGGGAAGTCCTTCAAAAGTGGAAGAGACCCGCGCCGGACCCTAACCCCCATATGGCCCGTATACTGGTTGTGGCCTACCCAGAGCTTGATGTGCAGTTGAGGGCCCAACAGCTGCCCCATGAGGGTGAGTCCTTGCAAGACTCATACATGTTAAATTGCCAACTTTGAGTATTAGACACAGACATTTCCCCAACCATAATCGTTGTGGCCCATGTGCCACATACAGGATGAGTCATTGTTAGTGTAAGAGTGGTAGTGGGTGCATGTTGCTGTGCCAATTGTCTTCTTACCTGGAACACAGCAGACTCCTGTCCACATCCACTTTTCTTCTTTTGAGCTGACACCTGGCTGAGTGAAGTGAGTAATCATCTCATGTTCTCAGTAAATGTGTGTGACAATTGTACCACACAGGTAACTTGTCTTGCTTGTGTGAGGAGTGATGTACCCTCACTACCGCCTCTCATGAGATGGTGGCCCTATTGCATGTAACATAACATAGAGTTCACAGTACATGCAGTGACTGTACAACAGTTCCCGCTGGTAAGTACCGGTAACATAACAGGTGTATTTGTAAAGCGCACGATTATCCTAAGGTGTCCTGGCGCTGAATAACAGATGTTTATTGTTACCCAACTCATTGGTACTCATTTTATCGACCTCAAATGGATGAAAGGCTGAGTGGACCCGCCGGGATTCGAACCTGTGACCATGAGGTCAAACACAGGCCGCTTTAGCCCACTGGGCCACCAAACCCGGCTAACAATGAAATGAGAGTTCAAGCATTACTGGTGTCATCAGCATGAAAGCATTCAAGTTGGCCAGTGCACATTTGCCAGTTGATGGTTCATCTACAATAGTGTTTATAAACACTCATTCACTGACTGGTGACATGCATGAGGGAGTGAGATGTAGAACTGTAGGTATCATATGTCTACACTGATCCTGACAAGGCAATCTGAGTATGCAATACCAAAGAGTGGTGTGATATGCTTGCCCATTGGGACTCTAGTGATCTCAAATCTTCATCCCATAGATGTTTAGGGACACCCAAAACCCTCAAAGGTGTATTGGCTCCCGTAAGGGAGGAGGCCAGAGTCGGAAATGATCTCTGTAGGGCAGACATTGCATTGTAAATGCCTCCAGGGCAGGCCACCATCTGGGTCAGCTGGTTGCCTTGTCCCAGTCATCTTGGGTTTCACTCCCTTTGCTTGGGACGACTCCTGGTGGCCAGCAGCACTCGGAACCCCCCACTACCACCAACCATGCACACAACCTCGCCATCATTCTCAACTCCTCGCTCTCTATGAACCACCAAATCAATGCTGTATCATCCTCCTGCTTCCACATGCTCGTCAGCTCCAAAAGATCTTCAAATGGATCCCCACCGAGTCCAGGAGAATGGTCACCCAGGTGCTCATCAGCAGCAAGCTTGACTACTCTCTATGCCGGCAAAACCCAAAAACTCCAAAAGAAATTGCAACACATACAGAACGCCTCCACCAGACTTATCCTGAACATCCCTTGCTGAAGCCACATCGCCGGTCAACTGTGAGACCTCCACTGGCTTCCGATCAACAAAAGAATCACTCTCAAGCTGGTCACACATGCTTACAAAGCCCTCCACAACACCAGACCCAAATACCTCAACCACCGCCTCTCCTTCTACACACCAACCAGACATCTCTGTTCCTCCCATCTGACCCTGGCCACTATCCCACGGATATGCAAGACCTCGGATGGAGGAAGATCCTACTCCTACCTCACTGCAAAGACCTGTAACTCCCTACCTTTACATCTCAGGCCATCACTGTCACTGCCTCAATTCAGGAAGGAGCTCAAGACCTGGTTCTTTGACACACCAAATCAACCTTAGATCAACTAGATCCCCTAACCTTTTCAATACCTCCAGTACTACACTTCCTCCCATCTCATCCAATCATCCTCACACATATACACAACAAAAATGGCAAGTTAATAATGACTCCTTCTCTCAACTGGGCACCCCTTATTACAACACACCACTATTGGATCTCTCTACGCAACCCACTTCTACCCTTAAACCTGAGTGCTGGGTAATGCGATTCAATGAGATTGATTGTTGACTAAAATACCTTAAAGAGGATCTGCAGAGTCTTACATCCATCACAGCCAATCATTGGCCCTCTCGCAGCTCAAATAGCTCCATGATAACCAGAACTGATGCCCATACAGACATCTTCTCACTCCATGCCCCTCACAAAGCCTGGGATCTATACCTTTGCCAAACAATACTTCTCACCCAAAGAGAGCAAATCATGATCTATCGAACAATGAGATCCATGAACTGCTCCTTTATTATCAGTCCGAAAAGAATACGAGCAATGCTGATCGAAATCAAATCCAAACCATCCAAGCAGACCCCTTCAGAGAACCGAATCACAATCGCAGAAGAATAAACAAGAATAACGTTAAGCGGGTCACTTTATCACAAATGGCCTCTCATCATCATAATAAGCAGCTAAAGTGCATGCTCCTCAACTGCATAACAGCAAATAAACAAGCAGCAGATATCTACGACCTCATTCTCTCACATAAGTTCGATATAGATGTCCTCACAGAAACATGGTTCAACAACTCATCTCATCCCATCATAGATCTACCAATCCCACCTAGTCACAAGATCATTCGACTAGATAGACCAAAGAAAATGGGTAGCAGAATAGCATGCATCTACCACAATACTCTTTAATTACGCCAATTGCAAACAATAGCTGTAACATGTGAATATCTTAGCATCAATATTTCTTGTAACAACAAATCCATTTGTAATATATATGCCTTCTAACACCCTCCGGGCAATAACTCTTTGTTCATCGAACAAAAAATGGAATTCTTCACAATACATGATAATCTTCAAGGACCCCAGATCTTCCTGGGTGATTTTAATCTACACTGGAATGATCTGAACGACCCCTCAGTGAATAGGCTAAAATCCTTCCTATTAAACTATGAGTTGTCCCACATTTGCAACAGACTAACACACAACAAGGGTGAGACTTTGAATCTTATCATCTCTAAGTCAGACACTATCTCCTGAGAGTCTTTTACCTCATGTGACTGGACAGACCATTATCGCATCACCTTCCTCATCAACTTAAAGGCAATCCCAAAAAATGGTCAACCGAAGAAAATGAAACATTGGAAAAGGAATCTTCATAATATAACCCACAATGAACTAACCACACTATGCAATAACACCTTGATCCAATAGACCAACATGGAGGATGTCAATGACCTCGTAGACTACTACAATACTTCTATACAGGAAGTCATGGAGTCCATAGCGACCCTTCAAAAGAAAAATATTTCCAATAAAAACTCAAAGATATGGTTCAAAGATAACTTGAACACAGTAAGACGCAATCTAACAACAGCAGAAAGAGCTTGGAGATACTCCCCATCCGTAGAACTGCTAAAACAATTAAGATCAATGTGGAACACACACAATAGAAGAATAAGACAAGTGAAAGCTAATTTGATCAGAACACAGCTCGACCAAGCCAGAAAAAGACCCAAAAAACTATTCGAAATAGTCAAGCTGCAATCACGCAACACATCAAACCCATTAGACTTCGGATCCAGCACCCTTCCAAATTGGGAAGAACTGGCCACCTTCTTCAAGGAAAAAACAACAAATTTAGAGAATGAACTTCAACTAGCAAAGGAACTACTACCTGCTACCCCAGTCAGTTTCTCATACACCTCCCAATTTATGGAAGGGAAGTGACCACCCTGGCCCCCCACCAATAACAATGCCACTTGAAACACCTTCTCCCCAATCAGTGAACATGACATGTACAACATTCTTTCTTCCTTAAACCCATCTAACCACTTCACCGCCCCTCTACCTCCCAGCATATTCAAAGAGATCAAAACCTGTATTCTTCCAACATGGTCCAAAATTGTAAATGCCTCACTACGTCAAGGGACTATCCCTGACTGCCTAAAAGTAGGACAAGTAACACCCATCTTAAAAAAACCTATGGCAGTCTGCTCTGATCCTAACACCTTCTGGCCCATATCCAACATCCCCACGCTGGCAAAGCTCTTATAAAAATGTGTACAGAACCAACTCTGAAATCGCATAGAAAACTTTCAACTCTTTGATCAACACCAATCAGGCTTCTGTCAAGATCACAGCACAGAATCTGCCCTTACTCATATAGTAGATGACATATTAAATATGCTGGTTTATGATGAATCAGGCTTTCTAATATTGCTTGATTTATCTTCTGCCTTTGACACTGTCAAACATGATAAACTACCGAAACTACTGGAACAAAGGATGAGCTTATCAGGGGTCGTATTACAATGGTTCTCTTCATTCCTCCAAAACAGATCCTTAAGAGTCAAAATTAATCACTCTCTTTCTAAGTCCCACGCGATCACTCTTGGTGTTCCTCAAGGACCTTCTCTCTCACCCATTAGAGGCATTGCTATCCTGCAATGAGAATATCTATTGTGCCCTTAGAATGGTTCTTACACTGATTCTAAGTAATTCCTTGGACTGATATTGCCTTTTCATGTGGGTGAAGGGTGGGAGTCCTATACAGAGTTGTAGCAGAGAAGGTGTGGTTTACCTTAATGACACATCCATACAGATGTTTATTTGACATAAAAACAGGATCTGGGATGTGTGCAGTGTGAGTGTGTCACATTCACTATAGCATCTTGGTTAGAGTTACAGTGACAGGGCATCATGATAGTTGTGGTCGCTTCAATCTCACTTTACCAACAATTGATAAATGATGTGTGAAGATCAGTATTGGCATGGCAGACAAGTAAGAAGGGGCAAAAGGAGTCTTGCATATTGGTTAGAGTTGCAGTGACAGGACATCATGGTATGTGTAGTCACTTCAATCTCATTTTATCAATACTTGAGAAATGTTAAGCTGCATGATGTGTGAAGATCAATAGTGACATGGCTGACAAGCGAGAAGGGGCAAAAGCAGTCTAGCATCTTTGTTTGAGTTGCAGTGACTGGGCCTCATGGCAGTGTGGACACTTCAATCTTACTTAAGCAACATTTGAGAAATGGTAAGCTGCACAATGTTTAAAAATCTGTAGTGACATGGCAGGCAAGTGAGAAGGGGAAAAGGGAGTCTAGCATCTTGTTTAGAGTAGCAGTGACAGAGCCTCATGGTAGTTGTAGTGACTTCAAGTGGCTGAGTTGGTCTCTGAGTGGGTGTGTAAGTGTCTGAGTGGGACAGTGAGTGGGTGTTAGAATTTCCGAGTGGGTCTATCAGTGGGTGTATAGGTGCCTGAGTGGGTTGTTGAGTGGGTGTGCATTGTCTAAGTGAGTCCACTAGTGGGTGTGACAGTGTCTGAGTGGGTATAACAGTGCCTGAGTAGGTCTGTGGATGGGTTTAAGAGTGTCTAATTTGGTCTGTGAGTGGGTGTATGAGTGAGTGTGTCTGTGCTGGTTGTGACAGTGTCTGAGACGGTATGAGAGTGTCTGAGTGGGAGTAAGAGTGTCTGAGTGAGTCTGTGAGTGGGTATAAAAGTGTCTGAGTGGGTAAGTGAGTAGGTGTGGCAGTGTCTGAGTGGGTGTGTCAGTGGGTGTGTACGTTTGTGTCCCTGAGTGGGTGTGTAAGTATCTAAGTGTGTTTGTGAGTCGGTGTGAGAAAGTCTGAGTGGGTCTGTGAGCGGGTGTATAAGTGTATGAGTGGGTCTGTAAGTGGATATGAGAGTGTCTCAGTGTCTCAGTGAGTGGGTGTGAGAGAGTCTAATTGAGTCTACCAAAAGGTGTGTAAGTGTCTCAGTGGGTTGGTGAGTGAGTGTTAGAGTGTTTATTGGGTTTGTGAGTGGGTGTGACAGTGTCTGAGTGGGTGTGTCAGTAAGTGTGTGAGTATCTGAGTGGGTGTGTGAGGAAGTGTGTGTGTATTTTTTCTGCAGAATTCGTGAATCTGCGGTGATTTTACATGGGGGCCACGCTAAGCATTGTGGCAGATTCAAGAAGTCCTGCGTATGGAAAAAAATATCTTGGGACATTTTCTAACCCATCTGGGAGCCCCTTACAGACCCCTATATTGCACCCACGGGGTCCAGGTAGCTTTACCTTGACACTTTCTATTTCATTACATCTGATTTATTTCAACCAGGTGGCATTTCCTTACATCTAAAATGGCATCTGCAACTTTTAACTCCAGTTGTGTCCAGCCAATCATGGCAGTACTGTTGACGTGTGGATTCACAAAGAACCATGAAGGATTTGTGTCCCTAGATATCTATATTTATTTTCCTTTAATAAAACTACTCAACGGATTTACACCAAATCACAAAAAGCACTCCTTCTGGACCCAGCTTTCTGCCAAATTTAGTGTAATTCCATTAGAGAGAAATGTATGTGAGTGCACCATCATGATAATGGAGGCACCCGCCTTGGAGTTTAGCAGTTCCTGGTGGCACTCGTTTTGGAAAGCAATTTGTTTGGTGCACTGCCGAACCGCCATCAAAAACAAAAATCACTGTCGACCAAGGTCATCAGTCATCGAATTGGAGGATGCGAAGCACCTTTGGTTATGCTTTTAATATTTATATGTGTGGGGGTGGCAAGGGGGAAAGGCATTATAAAAGAGACAGGACACGGCATGGAGGAGATTGAATGGCAGCCCATTCACGGTGACATTTTGAAGAGGACTGCAAAAATTAAGGCCATCCACGAATGAAAGACATTCTGTACCAAAGTTTTTGTCTATGCAAGACTATATGTTGTATTAGCTCAATCGGGACCATTTAATTGAGTCAGTGGCATCACTAGGGGGGTGCGGGGGGTGCGGCCCGCACCGGGTGACACCATCACATGGGGTGACACCCGGCACTGTGACATCCTCAGGATACTGGGGGCGTGCTTTCAAAATGGAACTCAGCCACTGACTTCCTTTAGGCTTGGAAGGGGGGGGGAGTGATTCACCAATCCAAACTCTAGCAGAATGGTGGGGGGTTTCAAAGGATGAAGACATGCCCCACCCACGTGAGAAGGAGCCACCGCAACAATCCCCTGCGCGGCTGCACCGGCCTCACAGCGCCCAGAGCACAACAATGCACGCGCTTAGAACACCTTCCTGTAACCTGAAATCGCACACAGCGCCAGACTGCCTGCTCAAGGCCATAATTACTCACTCCTGTCTCACAGGTAAGTGAAGATTACTGCCAGCGAAAGCCATCAGCTTCCCCACCCACAGCAAGTAAACACAGCAGCCAATGGTCGAGCCGTTCGAGCTCCCCTTTCGCCCGTGCTCCTCCCTCCCCCCTCCTTCGGACAGTGCCTGTACGTCAAAGCCTCGCCCTACCTCGGAGAGGAGGCATAGGCATACCTCAAATATTCGAGGAAAGGAGGATTTACTATTAGTGGGTAATTTGCACACAAAAAAAGAAAAGTGCCGGGGCTCGCGTCAGGAGGCAGCTTGCTCCAGCGCATTTCTCCTGTTAGCGCTGCCTAAAACAGAACCAATTAATAACCATGAAAAGTGGGGGGGGGATGAGGATGTGGCGTAATGGTCAGAGCTGCCAACTTCGCAGCTGGAGAGCCGGGTTGAGTCTAACCACATTGGACCGAATTACGAGTTGGTCGATAAAATGAGGGGGTAATGCTGGGCTCATTTACTCTCCACTACAAGTAGGAGGAATAACAGACCGGACCCTGTACTACTGGGCTATTTACCACTTCCACCGCCCCACCCTTCCAATTCCAGATCCCTTTCACTCGCCTGGATCCACAGATATGCACTAAGATGCATCAAAGCTACAATTTGCATCTGGAATTTCTCATTAGAACGTGGCAATAGAGCTGAGGAGCCGCGCACGATGATAGGGGTCAGAGGTCAAGGAGCTAGACCTGTCGATTGCCCTGCACATTCGATAGTGCCAAGGTCGGCCATTATCTCACTCTTCTCTGTTATGAAAGGGCGATAAAGGGAGGGTCTGGAAGCGTGGCCAGCAGCTGGCCCTTTATGTGACAGAATGAAATTTGCATTAGTTGTGTACTACGTGTTGGTCAATAGCATTTCTGGGCTGAATGAGATTGCAAAGCTTTCTAAATTATTATTTTTTTAAAACAGACTCAATTCTTTCATGGCTCGTCTCCTAGTGTGCCTTCGTAAAGAATGCGCCTGTCTGACCATTTGATTGCAAGGCTGCCTGGGGGGGTTGCGCAGCAGCCCCCCTTAAATGGGCGGCCGCCTTAGTGCCACAGGAAGGCACTGGAGTCGCCGGTCTAGTCCCTGGCCCACGGCCAGGGAAGACGTCCAGCCGACCCACTTCCGGGGAGGGGGAGGCGACAGGGGCATTTAGGCTGTCCCCGCCCATCTTTTGCTCTCTTGTCCCTCGCCGTCTCACCTTGTAGTTGTTCCTCGCCGTCTCGCCTTGACACGCCGTCTCGACTGGTTATCTGGCGTCGTGGTGTATCGTCTTCGCGTTTGTGGGTGCCTGCAGGGGTTCGCGGTGAGTCCCCCGCCAAAGGGTGCCACTCTGCCTGTTTGTTTCTAGATTGGATGCCACCTTTGTTTCCTCGGGCATGAGGTGGGGCGCTTGAGCGTGCATTGGTTCACTTGCAGGCATCGTTCAGCCCTGCATTTCTTTGCGTTGGGGGAGTTGTTCCATGTCCCCCTTGTGGTGCGGATGCTCGGTGTCCGGGGGAGGAGGCGGCGCAGTGCGGGGGGGCGGAATTACTTCCCCCATAGTCTGTCTAAGGGCATGCGGACCAGCTGCTGCGGGTCACCGCTCCGCATTTCGGGGGTTGTGTTGACCCGAGTTGAGGTGGGCCCAACACCTCTTATGGCTAACCCCCCCCCCGCCCCAGTAGCACGACCGGAGGTGGGGGGGGTTCGACTCCCGCCGCAGTCCATGGCGGCGCGCCCAGCGCCAGGGGGACAGTGGTGCTTCCGCTTTCCCCCACGTGGGGGACTCCCAACATCCCGGCCATGGGAAGGCTTATCCTGCCGTCTTTGGGGCAGGAAACTAGGGTTCGAGCCAGGGGGTCGCGTCCACATCCGGTGATTTTGGGCTAATTGCTTATTCTCCACTGCCTAATGCGTAATGTAAATACGGGGCTCCGGCAGCGCTTCATTCCTTCGGGTCGAGTTCGCGCGAGCGCCTGGTTGGTCCTCCTATCCATTGGTTGTCCTCAAGGCCACGACGGGTCCTTGTTTCGGGAGGCAGAGGTGCTGTTGCTGGAGTGAGTCTCCGCTCGGGAGGCGCTTTAATTGCCTAGTTGCTGCCTCAGGCGTTTGCCCGGTGCCCGTCGCGGAATACTTCTTCCCCCCGTTCCTTCGACCAGGACAGCGGGGGAGGCGAAGGCACAGCTCTATGCTCTGAGAACAGCCACGCTAAAATTGAGGGATGTCAGAGGTTTCATTGGGCGGACTTCTTTTCAGTGAAGGGTAGGTTCTTTAATAACATAGGAGGCGTGTTTGTAGAGCGCCGGTTCTTTGCTGGGGTAGCCTCTAGATGAGGAACAACAGCTGTTAATTTTCCCAAACTCGATGCTCTCATTTCATCGACCACAGAATGGTGAAATTGTAACTGAACCCACCGAAAATCTATGATTTATTTAGGGAAATTTATTTAAATGCTATTATGTCCAAAACTTAAATAAACATCTTTATTGCTGAAGAATAATTCTCCATTAATCACAATGAATGTATTGCTAGAATGATATTAGCACCTGACGTTCGTTCTAGCTTTCTCCCCGAGTACCTTGAACCAATTACTGACTTCAACACCAAGAATAAACTGTCTTATCCCTGAAGACATTCCTTTTCATCTTGACAATTGATAGTATACCTACTCAGTGCAAATATTCCCCCAGGGTACCAAAAGCCGCCACACACTCAGATGGTAATATTCTAAACGGGGCTTGACTCCTCCCACTACCACTAACTCTTTTCATGTTATTGCTCAGGCATGTTCTGACCACTCTCTCTTATCAATTTTAATCTAATTCTCAAAAGATTAGCCATAGCATAAATCCCTCTAAAGACAATTGACCATGGCAAAAAAATCAAAATTGATCACCCAAAGGAAGCATTGTTTCTCCGGCTTTGTTACTTTCCCCTAGCATAGAATTCGACAGCGGAGCAGAGCAGTGCAGACAGCTCTGCACAGTGTGGCAATGTTGGTATGACTATATGGTGACTGACCTGTTGGTTGCGGCGGATCTTGTGTACATTCTTGGGGGCTGCTTGAGGGCAGGGCCCAGTGGCATGTGCGGGCGGGCCGGTGGGGTCGACCCAGGCCCGTGATTGCAGGTGGGAGCTGGGAGGCCTCCTCTGTTGTTGCCCGTGCCGGTTTGAGTTTGTGTGCTATGCTGGGCGATCAGGGTGGATACCGGGCAGTGTGGTGGCCAACGCTGCCGACTTGGCGTTGTGGGGCTGGACCAGGCTCCCGCGGGTGGCGCTGTCGTGTTCCTGGTCATGCTGCATGGTCGAGAGTGGTTAGTGGCGCGCTCTGACCCTAGGGAGGCCTCGGGTGTTTATCAGAGTCATTGTAACAGTATCTTTTCAGTAGGGACGCCGGGCGCCGAGAAGCCACATTGCGGTGGGCTGCGGGCCGGCTGCCCATGGTCCTCAGGCATCCCGGGGGGAGGTGCAATGCACGGCAGTGGGGGGTGTGGAGCACCTGGGTTGCCCAGTGCTCCGGGGCTCAATCTGCTGACTTTGGTGCAGGAAACTAGGGATCGAGCCTCGAGGTCGCGTCCACATCCTGTGATTATGGGCAAATCAATTATTATCCCCGTGACGGAATAGGTATTGTAAATTCGGTGCTCATGTACAGCGCTCTGCGCACGCTGGGTCCTCCGGTACCTTGCTAGATGCGTCAAGGCTCTCTGTCAAGTTTACCGACTTCAGAGTGGCACTATTGGGTATTAACGACGGGGTTCTAGAGTTATGGCATTTCAGGGTGCACGGTCATTGATGCTCAATGACCGTGAGCTGGCAGATGGAAGGAGGTCTAAGGAGTCTCAGGCAACCGCCTGGTCTAAGTTCAGATTGCACTTCACATAAGCCGACACATGAAAACCTAATTGCAATCATGTGAGAGCAACTATGGTCACAGTTTTTATCCGAGTGAGATTGCACCTTGCTGCTGATAACACCTGTCGCCGGAGCGCGTGTGGTCTGAGGTATCGGTGTATGGGTGGCGGGTGCAATATGCTCCTGCCCTGCACCCTGGTTATGTTTAGTGGTTTTTAATGATTTGAGGTGTGTTGTGTCCCTTGGGTGGCCACGTGCGTTTCTCTCCACGGTCGGCGGTTCACTCGACTATATCAGATGGTGTTGATGTGAAGTCTGTCGTCTGGCTGCCAATCCCAGATCAATGCGATGGGGGTGCGTTTCTTAAATGGGCAGGGTGCCATTGCAGAGATTGTAAACCGTGTCCCCGGGCAGCACAGAGGGACTAGTTTGGCTGTGCAGTCCTCACAGGTGAGGCTAGAGGGGTAATCTGCCTGGGTCAGCACCCGTCTTGGGGGGAATTCTGACACAGTGCAGTGTCAGCAAAGATGTGGGCTCATCGTAAAATCCTGGAGAACATGTGCAACCCGCTATACCTGGACAGCATGTGGTAGTCAATACTCCAGGGGGGGGACCCATACAGATTTCTCCCCTGCCACATATAGCCACAGTGACACACCCTGGATGTACTGGAACCGCGCAGTATGTCCACCTGTTTGAAAACCCAGCGTGCAACCCCAGGTCTGCCCCCAGACTCCAGGAGTTACGGCAGGACAGTCATTTGTTCGTTTGCTGGCTCCTGTTGAAGGTAGGGGTACATATTTTCGCAGTACCTGGGTGCTTCCCGGCGGTAGAATTTGGTTTGTCGTCTACAGTCAGCTTCCCTCCTGCCCAAGCCATCCTTCTAGCCTTGGAGGGGGGCGAGGGACTGGATTGCCTCGTTTGTCATACTTGGAGTCAAGGGTAATAGAGGCGGGCAGCTCTCTAAGTTCGATTGCCACGTTGGCTGAGCTTCAATGACTAGATGTTGTATGTCTCCTGTCAAGTGCTGCTTGCAAGTTTAGTTAACATTGGGGTTGGGGAATACATTATCCTTTCACTTGCGGTCAGAGGAAGTAGTTAATGTGGGTGGATATAGCATGCGTGATCTGGGACACTTAGCGGTAAGCTAAGCACATATATCGTTATCCGGAAGGGGGATGCAGTTGTCAGTTCGGGGTGGACAAATACTCCGTTGGGAAGGGGTCTCCCTGGGGTAAGGCATGCACGGCTAGGAGCTGAGATAAACAGCTTAGGCTTGCGTCCAAGGTTTGGAAAGTGATCAGATGGGCCAAGCTGTGCGACAAAGCACCATACACATTCTATAGGTCGCAGTTGAATCACGAGGTCCTAGGCACAGTTACTATTAGGTTCTGATTCCTATTCGCCGGCATGCCTTCACGTATATTGTTCATTCGGGACGCAAGTATACGTTTCACCGACCCCCCGATGAGAGGTGACCTCACAAGTTCTGCGATGTAGTTTTGTACGGGTCAAGAGGGGCGATTTGTGGTGGCAACAAGATGCCTGCAGCAGGGAGTGCCGCCAGGCGGCAAGGAGTTGGAGAGTAATTCGGATTTGAAGGCCCGCTGGAGGCCTGCCACCTGGCCACTGCACGTTGGTGAGGGTGATCACTAAGGGCTTAGTAGGGGTCATAACAGGTTTCACCGGAGCTGTTTCACAGGTGGGGGCGGTGGTCCCTACCTCAGTTCGCATGAGGCTCCCTGTCGGGTCTGTCCAACGTTCTTCTAAAAGGGCGTGAAATTAGCAGCCTTCCTTGTCTCAGTCATACTGTGTGCAGTATGCAAGCGGTCGGTGCATCAGTAGGTTGGGGTGAGCACATCCGTTCCCGGGATTGCGGCTGTGATTCTTGTTGTGACTCTTGGAGCCCTAGTCCTGCTTGCTGTAGGTGGCTGATGAGTGCTGAGTACATAGCTGGATGCGATGGATGAGGAGGCAGAACCTTGCAGTACACTCTGCTAAGCAATGTTCCTGCGAATTGACTGAGGAGAGCCATTATCGCTTGGTATAGCTGGGCATGTAGGAATGCCAGGCAGGATTCTAGCGAAGGCAGGTAGTGGTACTCATCGGGTATTGGACGTTTGTCTCACCGGCAGGTCGCCATGCATGGGGACCATGTACCTAGGTCACACATCAGGCAGTGCCAGGTTAACAGGGACGATGAGTACCAGAATAGACAGGAGTGGTTCCCACCACTGTTGCTTAGATGGGATGCTGTCATAATTTCCTTGTCATTGGATCCCCTTAATCCAACATTCCTAATGTAAGCTGAGGATGCCTGTGGTTGCTGGCAGACCTGCTATTAGTTATTAAAAAACCCAGGTCCTATGAATTATTCAGTTGTACTCTATTCATAGGTAACTACAGGACGCTCATGGTTCAATACATGCTCCTTTGGATAGGACTGCCCCATCTCGTTCTAGGGGAGTAAACATAGGGGTAGGCAAACTTGTGCAGAACATTGGTGGTTAGCTCGGACACATGGGGGTCCTGGGAGTTTGGGGACAGGGTAGCATGCATCATCTTGCCACTGCTCTGTCAGAGCCAGCGGACCCCTAGGGTTTCAGCACGCTCAATCACACGTCATGTTGGAGGTAGGTCCAGGATGAAAGGGTTGTGCTGAGTGAAGCTCAAATCCAAAGCGATTGTGGTAGCTTTCCGAGGGGCACAGCTGGTTGGGCAGTAACATTTTTTAAAAGTACAACCAGGGAGCCCCCTTCCCTTATGTCATATCCTGCTGATTGGTTGTTTCAACAGAGTTTGGGGGCAGGTTATATGGCCCAAACTGGTGGGTTTGATGTTTGGTCGGGTCAATCCACCGAGTACAGCCAATTTCGCTGGGTACATCTGGGGAGGTAGGAAGGCCAGGCAAGAGTTCAGCATATCACAAAGGCAGGTAGGGTACTTATGGTGTACGTGATGTATTTGTCACTGGCAGGCGGCCAGGCAGTGAGACATTGCACCTAGGTCACTTACATCAGGCAGAGATGCCCAGTGGAAGAATGTGAGGGACTGCACAGAACAGGATACTGCACTGGTTAGATGCCGGCAAATTGTGGCTGCACTACTGCAGATGGCAAAGTAAACCTACTGATTACAGGCGGGGTATGGTGGTGGTGGTGGTCCAACCTTTTTCTCAGAATCACTCCCTGTCTAGTTTAGCGGTGCTCGTTATCCCATCACTAGCATCTGCAGTGGCACCATAATCATATGGATGGGAGGGAGCACCAATCCGGACAACCACAAGAGCACATTTTGCAGTCATAGAAGGGTATATTGATAATTGATGGCATGGTACCAGTTGCTTCAGTTATGCATGTTTTCCTTGGCAGCTGTCAGCGAACATATAGAATACAATGTTTGGTGGTTAGCCTGTTGTCATGCCTTTCAGAGGTGTTTTAGCTCAGGCAGGGTCAAGCTTGGGTTAGATGCCTGTGGTCTGCCCTGGGATTCATGTTAACAGGCAGGTGGAGCGGCAGAACTGAGGGGCCTGGGTCCGACCTCAGGTTCAGGTGCAGATCCTGGTAGGTTCACTTAGTATCCCGTCCTCGAGTTCGTTGATGCAGGCACCTTTGATTTGAGTGACGATAATGTGTGCTGGCAGGTTGTGGGAGTTGCCTTCCAACCAGGGCGACATGGTACATAGGTTTGGGGGGAAACGCAGGATGCAGATCCTGGTAGGTTCACTTTGTACCACGTCCTTGAGTTCGTTGAAACAGGTACATTGATTTGAGTAACGGTAACAGGTAATTTCTCCCGCCCTCCAGCACTGGCTGGCAGCTATGCAGGTTGTGGGGATGTATGACATTACAACGCACACTTTTACAACGCATGCACTTACAACGCATTTTTTACAACGCATAATCCATTACAACGCATGACATTACAACGCAGGACACTACAACGCATTTTTAAAAAATACCTTTACAACGCATTTCCATTACAACGCATACTACCTTTACAACGCATACCATTACAACGCATAATATTAAATTACATTTAAGGTAAGTATTAGATAGTATAGGGGTAAAAGTTACTTTTCTAACTCCAGGGGGTGCAACAGTAGGGTAAGTGTTGGATAGTATAGGGGTAAAAATTACTATTCTAACTCCAGGGGGTGCAACAGTAGGGTAAGTGTTGGATAGTATAGGGGTAAAAATTACTATTCTAACTCCAGGGGGTGCAACAGTAGGGTAAGTGTTGGATAGAATAGGGGTAAAAATTACTATTCTAACTCCAGGGGGTGCAACAGTAGGGTAAGTGTTGGATAGAATAGGGGTAAAAATTACTATTCTAACTCCAGGGGGTGCAACAGTAGGGTAAGTGTTGGATAGTATAGGGGTAAAAATTACTATTCTAACTCCAGGGGGTGCAACAGTAGGGTAAGTGTTGGATAGAATAGGGGTAAAAATTACTATTCTAACTCCAGGGGGTGCAACAGTAGGGTAAGTGTTGGATAGTATAGGGGTAAAAATTACTATTCTAACTCCAGGGGGTGCAACAGTAGGGTAAGTGTTGGATAGTATAGGGGTAAAAATTACTATTCTAACTCCAGGGGGTGCAACAGTAGGGTAAGTGTTGGATAGTATAGGGGTAAAAATTACTATTCTAACTCCAGGGGGTGCAACAGTAGGGTAAGTGTTGGATAGAATAGGGGTAAAAATTACTATTCTAACTCCAGGGGGTGCAACAGTAGGGTAAGTGTTGGATAGTATAGGGGTAAAAATTACTATTCTAACTCCAGGGGGTGCAACAGTAGGGTAAGTGTTGGATAGTATAGGGGTAAAAATTACTATTCTAACTCCAGGGGGTGCAACAGTAGGGTAAGTGTTGGATAGTATAGGGGTAAAAATTACTATTCTAACTCCAGGGGGTGCATCAGTAGGGTAAGTGTTGGATAGTGTAGTGTAATATTATGCGTTGTAATGGTATGCGTTGTAATGGTAGTATGCGTTGTAATGGAATGCGTTGTAAAGGTAGTTTTTAAAAATGCGTTGTAGTGTCATGCGTTGTAATGTCATGCGTTGTAATGGATTATGCGTTGTAAAAAATGCGTTGTAAAGGTAGTGCGTTGTAAAAGTTGCGTTGTAAAGGTTGTTCCCCGGTTGTGGAAGTACTTCATGCAGCGGCACAGCGTGGTGCTAAGCCAGGATAACCAGGGATGTCTTAGAGTTGTCCCCTGGAAGAACTACGGCGCCCCGTTAGTCCTACGGGCGGTTGTGGGTCTGAGCAACCGGGGACTGCCATGAACGCCTCGCCCACCTCTTTCGGGGGGGCGTGAGTAAGCAAGTGGACTGGTGGTCCACGGATGGGAGGGGTGGCCCCTCCCAATATTTGGTATGCACCAATTGGCGACTGCCACGGTGTAATTTAGGCTTATCAGACGGGCAGGCGGCATAGGTGTTGGCCTGCCCTGGGATCGCCCGTAAGATAACCCACCATGTTTGCATATTGGTTATGCTAATAAACCTGCAGCAATATTTCTCCACTTACAAAAGTGTCGTGTGGTTTCTTGATGTATTATGTGTGTTATGTGACTACATTTGCCGATATTGGCACTATGCAAGGCTGCCCGGGGGTGTTGCGCAGCAGCCCCCCTTTAATGGGCGGCCGCCTTAGTGCCACAGGAAGGCACTGAAGTCGCCGGTCTAGTCCCTGGGCCACGGCCAGGGAAGACGTCCAGCCGACCCACTTCCGGGGAGGGGGGAGTGGGGAGGGGACAGGGGTAGTTAGGCTGTCCCCGCCCATCTTTTGCTCTCTTGTCCCTCGCCGTCTCGCCTTGCCCGCCCCTCCGCTTACCCGGCAGCCGGAGGTACAAGGTGTGAGGGGGGTTTGGTATTTCTAACATGTTATTTTGTGTTGCAGGAGGAGTTACAGGGCGATCCAGAGTCTGCAGATACCAAGGGGTACTTCATGCAGCAGCACAGCGTGGTGCTAAGCCAGGATACCCAGGGATGTCTTAGCATTGTCCCCTGGAAAAACTACGGTGCCCCGTTAGTCCTACGGGCGGTTGTGGGTCTGAGCAACCGGGGGCTGCCATGAACGCTCCGCCCACCTCTTTTGGGGGGCGTGAGTAAGCAAGTGGACTGGTGGTCCACGGATGGGAGGGGTGGCCCCTCCCTATATTTGGTAGGCACCAATTGGCGACTGCCACGGTGTAATTTAGGCTTATCAGACGGGCAGGCGGCATAGGTGTTGGCCTGCCCTGGGATCGCCCGTAAGATAACCCACCATGTTTGCATATTGGTTATGCTAATAAACCTGCAGCAATATTTCTCCACTTACAAAAGTGTTGTGTGGTTTCTTGATGTATTATGTGTGTTATGTGACTACATTTGCCAATATTGACACTATGTTCCATACACCCATCACATAGTATGGACAGACTAACCAGTGGCGTCACTAGGGGGTGCGGACCACACGGGTGACACCATGAGATACCGCACTGGGTGACACCAACCCTAGTGATGCCGCTGAATTGAGTCATAGGAAAAAATGAGGTACTGCCATTGGGACTACATCAGTGAAATGATATTCAATTATAGCTGCAGAAATGACAGTATTTGAACTGGAATGGCAGTAGTCCTTCCTTGTTTGCCATGATTATATTCCCCAATTGGATTAGTTTAAATGATTTTTAAATACATGTCATTACCTTTTCAGTGTTGATTCTACATGCATTGAGAAAGGCATCTCGCCAAAATGCATCTGCTCATCGTAATAAATGTCCAATAAGAACCCGTGAGTGCTCCGTGTTTGTTTTTGGATATATATTCCTTCATAACAGTCACCGCATTCGGATGACTCTGGCACACTTTCCCCGTGACACCAACAGAGGTATTACTCGATATTCAGGTGCTGATTCAATGTTTATTTTACAATTTTTCTTTAAGCAGCAACACCCAACATGGAACGCCAATGCGTTTTGGCTTACGCCTGCAACGGCCAACCCCATAACCCACAACCATTGTTTATAAAAAGGAAAGAAAGTCTGTCACATCTTCATTGCTCACTTCCACAAGGGCAGCCACTTTGTGAGTACTATTCATTGCATGCTATGACAAAATCCCCATAACCAAGTCATATTTTCAACTACAGTATTCTCAACCATTTCAGGTCAGTTAAATACTGCTTACAAATGTACTTATTTGCAAATCCATTATGCTAAACTAATGCACATCCATTTAAGTACCTGCTGTGTCAACCTCAATTGTTCCTATCACATAACATTTACATTGCACATATTTGTATATTAATCTCACAATTGTTGTTTTCTTCATTTCAGTATTGTGTGTTTTAAATATGCATGTCCAGTGCAGGCACTCGAGATGCTGATGCAATCAATTGCTTGCATCTGTATGTGATGACCAACTACCGTCATGAATACATCATATTGCTATTACACAGAACCTTATTAAGTGCAACTGCCTGTCTCTAGACTAGGTCCCACCAGGGCCATTGGTCCTACACAGAAAGTGCAAGTACTTGTCAGAGACTTTCCTTATGTTCACATTCTTTTCACCTAAAGTGCAAATGCATAATAAAAAAAACATACATAAAGTGCAATCACGTGTACATATAACGTGCAAATACAGAGGGCAATGTATCTTTCTACTGAGCATCAATTGTTGTCCCATACAACATGCAATTGCTATTTGTAAACACATCACTGTATCTGTTCTTTTCAGTTGTCACTAAAGTGCAAGTACAAGTGCATTTCTCTCAATCAATGGAGATCAATATTGCACAACCAGGTAAATGTAAGCTTCTCACTCTCCATATTTATATGTATGAAATGCAAATGCATAGGAGCGCAACTTCCTTTAGAAGTCATAAAAAAGATCAAAATAATACTCATATTTCTGACTGTATGCAGCTTGACACTGTGGCTGACCCACTTGTGTGTTAGGTAATATTACAAGATGCTGTGTCACAGGTTTATGCATGTCCCTTACAGCAATATATAAAGAGCACGTGTCGTGCAGTACTTGGAAATGCGCAAATAAGAGACGGTCCAACTTCAGCATGTATCTCACGGTACAGATTATAGAGGGTCCAACAATGTTCTTTCAATAAAAACTCAGACAAGAAAAATATTCATATACAAGCTGTAATATACCCATATAGGACGGTTCATAAGTGGACATTCAGCTCAGCTTCAAGATTGTGTCCCCAAGGTTTCTCAGTGCCCAAGAGAATAATCATCTGTGATTCGCACTGCTGTAATTCCAATTCCCTGTTGCCTCTACATGGGTGGATGTTAATGTGCTTAATATCATACTATTGCAAAGTTATTAACTAGCCTTGGTGCACTTCCCAAAAATGTTTAGCCATGGGGTATGCTTGGTCTTGATGCTTTATAGCCCTAATGTGTTGCAAAATCCTTAATCTCAGTCTATTAATGGTACTACCAAAATAACGCATTCCACAATCACATTCCAGTGCATAGACCACAAACTCCATATCACATATGATTCCTTCCCTGATCTTGCATAGCTTTCCTTCAAGTGCCTTGTACTCTGTACAGTTTGATCCAAATTTGCAAAATGTGCAAGTGCCACATTTCCTGAAACCATGAATCTGCTGGTCAGCCAATCTAATTCCTGGTATAGCATAGATCTTGTTAACATATCTACCAAAGATGGTGCCTTACGATATGTTATCTTGGGATACTGGCCTATAACATCTTTTAAATGTTCATCATGTTTGAAGACATGCCAATTGTGCTTGATCAGGGAACTAATAGACCCATGTTCCTTGTAATAGCCCATGAAAAAATGTATCACTTCATCCTGGTCACTCGTGACCTCAGGTGTGGTTGTGGATTTGGCCTGAGAATTCCTGAACAACAATTGCTTCCTGTTTTACCTCAGAACCCTGTTTAGCCTCTCTGAGAACACAAGTTGGATGTCCTCTCTCAGAGAACTGTGCTATCATCAACCTGGCTTCTGTTTCAAATAATGCATCAGTTGAACAAGCCCTAAGTGCCCTTATCAGTTGACTATAAGGTGTACTCCATTTTAGTGGCGTGGATCACCACTATTGCCATGCAAAATTAAATAACAGGCTATCTTTTCTCAAAAAACGTTAGTCTGGATGGAATCACCCACCACTTCTAATTTTACATCCAGAAAAAATCAATTTTTTACACGTGCTCCATTTTACAGTCAACTGTATATTGTAGGGATTTGTGTTTAAATATTCACTCAACGATGCCTCATCTCCATCCCACAAAATGAATATATCATCAATGAAGCGCACCCATGCTGTGATGTTACTAGTGTGGTGAGCATTACACTCTGCCCATCCACCTTCTTTCTCCCACCAGCCCATATAGATTTTGTATACGTGGCAGCGAATGCTTCCCCAATTGCTGTACTTTGCTTTTGGAGGCATATTGTTTTGTCAAAGAAAAAGATATTATGTGTTAGACGAAAAAAAAACATTGTGAGGAGTATCGTAGTAAGTTTCACAAGTCCCAGGGGTCTTGATCTTAAAAAATAATGGCATGCCTCTATACTATAATCATGGGAGATGGGTGTATACAAGGAGCAAACATCCATTGTTACCATTATGTACCATTCCACCAACGGATGTTGTTGACCTTGCATAAAAAGTCCTTGGTGTCATGTATGTATGATGCAAGTCCGGTGACATAATTGCATCAAAATATATCGAAGAACCTGGAACTACTCTCTGATAGAAACCCCATTATGCTGACAAAGGACCTCCCCAGAGGATTTTGAAGATCCTTGTTGACCTTCAGGAGACAGTAGATGACTGGTGTTTTGGGATGAACAATCTTTAGATACAGATGTTCTTCACATGACAGTAGCCCCTGTTTAGCCCTTCCACTGAGCATTGGCATGATATTCCCTTTGATGGTCACACATGAGGTTACTTCTCAATTCTTGGTAGTGTTCCTTCACCCTCAATTGCCTGTTCATCTCTCGTGTATACTGGCTGGTATTCAAAACAACAACGCTACCATCTTTATCTGGGGACTTGAGGATGATAGATCTATTCTTCCTCAATGCATTTAGGTCACGCCAATCCTGTGCCGTAAAGTTGTTCTGAGTCCTCTGTCGTTCTACTGCTTTCCATTTATTGATGTCATCTAGTAATAGTTAATGTAACACATCCACCAAGTTCCCAGTTGGCAATTGAGGCCTAAATCTACTTCCAGGCTTCAGTCCAGTATCAATAGTACAATCTTTCAAAACCCCCATTTGATTGAGGAAGGGAATATCAACTTCATTAGATGCCACCATGGGGCCACCATTTGAAACTCCCATATCCAGGCTAATTCATATCTAATATATCCAGGATGTCACCAATAGAAAAATGCACAGAATTGGGGGAAGAGTATCTAGTCCTTATGGTTTCTCCAGGGCTTTTTATCAAAAATGATTGCGCAGCTTTAATTTCCTGAGGGGCAAAAGCTTAGACCATAATTCTAAATATTTATTTGGCCTGGTGTGAAGGGGAATGCCTGAGATATTGATCACAGTGTTATATAAATCCCTCCCATTCCATTAAGAGATGTCAATCCTGTGATTCTTTCATCACTTTCATCTTGCCTTTTCCTTTTGCCCCTCCTTGTTTTGCATTGCCTTGCCCTCTGCCTCGATTTTGCCCCCTGCCTCGTTGAGGCGTCACCATCCTCAGGAGCTGCATCTTCTCCTGAAAATTAAATTTATCTCTTGGTCCTTCATCTGCTGGGGACCCTGGTTCAGAGCTTTTTACTGTATCACTGACATTTGTCGTGTTACGCTCACTGTGTTCAACCTCTCTTTGGCCCTGAAAGGCTCATATTTCTTAGCAAATGTATATACCCTCCCAAATTAGTAATCCAACTTATCTCTGTTGAATTTTTAACATCACGCGTACGTGTCTCCTCCTCATGCTTCTCAATATGTTCCTCCATTTACTTGAGGAGTGTTTCAACTTCCTCCTGTTCTTTAACTGTCTCAACTTCTTTTATGAGTAGGTCTATAATTGCTGTTTGCTCTTCCATGTGATGCCTTGCATGGGTAATAGCGTTTCCCCGAGCCTAAAGAAGCAACCTTCTGTATTGGATCTCCATTTCTTGAACAGATCAGCATCCATATACTCAAATGTGGGCATCACAAAGATACGCAGCCCCCGTGGTATCCTTTAGCATTCAATATATCTCATCAGTGATGTCATCTATCCCCATTTCTTGGATTCTGTAATTCGTGCTTTCTCTAATTCTCTAATTACCACCTGTGGTGTTCTTGCAGCTCTTGTTCTGCCTTGGCATGTTCCCAGATTCGTTTTTGTACCACTGAATAGATACAAAGCCGCTTTCTCCCACTGGACTCTTCCTTCCGCCTTCATTTATGTATTTGTCAATTCAACATGACAATTCTCTATTCACTCACTAATCCGGTATTACTGCACAGCAAATCTCACTATTATTAAAGCCAGGACATGCAATTCAACAGCAATGTATGGCTGTGGTCAGGTGTTGATCAATGAGTGCGCCTTTAGCATACTCCATGTGCAGAAAAACGAAGAATCAGGATCAAACGCCCACATGTTGATGTGTTGGCAGCCGGGAAGCGTAACGCTGGTGGTAGTCAATTTCTCATGATTGATTAAGCGGATACCGGGTCATGTTCCCTTTCCTTCAACCTCGACTGTTCAAGAGGAACACTTACCCCGGAATTCTTCAACGATCGGCACTGTCCTCCATCTTCTTCCAATTACTGGTGGGGAGCAGTCCACAAAAAGACGTTTCCTTTACTTTCCGCTCAGAACAAGTACGCTTCTCTTCTTGGCGTGCTGTCTGTCTGCATGCGGGAACGCTAATATACATTATATATACACACATTACCTACTGGCGGTCACCAGTAGGTAGTTGTAGTTTGGACCTAATTTCCATAGCAAAAGCAATTTTTGATTTGCCTATAACTTTAGCTTCATTTCACCAATATTCATGAAAGTTACCAAAGAAAACGTCAAAATAGGTTCTGTGTGTCATGGACAATTTGAGGGTGACTACTAGTAACAAGATTGGGGAGTGTAGAGGGATGGCCCTTCATGGGCTTCAGAGATGGATACGTCCTCCACTTCAAATTATTTACTTAACAAAAAGATCCATCTCTTAAGGGGAGAAAAGAAGGAAATTCAAACCTGGGTTATATGGGTGTAAATGTCCCACAATGGTTGGACATACACAAAGGTGTTTAAATACCCCTCACACACCAAGAATGACCAATGGTGTCATGCTTCATCATAGGGGTCTTCCCGCCCCGCTGCGGGACGGGGCGTGCTACGACCTACGAATACGTGGGAGCACTGATAATAAAGTGCTATGTGTAGTGCAGTGGGAGGGTCTGGGATAGGTGTGAATGTGAGTTAAAAAGGACCTGGCCCCTAGGACAAAAGAACTTTAATAAGTCGGAGGGGGCTGGTACTAGTAAAAGGGTGGTGCGGAGACTTCCTACTCAATGTGTGGTGTTCTCCTAGTATGTTGTCGACATGTTTCGATGCTAGGCATCTTCTTCAGGACAGGGTTAAAATCCCTCCTATGTGCGCATATTGGTACTCATGATAAGTTTATCAATATAAGAGAAAACATGCGTGAGTATACAGTACCTAATGGTATTCGTATTAAATTTTAAGTGTATGTGAGGTATTGCCTCATGGACCTTAGGGTTGATGGAAAAAACAATAAGGAGCCTCAATGGTATCCTTTAGCAGCCAATCGCTACATGTGCATCCATCCCGATGTCCGGTCGTACTGTGGACATCGGGATCTCCCCTTAAGAGATGGATCTTTTTGTTAAGTAAACAATTTGAGGGTGATCCATGCAGTGGGGACCAAGAAATAGGGGTGCAAATAAAGGGTGATTTTGTAATGTTAATTCCTATGGGAATGCTTTGTCGAACCTACAACCCGAACCGCTGGACGGAATTACACTACATTTGCCAGAAAGGTAGATGTTGTTACACAGATTGTGCTTTTTGTTATTTCGTGCAAATGTATCCAGTAGTTTTTGAGGAATTTAAACCAAAATGTATAGATATATCTCTGGCTGCCGATATTTTGCTGTGATTTTGCAATAATCAATAACTGCGCACTCCAACAGGAATGCTCTGATTGGCTGGAGGCAACCTGAACAGAAAGTTGGGGGCCGGCATTTTATCGTCCCGGAACAGTTCTCGGGGCTTAAATTTATGTGAAAGCTAACATAAGGGGTCAGGGTGGACTCTGACCTGTGTTTTGGAAATCAAATGGATGTGTAAGTGGCATAATTTAGGTGTCCAAAATAGTTTTTTTAAATTATGCGTGATATTTGCAACAATGCTGTGACCGCCAGCACAGCCCCCGTGTACCGTTGTGGGGACATCGTGAATATCACAACGTCATTACAGATATTGGTGAAAATATAAAAAAATATAAGTATTTGTGCACACTCACCGGTCACAGCCCTGCACTCATGTACGCACTCACAAACTCACTCAGACACTTATACACCCATTCACATATCCACTCACACACTTATACATCCAGTCACATACCCACTCAGATACTCACAAACTCACTCAGACACTTATACACCCATTCACATTTCCACTCACACACTTATACATCCAGTCACATACCCACTCAGATACTCATGCACTCACTCACATACCCCTTCAGGTACTTATGCATCCATTTACAGACTTACTTGGCGAGTGATGCCCCAATATACAGATCCACTCAGAGATGTGTGCACCCACTTACAGACCCACTCACATACTTGTTCTCACAGACCCACTGAGACACTCATACACCCAGCAGTGGTCGGTACAGGTACGCGGGGTTAGGGTGGGTGGGGGATGTCGACAGACATCGGAATAGGATTTATATATTTATTTAATTTTCCCTATTACATCATCTGTTGACATCCCCCCACCCGCCCCACCCTGCTTACCTGCACCGGCCGCTGCTGCATTCACCCACTCACAGATCCAAAGAGACACTTAAACACCCACTCACGCACATATTCAATCACTCTCACAGACCGTCTCAGAGAATTATGGACTCAGTCAGTCACTCATACACTCAGAAACTCACACATCCACTCTGAAACTCACTCAGATATACACACAGCACTCATTCACATAGTCAAGGCTCATGCATCCACTCACAGACCCACCCAGACACTCCCCCTCTAAGTCACAGATCCACTCAGACACTCATGGATGCACCCATTCACTCACCCAGTTGGAGACTTACGCTCTCACTCACAGACCCATTGAGACACTCATAAACCCACTCACATATCCACTCAGACACTCAGACATCCACTCATGGACCCACTCAAAGTCTTATGCACTCAGCTAGTTATACAATCAGAGACTCATGTACACACACACAGTTGCACTTCCAGACCCACTCACTCACTGACAGAATCACTCAGACACTCATGCTGCCAGTCATAGACCCACTGAGAGACTCAGTCACTCACAGATCCACTCAGACAGTCATATACTTCCTTACAAATGCACAAAGGCACTCATACACCTACTCACATATTGAGTGAGAAAAGTACGCAACCAATCACAGGCCCATTGTGACATTGATGCACCCACTCACAGATGTACTGAGGTAGTCACGCATTTCGTTACAGAAGTATTGATAGACTGATGCATCGTTTCACAGATCCCCTCAAATACTTATACAGTGAATGAGAGACTTAGTGCTACAGTGATACATGCAGTCCTAGATTACACTGACAAAGTTATGTACTATGTTAAAGAGATATTAAGGTATTTGTACATGCTGTGATGTGTTTAGTGTGTTGGTTATAATTCATTTTGCTAATGAAGGTCTGCATTTGTTTCGTCATTCCGCGACGTTTTCATGGTGATTGCACCTACTGATTTATTCACGACGCCCAGCATCACAGCAAAAACAGAAAATCAGTTTAAATGGATGTGTTTATGCAAACTTCCTACAAAAAAATGACTTTAAACAGCACAGTAATAACCTCCTTGAAAACTGTAGAATAGGTGCATATATGTGTTGTGCAGCCCCTAAAAAAGGCACGATCGTTTCGGTTTCCGAAGTCATCGTGACTTTCGACATCATCGCGAAAACAAAAAGTAGGGTTCAATCACAATTTTTTAAAACGTTACTAAAAATATATGTGTACAAATATGTTTTTAAAGCAGTTATGTGGTTAGTAATGTGTGTATTGTAATAGTTAGAATTGATTTTGTAAGTGAAATTTTTTTTATGTGGTGGTGGTAGATGAATGTCTGCTTTTGATTTGTGATTTTGCAACGTGATCGCGATCTCTGCGATGTCACTGCGAATTTCAAAAACTCAAAAAAGAATTATTTTACAAGAAAATAAACACATGTTGCGCCCCTTCGGTGGCTCTGACAAGAGACTTTGTGTTGAGAATGTGTATTACACAGCTACAGATAAGACTGTATGCAGAGTTTCAGGTTGCGTGAAAACGAAAAATAGTCTTTGAAGACGAGTTTTCTGGAAACTCACTACAAAAATATGAGTTTGAAAAGTACATTAATAAAATGCTACTATTATGTATACTGTAGAATGTGTCCAGATATATGTTTTGCACATTGTATAAACCATGCAGTCTTTGCAACTACTGACGTCCGCACAACAACGTCGGTAGTTGCAAATATGGAGAAAAAAATTGTAAAGGTGTTTTCTCCCAAATTGATCACAGAAAGAAAAGTTAAAACAATATCTTACTAAATATTTAGACTTAAACTTTATTGAAAATATTTCTTTGAGTGTATTTTTTCAGTATGTGAAATACTTTTTTTATTAACTTGGCAGACAAAGTGTGGTGCACTGGTGCGGAACAGACAACACCTTGAGGAAATCTTCAGTCTCTCAAGAAGCAAATTGCATCCCATCCTCATCACTACGAGCTGTATCCACTTCAAAAACAAGCTGACTCCTGGTATGATGCATGCTATTTATTGTAATGCGGAAGACTATCGCCACTAAGGAATTACAGGACTGTACTCCACAACCTCCTCTACACACTGCCAGTACAAGCATTCTACCCTAAAATTGAAGGTATTGATGACAGCATAAGCTTCACACTAGACAAATCATAACAGAACTTCTCACCCACTTAAAAGTAGCATGCTTCATCATCGGCGCCTATCCACATACTGGAATGATGGTACAACCAGGGCGGACTCGACCAAAAATCTTGGATTTCATAATGTGTGCACCACAAAGTTATTAGGTACAGGGCTGTGAATGACAATAACATTAATATTATGTTAAAGATTGAAAAGCTTAAGCCAGTTGGTAAGCCTCTGTGGCAGCCACCGGTCGGCAGAAGGCCAGATTTCTATATCAGACAGGTATTAAAATGAAAAATGTTTTTTATTTATACTTTTTTTCTTGCTGAAATATAAATCAAATATACACCAAAGCTATGAAGTGCAGCCCCATCAAATCATTGCAAAACGACACACGAGTCTTTAGATTTGCCCCAGGACCTTCTCTTCTGGCAAGATCAGCCTAGTTGTCCATATGTGTTTGGGAATGTGTTTGAGAGAACACAACAAGGACTCTTCTTCTCTCGCTCTCTCATTGTGTAAGAAAATCATAACAGAAGCCAAAGGAGTTTTGAAGTTTTATTTTAATTTTGCAAGATAAGGTATGGTAAAGAAGTGTTGCAGACAAAAGTCCCAATAAACACCCTTGTTTAGCAGCACAAATCTGTTGAAAAGTAATGCAGGGAAATGTCTCTGAGAAAAACGCCTTTTGGCAGAATTAGCACACGCAGATAAACTTTTTTGAACTTGACAAATTTCACATTATCCTGAATTTTGAAGTTTATTAACTTTACAAATCTTCAGAAGGGAAATGTACATTTCAGACACCCCCAGTGTAGACAGTTTACCATGGT
Organism: Triturus cristatus; assembly: GCF_964204655.1. NCBI lineage: Eukaryota > Metazoa > Chordata > Amphibia > Caudata > Salamandridae > Triturus > Triturus cristatus. The sequence continues at coordinate 470,957,511 of NC_140582.1, read as the reverse complement.
GCATAACTGTAAGTACGCTGGTGGTTCAGTGTTGGCAATCATTTTACTTCTTTGATAACTTCCAAATCAAATTATTGAAACTATTTCAGATCAAGCTTTGAGTATTTGCACTACCTAATTGTTGCATTTTGGAATGTTGGTGTCTCTTGTGTTATGATGCATTACACAAAAAACTGAGTGAGAAGAAAGGAAAATAAAGACTTTTTAATGTTTATGGATCTCATTGAAGGGTGGGAACTGCTACTTTATACCTTTGGCACCGTTTTTGACTGCTACCTGCAGTTTCTACTCCATATCCTTACACTAATGGTGGGACAAAGGGGGAGCCTTACAAAGTCATAGGCTTTCAAATGATGTATAAAGTAATTTCCACTACCACTGACATTTTAATGAATCATTGTTTTAGATGATTTTTTTAAAGAAAATATGTTTTGTATTCCGTGCATGGTGAGGGAGAAATATAAAGTGAGTGAGTGTGTGTGTGTGTGAGAGACGAGACGAGATAACATAAGGCAGGGGGAGTTTGTGTGTCAATGATCCTTAGCTTGGCATCATGCCACTCAGCAACAACTGATCTTACCCGTATATTTGACCAATTTGGCATATTGATGATAGTTATTTATATGGAGTGGGCATCTGCTGCAAGATGGTGCCCACCCCTAGTACGAGGTTGTTAATGGAATCGTGATAAATGTTGTCCTCTGCTGGCATCAACAGCTGTGACTAATAGCTACTTTTTGGGGAACTCTGTTCCTGAATAATGCAGATGTATTCATCTTGCAGAGCATGTTTCAAGGTAATGCTTCTACTGTTTACTTACTCCTAAAAAACAAAGGCGCAGATTTACTATGGTGATTAATGCTGGGATTGCGTCAAAAAACTTTGCGTTCCTGAAATAGGTGTAAGAAGTATTCCTTCCTGCACAAAACAATCCTGCCTGTAACTCATACCCCTTGTACCTTGGTGCAAAGGTTTCTGCATTGGCACTAGGCAACACACAGTGTGCCAGCATAAGGAGACAGCAGAAAAGCACCATATTTTAGTTGATATGGCACATTTTTTTAGTCTCCCTTTCACGCAATGCAGCACAGTCTTGTGCAAAATGTTATTAAATATGTGTAGAAAAGTAAACAAAGTAAACAAAGAACATACGCTGCAAGCTGCTCTGTCCAAACCATTCCATGGGTATTGCTGTGGGTGTTCTCACGTAACATCCTTGGAACTTGACCATTCCCAGTTTTACAAGATTTTGTAAAACTGGAAATGTGTCAGAATCCTAAATCTCCCCAGGGGAGGCATAAAAATGGCACAACGAGGAGAAATACATTTATTTCTCCTCATTTCTTCCTCATTGCATGTGTGCTGCATTCTGCAGGGCACATTGAAAGAGGAAAATGCCATTAATTATTGTTTTTGTGCAGGAAGGTGTCCCTTCGTGCACAAAAACGATGATCCCCGCAATGCAGGCACCCTTACAAAATGAAGCAAGTGTCCCTGCATTGGCGCATGGCTGCCATTTGTGCGTCAGCACAGGGGAGAGCTCAGGGATACATCATATGGTTGTAAATATGGCGTATCCCTTTGCTCCAAAAGTTACGCAGCTCGACGCAGCCAAATGGCTTGCAGCACCACGCTGAATTACTTCGTTATAAATACGCCTTATGAATCTATCCAACTGACATTGTTGTAATGTAGCATTTGTTACTATATATAACGTTGGGTATTGTAACATAATGGCTTCCAAATAAACGCGTTTTATTTTGCATAGAAACTGTAATATTTAATATTTAATGCAGCCTTGCAGAAGATCTTCTGACGTTTTGTGTACAGGAAGCAACATAACACTAGTGATTTCTCACACCAACCACATAAGACTAATAATGACGAATTTTGTACAGTAAAACCGTGTGTTTTGAACCTGAGCGTTTGCTTTTTTATTTAAACTAAAAGTCGTGCTTAAAGCAAGCTACATCATGTTATTTTTACCGTTCACAGTTTTCAAAATATGATGAACTACTTTCCTAAAGTGACAACTGCGACAGAAATTAAGTGATAGAAATTCACTGGCACAAGAACTGACCTGTTTAGAGAATAAGTACGTCAGACTATAATTGTCAAAAAGCTAACTTGCTACTGTCACAACCGTGCTTAGAAATAAATAGGTCTCCATGGCAACTGAGAGGGACAGAGTAAAGGTTGTCACAGATGCAGCACCTTTGTCATGAATGACAATTGTAGAGTCTGAAATCTATTTGTAAAGGCTTTCCGTTATTAAAAAGGAGATAGAGGAAAGGAAATAGATGTCTGCCGGCGCATTACGAATGCAATTACTATTTGCTCCGAAGACATTGCTTTCCATTTTAAAAGTGGATGTTATCAATGTAAGTACAATCCGTAGGAGCTTGTGTCTGTCAAAGTGGCGTCTTGGAACCGATAGATTTCTTTATTACGATCTTTGTTGCAAGCACACTTCAAAACTGTCAAAGACACTGGGTTAAACCATACTATAAACTAAATTACATATAGCGGTAGACTCTCAAACAGGATATTTTATGAGCAAGCATGCTTCACGAAACATGGCATACTTCACCTGTGGTATATGACCAATAAGTCTATTTCATCAGGAATACCAAAATAAAATTCTCTCTGTTTAAGTCCTAGGATTACAAATAAAAAAAATGGTTTTGGGGGCATGTTTACACAGCACAGGTAAGAGGACCATAAAATCCTACCCAAGTTATACAGTGTGTATGTGTACACTGAGTTTCGGTGGCAAAATAAATTACGAATAAGAAACATCGCCAACTCACTGCATTCACAGGTCCAAGTAATAAAGTAGCTGTTTTAACACCAGCGTGCACAAATCAACTCCATAGGGACGGCAGGAGTCAGTTCCGGATGACCCACAATTTCTTTCTTTTTTTGCATATTTATATAGCGCGAACTCGACCCGAAGGTATTGGAGCGCTTTACAGGAGGACCGTATTTACATTACACATTCAGGTACAGGGTGATTAAGTGATTTGTTCAGAATCACAGGATGTGGACGCGCCCCCGAGGCTCGAACCCTGGTTTCCAGCACCAAAGTCGGCAGGCTAGTCGACGGACCACATCCTCTCCCCAATCAATGCAGGAGCCTCAAAACCCAGGTTCTGAAAGGTACCCAAAATCATAGACATAAAATTAGGAACTCTAAGCAATCTCAAATGTAACCCTTTTTATTACTGATTGCAAACATGCTTTGCCTCACACACACACACACGCAATATCACATTTTTTTACGCAGACACAACATTGTCAAACCAGAAACTCACAAAACGTAGTAGAGTAGTGAGGGTAGTAGGTTTGTACTGGTGTTAGAAGTGGTGGTGATGGTGGTTGTAATGTTGTAGTGTTGATGGAGATATTGCTAGAAGTGGTATGAGAAGTGGTGTTAGTGATGATTGTTGGTGGTTGTAGTAATCATGGTGGTGATCTTGGCAATTCTGGTGAGGATAGGGTAGATAACTGACCAGCATCACTTTGCATGTACATAGAGAGACTTTGTGTGCGTAGAGAGACTTTGAAAGTGTGAAAACATCAAAGATATTGATTAACAGGGCATTCCGAGAGGGGTCTTTGTCCCTAAAATTGTAACTGCAACTTGTCACCACTTTAATCAGAGGATACCTCTTCCTGCTACCACTCATTCTTTGCTCTCTTGCACTGTAATAGGTCTTCACTCTCATCACTATGTAACTGGACTTCAGGAGCATCAGGTTCTTCATCTGGGTTTCTGATTTCCTGAAACCTTTGCTTTTGTACTTTGTCTCCACCACTTCCATAAAAACCTTCACCCCCCTCTCTGGTTCACGCTGCAAACCTGTACGTGTCTTTGAGCTTTACCTTGAGCAAACTGTTTACTTTGATGATTCACCTCATCCACTTCTTCAGCTACTCTTTGTATGAGCATCTTGGATCCCTGAGGTACGCCAGCGCATTTGATAGTGCATTTTGTTTTCAAGATCACCTGGTAGGGCCCTCTCCACCTTTTATCGAGGCATCCCTTACGAATATGTTTGTGAATGCCACCCAATCTCCAGTGTTCAGTCTATGCACAGTGCACCTTTGTTTTGTAGTCTTCTGTTGCCATGTTCACCTGATGAGAGACATATTTCACCATATCAGTCAGACCTTTGCAATAATCCAGAACATGTCATCAGTTATTGACACTAGAGCAGCTGAAGGTACATGTGCAAGTCTCCTTGCTCTCACCGTCACTATTTCATGCAGGGATAAACCTGTTTTCTTCTCATAAGTACTTAGCATATTCATCAAAACAAGAGGTAGAGAGTCAGGCCACTTCAGACCAGTTAAGGTGCAAGCTTTCGCCAGTTTATTCTTGAAAGTGCCATTTGTTCATTCCGCTAAACCTGAGTATTCAGGTTAATAACTATAATGAAAGGCTGGGGAGGAGCTTGCCTGGCCTAAAGATGGCCAGCCCTTGAGTGAGCTCCGGGAGTGGTCTGAACTATCCGTTGTGTATCCGCTACATTTTGAGGGGAATGTCGCATAATTATTTTGGCATACAATGCTCATGAAAAAAGCTTGCCACTAATGTGTTCGGCGAACCCGGAGGAGCTACCAGCGCTTTGTTCTTGGTAGACGCAGTTTCTGGCCTAGTGATGTGGAGTGACGTGGTAGGGCGTATCGCAGTGTCCAGACTATCAGAGCAGGAGAGATGGCGGTGAGCCCTCCGGTGAAAGAGCGATTGCCTTGACCAAGCTGTGCAGCACGACTAGCGACGTATGAGTGGCAAGAGCTGGGCCCTCCAGGCTGGCTGGTAAACTATCGGGAGGTCGCTACTGCAAGTGCGGAGTGTGGCGTGGGCCCCCACATCGAGTGAGTGGCCACGTGCTTGCTGTGGCTGCGGCCTAACGAGACAACCATAACAGAGGTGAGCTGCTCGGACATTAGTTGCGCCAGCGTGATGAGGTTGTAAGTGACTCTGGCTCGAAGGATTTCTTGGGCTATAAGATCAATAGTTACCGCTTGGGCTGAGAGTCAGTGATGGCCCTTCCCCCACGTTACAAGGGACAATAAACCCTGCAATCCCCTGGAGAGACTGACGTGAACTCTGTGATTTGACAGTTTTGCATGTGGCAAGTGCCCTACTAAGAGCTCTACTGGAAATATATCCACCCACATCGTTGCGTGTTGCAGTAACATCTTGTGACTTCATAAACGTGGAGTTGAGAGAAGTGCGCTTTGAGAGACGGTGTGCTCGGTCCCGGCTAGCGGGAGAGTCTGGACCAGTAGCGACTGGCCATCGCAACATGGGACACTACCGAGCACCTATATCATATTGCTGAAAGCGCGACTGTTGGGGGCCATGCCACAATGGGAAAGGTGGACAAGTCTCAAACCAAGCTGCAGTTTGAACAGTGCAAGTCAAGGCACAGGGAGGAGGGTGCCGAAACAGCGACATTGGGTCACATCTCTAATCTCTTGATGATACATTGTAATTTTTATTTGAGTACGAGATGCTGATCAATTGTGACTTTCAATAATCTTTATTTCACAAATACAAGAAGTCACATTTTAAGTCACTTGCCTGCGGTTAGGAAATCGACTGATTTCCTTTTTACAACTCACGGGCTGCTCACTTATTTCACCACGTATATATTTTTGTTTCGAAGTAATTGTATTATATCCAAATCATTTTTGAATTGAATAAAGCATATAATCCAATTCTTGATTGGAAAATTGTGATACTATACCTATCCTTAATTGAATGGGACCTTGTTTCTTATAAATAACTGTCCACCCTTGGTCCCTTCTGATCAATAGGGTTTCCTTGTCTCTACTTTGACAAGCACACAGAGCAACTGCACATGATGGAACGCCGCGTTTCTGAGGTGGAAGAAGCCCAAACAGAAACAGACAATGTCCAGAAACAAATGGGGAGGCTCCTGACAGTACTTCAGGATAAAGCTGAGGACTTGGAAGCTAGGTCCAGGCATAGCAATATACGCATCGTATGCCTGTCCGAATCTATACCTAAAGGCAACATGGAGGTGTTTATGGAGCTGCTTCTGGTGACACTGCTTGGGCAAGATACTTTCTCTGCAATGTTTATCGTAAAGCGAACACACAGCTCTTTGGGCCCTAGGCGACACACCCTTAGAGCCCTCCCCAGACCTGTGATTGCTAAACTACTAAACTACTAAATTATAGGGACAGGGACTCTGCTCTGAAAAAGGCTAGGGAGCCGGAGGTCCTAAAATACGAGGGCTCAGCGCTCTCGTTGTTCCCAGATTTCACTATGAAGGTGCAGAAGGCACAACATCAGTTTTCACCCAGAAAACGGAAACTAAGAGAGCAAAATCTGGAATACGCCATGTTATACCCAGCCAAATTGAGAGTTATGATGAATGGCAGAGCAAGAATCTTTATGGGCCCCAAGGCACTACAGATGACTCTCAAGGAACTGGGCACGACGGACACGCAAATACAACATCTGGACGCAGTGGGACGACTTGACGGACCTAAAGGAAATATGGATGACAACGATTAAGATGAGCAAAATAGGGACTTCGCCTTATGGCCTCAGGCAAGCTCAATAAGCCACGCGAACAATGTTGGTTAACTAGCTAACAATGTATTATTGTGACTTTAGGTCTGATAAGGCCGATATTGTGGAGGACAGTAGTGACATGATGAATTATGTAATAATAGCTTGTAACACATCTCTGTATCAATATGTGACGGTCTCACTCTATTCTGGGTGGAATTCTTTTTCTGGGAACAAGCACTGACTATATAGATTCTCCAGGTTCAATAGAGCGGCACTTCCCTCTGGAGGATGATATATTATAGACAGACGGCAGGGACGCTCTGGTTCATGAAGAGAGTTGGCCGGTAACATCAGACCCTAAGTGTTAATCGCTGAATGGCGAATTGCCAGTTTTATTGCTATAGTATTATTGGAAGAAGTAGTCAGTCTTGGGTGGAAGACCTGTGTATCATCTATGCCCAGTTGGGGATGGCATAGCGTGGGAGGGGGTCGGAATGTTTTATGTTTCGAATTCACAGTTTACACACATACAGTATGCAAGACACACATCTTCAGATCAATGCTAATGAAGAGAAGGATAAAACGTATATTAGGTATGCCTAAATGTCGCAACAGAAGATAATACACAGCCTAAGAAGTAGAATCTGTTTTTTAACCTGGATTGTGAGGGGCCTAAATGACTTTCGGAAGCTGTGAAAAATTCTTCCATATCTTAAGAGACATGAAGTGGATGTGGTGTTGCTCCAAGAGACTCATTTATCCCGTAGTAGCAAAATGCTCACTCACAAGAGACTCTTTGCTAATTTTCATGTTGCATGGTTCACTTCTCACGCCCGGTTGAGTGCTCACTTGGGTGAACCCCAAATCAGGGATCTCGTTGGAGGCACGGGAAGTCAATCCTAATGGAAGATATGCACTCTCTAGGTGTTATGGAAAAGGTATGGATTTACTGGTGGTTAACATTTACGGCCCCAACTATGACGAATTACAGTTTTACAACTCACTTTTCACATGACTGCATGGAGCCACTACATTGCCACAACTGTGGGGGGGCGATCTCAACTGTGTGCTGGATCCGCAACTGGACCACTCTGTGGGCCCGGCCCGGCATCCCGAAGTGGCAGCTAAGACCATATGTGACATCGCCACGCAGTAAATCAAGTGGAGGATGTGTGGTGGGCCAGATTTCCTAGCACAGGGGGGTGCAGTCGTTACTAAGCCCCACATGACATACATACTAGAATAGATTACTGTTTGATTTCAAGGTCCCTATTGCCCTGGGTTCGGGACTGCACCCTTTTGCCGCATACATTCCCTGACCACACATCTATAGTGCTGGATGTAGAGTCACCTCCTATAGAGTATGCTCCTTTTACGTGGAGGGTCCCTCCGCAGTCTCTCTTAGATACAGCATTCAAGGCTGAAATGGACACAGCCATAGAGGACTTTTTACACACTAATAATGGCTCGGTTGAACACTTTTCCACAGTGTGGGAAACATTCAAAGTGTATATCAGGGGGGTGGCCATATCCAAGCACTCAGGGAAACAAGGTAGACTGGAACAAGAAGCGCTTGCCAGGGACGAGGCCCAAACCTAGGAGGCATTAAAGAAAACACTTGAAGAGTACCATGAGGTCACTAACAATGATTATGGGTAACTATGCAATAGCCAAAAGCTATGGGGAGGGAGAGAGACCGGGCTCAGTGCTCGCAGCAATAGGTCACCCCCAATGAGAATCAGATCTAGTTACTGAACTACGAGACTCAGGGGATGAGTTGCTGAGAGACCCAACAGAGATAGCCAACAGGTTCAGCAGGTACTACTCGGACCTGTACAGCTCCAAAGTGGTGAAAGATGAAGCAGCCTTTCAGAAATACCTGGAACATATACAGCTCCCATGGCTCACCAACGGGCATAGGGAATACCTCATGAGACGGTTGGACTCCACTGAAATACTGACTGCACTTACCACGATGTGGGATGGGAGCGCCCCAGGGCTAGATGGGCTCACAGTCAGCTTTTACAAAACTTTTAAAGATCTGTTGATTCCACATTTGTGCATCTTATTTACAGAGATGGGGGTGACAGGTGGGATTCCCCCATCAACGAGGGATGCCCTAATAGTCACCTAATTGAAGCCAGGGAAGCCCCCTGCTGAATGCTCATCTTATAGGCCCCTATCACTCCTGAATGTAGATACCAAACAATTTGACAAAGTCCTAGAGAATAGGCTGGCTCCCTTGATTCCGATCTTGGTGGGGTCAGACCAGGCGGGTTTTTTTCCGGGACGCACAACTTGTCATATAATTTGAGAACTGTGTTTGGTACTATCCAGCACGACAGACCCGAGATTAAGGCAGTGTCTGTTTTCATGGATGCAGAGAACGCGTTCAATTCTGTGGAATGGACCTTTATGAAACAGGTATTACGACGAATGGGAGTGGGGGAACTTTTTCTTCAGCTGGTGTCAGTTCTCCATAATAGACCAGTAGCCAGGGTACAAGCGGGTGATGCGGTTACACTACCTATTAAGTTATCAAGGGGCACATGGCAGGGCTGCCCTTTATCCCCACTCATGTAAGCCATTGTTGCGGAACCATTGGCGTGCTCACTACAAGAATATCACAGGCACAGATGGATCCGCTTCCCGAACTACAATCTTATAGTGTCTGCGATCGATATGCTGTTATGTCTTAGGGAACCGGGGTCTAACTTAACCCCGATAATTAGTGAAGTGATGAAGTTTGGAGGGATCTCTGGTTTAAGGATTAATTGGACTAAATCTATTATATTTCCATTGACAGAAGCCACGATACCGGTTGCCCTGGACTTCCTTCTGCAGTGGTCTACTGAGCCGGTAGAAAAAAATTAAAATAGAATGAAATGTCTGATTGCTCTCAAAAGCCATGCAAAATATCTGTAACAATTAATTCTTGAAGTGTGTGCAACGAACAGACATTGTGAGGTCAAATCTAAGAATCAACTCCCTTAACAACAAATTGACAATTAAGGCTATCCGTTCTCCTTCTAGAAAATGCTTCTACCCCTTTGGAGGACAGGCAGACCATTTCTAAGACATATTTCAAGCCATTATAATGTGGCATCTCAATAAAGTCTATCTGCAATTGCATAAATAGACCTTCTGATTTGCCAATGTGATTCATTTTTGTAAGTGTTTCTTTCCTTGCGTATTTAAATGGCATATGAAAACGACAACACACATCTTCAGCAATATGACGAAATCCCGTGTTTTTCCACTATTTTTTAAATATCCTGAGCAAACTATCAATTTCTACATGATTTTGTTATGCCAATAGCTACCCATGGGCTGCAACGCTAAATCTGGTAGGACATATTTCTGCTCTGGCTACGTACAAATCCTGATAATTTTTTTTGCAGCTCAATTTTTCACATTTTATTTTTCATTCTCAGGAGCAGTCCCCTGAAGATCCCCTAATTCACTCAAAGATGTTTGCATCAAATCCGTAAAGAAACAATTCACATTAGTTCTGCCTAGTATCTGTTGTGATTTCATTTTTATTTTCTTGAACAATTGACTTTTCTTGCAAGACAGCATCTTGCCATTGGATCTGCATATTGATTGCCTAAGGTAACCATGCCCTTGCCAGCCTTATAGGCTGTGCACTTAACAAGAGCTACTTCCTTTGGTTTCTGAATTGCTTCTGGTACATCAAATATATAGATAATATAGATACAGCTCCTAGAGATGCCATAAATCTTCTTTGTGGCAATTGCTGGTCATAGTCATAAACAGCACCAAACCAACCTGGCTATCTGTATAGATCGTCACATTTATCACATCGCAGCAAGGTCTCGTTAAGTCTCTCAATTCTGTGACTTGCACAGATGTCTAATTTGGTATGGAGGGCGCTTCAAATGTTTCTGAGGCAGATTATACTGCATAAGCAGCTCTTAATCTGCCATATTGATCTCTCAAACAAGAACCATCAAAAAATAGTGTCATTTTTAAAGGAACTTCTTTTATGTATGGTCCTGGTTGCATGTATAGTTCAGTCACTTCTGTGCAACAGTGATCCAATTCATTGCCATTTTCATCCTCCCTGTCTTCACCACCTTTTTATCTGAATTTGAAAGCAGTGCTGCTGGATCCAGGACATTCTTTCTTCCGCTTTTTTTGTAAGCCTGTTCTGTCTTGTTCTGGGAAACATTGCTTCGGTCTTTATTTTCACTGGTTCTGCTCCTTTAAACAATCCAATCTCTCTATGCGTGTAATCACATACCTCTTCTCTGACACTATGCCTTGGATCTGGAGGTAGACCTTATTTTGTCACGGTTGGGTACAACTCAACTCTCAAGTCCTCGGAGCTAAAGTTTAAAATCTGAGGGCCAGATGTAGGTAAATGCATTTTTGCGATTCCTTAATAGCGATTTTTAGGGAATCACTATTAAGGACTCGCATAATGCCATGTAGGTAGGAATCGTAATATTTTTTGCTATTCCTTAATATTCCTTAATTGTGAATCGCAAATTGCGATTCACAATCAAGGAATACCTTCCCATTCATTCCTATGGGCCATAGGAATGAATGGGAATTGCGCACACAATTTGTGAGTACCCAATAGGTACTTGCAAATTGCGTGCGCAATTTCAAGGGTGCAAGGGTTCCAGAGGGACACCCTGTTGCACCCCTGAAATGTGCATGTGTGCACATGTGGCGCACATACATGCCCTAAGGGCATGAATGTGTGCCACATGGCTCTTTTTAAAAAAGCACAAAAGTGTTTTTTTAAAGAAAATCGCTAATAACCACCAACTTGAAGTTCGTGGTAATTAGCGATTCCTTAAGGCTAAATTGCACTTTCATTTGTGCTACTGACATTACATTTAATGAATCGCAATTTGCGATTCCTTAAATGCAATTGCAAAATAGGGAATCGCAAATTATGCAATTCCTTATTTTGCGAGGGGCTCATTGTGTGCTACATTATGAGACGATGATGCATGTTTGCAAGAAACATAGCAGAGTCAAACATCATGAGAAATAATTAATTAACCATTTTGTGAATGATTTGAGGTCAAAGATCAGTACTCATATTCAAGAAAGTGAGGTGTCTTAGACACTAAAGGGCTTATTTATGAGAGGCTTGCGCTGCCGGGGTGTCCATCTTTTGACTCTCCAGTGGGGCACGCCTCTCAATCATATCTATGAGGCAACGCAAAGCCACCCTGCTTGGCTTTACATGCTCTCAAAGATTTGGAGTAAGACAAAGCAGCGCACGTCAGTGCTTTGCCTTACTCTGCATTAAGGAGGCGTTCCATGGGCATTGCAGTGGGTGTTCGCACGCAACACCCATGGATTTTGACACTGCCCCAGATTTACTTAATCATCTAAACCTTGGGCAGCGCCAAAACCTTACGCCTCCACAGAGCAGGTGTACCTAGGAGAAATATTTGCATTTCTCTTTGGTATTTTCCTCTTTCCATATTTGGTGCTTCTCAGGATCATTTTTGTGCAGGAAGGTGCCCTTCCTACACAGTAACAACCCGGCCTGCAATGGAGGCACCATTGCACCATGGTGCATTGGTGCCTACATTAGCACTAGGCAGCCAATTGTGCACCAGTGCAGGGGAAAGGACAGGAATGCACTGTATTTCATAAATACGATACCTCCCCGCCTTTCATATTGACGTAGGGTACTGCACCAATAGGTACTTGCAAATTGCGTGCGCAATTTCAAGGGTGCAAGGGTTCCAGAGGGACACCCTGTTGCACCCCTGAAATGTGCATGTGTGCACATGTGGCGCACATACATACCATGGTGCAATGGTGCCTCCATTGCAGGCCGGGTTGTTACTGTGTAGGAAGGGCACCTTCCTGCACAAAAATAATTCTGAGAAGCACCAAATATGGAAAGAGGAAAATACCAAAGAGAAATGCAAATATTTCTCCTAGGTACACCTGCTCTGTGGAGGCGTAAGGTTTTGGCGCTGCCCAAGGTTTAGATGATTAAGTAAATCTGGGGCAGTGTCAAAATCCATGGGTGTTGCGTGCGAACACCCACTGCAATGCCCATGGAACGCCTCCTTAATGCAGAGTAAGGCAAAGCACTGACGTGCGCTGCTTTGTCTTACTCCAAATCTTTGAGAGCATGTAAAGCCAAGCAGGGTGGCTTTGCGTTGCCTCATAGATATGATTGAGAGGCGTGCCCCACTGGAGAGTCAAAAGATGGACACCCCGGCAGCACAAGCCTCTCATAAATAAGCCCTTTAGTGTCTAAGACACCTCACTTTCTTGAATATGAGTACTGATCTTTGACCTCAAATCATTCACAAAATGGTTAATTAATTATTTCTCATGATGTTTGACTCTGCTATGTTTCTTGCAAACATGCATCATCGTCTCATAATGTAGCACACAATGAGCCCCTCGCAAAATAAGGAATTGCATAATTTGCGATTCCCTATTTTGCAATTGCATTTAAGGAATCGCAAATTGCGATTCATTAAATGTAATGTCAGTAGCACAAATGAAAGTGCAATTTAGCCTTAAGGAATCGCTAATTACCACGAACTTCAAGTTGGTGGTTATTAGCGATTTTCTTTAAAAAAACACTTTTGTGCTTTTTTTAAAAGTGCCATGTGGCACACATTCATGCCCTTAGGGCATGTATGTGCGCCACATGTGCACACATGCACATTTCAGGGGTGCAACAGGGTGTCCCTCTGGAACCCTTGCACCCTTGAAATTGCGCACGCAATTTGCAAGTACCTATTGGGTACTCACAAATTGTGTGCGCAATTCCCATTCATTCCTATGGCCCATAGGAATGAATGGCAAGGTATTCCTTGATTGTGAATCGCAATGATACGGAATGCGCTGATTCCTTAGGTTCCTGTGTTGTTCTCAAACTCTTGTCTGAAATTCATAACTGTTACAATCAAAGATGTAGTCTTGCAGGTTACAAAAGGAGTAGGTTTTTTAGATTTAGATCAGGTTACAGATAAATCATGTGAAGCCCCACCAGGAGCAGCATCCTGCTGCTCAGCCCTTCTCTCTCCAACTGTCCACTCATCCAAGCACAAGCACTCTCCACATTCCAACCATCCAATGACCTCACGCACTGCCTGAGCAGCAGAGAACATCAAGACTGTGGGGAGAATGCATAAGATAGCAAGAGGCCACAACACATCTCTCCCCTTATGAAAACATTTGGAAATTCAGCAGGACAAAGGACGGCAATATTTCCCCCCAAAAACATCAAACAAAACCACCTGACTGAAATAAACAGAAATGGTTAAGAACCCTCTCTGCATAACTTCAATGGGAAGAAATATGGTAAAAGCCACAGGCAATCAATAGGTCCCACAAATTCACAATACAAGTGTACAGATAACCCAAAAACTGTACACAACCACCCGTTCCCCTCACAATGCATGCACTCTAACAGGACCAGCCCATTACCCTCCATAACACTACACTGAAACGGGACCAGGGCTTCTTCCACACTGTACTGCGCCGGGGTGTAAGCACGTACCCCCATCCCCATATACTTGAACAGGACCAGGGTTTCGCATATCCTCTACTGCATAGGGATTTAAAAGGGTACCCTATTAACATTGAGCTAAAACTTGCTCCATCATCCTAACCTCATAGGAAGGATGGTAACTATCCACCGAGATTAAAACATTGTCCCTACATCCTAAAACCTTAAGGAAGGATGGTCAAAATCACACTTCACAACAATGTCACTCAACATACTTTCCTCCTCCTGAATAGTAAGCTGGACAGAGAAAATGCACACTCATACGACCTTGGGCTAAACACATGCCCCTACACCCTTACCCCTTTAGGAAGGGTGGAACCTTGGGCTGAAAACATGCCCCAACACACTTAAGCCCTTAGACAGGGTGTAACCATTACTTAAATACATGCCCCTACAACCTTAACCCCTTAGGAAGGGTGTAACCTTGGGCTAAACACTTGCCCCTACACCCTAAAACCCCTTATGGTCACACTTTAGGATCACCATAACACTGTACACACACTCCCTCTTCTGCATACCCAACATGACTGGGAAGAGAATTAAGCATGGTATTAAAAACACATACTTAGCAACCTCCCACCCTACATCCAACCCTGAATACTAACAATGAGACCAACAGGAGCAGTTCAGTTCCTCCCAAGTTTCCACAAGAGGATCAGCAGTTGCCGTTCCGTGCCTTCAAAACAGCATTGGTATGCGCCCCTCGCATGTAGTAGCCTACCTCCCCAGCTTCAAATGCTTGGGCCTCCAATGCCCCAAAGCGAGGTTTTTGTGGTGCGATAATCATTCTTCCTCAAAACTCGCTGTTGGACAAAAACCCAGAGAAAATTCAACAAAGTAACACCACCATAACAGGGAGCCACTTTCAGCTAATCTGGTTCCAGTAAAGCTGAGTGGCAATTTCCACAGAAATGTATAATTATAATACCATCAGGGAATGGCAGTCAAACGCAATCTGGTGCTGACAGAAGATACGGATTGTACCGACGCTGTTGGCTTCACAGTGCCTCGCGCTTTGCTCCCTGTGCTGCCAAGAGTCACTCACAACTCAAGCAAGAGTCTAAACACAGGTTACACTCACCAGTTTTACAACATCATTGACATCCACTGTACTCCTTCTGCAGTTAAAACCCTTCCTTAGTGATCTCCACGAAGGATAATTTCATGCTGCCGGTTCACTCACTTCATAACTTGCCACATTATATATATCACAGCACTGCCTGTTCACTCCTCTCCGAAATGACTAGCCAAACCATGAAATCTTCTTCTACAGACCAACTTCAATCTTGTTGGCAACAAAGT
Source organism: Triturus cristatus (assembly GCF_964204655.1). Classification (NCBI taxonomy): domain Eukaryota; kingdom Metazoa; phylum Chordata; class Amphibia; order Caudata; family Salamandridae; genus Triturus; species Triturus cristatus. The sequence continues at coordinate 470,942,125 of NC_140582.1, read as the reverse complement.
CCTTTCAGCTCAGCAGCCACACTCTAGATCTTCTGCACAATTTACACTGGCCAATGAAAATGCCCTAGACTGCCCTGGGCTGTTTGATGTAAGCGACACTGGTGGAGATACTAGGTGCAATCCTTCCTGACAGGCTTCTTACAGGCTTCAATCTCTTTTGTTTTATAATCCACTTAGTTTCTTCTGAAGTTTCACAAGTTTCTTGTTATTTTCTTGTTCCTCAAAAATAGATTCTATTCCGTTCAATGCCAGTGTTACAATAAAAAATGGAGTCTTGTAGGTTACAAAAGGAGTGGGTTTATTAGATTTTGATCAGGTTACTGGTAACTCATGTGAACCCCACCGGAAGTAGCATCCTGGTGTTCAGCCCTTCTCACTCAAACTGTCCACTCATCCAAGGACAAACACTCTGAGAGGCATGTGCCTCTCATAAATAAGCCCTTTAGTTTGCTAACACAACTCCCTTTTTTGAATATGATTACTGATCTTTGACCTCAAACCATTCACAAAACCTCTAATTCATTATTTCTCAGGATTTTGGAATCTGCTATGTTTCTTGCAAACATGAATCAAAGTCTCATAATAGAAATGTGCTGATTCCTTGGGTTCCTGTGTTGCTCTCAAAATCTTATCTCAATACATAACCCTTTCAGGAACTTGCTTTTTCAAGTATCCAATCACAGCCTTGTATTTTTCCACTAGTTCAATGGCGCATTATTTGGACCAAACCTACCTGGTTCCTGTGTCAGCCATCTAAAAACAACCTTACATTCTAACCACAAATCTCCAGAAACGATAATCTCAAACAACGTATCTAAGCCAGTCCATAGCATCGGAGGAATATCTGTCAACTTATGTATTTCATCATGTCACTGTGCTGGGTCTTCTTGCAACTTTGGAAAATTATGCGTAAAAGCATATAAATCAGCCCATCAGCCCATGTCCATGGACATGAACTTCCCTTAAAAGGAACTCCAAAACTGAATTTGTTCCTAATTCTGGATCACGTAGAACATTTCTTGTCTTACCTTCAATCCTTTTCATTTTCTTTTTATTGACGGCCTCTTATTTCTCTCAATATTTCTTTAAGTCATTCCAGTCTCACATTTTCTCTATTAAATCTTTATTAGGAGCCCATAAAGTGATTAGGATAATTTCTTTCATTTCATAATGTTATAAAAATCAATTTTATAATTTCCTTTCACATGTTTCATTTTGCTAATGTCAATTTCTAACTCAGCGGCTAAATCCTCCAGTTTCCTCCAGGGCGCTGTATTAGCATATCAGGCAGCATCTTTTTTCAAATACCTCATTTCACCAGCATTGAAAGTCAATAGTCTGCCCAAGTCCACACTTCCTTGGAACATTTTGACTAATTCTATTTTCAAAATTCCAATACAAATGTCTTCAGGTCAGTGCTCTACTATCACTGCTCTCACAGGAGTAACCTGTGTCGGATGTTCTGGTAACCCACATTCACTTGTGCTAGGCATTGCCATTGCAATTTCTCTTGGGGCACTTGGTACAACTCCAGTAAGAGCCTGTACTATATCAGTATATCTCCCAGCACCCTTATCAACCCTTGCAATTGTGTAGGTTGTCTCCATTGATCCATCTGTGCAAGGAGGAGGTCTGGGATTTAACAACTCACTTAGAATATTTTCATCATCATCGTCTGGTTCATCCTTCTTTTTTTTCTCTTTATCCTGATTTTTTTCAGTATATATAACAGGAAAGGTCTTTACGCATTCAAGATCATCCCATCTTCAATCTTTCTCTTGGTGATCTAATTTAGTCTCTAGCCAGCATCTAAATTACTTCATTATATCACTATGTTTGTTTTACCTTTTCCTTTCAGCCGCCATACAATTTCATTTATTAAGCACTTCAAACAGAGTAGTTCTGGGCACTGGCTTCATGTTATACATAGTTTATCTCAGAAAATCTAGGTTTAAAAAAAAATGAAAGGTGCCTTCTAATGGAAGCTGTAAAACCCCATCATGTGTTGCATATTTATTCCAGTCAGACATTCAGGTGCATGTGTAATACCAGCTATCTTTTTTTCATCATTTCATATGCTGGTCTTCCTTCACTCTGCAAGTTTTAACCCTCTCTATGTATGCAAAGGCAAGCCTGAGACGTGTTTAGAAGGGCTACTAAAGTGAATGGTCCAATGAGTGGTGCAGGCCCGCTGGTAGTATTTAATTTACAGGCCCTGGGTATATGTGGTACCACTCTAGTAGGGACTTTCAAGTAAATTAAATGTGCCAAGTGGGTTTAAGCCAACTCAACCATGTTCAGGGGAGAGAGGGCAAGAACTTTAGCACTTGTTAGCAGTGGTAAAGTGCACAGACTCTAAGGCCAACAAAATCAAAATCACCAAAAATAGATGGGGTGAAGACAAAAGGTTTTAGGGAAGGCCAACCTGAGGCTGACAGGACTAACATGAATCCACCATTTGGATCCACAATCATCAGCGCACACCCAAACAACTCAACACAGAAACAGAAATCCATCATCAAAGTCACATACTTCAATGTACAATCACAAACTCATGTTCTCCCTATTCATACGTACACTCAAAATTCCTTCAGGAATGCACAGTCCATCATTTTCCAGGAGGAGCTGACACCGGAAAGTTAGCAAATTTCCACAAACTTCTTTCTCCTTTGGACTGTGCATTAAGAGCTCAAAAACGTCAATAATCTTTTGTTGACCACTTAAAGAGTGGTACTCTTACACTAACCATCCTCTGCTACCAAGGTGTGTGCAGCCAAACATCAATAATGTATTGAACCTCAATATTTTATGCACCCTGAGTTTTACCTCTGGTATTTCAGCTATATGATTTCATATTGATCTAGTGTCAAGACACTACTCAACAATAATCCAATAATTAGCAGAGTAGAAGTCAAAATAGAAATTGGAACATCTCAATAATTCAGTTCTAGATCCAAATTGAGTTTAAAAATTGCCAAATTGCCATGAAGGCTCGGAGACAGAACACAGAATCATAGAATCATAAAAGATCACCAATTTAGGCAGTAAAAAATCCCCAAATTCAGGAGGAAAATGAGAAGTCACAGTCAGACCTTCAAACCTAGGGTGTTTTGTACTCATGTTATGCATACAATTACCAAAACTGTAGATTCAGCATGGTGTGATTATGCATGGGTCACATTCGCAAATCAAAAGCAACTTTGTAATTTATACAACTGTTAGCATTAAACCATTTCTTAAGGTAAAAGGGAATCTTCCGCTTGCTTCCACAGCAACTGCACTCCGGAGATTTACAATATAATATAAAAAAATTATTTTACATTAGCTCATAGAATTATGTTCTTCTGCACACCTACATCTGAACTTCCAGTGGAAAGCCTACAAAGTGGTATGTCGGTGCATGATAGAACATTTCGTTCAAAATACATGCTTTCTAATACAAACAGCTAACACATTGTAGCACAATGTGCTCTGAAGAAACTGTGAGGATAGAAGACTCGTAGGGGATCTCTGATTGGGAGGGGGAGTGAACAGGAGCAGGATGAACAGAACATCATAAACCTCATCCATTCTGTTAAAAAGGAGTCTTGCATGAAAATGTGGCATAACTATTATACGTTATTATTCACACTTTCAACCCATATAATGAAATAATTTTAAGTGCACTTGCATGGATTCACCTCTTATTGCCATATGCATCATTAAAATCATCAATTTGCGCAATTTATTTGTCACCCAAATTTGCACATATAAAAAACTTTAAAACACAGAGAGCCAGTTACCTCGGATCAAGTATTAACTTTTTGCAGAAAAGACAAACTTTATGATCCGCAGTAACACTATGTCCATCAACGAGTATCTGGCCAAGAGAAGTCAAATTATATCATCATCATGTTTGTTGAGGTTACCAGATGTTATGGTATCTTATGTTACATTAAATCATTTTATAGAGTGCTCTAATCACCCATTAAGCTGTCCAGGTGCTGAGCAGGTGTATGGGTGTGAAGTCCTCATAGAGTTATTGGAAGAGCCAGGTATTTGACTTCTTTCAGAACTCAAATAGTGAGGAGTAGGCTCTAATGTGTTGTGGAAGATTGTTCCACATTTTGTGTGTGATGTAGAAAAAGGAGCGACCTCCTGTTTTCCTTTGTGGATGCGGGGACTTGTGCTAGTGAGAGTGAGGCTGAGTGTAGGTGTCTAAATGGTATGCTAAAGTGTAGGGGGCTGTTAACGTATGTGGGTCCAATGTCATGTAGGACTTTGTAGGTATGCATGAGAAGTTGAAACTCGTGTCTGTGGATGGGGGCCAGTGAAGCTCCCTGAGTTGGGGAGAGTTGTGGGTGTGACAAGAAAGGTTGAGTATGAGTCAAGCGGCGGCATTCTGGATGGTCTGTAGTCTGCTCAGGAGCATTTGGAGATTCCATCTTACAGTGAGTTGTAGTAGTAAAGTCTGCTAGTATTGAGTGCTAGCCACTTGATGGTTTTCTGCAGTATCCACAAGATGTGAAAGCAGTCGGAGCTCAATGCGTTGACTTGTGCCTTCAGGTTGAGATTGTCGTGCAGGATGATCGCTTGATTTCTGGTGTGGTTGATGGCTGCTGGTGTGGGTCCTAGTTCTGTCGGCCACCAGGTGGCATTCCACGCGGAGGTCCTGTTGTGAGTAGCATGCATGTTTGTGAGATTTAGGGTGCTGGTTTACTGTTCAATGTGGTGCTGCATGGCTTTGTTGTTGGCATGGCTGGTGCTTGAGTGGGGATTTGGGGTGGGTGCTGCATGTGTAGTGGGAGTGGGTGCCGATGAAGGCTCCCACTGAGTTGTGTGGGGCAGTGTTTTTTTAAAGAAAATCGCTAATTACCACCAACTTGAAGTTCGTGGTAATTAGGGATTCCTTAAGGCTAAATTGCACTTTCATTTGTGCTACTGACATTACATTTAAGGAATCGCAATTTGTGATTCCTTAAATGCAATCGCAAAATAGGGAATCGCAAATTATGCAATTCCTTATTTTGCGAGGGGCTCATTGTGTGCTACATTGCACACTGCTAATTTGCGATCGCAAATGCTGAAATTCTGCGAATTTCAGCGTTTGCGGGTGTAAATTGGCTTTCTACATCTGGCCCTGAGTCCTTATCTTACATTTCAATTGCAACAACACTCAGTGTGTAATATATTATGCAATTCATTTTGAAAAGGAGATCCCGTCCAAATAAATTCACAGGAATCGAATCACATAATATAAACTGATGTTTATTCTTCATCTGACCAGTTTTAACTGAAACATCTTCTACAACCTGATACATAATTTGTTTATTGCTTATCCCTACAACTTGTAATTCTCTTCCAAGAGTGGCAGGTTTGGGACTTCTACAGAACGAAATGTAGAACAGATAGCCCACGTATCAGTCAGGAATGAAATGGAGTCAACATTGACTTCTCTGTCAATATATACGAGCCAGTCTAGTCTACCTCCAGGACTACTCCAAGCAAGCAATCATCCTCCCAGTCAGGCACTGTCATTGTGAACTACTCCCTTCCATATCTTCGTTCAAGATCATAACATCTTGTGGGTACCCTACACTATATAGCATTTTATTTCTCATATTCTGCTGCATTAGTGGGTCTGTTGGCATGGGCTTTCAAAATTATTTCTGATTCTGCATGTTCTGACCTGAATTGTGCATGTTCAATATCTGTGTCTGTTGAATTTGTTTTAAATTTACCTAAATCCTATTAGGATTTTGTTTACACTCTCTTTCCCAATATTCGATTCCCCCACAAAAATGACACCGCTTTTTCAACATGTCAACATTTACATTTAGACCATCTCCTTTACCTCCTGCGACTACCTGATTCATTCCATTCTGTACAAAATCCATATTCAAGCTCATTTGATGCTGTGACCTTTAAAAATTCATATTCAAGCCCATTTGATTCTGTGACCTTACTCAAACTATTTTGTCCGTGCAATCATCATCTTTTTTTTTACCTCTTTTGCCTTGTCTCAAAGTAATCACTACTATTTTTCGCCAACATCAAGATCTCATTTATGCCCATAGGGCCTCATTTATGAGGAACTGGTGCAGCGCAGCACCCCAAGTCATTTTGCTGCAGTACTCTACGCCAATATGAAAGGCGGGGAGGTACCGTATTTATGAAATACAGTGCATGCCTGTCCTTTCCCCTGCACTGGTGCACAATTGGCTGCCTAGATCTAATGTAGGCACCAAAGCACCATGGTGCAAGGGTGCCTCTGCTGGAGCAGAGTTTTCTGTTGAAAATCTATTGGGTTTTTAAGCTCCAGTTTTGTCTATATGTTTTGATTTTAATAATACTAATTCGAAACAGTTAATTAATAGTTTGTTTTGTTTTGACTAACCAACCTTTACTAATGAAAGAAACTACACGTGGGAATGCATTCATGTTGCTTAATAATAATGTGCAGGTTTAATTAAATGCATGTAGCTGAGTGCTGTTTGTTTTAAAGCACAAAACGCTTTTGAAATAACGTGTACTAATGCTTTATTGTGTTGCAAAAGAGCTAGATAATTACATACACATAAGGGTATTAGTGGGTTTACACTGTTTAATCACTATGATGTGGTAACGTTGTTTTTGTCTCTTTTAATTAAGATGGTCTGTTTTGGCCTATCATAAAATGGCTGCCGTTTAAAGCCTGCGCTCGAGTGATCGAATTTTGATGAGAGGGCCTTGCTGAACATGGTCGAGAGTCATCTGACCACAGACTTCGCCTGGTTTAAAAGTTTCCGTGAGGACAGCAGCTCTGGGCGAGATTCCAAGTGTCCTTGGAGGACAAGGGAGCCACAATGAACTTTGTGATTACAATGGTGGTTCCGAGGAACTGTGTGCGTAAAAGAAACATTTGCAAAACTCGAGTTTCCTTCTTCCGTCTTTTTATTTTTGTGATTTTTCTGAGCGGAGATTTTCCAAATGTAGCGATGCTACATCCTTTCCTGCTCGCTCTGCTCAGCGGTTCAGCGGATATTCAGGACATTTTATGTTTCTTTAATTTGCAAGATTTACTATAAGTATTGTTAGCCTAGAGAGGGTCTAAGGCCACTTCTTCCCAAACCTGCGTTGGTGAGGATCGATGCTGTGAGGACGGCGACTCGGGAGACTTCTACTGAGAGACCTGTCCTGACCCATTTATGACATTTAGCTAGAATAGGTAATTATGAGAATAATGATTTTGCTTGATTGAATTTCATTTGAACTAATTTTAGATAAAGAATCATTATTTTAAAAACAGTGTTGGTGGTTATTTCTTGTTGTTTATTGAGTACTCTATTTTGATTATTGTTGTTTAGATCATGACTCAGGACAGTATCAAACAGGTCCTATTGGCCTCACTGTAGATGCAGGGTGTTTAGGAGTTTTCTCTCCGCAGGTTTAATACTGATAGAGTAATCGAGCGTATGTTAGTGAAATGGGCCCAAGTGTGTGATGAGTGCATGTGCGTGTATCTGTGAAATTACTCTATCCGTGGAAGTAGGGAGAATTTGTATGCCCTGACTGCACCAATTTCCTGGTAGCAGAATTTGATGGTTTTTGATGATTGTCTTGATCTGATTAGATTGCTTGTATATTGGCTTTTGATTCATTGATTATTGATTGATGTTGGTATATGTACTAATACTATATGTTGGAGTCGTCATGTTGAGTTCTATGTAGTGCTTCTGGAACTTGGGAGCTGGTAGCAGTTCCGTAGTAGGGCAGAGGGAAGTATATACTGCTCTCGGGAAAGACGGGATTGTTGGTGCTGTACGTATGCAGGAGAAACGTGTGACAATTGAAGTTGCGCGTCACATTGTCTGGGTTCGGAATCAGTGACATCGTCGTGTGTTACTATTAGAGATATATTTTCGGTATAAAAGGAGTGCGTATGGTAGCAAAGGTTATCTGTGAAACTCTGGTCTTAAGTCCCAGGGATCCGTAAGGTTCGCCGTTAAAGCTTATCGCTGGAGAAGTAATAGGTATTCTCTGAGCTTGTTTTAAGGACTGGGCAGAGGTATACACTGCTTGGTTAACGTGTGTTATAATTCGGTAGTAGAGCAGACTGTTTGCTGTTCTTGGAAAAAGCAGAATTCTGTGCGTATGTACTATATTTTCTTGAATGAATGTGCGTGAATGTATGAGCATTTAGTTGATTGTAAAACTCTTTGGAGCGGTCCTAGAGGAAACAGTTAATGGATGCATGTTAGAAGGGCAGAGTAGAGGGATGTGCTACTGTGCCAACGGGATTCTTGTGAAATAGATTTTCTTTACTATTCTGTGGTTAGCGAAGCAGACAATGGAGATGTTTATATGTTGTAACTAATAGATTTTGTAGAATTTGACACGAAGTCTACTGAGAAGTTTTGTAAAGGAGGGGTAGACGAGTGACAGGAGACAGAGCAGAAGCTGCAGTCAGCGGCTGCTGACGTCATAGAGACCGCACTCTGATTGGGTAGTGGATCAGAACAGGTTCGCGCTAGGATTGGTGCGTTGGTGTGAGCCGCGCAAGGATTGGAAGGGGTACAGGGTGACGTAGACGCTCCAGGATTGGTGCGTTGGTGTGAGTCGCGCTGTTATTGGGTGAAATATCGTACTGTACAGTTGTATTAAGGAAGGGATTAGAAAGTTTTGGTAAACGTTAAAATGTATTACCAAGAAGAGAAAAAGAAGAAATCCTTGTTCGATAAATTAAAAAGATGGTTTGACAAGGATAAAGATGTTAAAACAAGAGAAGGTGAATTGTTACCTCCAACGAAAACGCCTGCATCCTTCATGGCTGCGAAATATGGGTATCATACCTGTATATGGTTGGACAATTGGGTTAGGTACACTAGAGAGGATGGTGTTATGGCTTTCCCAGAACATGGTTCATTTAATATGGCTGTGTTGAGAAATTTACGGGAAAAGATGTTGTGTCTTGACCCAAGACCAAGGCCGACACAATTTGAGGCATTGGTGGAATGGGAAGATGAAGTACATGAGCGAGAAAAACAGAGGTCTGGAGGCAACTATAGGTACATGTTTGGGAGGAAATATGATCGTGAAACTCATCATGATCGAATGAAGAGATGGCGAGATGCTAGTATGTCAGAGGGATTATATCCTATGAGGACTGTTGAAGAAGAAAGGAAGGGTGCGGAAAGGGTTCCTGAGGCAGAAGTGAAAAGATATGGAGTTAATGAGTATGAGGATGAGGTCTTGAATGACATAATTTACAAGAGAGCACCTCCATATAGACCAGAACCTGAGGAAAGCACACCAGTTGTTTCTCCGATAAGAGATACATTGCGTATCATTGAGACAGAAGTTGTGACACCTGAGTTAAGAAGTGGTAATCCTTTCAGGGAAAAAGAGAGAGAGAATCGGTGTAGTGACGAGAATACAAGAGAATTAGCCAGAACTACATCTGAACTGACTGAAAAGATTAGAGAACTGACAAAGAATCTAGAAGCTGTTACGGTGCCTGTAACCATAGGTCCGGTTATGCCTATTTTTGATAAGCAGAGGACAGGTGAAAATGGTTTGGTGGTTCCATATGTTGGGAATAAAATGACAAGTTTAGCTGGTCCCTCAGGAGACTCAGGAAAAAGGACAGAAAGTAGTGATTTGAGACAATCCAGACATGACACATGTAGTGGAGGATTAGAGGTACAGTCTAATCCGAGATCGGATACTAGTGATACTGGTTGTTCAGGGATGCCAATTTTAGAACCACAGAGGATGCAAGAAAAAGTGGTTCCAGTGAGAAAAACTACTGAAATAACAGCTGAAGATTTGAATGATTGGATGAGAGTCCTTCAAAAGAGGGATAAAGATTAACAGGCAATTGATGTGGCCAGGTTACGCATAGAATTAGAGGAGCTTGTTGCAGGGACAATTCCTACAGACATTCTAAAAAACCATCATGATGGAGAATTGTTATTTATGTGTAAAAACATCACCTGGAGAGCTAAAAATACACATGACAGGTTAAGAGCAATAGCGAATGAACAAGGGGTTGACATTGATAAGGTGAAAGTGTTGCAGAAGTCTTACAGGATGGATTTCTCGGACAAAGATATTGAAAATCTGAATGGTGCTGGTAGAACAGGACAGATTAAGGAAATGATCGCACTGTTGCGAAAATGGGGTGATGTAGAAAAATGGAAGGATAGATGGTATAAGAAAAGGGAAGAATCAGTGGACAGGACTTATTCAGCTTTTCCTGTGAGAGAAAAAGAGAAAACAGTGGATGCTTATCCTATGAGAGAAATACCTGGAGGAGGATATGTACATGTTCCATGGACCAGACAGGATATTTTATCATTTACGAATGATTTCCCTCGACTGAGAGAAAAGCCTGTTGAGTGGTATAGGCAGGTAGACAGGTTTGTGAAATTGTCAAAAGTGCTGTGGATTGACCTGAATAGTCTGTTTGATATAATTGTTCCAGCAGACTTGTGGGCTGAGTGTAAAATAGTGGTAAGTTGGCCTACTGAGGAATATCCAAGAGATCAGAGAACAGGAGCACCAGATCCAGAGGTAATGAGGAAGTATGAACAGGTGATTGTATACCTGAAGAGTAAAGTACCTCCAAAAGAGACAGACTGGGTTAAGATAGATCGAACACATCAGGACGCAAAAGAATCAGTTCATGCTTTTTATGAGAGGCTGATACTGGCTTTTAAACAATTCAGCGGGGATGAGCACCTGGGTGACAAGGATTTGAGTCATTTTGTATACAGATTTGTATATGGCCTGAGACCTGAGATTAGTGAGAGAATTGGTGAGCATACAGTGGACTGGCAGAGTAAGAAAATAGATGAGATTCTGAGACATGCAAAGTACTTCAGTGATGAAATTGAAGTAAAACAAAGAAAGCTGAAAGAAAAGGCAATGTGGGCACAAGTGAAGGTTGCGGAAAGACAAGAAGCACAGTTGGTGGAACAGCCAAATAATCCAGGGAATAGGCCCAGATATGCAGGGAAAGGAAAGGGGAATCTTGAGGAAGCAAAGAAAAAGTTTCCTTGTCACAACTGTGGTCAACTGGGACATTGGAGGTCCGAGTGTACAAATCCACCATTAGCGAATAATGAGAGTAAAACCTTAAATCAACAGGTGCAGAATGAGGGGAATAATCAACAGCAGCAACAACAGAAGGTTGTGAGACAGCAGAGCCAAGAGCCAAAACCGCCCTTGCCGCAGAATAGAGGGTCACAAAAGTACAATCAGGATTCAGGATTCTACAATGATGAGCAGGTAAACAAACCAAGGCGTTCTAACCAGATACAACAGTATTTGTTAAAGAATGAAGGGAGTGAGTCTGAAGGTGATTATTGACGGTGCCGAGGAGAGGAGGAAGAGTGCATACTTGGTGCAACTCTAGAAATAGACCAGGCAGGACCATTTGTAGATGGGAAAATAAATGAAGAGAGTGTTACTTTTTTAGTAGAAACAGGTGCGACGAGATCAACTGTCAGGTCAGCAGATGTTAGAAATCTTCCTCTCTCGGATGAAGCAATCCAAGTAGTGGGTGTAGCCAATACACAAATCAAGACACGTCTTACCGAACCAGTAAGGGTAAGAATAGGGAAATTTTCAGACATGCACAGATTTATTGTCTGTGACACTAGTCCAGTGAACTTGTTAGGCAGGGACTTGCTATGTAAGATGAATTGTACAATTTTCTGTACACCGGATGGAATAGCTTTTGAAACACCAGATGAGGATGTTTTGTACCGGATGACTCTAGATAATAGAGTGAGAGAGATGGTTGGTACATATGCTGTGTTTAATCCGGAGGATTTGCCTCAAGAGCTGAGAGACACAGTGAAAAGGACAGTTTGGGATTTTACTGGAGAGGATGTGGGATTGATGAATAATGTAGATCCTGTGAAAATTTCAGTGAAAGAGGGAATTACTTATCCTAACATTCCTCAGTACAAAATGACACCAGAAATAATTGAAGGAATAACTCCTATTATTGAGAAAATGATTCAGCAGGGAGTTTTGAGAGAACTACTGAGTAGCTAGTGTAATTCACCGATAATGGGGCTGAAAAAGCCGAATGGGAAGTTCAGGATTGTACAAGATTTGAGAAAGGTTAACAAAATTGTGGTGGCATGTTGTCCCATTGTGCCAAATCCGTCAGTGATTTTGTATCAGATTCCACATGATGCTGAGTGGTACACAGTGATTGATTTGTGTCATGCTTTCTTTTCAATTCCACTGCATCATGACAGCCAGCCGATTTTTGCATTTAGATTTGGCCAGCGTATTTTAGCATGGTGTCGAATCCCACAGGGGTATACAGAGAGTCCTTCGATATTCAATCAGTTGTTGAAAAGGTCATTGGAGAGTCTGATCATGCCTGAAAACTCAGTACTAGTGCAGTATATTGATGACCTACTTGTGGCATCAAAGACACGTGAAGCTTGTGAAGTAGATACCATAGCTTTACTGAATAATCTGGCAGATGGAGGGTTAAAAGTGTCTCCAGCCAAATTGCAATTTTGCAAAAAAGAGGTGCATTATCTTGGACACAATATTGAAAAGGGTCTGAGAAAGGTGACTGATGACAGGATCAAAATTATCAGGGGAATGAAGGCCCCAAGGAACCAGAGGGAAGTGAGGATGTTTCTGGGGATGGTGGGTTATTGTCGTCAGTGGATTAGTAACTTTTCCCTGATAGCAAGACCACTGATTAAGCTGACAAAGAGTGAGGTGAAAGACCCATTGGAACTAGATGGAGAGCAAATGGCAGCATTTGAGGAGCTGAAGAGCAGAATGTGTGAAGCCCCTGCTTTGGGTATGCCAGACTATGAAAAAGAGTTTGAGCTGTACTGCAGTGAGAGAAATGAATGTGCACTTTCAGTGTTAATCCAGAAGCATGGACAGCTGAGGAGGCCTATTGCGTACTTCTCATCGACACTTGACCCTGTAGCTGTAGGTTTACCAGGTTGTTTGAAATCTGTAGCTGCAACATGCAGAAGTCTGGAACAGAGTGAGGGAATCATAATGGGATATCCTGTAAGGGTATTCGTACCTCACAATGTGGCAATTCTTTTGACAAGAAGCAGAACTCAGTACATGTCACATAGTCGGCTGACTAAATATGAGAAAGTCATTTTGGGAGCATCAAACGTGACTCTTGAGAGATGTGTGAATGTAAATCCAGCAACATTGTTGCCAGATATTGAAAATGTGGGTGTGAAGACAGAAGATGATCACAATTGTTTGGATGTGCTTGATTACTGTACAAAACCGAGACCAGACATAAGAGATCTTCCATTGCCTGAGAGTGATCATGTGCTGTTTGTGGTTAGATCATGTCTGAGGAATGATGATGGTGTGCTGAGTGCAGCATATGCAGTGTGCAAGGTTTCAGAAGTTATGGAAGCTTCACCATTGAAAGGAGTGAAATCTGCACAAGTTGCTGAATTGGTGGCATTGACGAAAGATTGCAAAATTGGGAAAGATCTGAGAGTGACAGTGATGACTGATAGTCAGTATGGATTTGGAGTTGTGCATGATTTTGGCCAGCTTTGGCTACAAAGAGGTTTCTTGACGTCGAGTGGGACTCCAATAAAGAATGCTGAAGTGATTGGGAAATTACTTGAGGCGATACAGCTGCCTAAAGAATTAGCAGTTGTAAAATGTGCTGCTCATGGACAAGGATATGATTTTGTAACACTTGGAAATAGATTAGCAAATGACATTGCACAGTATTGTGCGAAAAATAATCACTCGATTAATAGGGAAAGAGAAGGGGAAATGTCTTTTTGTTCTGTGATGTTTACTAATGTCCTAGAAACGTGGGATGAAGTGAAACAGTTGCAGGATGAGGCAGGAAAGGAAGAAAAGAAAGACTGGATCAAGGCAGGTTGTGCCCCAAGAGAAACAGATCATGTTTGGGTCTATAGAGATGGTAGACCAGTCATGCCTAACTCTATGCTGTCGACAATGGCAAGGATGTATCATGGCCAGGGACATTTGGGAAGGGATGCGATGATCAGGTCTTTTAAGCAGACTTGGTACAATGCAAAGTTCAGGACGATTGCAGAAAGGATCTGTCAAAGGTGTTTGATTTGCCAGCAATTTAACACTGGGAAAAAGACAGAGGTGAGTCTGGGAACGATAGGCAGAGAAGGTGGTCCTTTTACGAGAATGCAGATTGATTTCATTGAAATGCCACAAGTGAACAGATTGAGGTATGTTCTAGTGGTAGTCTGCTTGTTCTCGAGATGGGTGGAGGCCTATCCGACTAGGAGAAATGATGGAATAACAGTTGCAAAGTTGCTGTTAAGAGAGTTGATTCCTAGGTATGGGTTTCCAGTAACGATTGAGTCTGATAGAGGTGGACACTTCTATAATGAGCTCATGAGTTTGATTTGTGAAGCATTGGGCATACAGCAGAAGCTACATTGTGCATACAGGCCAGAGGCTTCTGGCGTTGTGGAGCAGATGAACGGCACAATCAAAAACAGGATTGGTAAGATGTGTTTAGCCACTGGAATGAAATGGCCTGATGTCTTGCCTCTAGTGCTAATGACTATTAGATCTACTCTAGATAGAACTACTGGTTTGAGTCCACATGAGATTTTGATGGGACGCGCAATGCGACATGCATTTGTGCCTGTCAATAAGTTGATGACAATAACTGATGACATGATTTTGGATTACTGTAAAGGCCTGGCTGACGCAGTTCATTCTGTGTTTCAACAGGTTGGAGAAGACGCTACAACACTTGAGAAGAAGCAAGCTCATGATCTGAGTCCAGGGGACTGGGTGAGGATTAAAGTGCACAGAAGAAGAAATTGCTTGGTTCCAAGGTGGGGAAGACCAAGACAAGTTATTCTGACTACGACAACTGCAGTAAAGTGTGCTGGTGTGAAAAACTGGGTGCATGCAAGTCATACTCTAAGAGTTCCTAATCCAAAAGATGGGACTGGTAAGGAGTATTTTGAAGAGTCAGATTCCAGTGATGATGAAGAAACAGAACCAGTGAAAAAGAATCAAAGTTCTGAAAGAGAATCAGAGGAGGCTTCAAGAGAACCATTGAGAGTCTCAGAAGGGAGATCAGATTCTGTAAGAGAGCGTGAAGTTCCAACAAGCAGTGGAGAAAAAAGAAGAGAAAAGAGCAGTTCCACAGAGACTACTCCTGAATCAGATGAGGAGATTGAAGAACCACTTGAGAATACACCTGAAGAAGCAGGGTCAGTAGAAGATAGAGAGGGACAGTTTGCGAAAGACCCCCGAGGAGGTGTAGGGAACATTCTTGTTAAGCTAGGTGAAGGGACAAGTAGACAGCAAGAAGATTGCGTGTCGGAGACCCGAGGAGGGAAAGAGTTAGGGAAGTCTCAAACAGTGGTGGGAAAGACTGTGGAGCGAAAGAAAACTGCTGAAGAACAAGAGGCATTTGAAACAGAATCGGATGAAAGTGAGAATGAGAAATCAGAGGGTCGAGTTCTGAGAAAGAGAACTTGGATTGGAGAGAGAAATAATAAAGAAACAAGAACGAAAAAGGTTGTGAGAGGAGATCTTTGGCCTAACAACAGAGTAAAGAGGCTGAGATACAGATTGACACGAGCAAATACCTCGAAGGCTGAACAAGTGAATGAGGTGTCGAGTCAGAATCCAGCAAAAGGTGAAAAGAGAAAAGAGTCGAAAGAACCAGAGGGGATCAAAAGGATAAGAAAACCTAACAAGAAGTATAGGTCGCCGGAATGGACGTACGTGGCACTGTCTGAAGGTGAAGAGGCAGAAAGTCAAGGAAATCTAGAGGAGACCGTACGAGAAGTGGTTGAGGAGGAAACAGGTGAAATCCTGAAAGTTATCTTGACTGACATTGATGAAAAGTCAGATACTGAGGATATTGTTGGAGATCTAATACAATTTGATGTCGAAGAAGTTGAAGTGAAGAATGATGAATATCCAAATTGAGTGAACTGAAGGAGTCACTTGGAGAAAAGTGAAGAAGAGAAAAGTCTGAAATTAAGCTGTTCAAAGTAATCTAAAGTTTTAAAAGTACCAGTAGTGAAATAGTAGAGGCTAAGTCAAAAGACACGGTCAAAGTAGTAAAATGGCTAACATAGAGAATAATCAAAGTAGATGTGCCTTCTTAAAAAGATGGTGTAGAATGTGCTGCTGCTGTACTAGATTATTAATGCTGTTATGGGGTGTACTGGCTTTATTAGTTACCTTTAGGGTTACATTAGACGCTTTAGGAATACACACTGAGAATGTGACTATTACAGAGAAGAGTTCGCAAAAAGTAGTTCCAACTAGAATTAGTAATGCTTACATACATAAAGATAGGTCAATTAATGATTTTTCTAGCAATGTTTTTTCAAAGTTGTTGTACGAATATGTGAAGACAATGAAAGTTAGGGATTGCTACGTATGTATGCAATTACCTGCATCCGTTTCAGAGGGTGTTACTTATCATCATTTACCAGCTACGTATGGAATTTCTTGTAGTGTGTTAAGTAGTGTTTTTTATTTGTTAGGGAAAATAGATTATGAGATGTCTAACAAAGATAACATTTTTGGGCAATTGCCAATGAATAAAAGGCTGAATCCAGCTAAAGAAGCTAACATTTTTGGTGAGATTTTTATTGAAAAAGAAGAGTTAACATTAGATTACATTTTTAAGAACAATTTAACATGCAGTTTGAAGGAAGAGGAGAAGGCTTTCCTGAATATGGTGGAAGAAAGGAGAATGAGCATGCATGAAAAGGCAGGAAAATATAAAATGAGTGAGACAATTTGGGACATTGAGATGGGAAAAGAGTTGAAAAATGGGGCTAGTCCAACTTTAGCTCTAGATGCACCACAGAAGGGTAAGCTATGCATTACAAGAAAGAGATCCCAATATGATACATATTTTGTTGGGACTAGTGAGTGTCATGATACATACTTCATTGCAACAGGATGGGGTTTCAAGGGAGGAGAGGATCAAGTTTTCCCAGGAGTGTATTATGTTTGTGGGAACAAGGCTTATTACAGGTTGCCTGACCATTGGTATGGCACGTGTTATGTGGGCCTGGTCTTTCCAAAGATCTTTCATATAGATAAGATAGAAGAAGTAGAACATATTAATTTACTAACACGTTTTAAGAGAGAAACTTGGTCTGAAATTGTAGGTGATATTTTTGGAGCTTTAATTCCAGCAGTGGGAATTTCTTTGAATGCATATGGAATTCGGAAACTGTCAACAGTGGTGGATCGCTTATCGACAAGTACCGCTGGAGGGTTTCTTTTGGTGGATACGGAGATGATTGCCGTACGTGCCATGTCTATGCAAAATCGACTTGCCCTTGATATTTTATTGGCCAAAGAGGGTGGGGTCTGTGGAATGCTGAAAGTTCAACATTGTTGTACTTACATTCCTGACGAAAGCAAAGACCTGAAGGTCTATATCAAAAATATTACTGATTTGCATGAAGAATTAGTACCACTGGAGGCTGAGAGTATCTGGACTAAAATAGCTAATAAAGTGATAGCTGTTAAGAGTTTTATTGCAAAAATAGGTAGTACTATTATAGGTAAGATACTGTTTCCTTTGACTTGTGTGATTGTTGCTTTACTGATATTAAGATTGGTGTGTTTGTGTTGTAAAAACAGGGGAGGGAAAAAGAAATTAATCAAGAGAAATATTTTAAAGAGAAATAAAAGGTCAAAAAGAGAACCACAAGAAATAGAATTAGAAGAATTGAGGGAGAGTGTTTACTTGGAAACGAAGAGGGATGATGAAAGGGAGTCTGGTGTGTAGTGTTGTGAAAGGAGAAAAAGACATTTCCAATTTCTCCTAAAATGGGACTAAATTTACTAAATTTTTTTTTTTTGGGTTGTTTATTTGGTGATAATATCACCAAAGGGGGGATTGCTGGAGCAGAGTTTTCTGTTGAAAATCTATTGGGTTTTTAAGCTCCAGTTTTGTCTATATGTTTTGATTTTAATAATACTAATTCGAAACAGTTAATTAATAGTTTGTTTTGTTTTGACTAACCAACCTTTACTAATGAAAGAAACTACACGTGGGAATGCATTCATGTTGCTTAATAATAATGTGCAGGTTTAATTAAATGCATGTAGCTGAGTGCTGTTTGTTTTAAAGCACAAAACGCTTTTGAAATAACGTGTACTAATGCTTTATTGTGTTGCAAAAGAGCTAGATAATTACATACACATAAGGGTATTAGTGGGTTTACACTGTTTAATCACTATGATGTGGTAACGTTGTTTTTGTCTCTTTTAATTAAGATGGTCTGTTTTGGCCTATCATAAAATGGCTGCCGTTTAAAGCCTGCGCTCGAGTGATCGAATTTTGATGAGAGGGCCTTGCTGAACATGGTCCAGAGTCATCTGACCACAGTCTTCGCCTGGTTTAAAAGTTTCCGTGAGGACAGCAGCTCTGGGCGAGATTCCAAGTGTCCTTGGAGGACAAGGGAGCCACAATGAACTTTGTGATTACAATGGTGGTTCCGAGGAACTGTGTGCGTAAAAGAAACATTTGCAAAACTCGAATTTCCTTCTTCCGTCTTTTTATTTTTGTGATTTTTCTGAGCGGAGATTTTCCAAATGTAGCGATGCTACATCCTTTCCTGCTCGCTCTGCTCAGCGGTTCAGCGGATATTCAGGACATTTTATGTTTCTTTAATTTGCAAGATTTACTATAAGTATTGTTAGCCTAGAGAGGGTCTAAGGCCACTTCTTCCCAAACCTGCGTTGGTGAGGATCGATGCTGTGAGGACGGCGACTCGGGAGACTTCTACTGAGAGACCTGTCCTGACCCATTTATGACATTTAGCTAGAATAGGTAATTATGAGAATAATGATTTTGCTTGATTGAATTTCATTTGAACTAATTTTAGATAAAGAATCATTATTTTAAATACAGTGTTGGTGGTTATTTCTTGTTGTTTATTGAGTACTCTATTTTGATTATTGTTGTTTAGATCATGACTCAGGACAGTATCAAACAGGTCCTATTGGCCTCACTGTAGATGCAGGGTGTTTAGGAGTTTTCTCTCCGCAGGTTTAATACTGATAGAGTAATCGAGCGTATGTTAGTGAAATGGGCCCAAGTGTGTGATGAGTGCATGTGCGTGTATCTGTGAAATTACTCTATCCGTGGAAGTAGGGAGAATTTGTATGCCCTGATCTGCACCACCTCCATTGCAGGCCGGGTTGTTACTGTGTAGGTAGGGCACCTTCCTGCACAAAAATAATCCTGAGAAGCGTTTTCCTCTTTCTAAGTGAGCTGTAGAATGCACCACATATGGAAAGAGGAAAATACCAAAGAGAAACGCAAATATTTCTCCTAGGTACACCTGCTCTGTGGAGGCGTAAGGTTTTGGCGCTGCCCAAGGTTTAGATGATTAAGTAAATCTGGGGCAGTGTCAAAATCCATGGGTGTTGCGTGCGAACACCCACTGCAATGCCCATGGAACGCCTCCTTAATGCAGAGTAAGGCAAAGCACTGACATGCGCTGCTTTGTCTTACTCCAAATCTTTGAGAGCATGTAAAGCCAAGCAGGGTGGCTTTGTGTTGCCTCATAGATATGATTGAGAGGCGTGCCCCACTGGAGAGTCAAAAAATGGACACCCCGGCAGCGCAAGCCTCTCATAAATAAGCCCTTTAGTGTCTAAGACACCTCACTTTCTTGAATATGAGTACTGATCTTTGACCCCAAATCATTCACAAAATGGTTAATTAATTATTTCTCATGATGTTTGACTCTGCTATGTTTCTTGCAAACATGCATCATCGTCTCATAATAGGAATGCGCTGATTCCTTAGGTTCCTGTGTTGTTCTCAAACTCTTGTCTGAAATTCATAACTGTTACAATCAAAGATGTAGTCTTGCAGGTTACAAAAGGAGTAGGTTTTTTAGATTTAGATCAGGTTACAGGTAAATCATGTGAAGCCCCACCAGGAGAAGCATCCTGCTGCTCAGCCCTTCTCTCTCCAACTGTCCACTCATCCAAGCACAAGCACTCTCCACATTCCAACCATACAATGACCTCACTTACTGCCTGAGCAGCAGAGAACATCAAGACTGTGGGGAGAATGCATAAGATAGCAAGAGGCCACAACACATCTCTACCCTTATGAAAACATTTGGAAATTCAGCAGGACAAAGGACGGCAATATTTACCCCAAAAACATCAAACAAAACCACCCGACGTAAATAAACAGAAATGGTTAAGAACCCTCTCTGCATAACTTCAATGGGAAGAAATATGGTAAAATCCACAGGCAATCAATAGGGTCCCACAAATTCACAATACAAGTGTACAGATCACCCAAAAACTGTACACAACCACCCGTTCCCCTCACAATGCATGCACTCTAACAGGACCAGCCCATCACCCTCCATAACACAACACTGAAAAAGGACCAGGGCTTCTTCCACACTGTACTGCGCTGGGGTGTAAGCACGTACCCCCATCCCCATATACTTGAACAGGACCAGGGTTTCGCATATCCTCTACTGCATAGGGATGTAAAAGCGTACCCTATTAACATTGAGCTAAAACTTGCTCCATCATCCTAACCCCATAGGAAGGATGGTAACTATCCACCGAGATTAAAACATTGTCCCTACATCCTAAAACCTTTAGGAAGGATGGTCAAAATCACACTTCACAACAATGTCACTCAACATACTTTCCTCCTCCTGAATAGTAAGCTGGACAGAGAAAATGCACACTCATACGACCTTGGACTAAACACATGCCCCTACACCCTTACCCCTTTAGGAAGGGTGGAACCTTGGGCTGAATACATGCCCATACACACTTAAGCCCTTAGACAGGGTGTAACCATTACTTAAATACATGCCCCTGCAACCTTAACCCCTTAGGAAGGGTGTACCCTTGGGCTAAACACTTGCCCCTACACCCTAAAACCCCTTATGGTCACACTTTAGGATCACCATATCACTGTACACACACTCCCTCTTCTGCATACCCAACATGACTGGGAAGAGAATTAAGCATGGTATTAAAAACACATACTTAGGTAACACATCAAGAAACCCCACTCCGGTGAGCAACCTCCCACCCAACATCCAACCCTGAATACTAACAATGAGACCAACAGGAGCCGTTCAGTTCCTCCCAAGTTTCCACAAGAGGATCAGCAGTTACCGTTCCGTGCCTTCAAAACAGAATTGGTATGCGCCCCACGCATGTAGTAGCCTACCTCCCCAGCTTCAATTGCTTGGGCCTCCAATGCCCCAAAGCGAGGTTTTTGTGGTGCGATAATCATTCTTCCTCAAAACTCGCTGTTGGACAAAAACCCAGAGAAAATTCAACAAAGTAACACCACCATAACAGGGAGCCACTTTAATCTAATCTGGTTCCAGTAAAGCTGAGTGGCAATTTCCACAGAAATGTATAATTATAATACCACCAGGGAATGGCAGTCAAACGCAATCTGGTGCTGACAGAAGATACGGATTGTACCGACGCTGTTGGCTTCACAGTGCCTCGCGCTTTGCTCCCTGTGCTGCCAAGAGTCACTCACAACACAAGCAAGAGTCTAAACACAGGTTACACTCACCAGTTTTACAACATCATTGACATCCACTGTACTCCTTCTGCAGTTAAAACCCTTCCTTAGTGATCTCCACGAAGGATAATTTCATGCTGCCGGTTCACTCACTTCATAACTTGCCACATTATATATATCACAGCACTGCCTGATCACTCCTCTCCGAAATGACTAGCCAAACCATGAAATCTTCTTCTACAGACCAACTTCAATCTTGTTGGCAACAAAGTCCTTTCAGCTCAGCAGCCACGCTCTAGATCTTCTGCACAATTTACAATGGCCAATGAAAATGCCCTAGACTGCCCCGGGCTGTTTGATGTAATCGACACTGGTGGAGATACTAGGTGCAATCCTTCCTGACAGGCTTCTTACAGGCTTCAATCTCTTTTGTTTTATAATCCACTTAGTTTCTTCTGAAGTTTCACAAGTTTCTTGTTATTTTCTTGTTCCTCAAAAATAGATTCTATTCCGTTCAATGCCAGTGTTACAATAAAATATTGAGTCTTGTAGGTTACAAAAGGAGTAGGTTTATTAGATTTGGATCAGGTTACTGGTAACTCATGTGAACCCCACCGGAAGCAGCATCCTGGTGTTCAGCCCTTCTCACTCAAACTGTCCACTCATCCAAGCACAAACACTCCGAGAGGCGTGTGCCTCTCATAAATAAGCCCTTTAGTTTGCTAACACAACTCACTTTCTTGAATATGATTACTGATCTTTGACCTCAAACCATTCACAAAACCTCTAATTCATTATTTCTCAGGATTTTGGAATTTTGGAACTATGTTTCTTGCAAACATGAGTCAAAGTCTCATAATAGAAATGTGCTGATTCCTTGGGTTCCTGTGTTGCTCTCAAAATCTTATCTCAATACATAACCCTTTCAGGAACTTGCTTTTTCAAGTATCCAATCACAGCCTTGTATTTTTCCACTAGTTCCATGGCGCATTATTTGGACCAAACCTACCTGGTTCCTGTGTCAGCCATCTAAAAACAACCTTACATTCTAACCACAAATCTCCAGAAACGATAATCTCAAACAACGTATCTAAGCCAGTCCATAGCATCGGAGGAATATCTATCAACTTATGTATTTCATCATGTCACTGTGCTGGGTCTTCTTGCAACTTTGGAAAATTATGCGTAAAAGCATATAAATCAGCCCACCAGCCCATGTCCATGGACATGAACTTCCCTTAAAAGGAACTCCAAAACTGAATTTGTTCCTAATTCTGGATCACGTAGAACATTTCGTGTCTTACCTTCAACCCTTTTCATTTTCTTTTTATTGACTGCCTCTTATTTCTCTCAATATTTCTTTAAGTCATTCCAGTCTCACATTTTCTCTATTAAATCTTTATTATGAGCCCATAAAGTGATTAGGATAATTTCTTTCATTTCATAATGTTATAAAAATCAATTTTATAATTTCCTTTCACATGTTTCATTTTGCTAATGTCAATTTCTAACTCAGCGGCTAAATCCTCCAGTTTCCTCCAGGGCGCTGTATTAGCATATCAGGCAGCATCTTTTTTCAAATACCTCATTTCACCAGCATTGAAAGTCAATAGTCTGCCCAAGTCCACACTTCCTTGGAACATTTTGCCTAATTCTATTTTCAAAATTCCAATACAAATGTCTTCAGGTCATTGCTCTACTATCACTGCTCTCACAGGAGTAACCTGTGTCGGATGTTCTGGTAACCCACATTCACTTGTGCTAGGCATTGTCATTGCAATTTCTCTTGGGGCACTTGGTACAACTCCAGTAAGAGCCTGTACTATATCAGTATATCTCCCAGCACCCTTATCAACCATTGCAATTGTGTAGGTTGTCTCCATTGATCCATCTGTACAAGGAGGAGGTCTGGGGTTTAACAACTCACTTAGAATATTTTCATCATCATCGTCTGGTTCATCCTTCTTTTTTTTCTCTTTATCCTGATTTTTTTCAGTATATATAGCAGGAAAGGTCTTTACGCATTCAAGATTATCCCATCTCCAATCTTTCTCTTGGTGATCTAATTTAGTCTCTAGCCAGCTTCTAAATTACTTCATTATATCACTATGCTTGTTTTACCTTTTCCTTTCAGCCGCCATACAATCTCATTTATTAAGCACTTCAAACAGAGTAGTTCTGGGCACTGGCTTCATGTTATACATAGTTTATCTCAGAAAATCTAGGTTTAAAAAAAAATGAAAGGTGCCTTCTAATGGAAGCTGTAAAACCCCATCATGTGTTGCATATTTATTCCAGTCAGACATTCAGGTGCATGTGTAATACCAGCTATCTTTCTTTCATCATTTCATATGCTGGTCTTCCTTCACTCTGCAAGTTTTAACCCTCTCTATGTATGCAAAGGCAAGCCTGTGACGTGTTTAGAAGGGATACTAAAGTGAATGGTCCAATCAGTGGTGCAGGCCCGCTGGTAGTATTTAATTTACAGGCCCTGGGTATATGTGGTACCACTCTAGTAGGGACTTTCAAGTAAATTAAATGTGCCAAGTGGGTTTAAGCCAACTCAACCATGTTCAGGGAAGAGAGGGCAAGAACTTTAGCACTTGTTAGCAGTGGTAAAGTGCACAGAGTCTAAGGCCAACAAAATCAAAATCACCAAAAATAGATGGGGTGAAGACAAAAGGTTTTAGGGAAGGCCAACCTGAGGCTGAATGGACTAACATGAATCCACCATTTGGATCCACAATCATCAGCGCACACCCAAACAACTCAACACAGAAACAGAAATCCATCATCAAAGTCACATACTTCAATGTACAATCACAAACTCATGTTCTCCCTATTCATACGTACACTCAAAATTCCTTCAGGAATGCACAGTCCATCATTTTCCAGGAGGAGCTGACACCGGAAAGTTAGCAAATTTCCACAAACCAGTGAAGCTCCCTGAGGTGGGGAGAGTTGTGGGTGTGACAAGAAAGGTTGAGTATGAGTCAAGCGGCAGCATTCTGGATGGTCTGTAGTCTGCTCAGGAGCATTTGGGGATACCATCTTACAGTGAGTTGCAGTAGCAAAGTCTGCTAGTATTGAGTGCTAGCCACTTGATGGTTTTCTGCAGTATCCACAAGTTGTGAAAGCAGAAGGAGCTCAACACGTTGACTTCAGGTTGAGATTGTCATGCAGGATGATCGCTTGATTTCTGGTGTGGTTGATGGCTGCTGGTGTGGCTCCTACTTCTGTCGGCCACCAGGTGGCATTCCACGCAGAGGTCCTGTTGTGAGTAGCATGCATGTTTGTGAATTTTAGGGTGCTGATTTACTGTTCGATGTGGTGCCGCATGGCTTTGTTGTTGGAATGGCTGGTGCTTGAGTGGGGATTTGGGGTGCATGCTGCATGTGTAGTGGGAGTGGGTGCCGGTGAAGGCTCCCACTGAGTTGTGTGGGGCAGTGTGGCAGCAGAAGGGAGAGAGGCGACCCAGATGAAGCAAAGAAAAGAGTGTTGTGGGGCATCGTTGGGGGCAGTTGGACGGAGGTCCTGTTTTGAAAGGAGGCAGTCTGACTCTTTTTGTTCATCCCCATGAGAAAGGAACAGATCCAGTTGAGTGCTGGCCCTTGGATGTCAGTCTTGTGGAGTCCTCTGATGAGTGTGTGGTGGGAGACCATATCGAAAGCCATGGAGAGTTTGCACTGGATGAAGGCCACAGTTTGTCCAATGTCTAGGATGCTCCTGATGTCATCGGTGGCTGCGATGAGTGCCATTTCTGTGCTGTGTTTCTTTCTGAAGCCTGATTGTGTGCTGTCCTGTGATTGGTGGAGCTTGAAGTGGCATGTAAGTTGTTTGTTAATGGCCTATTTGATCACTTTTGCTGGGTAGGGAAGCATGGAGATAGGACAGAGGTTTGGCAGCTAGCTGGGGTTGGCTGATGGTTTTCTGAGAACAGTGCTGACTTCTGCGTACTTCCATGCTTCTGGGAAGGTGGCAGTGATGATGGAGGTGTTCAGGATGAGGATGAGTGCTCTGCTGTTTTGAAGGTGGCCTTGTCAGTAGCTTCGCAGCTGGCCATCCATTTTCTCTGTAGCTGTTAGCAGTGTCTCAAAGGCCCTCTGTGTACCAGCTGGCTTTCTTGTTCATCCTGTCCTGCAATCTTGCAGCCTGCTAGAATTGCCTTCGCAATGTCAGATGCCGATTTTGGGTTTAGCCAGGTTTTGGTGGCTGTTCAGCTGCTCCCAGATTTTGGTAGCATGTTTGCTGAGTGAGCGGGCGTTGAGTAGCATGCATGTTTGTGAGCTTTAGGGTGCTGGTTTACTGTTCGATGTGGTGCTGCATTGCTTTGTTGTAGGCATGGCTGGTGCTTGAGTGGGGATTTGGGGTGGGTGCTGCATGTGTAGTGGGAGTGGGTGCCGATGAAGGCTGCCACTGAGTTGTGTGGGGCAGTGTGGCAGCAGCAGGGAGAGAGGCATCCCAGATCGAGCAAAGAAAAGAGCACTGTGGGGCATCGTTGGGGGAAGTTGGACTAGGGTTTGTGACAAAATAACTATATGGCCACTAATAACGATATCAGGTTTCTGGAATACTAACCCAGCAATAATACATATTTTTATCTAGACATCGGAGGAAGCATCCTACACAATGGTTAAAGAAGGATTGGTGCCTGCAAGTGAAAAAGAATAAAAACAGCACAAATTACTCTTTTGTTTTTTAAAGCATATTTTACTAGTCATTTAAAATTATATAATTAGTATTGTGTAGATAATGTCATCAGCAACCACAATATATAACATTTCACTCATGTTGAACAGCACAAATTACTTAACAACTGATTAGCATCTTCACTGAATGAGTCTTTTCATAGTTTTAATACAACTTCTAGAAAGAGGCTCAGAGATCAGCACTATCAGCATAGAAGGAACGATAGGCCGGTGTGACTGGAGTGCAGTCAACTAAACAGCCTTACTCACCATCTAGTCTGCTAGTGGTGCAGATTAGGGCATACAAATTCTCCCTACTTCCACGGATAGAGTAATTTCACAGATACACGCACATACACACATCATACGCTTGGGCCCATTTCACTAACATACGCTCGATTACTCTATCAGCATAGAACCTGTGGAGAGAAAACTCCTAAACACCCTATATCTACACTGAGGTCGATAAGACCAGTTTGATATTATCCTGAGTCATGATCTAAACAACAATAATCAAAATAGAGTACTCAATAAACAACAAGAAATAACCACCAACACTGTATTTAAAATAATGGTACTTTTATCTAAAATTTAGTCAAAGAAAGTCAATCAAAGCAAAATCATTATTCTCATAATTACCTATTCTAGCTAAATGTCATAAATGGGTCAGGACAGGTCTCTCAGTAGAAGTCTCCCGAGTCGCCGTCCTCACAGCATCGATCCTCACCAACGCAGGTTTGGGAAGAAGTGGCCTTCCACCCTCTCTAGGCTAACAATATTTATTCAGAAACTTACAATATTAAAGAAACATAAAATGTTCTAAACGTCCGCTGAACCGCTGAGCAGAGCGAGCAGGGAAGGATGTAGCATCGCTACATTTGGAAAATCTCCGCTCAGAAAAATCACAAAAATAAAAAGACAGAAACAGGAAACTCGGGTTTTGCAAATGTTTCTTTCACATTCTTATTTCCTCGGAACCAGCGTTGTAATCACAAAGTTCATTGTGGCTCCTTTGTCCTCCAAGGACACTTGGACATTCGCCCAGAGCTGCTGTCCTCACGGAAAACTTTTAAACCAGGCGAAGACTGTGGTCAGATGACTCTCGACCATGTTCAGCGAGGCCTTCTCATCAAAATTCAGTCACTCAAATGCCGGCTTTAAACGGCAGCCATTTTTTACTAGGCCAAAACGGACCATCTTAATTAAAAGAGACAAAAACAACGTTACCACAGCATAGTGATTAAACTGTGTTAACCCCACTAATACCCTTATGTGTATGTAATTATCTAGCCTTTGCAACACAGAAAAGCATTAGTACACGACATTTCAAAAGCGTTTTGTGCTTTAAAAACAAACAGCACTCAGCAACATTCATTTAGTTAAACCTGCACATTATTATTTTGCAACATGTACGCTTTCCCACGTGTAGTTTTCTCTTGTTAGTACGTATTGGTTAATCAGAACATTCACACAAAACAAATAATTAACGTTACAAATTAATATTTTTAATTTTTCACATATAGACAAACCGGAGCTTAAAAACCCAATAGATTTTCAACAGAAAACTCTGCTCCAGCAATCCCCCCTTTGGTGATTTTATCACCAAATAAACAACCCCAAAAAAATTTTTTTGTAAATTTAGTCCCATTTTAGGAGAAACTGGAAATGTCTTTTTCTCCTTTCACAATACTACACACCAGACTCTCTTTCATTATCCCTCTTCGTCTCCAAATAAACACTCTCCCTCAATTCTTCTAATTCTATTTCTTGTGGTTCTCTTTTTGACCTCTTATTTCTCTTTTCAATATTTCTTTTGATTAATTTCTTTTTCCCTCCCCTGTTTTTACAACACAAACACACCAATCTTAATATCAACAAAGCAAGAATTATACAGGTTAAAGGAAACAATATCTTACCTATAATAGTACTACCTATCTCAGCAATAAAACTCGTAACAGCTATCACCTTATTAGCTAATTTAGTCCAGATACTTTCAGCTTCAAGTGGTTTTAATTCTTCATGCAAATCAGTAATATTTTTGATATAGACCTTCAGGTCTTTGCTTTCGTCAGGAATGTAAGTGCAACAATGTTGAACTTTCAGCATTCCACAAACCCCACCCTCTTTGGCCAATAAAATATCAAGGGCAAGATGATTCTGCATAGACATGGCACGTACGGCAATCAATTCCGTATTCACCAAAAGAAACCCTCCAGCGGTATTTGTCGATAAGTGATCCACCACTGTTGACAGTTTCCGAATCCCATGAGCATTTAAAGAAATTCCCACTGCTGGAATTAAAGCTCCAAAAATATCACCTACAATTTCAGACCAAGTTTCTCTCTTAAAACGTGTTAGTTAATTAATATGCTCTACATCTTCTATTCTATCTATATGAAAGATCTTTGGAAAGACCAGGCCCACATAACACGCGCCATACCAATGGTCAGGCAACCTGTAATAAGCCTTGTTCCCACAAACATAATACACTCCTGGGAAAACTGGATCCTCTCCTCCCTTGAAACCCCATCCTGTTGCAATGAAGTATGTATCATGACACTCACTAGTCCCAACAAAATATGTATCATATTGGGATCTCTTTCTTGTAATGCACAGCTTACCCTTTTGTGGTGCATCTAGAGCTAAAGTTGGACTAGCCCCGTTTCTCAACTCTTTCCCCATCTCAATGTCCCAAATTGTCT
This sequence comes from Triturus cristatus, assembly GCF_964204655.1. Classification (NCBI taxonomy): domain Eukaryota; kingdom Metazoa; phylum Chordata; class Amphibia; order Caudata; family Salamandridae; genus Triturus; species Triturus cristatus. The sequence continues at coordinate 470,913,224 of NC_140582.1, read as the reverse complement.
CACTCATTTTATATTTCCCTGCCTTTTCATGCATGCTCAATCTCCTTTCCTCCACCATGTTCAGGAAAGCTTTCTCCTCTTCCTTCAAACTGCATGTTAAATTGTTCTTAAAAATGTAATCTAATGTTAATTCTTCTTTTTCAATAAAAATCTCACCAAAAATATTAGCATCTTTAGCTGGATTCAGCCTTTTGTTCATTGGCAATTGCCCAAAAATGTTATCTTTGTTAGACATCTCATAATCTATTTTCCCTAACAAATAAAAAACACTACTCAACACACTACATGAAATTCCATACGTAGCTGGTAAATGGTGATAAGTAACACCCTCTGAAACGGATGCAGGTAATTGCATACTTACGTAGCAATCCCTAACTTCCATTGTCTTCACATATTCGTACAACAACTTCGAAAAAACATTGCTAGAAAAATCATTAATTGACCTATCTTTATGTACGTAAGTGTTGCTAATTCTAGTTGGAACTACTTTATGCGAACTCTTCTCTGTGTGTATTCCTAAAGTGTCTAATGTAACCCTAAAGGTAACTAATAAAGCTAAAACACCCCACAATAACATTAACAATCCAGTACAACAGCAGCACATTCTACACCATCTTTTCAAGAAGGCACATCTACTTTGATTATTCTCTATGTCAGCCATTTTACTACTTTGACCGTGTCTTTTGACTTAGCCTCTACTACTCCACTACTTGAGTTTCTAGAACTCCGGATTACTTCAAACAGCTAATTTTCAGTCCTTCTTCTTTTCACTTTCTCCAAGTGATTCCTTCTGTTCACTCAGTTTGGATACTCATCATTCTTCACTTCAACTTCTTCGACATCAAATTGTATTAGATCTCCAACAATATCCTCAGTATCTGACTTTTCATCAATGTCAGTCAGGATAACTTTCAGGATTTCCCCTGTTTCCTCCTCAACCACTTTTCGTACGGTCTCCTCTGGATTTTCTTGACTTTCTGCCTCTTCACCTTCAGACAGTGCCACATACGTCCATTCCGGCGACCTATACTTCTGGTTAGGTTTTCTGATTCTTTTGATCCCCTCTGGTTCTTGTTCTTTTGACTCTTTCCTCTTTTCACCTTTTACTGGATTCTGACTCGTCACCTCATTCACTTGTTCAGCCTTCGAGGTATTTGCTCGTGTCAATCTGTATCTCAGCCTCTTTACTCTGTTGTTAGGCCAAAGATCTCCTCTTACAACCTTTTTTGGTCTTGTTTCTTTATTATTTCTCTCTCCAATCCAAGTCCTCTTTCTCAGAACTCGACCCTCTGATTTCTCATTCTCACTTTCATCCGATTCTGTTTCAAATGCCTCTTGTTCTTCAGCAGTTTTCTTTCGCTCCACAGTCTTTTTCACCACTATTTGAGACTTCCCTAACTCTTTCCCTCCTCGGGTCTCCGACACGCAATCTTCTTGCTATCTATTTGTCCCTTCACCTAACTTATTAGGAATGTTCCCTACACCTCCTCGGCGGTGTTCCGCAATTTGTCCCTCTCTATCTTCTTCTGACCCTGCTTCTTCAAGTGTAATCTCAAGTGGTTCTTCAATCTCCTCATCTGATTCAGGAGTAGTCTCTGTGGAACTGCTTGTTGGAACTTCTGACACTCTTACAGAATCTGATCTTTTTTCTGAGACTCTCAATGGTTCTCTTGAAGTCTTCTCTGACTCTTTTACTGGTTCTGTTTCTTCATCATCACTGGAATCTGACTCTTCAAAATACTCCTTACCAGTCCCGTCTTTTGGATTAGGAACTCTCAGATTATGACTTGCATGCACCCACTTTTTCACACCAGCACACTTTACTGCAGTTGTCGTAGTCAGAATAATCTGCCTTGGTCTTCCCCACCTCGGAACCAAGCAATTCCTTCTTCTGTGCACTTTAATCCTCACCCAGTCCCCTGGACTCAGATCATGAGCTTGCTTCTTTTCAAGTGTAGTAGCGTCTTCTCCAACCTGGTGAAACACAGAATGAACTGCGTCAGCCAGGCCTTTACAGTAATCCAAAATCATGTCATCAGTTATTGTCATTGACTTATTTGCAGGCACATATGCATGTCGCATTGCGCGTCCCATCAAAATTTCATGTGGACTCAAACCAGTAGTTCTATCTGGAGTAGATCTAATAGTCATTAACACTAGAGGCAAGACATCAGGCCATTTCATTCCAGTGGCTAAACACATCTTACCAATCCTGTTCTTGATTGTGCCATTTATCTGCTCCACAACGCCAGAAGCCTCTGGCCTGTATGCACAATGTAGCTTCTGCTGTATGCCTAATGCTTCACAAATTAAACTCATGAGTTCATTATAGAAGTGTCCACCTCTATCAGACTCAATCGTTACTGGAAACCCGTACCTAGGAATCAACTCTCTTAACAGCAACTTTGCAACTGTTATTCCATCATTTCTCCTAGTCGGATAGGCCTCCACCCATCTTGAGAACAAGCGGACTACCACTAGAACATACCTCAATCTGTTCACTTGTGGCATTTCAATGAAATCAATTTGCATTCTCGTAAAAGGACCACCTTCTCTGCCTATCGTTCCCAGACTCACCACTGTCTTTTTCCCAGTGTTAAATTGCTGGCAAATTAAACATCTTTGGCAGATGCTCTCTGCAATCGTCCTGAACTTTGCATTGTACCAAGTCTGCTTAAAAGACCTGATCATCGCATCCCTTCCCAAATGTCCCTGGCCATGATACATCCTTGCCATTGTTGATAGTATAGAGTAACGAAATCCCCTCTGCATTCAGAATGTTTAGATGGGCAGAGAATGGCCCACTAAAGCATCTATCAACAGTCACGGGTTTTTCGTCAAAGTCCATAGGTATTTATTTTCTAAGCCTACCTCTGTCTTTAGTATCCCTAACTAAATACCACCTTGAAGCTCTGACACATCAGCTTGCACAGTTATTTAGATTGAATCTTTCAAAATTATTTGGTATTCAATCTACGTCTTACACACTGTGATACTTTGTGGGTATGCTTAATGTTTTTTTACATATTGCTTATGCTCTTCAGCACCACTAGAATCTTATGATTGTGCTGCCGTGTCGATTTTCACATAATTATAGATTTGCTGTGTTTACCACAGAATCCATCATATGTCGCATAATCTGCAGATTTTGACAAAAAGTTGTTTCTAGCTCAAAAGGTTCAAAGGTTACTAAAATGCAGCGCCACGTGTTCCTGCACAGTGGAAGGCCCTCTGAAAAACTGGACTGGACACGTTTCTGTTGCCTATTGTTATATTTGGGTCTTAAACTGGGACGAACGAGTTGCAACCAATGCATTGACAGTGTTAAAAATGTTTAAAATAATTTAAAAAATGAAGTAATACTAACAAAAAATGTGCTCAATTATGCTACATAATTTGCCCTTTCTTGTCGCATAATTTACTCCACCCTGCCGCATAATTTGGCCCACTCCTGCCACATAATTTCAGTGGCCCGATGTTTTTAAACTGTGTTCACAAAAGTCCGGAGTCTGAAAGCAATAACAAACTAGCTTACTACTCAACTTTAAAAGTTATCATAAGTAAGCACTGAGATAGTTTTGCTAGTAGTGGTGACTTCTGATCTCAAAATAGTCAGTAATAAGAAAATAAACTTAAACGTATAATTCTATCATGCGTTGTCATATTATAGCCATGGTTTTATAACAACTGGCATCATGCCCCGTCAGCGTGGAGTTCTTGATGCACATGCTTAGGCTGGCAGAGGCTCAGAGGCATTTGGAAATTGAGTAAATAATGCAATGCCATTCTTTAACTCTCCAGCTGTGCTCTGGCAATAGACGTAGAAAACCTGTAAAACAGGAGGGAGAACCATCTGATACATGACAGATGCGTTTGCCTTCGTATGTGTCAGTGTGGGGTTGTGCGTTTCTGTGAAATCACAATGCAGCTTGAAACCACCCTCTAGGGATACCCATGCACCAGTAGGCATGTTGTGTAGTTGCGCACGTCCACTCTGCGAAGGCCAAACTTGTGCACGCCTATGTTAACCGCTTCAATTATGTGATATTGAGCTGAAACCCTGCCACAAATTAATGAAGCTGGAGGGTAGCTGTCCATCTGTCATAAGGCTTAATTGCATTTTATATCTCAGCCCTTGACGCCGACTGCAAACTTAAACTCTGTGAATTCCTTCTTTTCAGGAGAAACGGGGGAAAACTATTGTTTATTCAAAGAATCCTGAAAATTACCCTGTCAAAACAAAATACGCACAATTCTGTTTAATTGCGATAGGGCACAGTTAATTATTCTCAAAAGCCATGTAAGCACTGGCATCGGGAATGCTGCATGTTCTTTTAAAGATATTCTTCATTTCAGAATAAACTGCCTTAATGCTCCTGAAGTTAATTAGGTTAATTAAGTTCCTGAAATTCTGTCTCTTTCACAGTCACCTCTGAGGCCTGTGATGTTACGATAGCCCTGCAGCGTTCAGCCACACAGCCCTTTACCAGCAACTCTCAGGCAACAGCTCTGCTCACTGCAGTGGCCTAACGGAACTTGAGGGGGCCCCCCTGCAAAGTACAGCGGCCCAGCCCTCCACCTACCTCTTTTCCCCATCACCCAAAAATCTGGTATATGTTTATTTGAAATCGCCAACATTTAATGAAATGCCTCTCGTTCAAAGTTTTAATAAGAAAGTGAGAAACACTCTTAATATATAAACTACACCATTTGTAACATTATTGTCAAGAGCAGATTATTTAACTGAGACAACAATCAGAACAATGCCAATGAGTGGTCCTATTCGCTTAGAAACTGCCTGTCGCTGAATAACAAAGAACTATTTAGCGTCTGAATTAGAATTTACATTGATAGACAATTACATGAAACTTTGAAAGACAAACCCAAACCTGCAATTTCACAGACTCGACTGACAATATACATGAGGAGTACACAAGATATAACTCAGTATCCTGCCAGACCCAAGAAAGATAAACTAGTGAATTATCTGCATGCAACACACTTGCGACTGTCAAGGGTGTGCATGATAATAGCGTGAACTGAGGATGCACTTTTAATTTCTACCATCATGTCTTTATTAGTAAGCAGGACAAAAACAGGCAGGTAAACGAGGCTGATGAGGAAAACTACTGGGAGGCTTCAGAACATAGTTGCAGATGTTTGTCTGTTTGAATTTATCATTTCTGTTGTGTAAACAATGCTAATTGCAAGATTTAAGGACTACGTTTTACAGACAAGAGAAAGAAAAAGCATACATAACACAGCATGTAGCATAAAAACAAACTATATCAGCAAGTACCTAATGACATATTCTATACAACTATTGTTGGTAAAGCAAAGGAAAAAGTGCAAATACTCTCAAAGTGCAAAATAAAACAATCACCAGTCCAGCAATATGCAAAAATCAAGCATGTTTTGTAAAATCAAGGAATGGATGCAAGAAGGTGAGTACTCAAGGGAAAGATACAAAAGAGGAAATAGCAAAAGGGAAGGGATTAGGAGGTAATCACTCAGTTAAATGAAGACGATAAGAGCCAATAATGCAGGAGTTAAAGGGATAGATGTAAGAAGGGATTATCTAAATGTGGGGCTGCAAGGAGGCATGAGCTAAAGGGACAGAGCCAAAAAGACAGGCGATGAGGGGCTGGAGCTGCCTTGAATGTATTGTATTGCTATATTTATAGAGGGCTGACTACCCCTATACGGAGCACTGAAGCGCTTGCCTACATGAGTAGCAAACTACACTTTGTGTGGGGTGTGTGGCTGGAAGGGTGTTGTATTTGTTTTGATGCTATGTGGGAAGTGTTTCCATGTTGTGTTTGAGGACCACTGACTGGGGTGTGTGCAGCTTATTGTGCAATGAGACACAGTGCTAAGCAGTCTGATGGATTAGGAGGTGTCAAAGATATGCACGCTATTTTGGTTTTCATCGCTCTGCAGGTCCATTTATGCTATTTCTTTTGTTCATAATCCCACTTTAGTGGTTACAGCACTGACTCGTCCATTCTGAGATACTGTGTCTACTGTTTCAAGTTAATGGTCCTGAGCAGGCATAGATTAAAGGGTAGGGATTTGTGGAGATGTCTTCTGGAATGGACTTTGTTAAAAGCATCCCATATCTCATTTTCATTGTGAGGTGTCAAGAAGTGGTTGCCAGTGGTAGTATGTAGCTAGTTGGATCAGATCAGAATAGTCTCTGTGCTACATAACACGTCTGCAGCAAGTTCAGCTGACTGCCCCTGAGTTTACTCAAGGTGAGGATGAATGATAAGTGTGTGAGCGCTAAACTGTGCAAGATGAGCGAGTTCAAGATGACAGTGTGAGTGATGCCTTGAGGAGGTATATGCATTTTTGGTACAAATACCCATCCACAAATATGTTAGTAAATAGGGATTTGCGTCAAAAACATGGCTGATTGCTTGTAATTCTTGAGATGGAAATAAAAAAGTGTAAGTGCTTCGTCATCTGGAGTATCTGTTTTTAACTGAGAAGTGCTGGTACTGTCCTGTTAAAAGTAGTGCACTAGCGCTGAGAAGTGCAGGTACCCTCCCAATAAATGTAGGGCACCAGTGCTGAGAAATGCAGGTGCTCTCCCTGACAAATTTTAGAAGTGCAGGCACTCAGTACCAGACAGCACCTGCCTATTTAAAGCACTGGTTGCATGGGACTGCTCAAGGACCACCTATAGTACACCCACGTGACACAAAGTATTGCAGAGTGCAAGTTGTTCTTAACACTGTATTCTTAGAAAATTTCTGGATTACAAACTGTAGAAAACAAATTAAGATGGCTCAGACTTTCTAACAGAAAATAAGTTTCACTCTTTACTACTTTGCAGGCAGGAGACACGTTGATGGAATTAGAAACTCTTCAATGTCTCATTAAAAGCTAAAATAAATGCGAGTGGAGGACAAAAGCACCCAGCGTGATTCAGGCTGACCCTCTCTTATCTCGAGGGTACCATGAATGAGGCAGCTCTGAAAACCACAAATGACTGTCAACCCCCAGCAGCTCCACAGAAGTGATTGTCATCATTAATGCCAATGCCTGGAGTGTATTTCAAATTCAAGGAAGCCGGGCAGTGTTGTGTTCCTTCATTACCACCCAATTGACTTCAGGATTCCAGACCTCTGTGCTAGGGAGACATTATTTACGCCCCAGTTCATACAACATATTTTTCATGAGTTTTGTGGTAAATAACATGGGGAACAGGCATTATTACTTCCCATGTGAATGAATAGTATGTTTAAAAAATACATGCATTTGATTAAAATGTAGGCTTTGTCACGCTGCTCATCTTGTTGTACCATTCTTGATGACATGAAGCAGGAATATTTGCTATTTGGTACTGGGAAGTCTACGGAAGAGGAAGTAGGTGCAATCATGTAGTACTTCTGACTACAATTATTTCTCTTACATGTTGGAGTAGTGTAGTTAAAATAAATGCCAGACTACTCACTATGCATCGCACAAACCACAAGCTCGCATTTGAAAAATGCTTTGTGGGTTCAACCAGCTCCGAATTCTGTGAATTTTGGCCAATTCAGAATTTGCCCATCTTAATTTACCCAGAGATGCGTGGATGAAATAAATCTGTAAATGTAGTGTTTGTTTCTGCAGCATGATACTCTTTCAGTAAGGTAATTGTTCACGTTGAGGGAATGAGATGTGAGCACGCTTGTAATACAAAGAGAAATGGAAATGTCTTTTCCATGATGGGCCTAGACGTGCCGGCACACGTGGTAACTATGACCATCATATTTACAGATGACCCCAGGGACATCTTAAGGATTTTGGGGACCCGGGGCCAAGCATATTTTGGGGCCCCTGTTAGGAACAGTCTTAAATTTATGATCCACTTTCAGCTCTTTCGTGTCCTCCTTGGCCATGTCAGAGACAGTGCACAGGCACACTGGTCCAAATTCACATTATGTTTACATGTTATATTCAGGGATAGGATGTGTGTTTTCAATACTGTAACACAGCAGCAACTCACTAATATTAACTGCAAATAATCTCTGTGACACTCTGACGTTTCTCATATGTGATGTCCTGATTTGATCTTAACGAAACCTTTTTTATGGCTGTTGCATGCAACATAAACACAACATTTCGCTGCAAAATGTCTGTAATAGACACTCACATATCACCCAAATTGAAAATAAAGAAAGCGAGTGGTTGCCAGACATCATCTCTGCAGAACATAATCACTTCCAATATTGCCTAATATTCACACAGTTACGTAAAAAACAGAAATGGGGGCATGCGTAATTTACTTGGAATGTCTGGATGCGAAGCATGATTGGGTATTTTTAGCAAATAAAAAATTAACATTGCCATAATAACAGAACACCACACCGCTCCTCCAGACAAAGCATGTGATCATAGGAAACAATTTAGACGTGCAATGCCAATTGTCCGCTTTCTTTCATAGTTCCCACCAGGGTGTAATGGAATGGCTGCCTATAATCCTTAAGAATGGCTGCAGCAGCTGCAGAAGTTTTTTTTAGGTATGTGTCCCCACTCCCCCTTGCAGCGACTGGAGAGTGACCCGCCCAACTTCCTCCTCTTTAGAAATAACATGAAGAACATTCATAAATGGACAGTTTGCACTTTTGAATACTGTTTTATACACTTTTTGAATACAGCTGCATTAGTTAAAAAACAAATATAATCTGCTGGGTTCTTTCATTTATCGCTGCACAGATAGCCTTACTTATATTCACAAATAAATTCATCAGATATACCTTTATTAATTCTGAGGATGTCATGACTAGTAGGATTTTTTTCTTCTATGGATTCCACTTCTTGAATTACATGGGCTTTTCAACCCATAGTGAAGAGTTCAGAAAGAACAGTGTAAGCATAAGAACAGTAAGTCTCACCTCTAGGGGCTCTCAGTATGGGCATAACAGGCCAGGAAGAGATGCTTAGTAGCCACTGACGAAAGGATGCCACTGTGCACTGCCATCTACAACATACCTTGTGGGATTGCCAGTACTGCCAATGACTTGGCTGGAATGACATCAGCCGCACCCTACAGCAAACCACAACCGGCGCCGTGCGCAGGACAAGGACAGCAGATAGCTGTCGGTGACACACCATGTTCGCCTTCGACTTTTTTAATAGGCTGCCTCTATTTTTTAAGCATACCTTTGTTTGACTCCCAGCAAGGCCACAAATGCATGGCACTGGGCACAATTACAGTGGATTGCACTGATGGCACAAGGCAACAAGTGGCAGCACACTCCTCCCTTCAGTTGTCTTAGGGGGCAGAATGAAAGGCCCGTGCAGTTGGGCTGGGCATGAATATTTTAACTGTGGCTTAGCCTAGCCTAATCAGAACATGGCTCCTATCATGTCATTATTAACTCTCGCTCAAATTCGCAAATGTTCAATGCAGAGGCTGATTGGAACGCAAAATAATAAAGAAAATAAAAAAAGAAGTAAAGTAGTTATTGCAGCCTTACTGTTCTGATCAACTAAGAAAGGCCCCCTTAAAGATCGGTCCCTAGGCCGAAACCCACTTTGCCCATGCCTAAAAACCTCTCTGTGTTAATGCATATGCAGTGTAAGCGGAGGACTCGGCCGCTCTAAGCGAACTTATATCGGAGGCGCCTGAAATTAAAAATGAAACTGAGAACACAGAAACAAGACTAAGAGGCACCATTCATCAGGAGCTTCTTGCCCCGCAGCTCTCCTCTGCCCTGCTCCATTTACGGGAGTTTCGCTCCAGCTCAGATGATTGCATAAGTCACCTGTGCTAGGGAGATGCAACTGCTAGCTCAAAAGCACATCAAAAGGCATGCAAAACCTGACACCAGGTGTGCCAAACAAAGGACTCCAAAGTTCGCTGCACTCAGAGGAAAGAAGCGTGTTAATGCTCATCTGTTTATTCCCGAGTTCACATCACACAGTTCTTCTTCATAACAACGTAAAGCGAGGGAGTGGAGTGCGACAGTAGTGAGCGACTGGACTTCTACTTCCAGTCATGCCATCGCCTTACTCTCTCTCTTACCGACTCCTCTGAGAACCGCAGCTTCGGTGGAAGGTACAGGCCGGCACTGGCAGCAAAATACAGCAGCTGCCTATTCCATTTTGCTTTGGTCTGACATGGACCTATCGGGCCCCTGCTGCACAATGTAGTTCACACTGCGCATGACAGTTCTGTCACACCAGCGCAGCTCTGCCCCACCCTGAGGCTGAAGACAGCACTGAAGCGCGCTCATAATGCAGTGAAAAGCGCCATGCATAATTTTTTTTTTAAGTTAGGTAAATTTTTATTGAAGATAAGAAAGCACAGGAATACAAATGAGAAGAAAATCAATAAGTATATAAGAGTAAGCGTACAGGCAAATATAAAGTAGTAGTAAACCACTAAGCAAATACTATATATAAAAAGGTAATATACTCTATAAACAGAGATAACAATGTGGATAATAACTGAAGGCTATAACAAAAATTAATTGTAATATAATAGTACACAAAGAACCAGAGGACCTAAAGAGACTGAGTAAAAAAAAAAAAAAATGTAAAAAATAGGTTAAGATTTTTTTATCAAAAAAAAGGGAAAAAGAGCAAGAAAGCAAAAGAACAGAGAGAGGAGAGAATGAGAGAGAAAGAGGAGAAGGAAAGGAGAGAAAGAGGATTATGATGTTGGTGATAGAAAAGATGTGAAGGGAAGCCACAATAGATCAGATTTAATTTGTAGATGAATGGAGGATTGAGGAATGGAGGCAATTCTATGCTCATCACATATAAAGTTCCACCAATGAAAAGAGGATAATTTAGAATTGTCTTTCCAACAAATTAATATAACTTTAAAGGCCATAGCAAGGAATAAATCCAGTAATGGTGAAATAGGATTCGCATTATCAAAAGCTGGTGACAAAGTGCCTAAAACACATTTTGGAGAGTAAGTTGTAAGTTATAGGAAAAAATCACAGCACATTTTGACCAAATAGCATTCCAGAAAGCATAAACCTTAGGACAGTAAAATAAAAGATGCAATAAAGACCCTTCAGCAGAAAGGCAAGACCAACAAGATGCTGAGACAGAGTGATTAACTTTATGCAGCAAGACAGGAGTAATAACAACTCTATTGTAAATGAAAAATAGTGATTGAGTGAGACTAGCAGCTTTAGATGTCTTAAAAATTTTCAGCCAGAACTTGTCCCATTGTGAGATAGAGAGAGTCAAAGAGAGATCCAATTCCCAATCCAATTCAACCTTAGACTTATTCCGAGTGACTATAGGGGAAGATAGAGATTTATAGATGAAAGAGGCAGTAGGAATAATGTCATTAGAGATTTGATACAAAGAAGAATCAGGAAGAAAAGAAGTAGGAGCTGGCAGAGAGAGGAAAGACAGAAAACATCCCTGAAGAATTGGAGCTAAAGTATCATATTGCTTAATACACGAGTCAGGCAAATGAAAAGATTCTTGCAGCTGATGGAAGGAGAGAATTACATTATTGGCAAACATTTGATGTACATAAAAAAGACCCTTCTCTTTCCATTGTTTGTAGTAAAATGATTTGTGGCGAAATTTGATGTGTTTGTTAAACCAGAGTGATGACGCTAGAAAAGATTGGTAGTTAGTAAATGACTTAAAGAAAAGTGTGCGTAGCAAAACTTGAGAGTGTTTCAAAATAGGAAATTTAGAAATAAAAGTACAGTTAGACATGTGTACAACATCACGTATTGAAAAATCATTTAACAGTGAGCTTTCAACAGCAACCCATGGAGGCATAGGTAAATTTTGATAATCCTTAGACAGAGCAAAAAATTGACGAATTAAAAATGCATCATGGTATAAATTAAAATCAGGAAATCTCACCCCACCCTCATTTTTAGGACGAATCAGTTTAGATAAGGCAATACGTGCATGTTTGTTATTCCATAGAAACTTGGAGCATATTGAATTAATTTGAGTAAAATAGTATCTAGGAATTTTAAATGGTAACATTGACAATATAAATAGAACCTGGGGGACAATCATCATTTTAATTGTATCAAGTCTGCCCCACCAAGAGAGAAACAAAGGGGACCAAAGATTTAACAAGTTAGTAATCTTAAGTTTTAGGGAAGAAAAATTATGAAGTAGTGTATCACGGATGTTGGGAGAGAACCAAATGCCGAGATATTTAATTTTTTGAGGACACCAGATAAAACTAGATGTCTCAAACATATACCTGAAACAGGAGGGATTTAAGGGAAGGACTTCAGTCTTAGAGAAGTTTAATTTGTAACCTGAAACTTTCGCAAAAGACGAGATTTCCTGTAAAAAGGGGGGTAGGGAGGATTCAGGGTTTGACATATAAACAAGAACATCATCAGCATATGCAGACAACTTAATTTGTGTAGACTTAAAACTGAAACCGGTAATGAGAGGGTTATTCCTAATACGTTCCAAAAATGGCTCTAAACATAACAGGAACAGTAATGGGGATAGAGGGCAGCCCTGACGTGTACCTCTTTGCAGGGAGAAGTAGGGGGAAGAGAGACCATTAACCAAAATACAAGCTTTAGGATTAGTATATAATAATTTTACAAAAGAAATAAATTTCGGGCCAAAACCAAACCATTGTAATGTATGAATCAAAAAGTCCCAATTAACACGGTCAAAGGCTTTTTCTGCATCTAAGGATAGCTAGCGGGGAAGGGTATTTTTTGCTAAGGGCAATAATATTGGAAAACATCCTGGCATTATCAGATGCCAATCGACCCTTAACAAAACCAACTTGGTCAGGGTTAATGAGTATAGGGATAATTTTCTCTAGACGAGACGCCAAGATTTTTGCAAAAATTTTACAATCATAATTAATTAGGGAAATAGGACGGAAATTTTTGCAGTAGGATGGATCTTTACCAGGTTTGGGGATTACAACAATAAGAGCTTCCAGAAAAGATCCACATGCCCGGGAATTGGAAATAAAAGAATTAAAAAGTTCAAGTAATTTAGGAGCGAAAATGGAGGAAAAAGCGGAAATTAATTCAATTGAAAAGCCATCGGGGCCAGGAGCTTTTGCTTTCTTTAAGGATTTAAGAGCATCATTCAATTCTTGTAGGGAAATATCTTCTTCCAGGGAATGGAAATCATCTTGGGAGGTTATAGGCTTAGGGATATCATGAAAAAAAGAGACAAAATCTTCCTTAGAGGGATTGGTAGTTTCAGTGTATAAGAGCTTGTAAAACGATTGAAACGAGGCAATGATATCCGAATCAGATGAGAGGAGTGTATCATCCAACTCTGAATGAATGGGACCAATAACTTTTCGTTCTGATTTAATTTTTAGATAATTAGCAAGTAATTTCCCAGCTTTGTTTTGGCCACCATGATATTTCGATTTAATCTTAAGGAGAACATTACAGGCATCCTTAGTAACAATCTTATTTAAAGTGGATTTAGCTTTGATTAACTCTTGCAATGATGAAGAAGATTTGGAAGAAAAATAAGTATGTTCAAGCAGTTTTATATGGGATAAAGTTTCTTTATATTTAGTGTGTAGTAACCTTTTCTTCTTAGAGGAATAAGCAATAGTGAAGGCTCTAAAAGATGCTTTAAAGGCATCCCAGTTGTTGTGCAAGGAAGTGTCTAGGGAATTATTAAAGGAAAAGAATTCCTTGATAAAGGCAGACGCTTCTAAAATAAAAGTATGATCTGATAACAGAAAATTATTGAAGCGCCATCTGCCCTGTTTACAGGTGGTGAGGGATAGACCAATACGGGTGGAAACAGGAGCATGGTCGGATATAAAAATGGAACCAATGTCGGAGGACAGGAGACAGGGTAACAGTGCTTTAGAGACAAGTATATAGTCAATACGGGATCTAGTATGGTGAACGGGTGAAAAAAATGTAAACTCAGAAGTATCAGGGTTGCACGTTTTCCATGAATCAAATAGAGGGCGGGAGGCAATGGCAGTTTGGAATGACTTGTGGGATTTATCAGGTTTGAACTTGCATTTGGATTGTCTGTCTGTGAACGGGTCTAACCAATTATTGAAATCACCACCTACCACAAGATTAGGATTGGACAGGGATAGGAGTTTCAACTTTATAGAATGCCAAAAATCCGGATCTGGTTTAACAGGCCCGTAAATATTGAAAAAAACAATCTGTTTCTTAGCTATGATAACCTCAGCCAATACCCAACGACCATTTTGATCACATTCAGTCGATAAAATTTGAGCATTAATAGATTTGTGAAACAAAATAGCAACACCACCATGACGATCTGCAGCAGGGGAGAAAACAATTTGATTAGCCCACTGACGTTTAAGTTTAAGAGATTCTGAGTCATTGCAGTGGGTTTCCTGTAAAAAAGCAATCTGGGTGTTAAGTTTAGCGAGATGAGACAATACCTTCTGACGCTTGACCGGGTGACCCAGACCACGAACATTCCACGAAACGACATTAACCATTCTTCTGGACGGAGGGGAACGTACAGACATAGGACCACAAAACTGCAAAGGTGACAGAAAAATATAAAGTAAGACAGGTTACAATAGCAAAAACAAAGGACATAATCCTGAAAAAAACACCAACGCAAGAAGATAGAAGAAAAAGCATGGAGAAAAGAGGAAAAGAGAAATAGAAATAGATGAAAGAGAGAGGAGAATACAAAAAAAGGAGCAGATGAAGAAGAGTAGACAGATCAAGGAAAAACATCCAGATCTGTAAAAAAAGAAGATCAAAGAACGGGGAGCATAGTGACACCGAGAACATGGACCACCATGAGACCAGAGGGAGAGAACAGTAAAATGTACTAAAACCTCACAAGTAGAGAACTGACAGAAAAATAAGAAAGGAATATAAGCAGATCAATATAACAATAAAAAGAAACAATCCAGCAATAAGGAAGCCATCATGAGCCAGTGTCCATGCCATGTGCAGAAAAATTCTGTAGAAACAGTTTGAGTTTTTCCGGATCCTCGAAGGAGCGTGTGCGACCTTCATGAGTAATTTTGCACAGGCAGGGATGAAGAATTCCATATTGAATGTTATGTTGACGCAGCTGAGGTCGTAGAGCAAGAAATTCTTTACGTCTGGCATTGGTAGCGTTGGAAACATCTTGAGAAATAAAAATATTATGGCCAGACCAGGAAAGACGGCGCTTGATTCTGACAGCTTTCAAGACTTGCATAAGATCGGTGAACTCCAGGAAAAGCATTATAATACCACGCGGTTTGTTAGCAGATGGTATAAGCCGACCCAATCGGTGAGCCCTTTGAATGTTAAGAGGATTTGATGAAGGTTGAAGATCTAAGAGCTCACGAAGGAAGTTCTTTAGGAACGAAACTAGATCAGCCCCTTCAACATTTTCCGGCAGGCCAAAAAGGCGAAGGTTGTTTCTTCGATTGCGATTTTCAAGATCCTCTGTATGGAGCTTTAATTTAAGAACTTCCTGTTCAAGAAAAGGGATCTTCGTGGAGATATCCTGCAAATCACTGACCCGTTGTTCAAGATCTAGCACCTTACTTTCCATAACAATCCATCTTTCCTCAATTTGTTTAAGTTTGTCATTAGTAGCGGACATGAATGGCTGGAGGCCACGAACCTCATCCAAGATGGAGTCCAGGACAGGGTTCTGTGAAGATAAAATCGGTGAAGGCGGGTCGTTTTTGTGCCTTTTCGGTTTTGTACCAGAGCTAGAAGCTCTAGGCACATGAGGGTCGTTTGACATCCTGGAGCGGTAGAGAGTTCAGGATACAGTAATCCGAAAGCAGGAAAAGCCTAGCGATACTATTAACGTGGGCTAGTAGCAAATTCAGCAGAAGCAGGAACACGACTTAGAAGTCTAATATGTAATAAAGAATCCTGGAGCAGTTAGTCCATTTGAATACTAGAACACAGTACAACCAGACCCCGCCATGACTGGACTTGGCACAGTGATGACGAACGGAAAAATGCCTCATGAAAACAGCAAGCGATTGAGGTGACCGCAGTTGAGGAGGGAAAAACACGTCATGAAGAACATAAGTAGGAAAGACTCATTGGCTGGAAATCCATGGAAAAAGAAAGAGGCAGCAAAAATGCCCTTGAGGAGCATCAGGCCATATGTATGAGCATTTGTAGACAAAAAAGAGACAATTCCTTAGTACAAAGTTAAATAATGGAAAAAGAGCCGAGCACCGCAAAAAAAACATACAAAATGGCGGACGCTCGCATCTTAGAGGTAAATACCAGCATCAAACTGTGAAGAGCCACTTAAACTGATGAAAAGGGCGTTAAAAATTACTCATTGTACTGTATTGTACTGTCCACATCATAAAAATGTAGGAATGGCCAAATGAGAGTCATGAACAACCAGGCAGCGAACATTAGAGGAGGGAGAAGCCTGAAAAATCGGAACGCGAGCGCCGCGCTTCAAAATGGCGGACGCTCGCGTTATTATGAGGAAATATTCACCGCCGCAGCTCCCAGGGCGAAAAACAACGTAGAAGCCTCCATTCGCAGCCCGCTGACTCACCGACCCATCACGGATACGGAGACGTCTTCCAAGCGGGAAGAGGTGGCGTCCGAGGGTGGAATAGCAGCAGAAAAGCTCCGCGTCCCAACGGAGCTCACGGGAAAGCCGCCATGTCGCTGCGGCGTCCAAGCCACGCCCCCGCCATGCATAATTTTAAAACTTTCCCAAAGACGGACACAGTATTAGTGTACTGTGTGCTGCAGGGGGCCCCTGGAGCTCTGCCCCCCCCCCCCCCACCGCAGGGGCCTTTGTTAGGCCCCTGGCTTACTGTAGGGACCAATTTCGGCTGGGGAGATGTGTCATAATTATGGGCCTTAAAGCTGAGGCGCCCTGTTCCTGTTTGCACCAAGGTGCATCCTTTAAATGAGCGCAGCATTTGTAGACCGGACCTGTGCACCTAACTACAAACAAGCATTTGCAGTGCAATAGATCTCGCATTTACGAGAGTTTAAGCTATTGTCATTTATAATGGAAATAGCTCAAACTCTTGTAAATGCTGGGCCTATTTCACTTCAAAGAAACAGCCGCCATTGTCCCGGGCTGCTTAGAAAGTGAAAGCAGGCATGGCGCGCTGAATGTTGCAGGAAACCATGTCGTACCTGCAGTAGGAGAATCTATTGAAGAAAATAGTGCTTCCAGAGTAAAGAAGACGTACTGTGTAACAACCGAAGTAAAAGGGAAAGTCCTCATGGGAGGGTACAAATGAAGACAAGGCCTCACTAAGGAGCGGCTAACAAACCTTTTAACAAATCTAAAGCCAGCATTTACGAAGGGCAATGACACAAGCCAATGACAAATATGGGCGGAGAGTGAGCGGGGCTTCTATGCCATACTCCAACCTGGCTCGCAGAGCAGCGCATGTGCTGCCCAAGCTTGACCTAAAAACTCATTAAAGGAAATAGTACTCACAGACTAAACAAGACATACCATGTTACAACAGAAGTAAAAGGGCCAGTCCTCATGGGAGTTAACAAATGAAGACAAGGAGGTACTAAGGAGAGACTAACAAGCTTAATAACGAATCAGAAGCCAGCATTTAGGAAGAACAATGACACACGCCAATGAGAAATACGGGCAGAGAGTGGGTGGGGCTTCAAGTACATACTCCAAAACAGCATGGCTCGCAGCGCATGCGCCGCCCAGGCTCGACCTAAAAATGGCCAAAAGCAAAAATACATTTTCATCTAAAAAAATACACATTTGGCTAGAACGCGAGGGAATTACTTTGTGTGTAGATGTGCCCCTTCTGATAGCGTGTGATGGGGCAGAATGGCTTCACCCACAATGAAGTTAGCCAATGGCTGAAGAGGACCGACTCTTACCTTCATTAGTGTGTGAAAAAAAATGTGAATAACGGATAAATGGATGGATGTAGAGGGCTGGCTGGAAGCCCCTATGAATATATTCTATCATTTGTTTTTGTAGAATCAAAAAGTGGAATGGGATGCAAGAGGGCACATTAAGAGTGATTTAATGAGGGTCACACTGGCCAGCATTCAGGGTTTCCCACTCCAGCTCCAGATAAGTACAGGAGTAAATGTGACTCAAGGACTGACATGGGGTGAGAGGCAGAAGAGCACAGTATGATTGACTTCATGAGGGTCACAGCGCCCAGAATTCAGGGTTTCCCACGGCCAGCTCCAGACATGTACATGAGTAAATGTGACTCAATAACTGACATGGACTGAGTGGCAGGAAAGCACAGTATAAGTAACTTCATGAGGGTCACACTGCCCAGCATTCAGGGTTTTACACTGTCGGCTCCAGCCTTAGACAGATAAAGGAATAAGTGTGAATCAAGGACTGACATGGAGTAAGAGGCATAGCTGAGTTATGCGGGTCACACTGCAGACAGAGAAGGACACCCTCTTTCCAAGCCAGGCTGTGGGCACCAGAGGGCCCTTTATGTGAGGTCAGCCGAGTCCAGTCATCTCTCTCTTTCGGGGATAAGTGTAGGTCAGTGGCCGCCAGTGCGAGTGCGCCACTTGCCACAGGGTTTGTGAACAAGGGGCAGTCTGAGCGCAGGTGGAGGGTGGACTGCTGCACTGAGGCATAAAGGAGCACATGACAGAGCCAGCAGCACAGAAAGGTCAACTCTGGGAGGGCCACTTTACAAAACGACACCCCACATTCCCACCGAAAACCTCTCAAGGCACCTAAAACCATTCCGAACAAAATCTTCATGAACAGAGAGGGCATTCACACAAAAGACGAAACAGACAAACCCTGCTGACCCCCGACCCGCTCATCAGTCAGTCATAAAAAGAAATATCAAATCTAGTGTTGTGTAAAACTACAGCTTCTTATGCATAATACATCAGCAGCAGTTTTGTGTTTAAAAAATTCCACTTGTGACAGTTCCACGCAGCTATTCTAGTTTCCGATTTTACTGATAGAGTTTGTAAAATTCATGAAAACTGCATAGTTTTTTGAAGACTCTAACAGATGTGAATTTCTGCAATTTCACACACCCATACATACCCCTAGCAAAATCATAGACTCTGGTACCGAGACGCTGCTGCCAGCCTGTGCACCATGGCCTCACGGGCAGTGTGGCTGGCACGGCCCCCGGACTCGGTTTTCTGAGGGAAGCATTTACAAAATACTGTTAACTTCATTCTGAACATTTCTAAAGCGGAGAAAGCTTTCCTCCCACCCTTGTTTCTCACCTTCCAGAGATCAGAGAAGCCGTTAGCCGGGCTCAGGCTCCTGCTCAGAATGGGAGAGACAGGTATTCAAGAACATGTGGCGCCTTATCACTTTTACGGTTACAGTTTGTATTTTCTGCTGTGGTAATAATTAGGTACAAATAAATCGACGTTTATCGCACAGTTGGGGGTTCTGTTACAGCTTTGAGTTGGCACAGCACCCAGAATCCATCCAGCATTTAAAATCACCCCCAACCTAATGGTCGTCCTTTGCACATCCGACCAACAATGGCCTTCACACCAGACAAATCACCCTCACCAGTCCTCTGCCTGGACCGGACACCAGGAACTAACCTAGTTCAGACGCACTGGAAAACCTGGACAGCGTTCAAGAGAAGTGGCAGCACCACAAGGACACACTGATGGCGTACCAGTGTGTAAAACCTGAAAACCACACAAGCAAGGACAGGAAGACACTAACAGGGAAAGACACCACGTGGTGGGAGACCAATCCGCCATTCCCAGCATGCCCATATGGTCTGGGACTACCGAATTTCCCCCTCCCCCTTGCGCATAACCACAGTTCTAATGATGGACATGAGAAGGGAGTTTCTTTTGGAGGCGGGGGTCGTACAACCCCCGGCCGTATTTATTAAAATATGAAAACAAAATTAAAAATTTTGAAATAAACAATAATAACACAATTATACGCAGAAATATAACACGACATTTGATTACAAATTCAGATTCACAGATATCGGATGGCTAACCTTAACATAATTCTAATACATAGTTTTTCCTATCCGAATCAAACATCTGGACATAATCATACATTAATTACTTTCTGCGCATCCTATTTGGGCCTACGGCAAGGTCACTAACCGGTGTCAGATCCTTATCAATTAGCCACGCCCTCCCGTAGGAGTTGCGCATGCGCAGAGGGCCCGCTTACCGAGAGGGTACTTCCCCCCCCCGGTTACCCCCATACGTTCCCTGAACTCCATTCCAATTTGGGGGATCTTGCACTCTGCGCCATTTAATGACTTCCATGCCAGTGCGGGGTGGCCAACCAGCCTAAAGAAAGCGTGACTCCCCACTTTCCCAGCACCCATCCAGCCAATCGGATGTACCGCCCCTGGAGTTCTAGGAGGGACCCCTTGTCCCTCCCCTTGGGCGACCCCATCCGAGAATGGCGCCGCCCCCTAAGGACCTTAAATTTACTACTCACCAGTCATGACCTTACCGCCACAGGTCAGCATAGTTGCCCGACTATCTGGCCCCCCCCATCCTATCACTCAGAAAGGTCATGCCCCTGCCCTCAAACTCCCTGGCCAAGCTATGAAAGATTTCTTAACACTATTTAATTACCTAACCTAGTCAAGTGGACCCCGACTTTTATGAAGCACAGTTCCCCCCTGACACACCCTTGCTATTTTATTGTTGACCCTCTTTACCGAGTGGTTCAATGCCCTCACAGAGTTCCCCCCCCCTCCATTAAAATCTGGGTATCATCTGTGACCAAACTATGCTGCAGCCCTGGCACTCCTTTGCTAACCAGCCAACCTCGGAGATTATGCCCTCCATCAAGGCCCTTCTGCCTACTGTTACCAAGTCGTTCCCCCCCCCACATGTGAAATAACTATTGTGGTGTAGGACCGTGTCTCTTCAGAAGATCGGTCATAAAACCCCTAAACTGACTAAGGCCAAGGCCCCCCTTCTTCATGTACCCCGGGCATAGACGTGTCAACTTTCCCCACTTCATGCGAAGTATTCCTACTGTTCTACCCAGGCGTACAGTCCGCAACCCGCCTCCTCCCAGTGTAGGATAACAATGCCAGGGCTGACTCAATCAGACAAAATTGACATACCGTCCTGGAGCCACTAAATGGTCTCGATTGATCGCATCGCGATGTAACACGTTTCAAACCCGTGCCCTTGGCGTTATGAGCACCACCCTCTCACCATCTGAGTTGACTGGCCACTCACAGACCTGCTACTCATCGCCGATGTAACTATACCCTTAGAATACTAACCAAGTAGTGCCCCACAGGCTCCCCAAAATCTCCCATAAGCATACAATGGGACTCATAAAGCAACGAAACCGAACCAATATGTTCTAGGATAGGTTCTGTGTTGGCTGCTGCCCCTACTACGGAGCATCCCAACAACGCACAGTGACCGCTGTGATGGCACCTGCAAGCACAGGCACCTTTAATGGCCAAAACCAATTTTAATGAGCAGGAGTGTTTAGGAATAGTTTTGTACCAGGTCACACCCCAGGTGCAGGATAATAATGCTAGGGCTGGCTTACTCATAGGGACTTAACATACCATTTTGGAGCCCCTACCCGGCCTGACTTCATCGCCTCGCGGTGCTGCGGGTAATCACATCGCCCCCAGACAATGCTACTCATTGGCGGTGAAACTATGCTATTGGAAGGCTTCCCAAGGAGTGCCCCACAGGCCCCACGCTTCACCCTTAAGCACATCCTGTAAACCGTGAACCACCTGCACCCAACCGCTATGTTCTGGGGTAGGCTCTGTGTCCGCCTATCCTCCTACACGGAGCATCCCAACACTAACACTGCGGAATGTCCGCCCCGAAGGCGCCTGCGTGCACAGGTGCAGTAATGGCAGCTAACCATTCCATGACACGGGAATTGATGTGTCGCTTCTACCCATCATACCTGTGTTCCGGACAAGAGGTCAAGGAATACACCCGTAAGGCAGCGTACTGCTACCATAACACAAATGGCAACGACAAATGGGTGACAACTATACACTTCAACTATAATGCATAGAGAGCGCTGCTTCATGCTAGCACCACTTGGGTTGATCACCCATCCCACTTGATGCCGTCGCTTGCCACTCACGTTCCGGATCCACCGGTCCCCTTGATTCTCCCCTTCTTGTAGCCATAGCGGTGTGTAGCACTTCCAAGGCACCAGGCGTGGATCCAGTCATACATAAATGAAAAACAAAGATCAATGATTAGTGCCTTATGTTTTCAGATGCCCAAAACGATTCTCAAGTCAGCGTTGCTTCGTGAGACTGTATCCCTTTTCCCCCACACACCCCAGGCTTTAAAGTGTATAGGTACTGTTTTGACGCCCACCGGACCCATCATTTGAACGCCAAGGGGTGCGTTGATACTGTCGATACTACACCTGTCTCTAGGTGTGACACCACCAGGCCCCATAATCTGCCGGCCGACGGATGAATTGATACTGCGTGGGTCTAACAACATAGGCCCCCAAATACCCCAAATGTGAACCAGCCCCAGGGAGTTGGTCCTGCACAACACAACCCAGGAATAACCTGCCTATTTTACAGGCCCAAGGACGTCAATAATGTGCGACCCCACACATACATCTCACTGTGTAAGTGCACAGGCACAATGGTGCATAGGTACAACACGACAAACCCCAGGCATATAATGCCGCATTGCACACGCACCAGGGGAGCGACGGTACCGTGTGATGCCACACAGCCATTCAAGGAACAAGTGCACTGGCACATGGGTGCCGAGATACCGTGCGATACAATACATCATTGTGCCTACATGTATGCGCATAAGGGTGTATAGACACTGAGCAGACAGCGGAATCCAGCGCCTACGTGTATAAGCGGACCGGGGCAGAGGCCCCGTGTGACATAACGCCCTCCTACAGCTCACTTTCTCAGCACATAGTGCCTAGGGCTTCTTCACCTAGACCCCTACTTCCTATGTACCACCATCGCACACACGGATACCCTTGACGGAATGACAAACAGCCTTGCAATGTAATGTTTTTGACGTCATACATGTTGAGATTATACTTAAATGACCCTCACTTGAGGCCAGTGCCTAGTGGGCCTGACCTCACAACCATGTAAAGAAAAAGTGCTTAATATGCTAAGCATAACTCACTACGTAGGTAATGTCGCCCAATGTGGAATCGTGTAGCCTAGCGTAGAGGTAACTTATATGTAAAGAAGTGAAGATTTGGCCCAACATGGCAATTTACCAACTGTGAGCGCAGACCCACCAAAAGGGGGTACCCCGGCGGGTGGCAGCGTTTGCGGTAGAGGCCCACCAGCAGTACTTGACTTACAGGCCATGGAACACACCCCTCGTAATCCCAAAGATTTTTCAGTAAATCAGGTACATTCACCATAGGACGCTTTTTTGGCCATGTTGTTCCGCTTTGTATGAATGTTCTTGCTGAAACCCCCGAAGTAAAACACTAACTCACAATATACTGTTCCAACTCCTGCATACTTCATTCCTCCATATCAAATGCCAACGCCCCTAACACAGCTCCCTACAGTGTTACCTAATGTATTTGCAATACAGGCCAAGGCATTGCTTTCAGCCATCTAATGAATTTCCAAACAGTTTGCAATTGGGTCGAATGTATATGCTGCCTCTAAGGCACTGAGTACTGACTTGCATGTACAACCCTTATGTGTTCCCCATTGATCCGAAGCCTGTAATGTTGTAAAAATCAAAGCAATCTATAGCGCCCAATATACTTTGGCTTTGAAAGCAAACCATAATTCCTAAGCAATGAACTAGCTTCAGCATTGCAAACATCGAATCTATTGCGCGTGGTGCGTTCACCATCCTTTTCATTAACGTATGGCATCTATACTGCTGCATTAAACCGAACGCTCTTGCCTTCATTAGGGAAAACTGCGGGTGCGGCCTCAACTACCCGAGAACCTTTTTCAGGGGCGTCAACCGCAATTGATGATCAGACTCAGAAATTGAGAGCTCTTAACATAAGACCAAATGCCTTACCCCAGGATCATTGGAAGCAAACTCCCTTGAGAGCGCCCCGCCAGTCCCATCCCATATGAAACATTGCACTACCTCAGGGACACTAAAATCAGGCTTACACTTGGGATTGCCATGCATAGCATCTGGTCGCATCCCATGAGGTAACATTGGACTCATCCAAAGGAGAGTGCCTACCATGAGCAATACTCGAGGAGCCTCGTACTCACTTTTCAATTGGGACCGCCTAGCTTAGCACCCGTTGCCTAACATAGCACAACATAGTCCACGTTGCCGCAGTAGACAAAACCCACAAAACAGACTTTCTCTTCGAGAGCGTACAACTGCGCCACATGACCTACACGAGGATGATTGAAGCACAAGAGGCGGATTGCCAGCATGTCAGCACTTCATCACACAACCAACACAGTTATGTTCCGCAAGGGAACACAAGACCTGACTGTCTCTCTAGCCTGTGCGAACTTGTGTAAGGCATGGAAGGATACAATTCTATTTCAATATTTAAACGCGAAATCGCCCCGAAGGTATTGGGGTGCTCTCAATGAGCACCTGCTACGTTACACAAGGACTCACTCCTGTACATTACACAATGCACGCATTCATGTACTCATTCCAGTGCATGAGCAACCGGTATGCGTGGGGAGACCTGTCCACACTCACAGGCTGTGTACGCTACCCCGAGGCTCCATCCCTGGTCCTCAACCCAAACTCGGCCGCTCTAGCCATCACACCACAACCTTTCCCCCTTTTCGAAATGCAATTGAAATATACGGGGGCTTTCCTCATATGGAACTCAACACCATTAGCGTCCCCTACTTTGTCACCAGCAGAGCGTAGCCTATTGCTGTTCCCGCCCTGCCTTACGGCTGAAATCATGGCCCACACACAACTAGCTGAGCTACACCAAAGTTAAGGCCACACACCTACCAACTTACACAATATCCAAGCTACTCTGCTCCCAAAAAGACCCGCAATGTAAAAATTCTTGGCACACTGTCTGTATGTCATACTATCCACAGCTACCCGCTCCTGCCTCGCCATCCCAACACCAAGATGGACGGCAAACACGAAGCACGGCTTCAACCATCCTCAAATTAAACACTACCCCTACATTTTTTGCTCCAGAACATGCGAAGAGAACCAACCGAACAAAAACCACGGGAAAGTGACTTTGCCCAAAATCACGTGATGTTCAGCGTCATCAACGAAACTCAAACCCAGCTCGCCAGGTCCGGGGTCGAGCGCCCCAGCCAGCAAGCGAACTCCTCTCCCCGAATTGAACCCGCAACCTTGAAAAGCAAGACTCTCATATCTTAAACATTAAGCCACAGTTACTCTGCATTTTTTAGAGCCCTTGCACCCATGTGCCGCTTGCTACCTTTTCTTATTTCAAGGCCCCCCCCTTAACGAATTACGCTGCCAGCCAAGCGCATGCTCACCATCATTATCAAAGGCGGCGGCAGCCGCTCACATCGCTGCTGACCAACACCGCTGTTCCTCTTGCGCGCGAATGCCTTCTACACCGACGAAACCGACACAGGGACTGGGCATCCCGCGAATCTCGATAAGGCAAACTCCATGGTCCTTCAGTGACGCAGCACAGCTTCCAAGTCCCGCTCTCCGCCCGAGTCTTCAGCGACGCGCTTCCTCTACGAAATCCGTTAACACGAAGACCTGCAGTAAAATAAAGAAAACAAAAAGTTTGCAGCCTCCCAGAGGCTGTGTGCCATATGCCTGAGAGCGTGGGACAAAGAGTCCGAGTCCCGCGCTCCCCGGCCTTTTATTCTTACTACTGGGGTCAGGCCAGTTCTAACTGGCCTGTCCCCTGCCCCCCCTTGACCCGGAAGCGCCTTAATCGCTTCCGGGCCAAGGGTTCGCCCCCACCAGCCAATCCCCGGCGCGGCACGCCCACCGCGTCATACTGACGCGGTGCAACGCGCCGGGCCGGGCGAGCAGGCGAGGGGAGGGGTAGGGGGTCGTGCCCCGCCATATCTGCGGCAGGGCCGATACCGGCCCCGCCTTTCTCGGAGATTCCCCCAAGATAACACATCACGTCACTGCAGACAACCAGAGCAACACAGAACATGCGTGTACTGTTCTCACCCCGCCACATGGGTGATGTACTTAAAATGAGCTTTTCAAAACAGCAAATATTTGGCAGTTCTGCCATTCACAAGCACTGTAGACAGGTCTTGGCATCGCCAGTTTTAAGAGTGCTCAAGTTGCCTGGGAGCTGGGTCCGCCCTGCTGGGTTGACACTCGTGACACACAAAGCTCTACAGTGCACAATTAACCCACTGTGCCAACGTGCAGCTCTCTTGATTAAAGCAGATGTTTGATACTTTTTTACTCCCTTAGAAATCGTGTTACTCCGACCTTTCGCCAGCATGAAGAAAAACAAAATATATAAGCAATGCAATAGGTCTCGCAGTTAAATGCAAGACCTATGGCATTGGACAGAAGCGGCCGCCATTGTCCTGGGCTGCTCTGGCAGTAAAAGCGTGCATGGCACGCTGAGTGTAAGCAAAGCACGGCATGCTTGCAGTAAGAGAAACTTAATAAATAAAATAGTGCTTACAGACTAAACAACACCTACCGTGTAACAACCGAAGTAAAAGGGCCAGTCATCATGGTAGGTTACAAATGAAGACAAGGTGGTACTAAGGAGGGACTAACAAGCCTATTTACAAATCAGAAGCCAGCATCTAAGAAGGAAAATGACACAAGCCAATGACATATATGGGCTGAGAGTGGGAGGGCTGCTTTTCCATACTCCACTACAACAAGTCTCGCAGAGGATGCACGCTGACTCTAGGCTCGACATAAAAATGCGCTTTTCACAGTGTAGGGATACACTTTGGCCTTCTCTATGCAGAGCACATTCGTCACAGACAACAACCCGGGCTGTCATGAAGAGCTGCTTTGGCCCAGTACCTGCGTTTTTTTTGTATCTGAGGCTTCCAAAGTTTGTACCTATAACTCACAATTTCGCATAATTTCCCTGAGTTTCTCTGAGTTAATGTATGAAATTCAGACAGAACAATTTGGAAACAGAGAACGGTAATCTTTGTTTATCGTTTCCAACATACAGGTGGCAATTACGATCCGTTAAAAATGTTCCCCGTACGACTCGTATCGGGTCTTTTTACCGTACGAATCGTACAAGTGCCGTACAAACTGCCAATTACGATTCGCATGGGAAAAAGACCATACGAATCGCATTGGGAATCATTCCCCACACGTCCTCGGGTCGGAAAATGTGTCCGACACGTCCTCGGACGAATCACCGTACAAATGTGAAAAGTGAAGTCCGACCGCGGAATCACGATCCATCCAGTGCGTCAGAAGTTACAACCGTATGGAAAAAACACCGTCCGCACCGAACACCCATAGCAACCATGGAGACATGTGCCCGCATACGCGCCGACCCCCCCAGCCCCCGTACGTACGCGCCGACCCCCCCCAGCCCCCGTTAGTACGTGTCGAACCCCCCCGTGTATGTACACCCGTGTACGTGTCGTACCCCCCGTGTATGTACACCCGTGTACATTAGAGTCGTACCCCCACCCGTGTATGTACACCCGTGTACGTGTCGTACCCCCCGTGTATGTACACCCCTGTACGTGTCGTACCCCCTGTGTATGTACACCCGTGTACGTGTCGTACCCCCCCTCTATGTACACCCCTGTATGTGTCGTACCCCCGTGTATGTACACCCGTGTACATTAGAGTCGTACCCCCACCCGTGTATGTACACCCGTGTACGTGTCGTACCCCCGTGTATGTACACCCCTGTACGTGTCGTACCCCCCGTGTATGTACACCCGTGTACATTAGAGTCGTACCCCCACCCGTGTATGTACACCCGTGTACGTGTCGTACCCCCGTGTATGTACACCCCTGTACGTGTCGTACCCCCATGTATGTACACCCGTGTACATTAGAGTCGTATCCCCACGCGTGTATGTACACCCGTGTACGTGTCGTACCCCCCGTGTATGTACACCCCTGTACGTGTCGTACCCCCATGTATGTACACCCGTGTACGTGTCGTACCCCCGTGTATGTACACCCGTGTACGTGTCGTACTCCTCCGTGTATGTACACCCCTGTACGTGTCGTACCCCCCGTGTATGTACACCTGTGTACGTGTCGTACCCCCCGTGTATGTACACCCCTGTACGTGTCGTACCCCCCTGTATGTACACCCCTGTATGTGTCATACCCCCCCTGTATGTACACCCCTGTACGTGTCGTACCCCCCCTGTATGTACACCCGTGTACGTGTCGTACCCCCCTGTGTATGTACACCCCTGTACGTGTCGTACCCCCCTGTATGTACACCCGTGTACGTGTCGTACCCCCCGTGTATGTACACCCATGTACATTAGAGTCGTACCCCCACCCGTGTATGTACACCCGTGTACGTGTCGAACCCCCGTGTATGTACACCCGTGTACGTGTCGTACCCCCCCTGTATGTACACCCGTGTACGTTAGAGTCGTACCCCCACCCGTGTATGTACACCCGTGTACGTTAGAGTCGTACCCCCACCACAACATTCTAAGTACGGAGCGCACCCCAGGCCCCAACATCACAACCGCATGTACGAGTCATACCAAGCCACACACAAGGACAGCACAGTACAACAAAATGGCCCATGTACACCCCGTACACACGCTAAAAACGCACGTACACAACCAGGACAAACCAAAACAACACAAGAATACACCATTCGAATGGCACAAAGCCACTAAACATGTCCAACAACCACTAAAACAACACATTCACTGACCTGCAACTGCCAAAAACAAACAGAGGCCCAAAACACCACCACTCCTTATAACACACCCACCCAAAGTTCAAACACAGCCACACCCACCAATGGACCAATAAAAAGGGCCCACACACACAAACCATGAGCCTTTGCAACAGACTCACTGCTGCCAGACCCCACAGACAACCTACAGCACCATACTAGAAGCTTTACCACACCTTACACTTGCACACCTTCACACAACCACCTTCACAAACACCCCCTCATCACATTCACACACACACCTGCACAACCACACCCACACACCCACAACCATCCACACACCCCCCCCCACCATCCACACCCACACCCCTCACCATGCCCACTAACAAGAATCCAAAGTTCAGTAACCGAGAGTTGGAGGTCCTTGTCAATGAAATCCTCAGAGTCGAGCCACACCTCTTTGGAACATTGGTCAGACAGACCAGCATTTCAGCAAAAACAGCCATGTGGCAGACCATCGTCGATGCTGTGAATGATGTTGCGGACACCAGAAGGAACAAGCAGGAATGCCAAGCCAGGTGGTACGATCTGCGGAGGAGGGTCCGAGCCAAGATGACGGATGAACACAACCAGGCCAACGTCACTGGAGGAGGGCCGTCCCACAGACCCGTACACTACCATCCCTGGGAGGAGAGGGTGATGGCCATACTGCCGGTGGAGGCAGTCGAAGGATTAGGAGGACTCCGAGACCCGGGTGAGTACACAAACAACGCACCTCACATGGGGGGAACGTCATCCACAACCACACTCACAAACAGGCACGCAACCACCCCAAGCTATCGCATGACTCAACCACACTCCATGAACACGCACATGCCACTGGCGCCACCATGCCCCATGCACCCAGCTGGACTTTGTCAAGTCAAAGGCCACAGAAGACACCAACACATGACACGATAAGCCGGATGGCGGGAGGGTGGGCCCCAAAAATCACATAGTGCAACTCAGAAGCAGACAACAATGCCCTCTGCCCATATGGCCTAGGTCACAGCCAGACAAACAGTGTGTCCCCACACAGGAAAGACTCGCCAGCAAATGGCGGACGCCTTGCATTAACACATGGGGGTGAAGGCACTGTTTTGCACATGACAGCAGCTAATGAACAGCCAACACTGTGAAAGAGTGGCAGCACACACCACCACAGCAGCAGCGCAGACACAGACACTACACCCAATGGGTGCCTGGAGATCAGAAACAAACTCACATCAACAAGCCAAGGGCCATTCAAAGATCTGCTAACAGTGTGTGCCCAGGAAGCTGGGCTGAGGTGACAGAGGGTGACACACAGAGGGAGGGAGAGGGGGACAGAGAGGGAGGGAGACACGGGAAGACAGACAGAGGGAGGGAGGCTGACACACAGAGGGAGGGAGAGGGGGACAGAGAGGGAGGGAGGGGGGGACAGAGAGGGAGGGAGACACAGGGAGACGGACAGAGGGAGGAGGCTGACACACAGAGGGAGGGAGAGGGGGACAGAGAGGGAGGGAGAGGGGGACAGAGAGGGAGGGAGACACAGGGAGAGCAAATCAGCCTTGTGGTGTGTGGGAATGTCTGCTCGTCAGCAGGTGGACTGCGTGCATGTAGACAAGGGTGGCCAGTGCCAGAACCCCCCCTCTCCTCCATGGCAAAACACAGGGCCATGTCACAACCTGTGCACGAGCACAACGACAGCTACCTGCATCATTGAAGTGTGTGGAACAACTTCATGTGCCCACGTATAGTGCAACACGGAAGGCGCCAATGCACGGCTCGCCACACCTGCCCACTCCACTGCTGACTGCAGTCACACTTGACGCAGCAAGTAAGACTGTGCCACACATAGGTAAAGTCGCCAAAGCTGTGCCCAAGGGACATACCCATGCACAAGTGCACTGTGAGTGGAATGCAAGACAGATCCAAATTCCCAGAGGAAATGTTCCAACTTTGAAACTAATGAAACATGGATGTTGCATGGAACAAAATTAACATTGTCTCTCTCACACACAGGTCAACCTCGTGGTTCACCCCCCAACACTGGGGGGGAAGAGTCACAAGACCTGGATCTGCGGGAGGCCGATCCCACCGGCAGCGACGACTCTCACCACTCTGTGGACGACCCCGACCAACCTGGCCCCTCTGGTGTCCAACGACCTGCAGCACCTGCGTCAGGTACAACGGGGCCAACCACCACCCCCACTCCTGCCACATCCCAGGAGACACCCAGGATCCCTGCCCCACCACCACAAAGGAGCCAGGCTGGCCAGGAGGGACACGGTGTCCCGGGCACCCAGGAGGAGGCAGGCGACAATGCCAATGCCACCCCTCAGGGGTCCCGGAGACCCGATGTGCCCACAAGGGCAGGCCAGGTGCAAGTGGGCAGGGGTGGTGGGAGTGGAGGACGGCGGAGGCGCCAGCCTGACCAGTTGGCTGGGGATCCAGTATATTCCCATGTCCGAAACATCCTGGACACATACCGGCAGAACACCACGGGCATGGCCCAGGTTGTGTCCGTCCTCGAGGGGATCAAGACCCAGCAGGCCCAGCAACATGCGGAGCTACATGCCTGTCTACTGCAACACCAACGGAGGATGGAGGACAGACAGGCTGAGCTCGTGACGGTGTTCACGGGAATTCACAGTACACTCCGTCGGATGGCCGACAACATGGGCAACCCTCCCTGTGCCAGAAGGCGTAGAACATCACCACCCACAGGGAGGGATCAGGAGGAGGAGGAGGAAACATCCGATGGAGCATCCCAAACATCGTCACGGCCTGCTTCTGAGGGTCCCCGCAGGAGGGCGGGTCGTCCACGGAAAAGACCGTGAGGGTCGGCGCTACAGCACCATCTCCCAGGACACCTGGCCTGGCACCTGGCCCACTGGAGCAACAGCAGCACAGCATCAAAAGACATTCTCTGCCACATGGCCTTGCTGGTCACTGTCTGACCAATGTTGACAAAGACTGTGGCATGGACTCTAAGGATTTCCAATGGCAAGGACACCAACTCCCCCACTGAACTTTGGATTCCAAACACCCGGAAAGCCCCTCATGTCATACCCCCCCCCCCCACACTAAAATAAAAAGTCACACCATGAAGAGAAGATGCCTGCTGGTTGCATTATTACCTTACATGTGTCTTGTAAAGTCTAAACATGCCTGAGTTCTCTTAGACTTCAACCATCCACACCCTGGGGCCTGAGTCTGGCACAGGACACACGGGTCACAGTGTATTAGGCAAGACAGACATGGAGCACCATACACACCCGTGATGGGCCCAACCAGCTGAGGGGGTGGCCGCACAACCGTGCCGACAGACATATTGAGTACAGCAACAGTCATGCGCAGAGGTCAGGGATCATGTCCAGTGTCCTGGGGGGCACCCAGGTATGTGTAGACAGGTGGCAGAACCATGTCCTGCAAGCTTGAGTCCGGTGGATGCAGATAATGGGGGCCTGGCCAACGTTGGATGCATGGGGATGGCACATGTCACAATACCCACACAGTCATGGACATCATGCACAATACACAGTCTAATCCCACACACACAGCTTGCATCTTGCTACTCGACACATAGACACATAGCCACTATCAGGGAAAACCATGCCAGACATGCCGGATGCACCGTGGCAACACACCAGCATTGACTGAGAAGAGGCACCTTGGAGGCATAGGGACACCTTTATTAGTCATGTATTCGGGATTGCAGAGGCAACTTGAAGTACACATGAACAGTTCATGTGGAGTAACATGTGGGTCCAACACTGGCACCCCCCTTCTGCAGCACAAATGCGTGATAGCCATGGAACTGGCACACAAGTGTCGGCTAACAGCTAAACACCCCCAGCTGCTCACGGAGAGCCTGCCATACACCATTGATCCGCTGATGTGGAAGTCCCACACCATGTCAAGCCAATGCAAACCGTATGTGTCCGAGGGCAGTGTTACACACATTGATGCCATCATCACAATCCACTATCCCATCACAGATGACTGTCAACAAGTCTGACCATCTATTCAGGTGTACCCAGCTGCATGTCATGTGTACCATGGTGATGCAACATGTCTGCAGAGGAACCAAACATCGACAGGGGCAGTGTGCATACATCGTGAACAACTGCCACACCCAATACACCCCTGATGCATCCCTTACCCTAAGGAGACTTCCAAACGTGTCCGTGCCTGTAACGCTGAGTCAGCACACGATGACGTGTCCATGAGGGATAGCAGTGCCACAACAATGCAAGCAGCAGACGGCATGCGCAAGTACCCGGGGAAGAGAGACACACAAGAAGTCAGCCACAAAAAGCAGAGCCACTTGCATGTGCATTTACTCGACACATGTATGGATGACAACATGCTAGGTCACAAATATGACTGGGGAAATACAACCATAACTGGCACCATCACTCCAGTGACACACCCACACACACCTCTGACTCACGTGCCATACATGCAGGTGGAGACACACATCACAACACATGCCACACGGGGACCAATGCGTGCACACTCGGACACTGGTACTCACCACTAAGCAAAGAAGTCGCGTATGAGCCGAGTCCGGATGTCCTCTTGCGGCTCCACATCCTCCACATCACTAGCCCCATTGCCAAGCCCTTCGTCCTCCACGGGTGGATGGTCCTCGTCATCTTGATCCAGGATGAGTGGCACAACTTTCTCAACTGCCATGTTGTGCAGCATGCAGCAGACCATGAAGATTTTGCAGACCTTCGCCGGGGCATATGGGAGGGCGCCGCCGGTCTTGTGTAGGCACCTGAATCGGCTCTTCAGGAGGCCAAACGTCCTCTCTATCACTCGCCTTGTCCGGCCATGGGCGGTGTTGTAGCGGAGCTGGGCCGGCGTGATGGGGTTGCGGAGAGGTGTGATCAGCCATGGCATGTTGGGATAGCCAGCGTCCCCTACATGGAAAGCACATGGACATAAGCAGGACAGGAGAAGCGGTTGTGCTGGAAGTCTTCGCAAAATACAGGACAGACAGACTGTACCCACCAACAACACATGCTCGTTCGTTGCGCAGCTGCGTCATCATTTCAGGCACCCTGCTACGCCTCATGATGTAGGCATCGTGTGCTGATCCTGGAAAACGAGCACAGACATGTGAAATCACCATGTTGGACAGACACACCACAAGGGCATTGATGGAGTGGTAGTGCTTGCGATTCCGGTACGTGACCTCCTGTGCCTGTGGTGGTATCAAAGCAACATGTGTCCCATCTATGGACCCAATGACATGGGGCATCCCTCCCAGGGCATAGAATCCACGCTTGACCCCAGTCAACAGTTCAGGGGTAGGAAAATGGATGAAGTCATCCAGGTGAATCAACATGGCCTCTAAGAAATCATGCAGCACATGGCAGAACATGCTCTGGGACATGCCACCAACATGAGCTATGGTATTTTGAAAGGTACCCGTGGCTAGAAAATGTAGGGCTGCCATTACCTTCAGCTTGGGTGTCAGTGCCGTAGGATACCTGTGCAGCGGTTGCAGGTGTGGTGCCAGTCTCGCCGTCAAATCCAGAATCAACCGTTGGGGGAAGCGGTAGCACCGGATACAGTCATTCTCCCGCATGGCAGCCAAGTCCGGAATTGCTCGGGGAAGAGGCGGCGCTCTGCAGTAATTTGGAAGTGACAAGGAAGAGTGAGTGCACCACAACAACAAATAATTTGTACTGAGCACATGTTAATCTGTCTATACACATATGCTACATACGGAGTCAGGTATGTGCCACATGCCCTGGACACGTATGGCTGCCAGGTGACACTCCTACCAAGACCCAGCTACACACGGAGATTGTGAACCTCCACATGCCATGGCATGGGATTAGCTGTGTCCCAGTGCAAGTGAACAGCCAGACGCAAGACAGGAGTGACATACATCCACACATCAGCAGAAGTAGGATGTCGATTGCAGAGACTGGTAGCGGAACACTAGAGCCACAGGTCACATGACATTACACTAGGACAGCCCACACAGCTTTCCATGAAGGTGTACATGTCATGACTCACCACACATTCATAGAGAGGATGCAGACATGTCCTTGTTACGCTACTCCGTGTCCCATGCATACATACGCACCTCACATCCGATACCACATGTGGCATGGTGTGCGGAACAGTGTGCAATGTCAATCTACACACAGACACATGTTGGTTGCTGCAACAGCTGCAGCTTTTGAGGGTGCTCCAACATCAACCTAATGGGAACCCCCCACACATCCATGACATAGTCACATCGTGCACCGTGGGTAGTGACATGTCAGGTGTGGTAACCCCTGTACCGGGCATCAGGGGACACTTCCGTGTGTTGGTGTCCGTGCCATGCCAGTGATGCTCATCCCAAGTGTGCAGTACGACATGCACACATGTCAAAGGAGTCAAGGGCATGCCTGGCACACATTGCACTGTCACACATTACATCTGTACACATCTCATCATACATCTGGTGCCTTCTCGACTCAGGAGTAATGTGCCACATCACAGCCTGTCACACCTGTGCCCCACACATGTAGTACTGCCCAGACAATGCCTTGATGTCCATCCATGGACAAGTATGTCAGCCCTATTCCTTCCTGTGTGCTGCCTGTCACCACTGTGATGTGTGAAAACCACCGTACTGCTGCTAAGAGGGCCTGTGTACGTTCCCATATCACTATGGGAGTGCTGCCGTATGTGTACCCATAGTGATGGTGAGCGTACAGGCATGTGTACGGTCAGTAAGTACGCATACGCAAGAACACCCATAGTGGTACGGCCCGTACAGGCGTGCGTACGTTCACTATCACCATGGGTGTCCTTGCGTATGCGTACTCGCAGTGGTACGGCCCGTACACACGCCTGTACGCTCACTATCACTATGGGTGTCCTCGCATATGCGTACTCGTAGTGGTACGGCCCGTACACGCGTGCGTACGTTCACTATCACCATGGGTGTCCTCGCGTATGCGTACTCGTACTGGTACGGCCCGTACACACGCCTGTACGCTCACTATCACTACGAGTACGCATACGCGAGGACACCCATAGTGATAGTGAACGTACAGGCGTGTGTACGGTCCGTACCACTATGGGTGTTCTCGCGTATGCGTACTCGTAGTGATAGTGAACGTACAGGCGTGTGTACGGGCCGTACCAGTACAAGTACGCATACGCGAGGACACCCATGGTGATAGTGAACGTACGCACGCGTGTACGGGCCGTACCACTACGAGTACGCATACGCGAGGACACCCATGGTGCTAGTGAACGTACGCACGCGTGTACGGGCCGTACCACTACGAGTACGCATACGCGAGGACACCCATAGTGATAGTGAACGTACAGGCGTGTGTACGGTCCGTACCACTATGGGTGTTCTCGCGTATGCGTGCTCGTAGTGATAGTGAACGTACAGGCGTGTGTACGGGCCGTACCAGTACGAGTACGCATACGCGAGGACACCCATAGTGATAGTGAACGTACAGGCGTGTGTACGGGCCGTACCAGTACGAGTACGCATACGCGAGGACACCCATGGTGATAGTGAACGTACGCACGCGTGTACGGGCCATACCACTACGAGTACGCATACGCGAGGACACCCATGGTGCTAGTGAACGTACGCACGCGTGTACGGGCCGTACCACTACAAGTACGCATACGCGAGTACACCCATAGTGATAGTGAACGTACAGGCGTGTGTACGGTCCGTACCACTATGGGTGTTCTCACGTATGCGTACTCGTAGTGATAGTGAACGTACAGGCGTGTGTACGGGCCGTACCAGTATGAGTACGCATACGCGAGGACACCCATGGTGATAGTGAACGTACGCACGCGTGTACGGGCCGTACCACTACGAGTACGCATACGCGAGGACACCCATGGTGCTAGTGAACGTACGCACGCGTGTACGGGCCGTACCACTACGAGCACGCATACGCGAGGACACCCATAGTGATAGTGAACGTACAGGCGTGTGTACGGTCCGTACCACTATGGGTGTTCTCGCGTATGCGTACTCGTAGTGATAGTGAACGTACAGGCGTGTGTACGGGCCGTACCAGTACGAGTACGCATACGCGAGAACACCCATAGTGATAGTGAACGTACAGGCGTGTGTACGGTCCGTACCACTATGGGTGTTCTCGCGTATGCGTACTCCTAGTGATAGTGAGCGTACAGGCGTGTGTACGGGCCGTACCAGTACGAGTACGCATACGCGAGGACACCCATAGTGATAGTGAACGTACAGGCGTGTGTACGGTCCGTACCACTATGGGTGTTCTCGCGTATGCGTACTCGTAGTGATAGTGAACGTACAGGCGTGTGTACGGGCCGTACCAGTACGAGTACGCATATGCGAGGACACCCATGGTGATAGTGAACGTACGCACGCCTGTACGGGCCGTTGCTATGCATTTGGGGTGCCCTAGGGGCCCGGAACGCACCGTACCTGTGGGTGAAGCTCAATTTTACATAGGGGACACATGAGGGACAATTATAAAGGCCTACATGCATGCTGGTTGTCATGGAGACCAAGTTTTAAGTTTGAATTTGTTCTGGAAGGTGCACAGCAGAAGTCAGTTGGAATGAATCTACTTTGTTGCAATGTGTTTGTGGGGTTGACATCATGCTGAAGAAAAAAACACAATAAGAACCCACTGACTGTGCTAGGTTTGAAGGGATTGGAGGAAACATAGGATGCAAAGGTGAGTGACCAATCACTCTGTACTCCTGTGCATGAAACAGGCCAGCAAGGCAGATATAAGCAGCCAGGTCCCATGAGGGAGCACTTGCCTGCACATATTTCGATTCTACCACACTGCTGCTGCTCCTGATTCCCTGGAACCATGTCAAGGTCTGTGGAGAGGTCACAGCCATTCACCCTGGAGGAGAACCTGGCATTGCTGTATGTGATCCTCCCACAGTACCCCCTGCTGTATGGGCGACCAGGGTATCAGGTGAGTGCAGAGGCTACTAGCACAGACTGTGTCCCTTTTTTGTGACTGTGACTTCTGCCATTGTGTCCAGGTGTGACACACATGCTATGTACTGTAGGGGGGTTCCCAGGGGGGGGGAATGCCTGATGTCTCCCAGCAGTGCCCAGAGTCAGGAGGGGTGTGTGCAGAGTCCTCCCAGCAGTGCCCAGAGTCAGGAGGGGTGTGTGCAGAGTCCTCCCAGCAGTGCCCAGAGGCAGGAGGGGTGGGTGCCTATCACTCCCAGCAGTGCCCAGAGTCAGGAGGGGTGTGTGCAGAGTCCTCCCAGCAGTGCCCAGAGGCAGGAGGGGTGGGTGCCTATCACTCCCAGCAGTGCCCAGAGGCAGGAGGGGTGTGTGCAGAGTCCTCCCAGCAGTGCCCAGAGGCAGGAGGGGTGTGTGCAGAGTCCTCCCAGCAGTGCCCAGAGACAGGAGGGGTGTGTGCAGAGTCCTCCCAGCAGTACCCAGAGGCAGGAGGGGTGTGTGCAGAGTCCTCCCAGCAGTGCCCATAGTCCTTGTTCGCGTCGTCCCGATTTCCCGGCAGTTTTTGGCAGCCGGAAAATATTCACCGTGCGGGATGACGTCGGTGCGAATCGTAATTCCTGGTTCGTGAATGGCAGGCTGCGTGCGTCCCGACGTCACGTCGGCGCTTTCCCGGATTGCATTTGTATGTTTATTTTCGTCGGTCGGGGTTTTGTACGATTCGTACGGAAATGGTGTTTCCGTGCGAATCGTAATTCCATGTTTGTACATTTTGACGACCGGGTACGCGTCGGACGGAGAATTTGCTCCGTCCGACGGTTCGTACCCGGTTTTTACAGGATCGTGATCGGCACCTCTCTGTCTAAAGTTTAGGAATTTACTTGCAGAAATTTGGAGTAATATATCTGAACTTTAGACGCTTCGGAAGGAAAACAAAACTGGCGCTGGACTCCATGCTCATCAATTCCGCTTATTCAGTCTAAAGCTTAGGAATTTACTTTGAGAAATTTCGAGTTACATTAGACATTTTAAAAGCAAAAAAAACTGGCGCTCGGCTCTGCTGAACCAGCGCAGCTGATCGCGATAGGGTCCCTCGTCCCACTTTAAAAGGGAAGCAGAAAAGCCCTCGCAGGTTGATGCAGTATGTAACTGCATCTAACTTCATGGAAATACCTGGGGACCTCCTGGAGCCTTCATGCCCCATCCAAATGGACACCTTCAGGGGGCGTACTGACGGTAACCCACCTCACATGTGGTGCACGATAAATGCACCTCACAGGATGGCTTTGCCACTGCACCAGCAAAATTATTATTTTACACAGGGCCAGAGGCGCAACTAGAGCCA
Source organism: Triturus cristatus (assembly GCF_964204655.1). Lineage (NCBI taxonomy): Eukaryota > Metazoa > Chordata > Amphibia > Caudata > Salamandridae > Triturus > Triturus cristatus. The sequence goes on along the minus strand of NC_140582.1, from coordinate 470,874,231 downwards.
AATTTCGGGGGGGGCTAAGAAAAAATTTCGGGGGGGGCTGAGTCTTTTAAGCCATAGGCAGAGTGGAGCTGCAGGGGCTCTTAGAAGGGGTGAAACAACATCGAGGCCTCATTAACATGCAAATGGTCTTTTAAAGACCTGTGATGTGATCGGGTGCGGCTGGGGGGCCCCGGGAAGCTGTCTCATCCCGGGCTGCCACACGCGACGGGGCGGGGGGGGGGGCTGAAGCCCTGTGAGTCCAATGGGTGTTGCGCGCCTGCACAGGGCGCTGCTCCTCTGAGAAGGGATGAGGCAGCACAGAGCTGACAGGCCAGGCGAAGGTTTGCAGCTCCAGGAACAGGGCTCTGCTGGAACGCATTGGAAGGTAAGCAAGCATTAGAAATGCAATAGGTCTCGAATTTGTTTGAGTTGGAGCTATTTGCATTGTAAATGGCAACGTTTTTTACTTATTTGTTACAGAGTGTATGCATGTGGTGTGTTGTGAAATCATGTGGGTTGGATTGAATAAATTAGTTGTGTAATTGTGTGGCTTGGAATTGCGAGATGTGGAGTGAATTTGTGTATTGGAATTATGTGGATAGTAATTATGTGGTATTACGTGTCCTGGAATGATTTGTAGTGGGATTGTGTGTCAAGCTACATACATTTTTTTTAACTGTCCTCATGATCTCTATAATTTTTTGTTTTTAAAGAGATAGCTTCGGTATTTATCTGTGAATAATCTGCCATAAACATAGCGCAAAGTATTAACCTTTTCAAAACTAGGGTGACGGAATTTCATCGCACAAGCAGGGGAGGCGGGGATTTAGCAAGACACAATGCAGATAGGAGGAGGGACTATTACACGCTGTAACATGAGGAAGCATGAAAGTACTTTGATGGCCAACAAACTTTTTCTCTTAGTGAAATCGCCTGGGCATCAACCAAGCACCCAGGGGTGGGACTTTGGAAAGCAGTCCACCAAAAGGCGGCCAGCATTTCTGACTGGCACAGCAGAGAGCGAGTGGCAAGTGCTCTGACTCTAAGCTTGACCTAAAAAGTAGAGATATGCTGCTACTTTGGGTCTAGGAAACCAGGTTAAAGTTTCAGAGTGCAGACTTTTCATCCAGCATGCATGGTACTGTTGGAAAAATCATAACAGGCTGAAAATCAGTGACATGCTGACAGCTGAACACCTGGTATAGTAAGGCCTAGGGAGGAGCGGGGGTGAGAGGGGCCTAACCTCTGTCTTGACATCAGAGACTCAGTTTAACCCCTTCTATCCTAGTGGTGTACTGTTGGAGAGGTATGGAAGGAAACAAAATAGTTTTTTTTTAAAAGAGGGTGGCTCCCAGGCAGTCATAATGGAATAATAAATGGAGTACTGGTTCAGACAGGCATCCCTTTTTTCGGTCCCTATGGGTATACGCAGACACCGGAAGTTATTGTCGCCTTGGCTGAAGCACGCGGTATCCATGACACTGTGGGGCTTCCGCCATGACAGAAGGCCAACGCTCTCTTACTTGAGGTGTCCCACATGTTCAGTTCTATCCGCTGCTACCTAATCTCAAAGCTCGCGGTGTAGTTCTCAAAAACAGCAGGCACGTAGTTCTGAAAGACAGATGTGACAGCAGCTGCGAGTTAGTACCGCCAAGTCGAGAGGGTTGACAATTATTAGCCAGAGTTTTGTTAAACAGTATCAAAGCTGGTTGAATTAGAGAAATGATAACCGTTTCTTTTTTAAATTGCAGCGCTTACTGTGGAAGGAGTGCAGATTTTATGCGCTGTAAATTATAAATGTCAATGTAAGTCCACTGTAGTGACATTCCATTTATTTAAGTGCATTTATAGCCCTTTTATCTGAAATCCGTTTCTGCAAGTGCCATTATAATTCTACTTTAGCTGCATTTAGTTTATTCATGTGCCATTGTAATCACACTTTACAGCACTCAGCTTATCCAAGTGCTATAATAATCTCACTTTAGCGGTGCTCAATTTATCGATCTCGGAAGGATGAAGAGCAATAGAGACACAACGGTGGATTGGAAACAGTGTACTACATGTTACACACAATCACCACAGCAGGTTCATTTACCCACTAATTTAGCGCACCAGCCCCAAGTTGGACCGATGTTTGTTGCACTGCTCGTAATTGTTATGCAATATACAGACATAACCCTCGGGATCAACCTGTTAGATGGACGTATCAAACTACGGCGCCAGAGATTAAATTAATGGTAGATAGGTATCCGGGAGCCCGCAAACTGCATGTTCATGTGATGTGTGTTTATTATGCAGGAACTACCTGCCTTCCTGAATGTGGGGTTTACTTGCTGTAGGAACAGCCATTCCAATATCCGCTACTGCAGTGCACAAGTCTGCAGCAACCCACCCTGCCAAGCCACATCAAACCCTGAAATGGGCTTCCATTAAAGGAGAATAAAGTCCTTTCAGACCAGGGAATCTGTGTTCTGCAAATCATCCTGCTGCTTTTCAGCTTTAATTCAGGTTGGGCAGCTCAGACTCTAGTGTACGCGCCACTCTCCGATGTAAGGCAGTGATGAAAGCACAGATGCAAGTAGCTCGCATAAGGTGTAGTTTGTAAAATAAACCTACCCGGTTGCTTCACTGAAATACTACTCCTGTTGTGTGCATGGCCAATCACGAGGAACAGAGGAGGTGAAGCCATTGCGCGGTGTGCTAATTATCTGCCATAAACATAACCGTTTGAAAACAAGTCATAAACGAGCACTGGTGTTCCGCCCACAGAAATGCATACTCTTGGAGAGGAATGCTGCCGGAACAAAGCGTGCGTCCCACCGCAGCAGTTGCTACCATGCACGCCACTGCTCACTCACGGGGCAATACTCCATGTGAGTGAACTGTTGAAGAAAGGTGGGACATGCACCCACCAGTAGTCATTTGCAGGCTACAATGTTTTAAGGACATTTGCAAAAGCCTATCCAAAGCATGGGTGGAGACAGACCTCCACAAAGTACCTACAACAGATCACCTAACAGCGCAAGCGCTGTATAGGCTCGACCTAAAAATCAGGGGCAGAGCTATTAGTGGTGCAGCCACTGCAGTGGTGCCCAGCTAGCATGACTGTGAAGACTGCATTTATTTTACTTGTTGGCTGCTGTGTTTTTCCTTATATCTGCCCTGCACCAACCTCACTGTTTCCACTCGCTGGAGAGAAAGAAACTGGTAGGGCAGGTAGAAAAAAAAGAGATCAGCCGCTGATAGGCATCAGAGATGAGCAGTGGTTTAATTTGTAGATTATTTCTGAGAGGCTGTATCGCGATGGTGCTCTGGCTGCTTGTCAGGAGTTGTGATGCTTTATAAGTAAGTGGCGCAGCATCAGCCATCCAATGGTAGAGCAGTTCATAATCAAGACACTTTAGAGAGAGTAGGTGCTGAGAAGGCAGGGTAAGCACTTTCGGCACATGCAATGCTTTCAGTTCATCACTCACCACCAGGGCCGGCTTTAGCTCTAGTGGTGCCTGATGCTACAGTCTTTTTTGGCACCCCTCCTCCAGTGACCTCCTCCTCCGATTCCCTCACCACCATCTAGCAAAAGAGCCCTCTCATCTCTCCATAGCCCCTCTCTCACATACATTTCATTTGTCTTAAACCACTGTTAAAGGCTGGTTTTACTAATCCACTCACCTAGCCTAATAAAATACAGATCTGTTCTTTGCAGAAGGCATATTAACCCTCTGTGCTACTTAATGGCAAGTAAAACTGCCACTAGACACAACTCTGGTCTATTTCTCTAGCAGAAACATTCATTACAAGAGATATCTCGATTTATTGCAGCCCAAAATCTGGATGCACATGGAACTCTGCAGTAGGTGTTCTTAAATCGTAAGAAGCTGCTGAGCACAGCGCTCTTCCTGAGTACAGTGCCCCTCTCCAGGTCAGCACCTAGTGCAGCTGCACCACTCGCACTGCCCTAAAGCCGGCCCTGCTCACCACTCTCAAGCTCAATTGCTATATGCATTTTTTCCCCTAAAAGCTAGAAACTCTTATAAAAATGAACCAGTAGTGGAAAGTTGAAATAAACACATCTGAGGAAGACAAAATGATTTTCCAGGGTGAACGAAGGTGAGTGCTTCTGTTCTTGTTTTTGAAACTTAGACACTCACTTGCCATTAAGCTAAAGTTTGTTGTACATACATACAGTCCCTCCTGGGGTGCAAAGTCTATTCCAGATCTCATTAACACAATGTTATAAATGTGCTTAGATTCACAGCAGTCCATTTGGGTGCAGTACTTGTGCTGGAGGAAGGTGCCTTGACCGTAGCTCCATGGTAGACACTGGAGAGACCCCAAGCACACAAAGCGCCGGCCAGTGCATATTTGAACGTAGGGGCAAAAATGCTGGAAATTGTATTTTTCATGTGGCATTATGTTATTAAAACCTATAGGCAGTGTTATATTAGAATGCTGCCTATCCATGAGGTGATGCCGCTCTTGCAGTTATTTCACATATTACTCCGGTATGGGATTCTAGCCTTATTTTATAGTTTCATTCTCAAGGGGGCATGGCTTGGATGCTGGAGCAAGATGGCGTAATACGAGTGAACTCCGCTTGGAAGCGGACTACTCTAAACTCATTTGTGCCTCGAAAAGCGGAACTTCTGAGCGCAGATGGGAGCCTTTGTTCTATGAAGCGGCGGTGAGTCCAGCAACCGTGTTTCCCGTACAATTCCTGCATTATTAAGCCTGGAGCCTGCGGCGGTAAAATTCTCCTCACGGAATCGCGAGCGTCCGCCATTTTGAATCGCGGCGCTCGCGTTCCATTTTTTATGCATGAAAAGCCACTTTTCTGATACGGCTTGCGTTAAAATGCTGCCAGTTCACTGCTAAAGTATACAAGTGACAAATAATTGAGCAGCTCTTCTTTTCTTTAGTTTTTCACCATTGCCTTCTTGTTTTATGTGGTAACAGACTTTGTTGTAGAGCCATGGAAGATTTCTCCATTATCTCTGGATATACTTATGTCAGCTGCAAGTTATAAAGTTCCTCATAAGCCTGAATTAATGTCAGCCTGTTACATCCTTTTCAGTCTGTGGCAGTCATGTAACTGATGCCATCGTTACATGCTGATTGCTGTTCCCCCTCTTTTTTGAGGTCTCAGGGGTGAATTAATTTTTCTCTCATGTCACCACATATCATATACCATATTTTTGTAGATGATGCATTTCTTCACATTTAAACAATAAAGAAAGTTTTTCTACTTTAGCTTCATGTTATACAGAAGTTCTCTGCAGTGCTTTTATTCATCCTAACACTTTTGACTTATTTTGGATGGTTTTCACTCCTGCCTTCTTTTTCTCAGTGTATGGGTCGCATTTGTCCATTCTTAACTACTACTCATCGAGCTCTTTCACATTTCAAGATGACGAATGACCCTCACACCTCCTTTAGACCATCCTCCTCAGGTGCAAAACCAAAGAGACAAAAGAATGACCGACCTTCCCCCATTCATACCTCTCAAAATCCCATTCTGGACTCCATTTTAGAGGAGGTACGTGGTCTTCAACCTTTTATGGTCACAACTAATGAAAATTTAAAACAAATTGAAGACCGCTGGATAGTCATGGAGGGCAAGGTATTGGAGCTTGAACAACGTGTTGGGGATCTCCATGATGTCTCTACTAAAATTCCATAGTTAGAACAAGAAATTCATAAACTTAAACTTCACACCGAAGATTTGGGAAACCGCAATCAAAGGAACAATTTTCGCCTTTATGGTCTGCCGGAAAAAAATGAAGGTCCAGATATGTTGTCATTTCTGAAAAAGTTCCTGCCGGACTTCTTAGATCTTCAATCTTCATCTCTTCTCAACATACAATGGACGCATGGTTTGGGTCGTCTTCAACCTAACTCGAACAAACCTTGTGGTATCATCATGCTTTTCTTAGAATTCACTGAGTTGATGCATGTCCTGAAAGCGGTTAAATCCAAACGACGCCCTATATGGTCAGGTCATAATATTTTTATATCACAAGATGTTTCAAATGCAACAAATGCATGCCGTAAGGAATTCTTGGCTCTTCATCCCCAGATGAGACACTTGAACATTCAATATGGCATTCTTCATCCTTGTCTCTGCAAAGTTACTCATGAAGGAAGGTCACGTTCTGTCGATGATCCTGCTAAACTGAAACTCTTTCTCAATAATATTACTCCTGAAATATGGAAACTAATGGTCTAGAAGTCTCTTAGACTGTACCTGATAGTTGATCGTTGTTGCTTCTATAATTGTATTTTTACCTTCTTTTTCTTACTTGTTCTTCCTCTGTATTATTTCTTATTTCCTCCAATATTATTTCTTATTTCCTCAAAATATTCTTTTTACTTTTTCTTCCCTTTACCCTGTATTTCCTACTATGATTATTCTTTTACTTTTTACTGAGGCTTATCCTTATTTATTCGCTTGTGCCGCTGTCCTTATTTTCTGCCCTCACCTTGCCCCTCTCATCCTTGTTGCTCGTTTTCCTTCAGATCTGGATTTTATTACTTGATCTGCTTTTTTTTCACTCGTTTTTCTGTTTTTCTCTTTTTACTCTCTTCTTTTTTCCTACTATCTTCCTAGTATTTCTCTACCTTTTTTCATGGTGCAGTTTCAATATCACTTAAGTGTCTTTCATTATATTCTTTCCGGTGCTTATTTTTCTTTATTTTGTTCTTTGATGCTTATGCCTATTACCGTTAATTGTTGTTGTACATTTTGCTTTCTGTATTCATCTAATATATGGTGTTTATTTACTTTCAGTTGTTTTCCTGAAGTGTATCACCTCCATTCATGTCTTACCCTACCTTCCCTCCATTATGTGTAATGTTGTCATGTAGAATGTTCGTGGTCTTGGAAACCTTGTCAAAAGACAAAAGGTACTTTCTTATCTGTCTAAATTGAACTCTCATGTCTCATTTATTCAAGAAACGCATTGCAATGATGTAGAATCACTTAAATTGAAAAGACAATGGGTGGGTCAAGTTGTTTATTCTCCAGCTTCTAATCGGAAAGGTGGTGTAGCTATTCTATCTCATAAATCGATTCATGCACAAATTTTATCATCGCAATGTGATAGTGATGGACGTTGGGTAATGGCTAAGGTTGTTATACAAAATAAAGAACTTGTCTTGCTGAATATCTACGGCCTTGTTAAACCAGACCCAGACTTCTGGAATAACATTAGGATCTTACTATCTTCTATTGATGGTTCAAATCTTATTGTTACTGGGGACTTTAATCAATGGTTAGATCCATTTTCGGATAGACAATCCAACTGCAAATTTAACCCTGATAAAACTCATAAATCACTTCAATCTGCCATTGCCTCTCGTTCATTATATGATGTTTGGAAGACCTGTAACCCTGATACCCTTGAGTTTACTTTTTTTTCTAACGTTCACCATACTCGTTCTAGAATTGATTATATTTTAGTTAATAAACCTCTACTCCCATCAATTCAATCCTCTGAGATTGGATCTATTTTTATGTTTGATCATGCCCCCGTTTTTTCTACCCTCGATCTCTCTTTGAGTTCTCCAAAATTTGGTCGCTGGAAACTTAATAATTCTTTGTTGTTAGACAATACTTTTGTTACTGAAACTACTACCTTTATTAATGAATTTTTTACTATTAACAACCCATTAGACACCTCCATTTCTAATAACTGGGATGCCTTTAACCTCTTCAGTGCCCATGATGAGATAGTCTCGTCATGGAGCACGGTCGCGCTGTGCCCATGACGAGACTATCTCGTCATGAACCCCAACCACTAATAAAACGCCCGGCACAGGAGGGGGAAAGGGCGTGGCACAGAAGGGGTTAAGGCTTCCTTTCATGCTTTTGCTATTTCATACTAAGCAAAAAAGAAGAAAACTGCTAAAGCCAAGTATGCCACTTTACTACAACAACTTAAACTGTTGGAACATAATTACTTTTCCTCAAAATCTCCTTCTGCTCTTCATGAACTGATTAAAGCCAAATCTGCTCTCAACAAACTTGCCACGATTGATGCATGTAATGTTCTCCTTAAAATTAAGTCTAAATACCATAAAATAAAGCTGGTAAGATGTTGGCCAATTATTTAAAAATTAAATTTGAACGTAAAAATATAGGTCCTATTTTAAATGAATCCACTAATAATTTGGCATCCTCTGATGAAGATATTGCTTCTGCATTTCATGATCATTATCAATCACTATATACTGATGATTCGAATCCCTCTGCTCAAAATTTCCATACCTTTGTTTCTGGCCTCCCTGGTCATCCTTTGCTTCCAGATAAATTTGACTCATTAGAAAGTGAGGTCACTCTTCAAGAGATAATGGAAGCCATCAAATCCTTAAAAAAATTGAAATCACCAGGTCCTGATGGTCTTTATGTTGAATTTTTTTCTACTTTTTCCTCTATTTTTGTGCCCAAACTTCTGGCCCTTTTTAACTCATTCTTTGTTGACTCTAAAGCATCTGGTTCATTTATGGAGGCCTTGATTGTCCTTATTCCCAAACCAGATAAGGATCATTCCCTCTGTAAAAACTATCTCCCCATTTCACTAATCAACTATGATTGTAAGATATTTGCTAAAATCCTCGCCACTCGCCTTGTGAGTATAATCCCACTACTGGTTGAAACAGATCAAACTGGTTTTGTTGGGGGCAGATTGCTAATGTTATCTCCTTTGGAAAAAAGTACAAATCCCCACTTGCAGCATTGTCTTTAGATGCTGAAAATGCCTTTGACCGCATAAACTGGCAATTCATGTTCAATGCACTCAAATGGTTTGGTTTTGGTCATAATTTTATTTCGGATGTATGACGTTACAACGCACACTTTTACAACGCATTCACTTACAACGCATTTTTTACAACGCATAATCCATTACAACGCATGACATTACAACGCATGACACTACAACGCATTTTTAAAAAATACCTTTACAACGCATTTCCATTACAACGCATACTACCTTTACAACGCATACCATTACAACGCATAATATTAAATTACATTTAAGGTAAGTATTAGATAGTATAGGGGTAAAAGTTACTTTTCTAACTCCAGGGGGTGCAACAGTAGGGTAAGTGTTGGATAGTATAGGGGTAAAAATTACTATTCTAACTCCAGGGGGTGCAACAGTGGGGTAATTGTTGGATAGTATAGGGGTAAAAATTACTATTCTAACTCCAGGGGGTGCAACAGTAGGGTAAGTGTTGGATAGTATAGGGGTAAAAATTACTATTCTAACTCCAGGGGGTGCAACAGTAGGGTAAGTGTTGGATAGTATAGGGGTAAAAATTACTATTCTAACTCCAGGGGGTGCAACAGTAGGGTAAGTGTTGGATAGTATAGGGGTAAAAATTACTATTCTAACTCCAGGGGGTGCAACAGTAGGGTAAGTTTTGGATAGTATAGGGGTAAAAATTACTATTCTAACTCCAGGGGGTGCAACAGTAGGGTAAGTGTTGGATAGAATAGGGGTAAAAATTACTATTCTAACTCCAGGGGGTGCAACAGTAGGGTAAGTGTTGGATAGTATAGGGGTAAAAATTACTATTCTAACTCCAGGGGGTGCAACAGTAGGGTAAGTGTTGGATAGTATAGGGGTAAAAATTACTATTCTAACTCCAGGGGGTGCAACAGTAGGGTAAGTGTTGGATAGTATAGGGGTAAAAATTACTATTCTAACTCCAGGGGGTGCATCAGTATGGTAAGTGTTGGATAGTATAGGGGTAAAAATTACTATTCTAACTCCAGGGGGTGCATCAGTAGGGTAAGTGTTGGATAGTATAGGGGTAAAAATTACTATTCTAACTCCAGGGGGTGCAACAGTAGGGTAAGTGTTGGATAGTGTAGTGTAATATTATGCGTTGTAATGGTATGCGTTGTAATGGTAGTATGCATTGTAATGGAATGCGTTGTAAAGGTAGTTTTTAAAAATGCGTTGTAGTGTCATGCGTTGTAATGTTATGCGTTGTAATGGATTATGCGTTGTAAAAAATGCGTTGTAAAGGTAGTGCGTTGTAAAAGTTGCGTTGTAAAGGTTGTTCCCCTTTTATTTCTTATGTCAAATTGTTATATTCTTGTCCACATGCCAGTATTTTTGCGAATAATAATTTTTCTAAATCTTTCCCGTTATATAAAGGCACTCGCCAAGGTTGCCCCCTATCACCATTGTTATTTGTATTAGGTCTCAAACCTTTCCTTGAGCATATTCAAATTAATTCAGGTATTTATGACTTTTCACATAATTCTATAGAAACCAAACTTTCAGCTTACGCTGATGATATCCTGGTATATATGACTGATCCTAATTCCTCCCTCCCACACTTTTTGGATGAAATTCGGCTATATTCTACTGTGCCTGGATATAAGTTGAACTTTTCAAAATCAGAAGTCTTACCCTTAAACTCTCTTTGCTATCAATATATGTTTAATAATACTAATCTTACTTGGTGCCCCACAAAAATTAAATAACTTGGTATTTGGCTTTCCTCTACATTATCTACCACCATTAGTAATATGTTTAATGTTCTAATTACCAAAATACAATCACTACTTCTTTCTTGGTCCCCCCTTTATTTGTCCTGGTGGGGTAGATTAGACACTATTAAAATGATGATTGTACCCCATGTCCTTTTTACACTATCCATGCTACCTTTTCGAATACCTACTTCGTATTTTTCACAGATTAACTCTATTGGTACAAAGTTTTTATGGAATAATAAACACCCCCGCATTGCTCTTATGAAACTTAAATGTCCCAAAATAGAAGACGGTGTACGTTTTCTTGATTTTAAATCTTATCATTCTGCATTTTTAATTCATCAATTTTTTTCTTTAACTCATGATTTTGCTGATATCCCTATCCCTCATTGGATTGTTTTTGAGCGCTCCCTATTAAAAGACTTTTCTTTTCGTGATGTAATATATATGTCTAATTGCTCCTTCATATCAGATAATCCTATTTTAAAATACTCCTGACAATTATTATATAATATTTTTTCTCATGGTTTAGATACATATCAATGTTTTTTGTCTGCCACTATTTGGTATAACAAATTTATCAAATATAAATATAAATCATTTTATTACAAGCATTGGAAGGAGATGGGAATTATTTTTATCCATCAATTAATCCAACATAATTCTGTTATTCCCTTCCAGGAATTACAGTCACAATATAATTTACCTGATTCATTTATTAATGAATACTTTTTAATATCAACAGCTTTGCAGTCCTATTTATCTTCCAATAATTTCCCTTTAGCCTCTCCATCACTCACTTCATCCTCACCGTTATATAGTGTTTCTCAAGAGCATAGGTCTAAGGCTGCTTTTATTTATACGTTGTTGTTATCTCATTTTACTGAAAGACCTAAATCCCCTGTTGAATTACTCTGGGAATCTGACCTATCTATGACACTCCCTATCTCTTCTTGGGATAAACTATGGCTCAAGCTCTTTAAAACTTCTATTGCCGCACGTATTACTCAATCCCTTACTTTATTTAAACTAGAGCTGTTCTTACCCCAGTTCATATATCCAAGTTTTCCCCTACTTCCTCATCCCTTTGTTGGTCTTGCCTTCAATCTACTGGGACTTTACTTCATTAACTTTATGATTGTTCGAATGTTTTAAAGTTTTGGCAATCTATTTAGTCTAAATGTATGATAATATTTCAATGTAATCCATTAACAATGCAAAATGTTTTTCTTGGTTCCTCCTCACCTGATTTTGATATTTCTAATCATATTACTCTGTTGTTTCATTTATTTATTGCTATAGCTTTTAAATTGATTCTGTCCTGTTGGAAAGATAACTCTAAATTATCATTATTAACTTGGTGGAACTTTGTTTGCGATGAACATAGAATTGCTACTGTTTCTTCTCTTTCTCTCTCTCAGAAAATTAAATCCGATCAATTTTGGCTACCCTTTACTTCCTATCTTTCTACACATGCACCTGCATCTTAATTCTTTACTCTTTCTCAATCTCTAATTCTCTTTATTCCTCTTCTTTTTCTCTTCCTTTCTTTTCTTCTTCTCTTTTTCTCTCTTCTCCTCTTCTGAATTTCTTGCTCATATTTTCCTCTTTAATTTATTGCTGTACTTTATTCATAATGTGTTCATTTGATTGTCATATGTTCTCTTTTTCTGAATATTTAATACAAATTATAAAACAAAAAAATAGTTTCATTCTCAAATGCAAAGTGAGACGTCTACACATAAAGAAGTCTGAACTCTCAGAGAGAAATATAAGGGACAGAGTGGAAGATGAAATTAGTGAGAGCGCATCTGTCAGAGCAAGAACATGTGAGAAGGGAAACATGTGATTGAGACGTGTAACAATATGAGGGGAAACAAATGTGAGAAGCCAGAGAAGAAATTAGGTGACATAAGAAGTAGAGCATAAGGGGTGAAGAACGAGAGGGAGGAAAAACAGAATGTAAAACAGAGGAGGAGCAAGATGATGAGAAGGAGATAAATGGAAAGAAGGAGAGTAAGTGAGGCAGAGAGATAGAGAGAAAGAGAGAGAGAGAGAAAGGGTGAGAGACTGAAGAAGAGAAGACTTTGAGAGAGGGAGAAAGTGAGAGAGAAGATACAGTGAGATCAAAAGAGAAGACATGTTTTGTGATATGTTATTCATATATTTGAATCTCATCTAGGCCAGGTCATAGTTTCATTTTTTTAGGTTGGTAAATTTGTACAGTAATGCCTTTGAGACTGTAGAAATACAGAACAAAGAAACACATTATTATAAGAGGTGCCTTGAGGTGAAGAGGGTTATCAGAGATTTCCGCAGACCAAAGGAGAGTGAAATAAGTTTTCAGTAGTTGAGAGTAACAGCAAAAATATAAGACCACACATCTGAGAAACCTTAATAAACAGAGAGGAACAAAGTAATGGTTAAAGAGCACAAATGTGTGCATGTGTGCAAGAAAATAGGATTAGAGCTATGGAAAATATATTAATTTGTCCTTTGGAAACAAACACGTTGGCGTATGAAAGAATACAAGATCAAAAGGTGAAAGGAAGCCCCAAAGAGAAAGTATAAAAGGAGCCTGAGAAACCCAGACAGCCACATAAAGACTGAAAGAGACTCACAAGAGCAAACAAGGCACTGTTGAGAATGAGGGAGAAAGGCAGTTAAGCCACCAGAGAGCATATGAATTTTGAGTTTTGTAAGGATCACTGAAAAACAATACGTTCTATTTCTGTTGAACATCAGCAAAATATGTTGTGCAAAGAAAATTAAAGAAGCCAGAGTTGGTGGATTGTTTTGCGTGGACCGGTGTCAGGGGATAGATAGAGAGAGGATGAGCAAAGAGATAAAGGTAATGTTAGACAACCCAGGAGAAATTGAAAGAAATCCTTTCAAATAGATCGAGAGATGTGGCAAAGATGGATGAAGTAGGGCCTCAGGGAGCAATAGTATGGGCAGAAAGGGTAAACGAAACATGCCCTGACAGAGGTGATAAAAATTTTTGAAAAAGAGAAAGAAAGAAAGAGCTCCATAAATGTAGGGTAAAAAGATCCCAAATAGGAAAATGGGTGGAAGCGACTGGGAACCCATATAGAGAGTGCAAAAAATAAAAGAGAGAGCCATTGAAAGACAAAGGAGAAGGGGAGAAGGCTTCTGAAAAGTATTGAGACTTTGCAAAAGAGAGAGAAATAATGCAGAAAGAGAAATCCCCTGAAACAGTGGGTAAAGGAGACAGACAGGATGAAAATTAGATAAAGGAAGCACCGAAGGGAGAGGACAACAGTATTCCCTTTACATGAGTTGATTGTCAGTGTTCAGTGCATGTGTGATATGCTGGATTGCGAGCACAGAGTTTGATCAGCCACTGCCGTATCACCAACAGTGCTTCCTTCTCAGACTGCTCAGCGGGATCGAGGTTCATTCCCTAAGGCTCATGGACCACTTATGCATATTCCATAATTAAAATCCAACTCTGTGTCAGGGATTAAACGTCCAAAGCTTAATACTTAATACATTGATTATTTGACATTTAAGGCTCACATTTACCATCACAATAATCAACCTGAATGTACTTTTTTTCAATCTTGTGCAGTTAAAATACCTTTGTTTATAAAATATCTAAGTATTTGGTGGCTTATCCTATTCTGCTTGATATAATTAGGTTTTGGCTTTTTTCCTAAAACATTTTAATTCACTTTCTTCTCCTTGTAAATAGTGCTTCTTATTGACGAACACCACTTTGAATTTTACTTGTGTTGATGAAATATTATATTAATAATGTTAAAATGTAAATGTTTTGCCGACCCATTGATGTTTTATGGTTCAGATCTTTTTATTAATTTATCCAGGAACAAATACTCTTAACTAAATCTAAAGGCCGACGAGGTAGAATAGTGGGAGAACAGAAGAAGGAGATAGAAGACGGGGAAGGGAGGATACCAGGGGGGACTGGGAAAGGCAGTAGGGGAAGGATAAGATATCAGGGGTTGTCACCCAGGGAGCATAGCCTTTCTCGCCAGAATTAGCTCTTGTGCAACGCATTCAGTGTCAGCAGGCTGGGTCTTTTAGTCTGTCATACCCACTGCGATCAGTCTTTGTCTTGCTGATCAGACGTGCCCCCTTGTCCTGTTAGCTGGCATACTCATAAGTAAAGAGGACTAGTAAGTTGCCAAAAGTCCTGTGCCAGAGATTGGATGCATGGGTCCCTCATTTTGTCAAAGTGTAGCAACTTGTTCCATCCCTGTGAGGTCCCACAGTTTATGCAGCCAGTCAAAGTGAGAAAACAATGTATCTGTGCCCCATTTGGTTTTGATGACATGTTAAACCCTACACTAAGCCAACATCCATTATTATTGCCTTCCCTTTGTTAGAGTGTAGAGGGTGTGTCAGCATTGGGGAGTCTCAGTAGGACTTAGCTAGAAAGACAGGGTATATCTGTTGCAAACAATTCATTGATATCTTTTAGCAAGGCCGACCAATAGCATTTGAGTTTGAGACAGAGCCAGAGGAGATGAGTCAGTGTGTCAGGGTTGCCGAAGTCACACAAACAGCCATCAGGACGGTTCAGTTTCCATTTCACCTTTTGGCTTGGGTGTAGTACCAATAGTGTCTCACCTTAAACATTTCTTCTTTTCCTGAGGCACAAAATGAGGAGGTGTGTACTTTGTGGAGGATGTCAGTCCATTTCTTTTGGATGAAGTGAAGCTCCAGCTCAGCTTCCAAGCTGTGGGGCTAGAATAGTTGCACAATTCCCATGCTTCGAATCATGTACCCAGACCCATCTTATCCAGTATTTTCCACAGAAAAAAGCCAGTGCACTCGATCAAATGCCTTGTCTCTGTAATTGACAAGAGAAGTGATGAGACTCACTCTACAGTGAGTGTGTGTCTGTCTGTCAGTCTCTCAGACACCCTGGAAGAGAAAACTGCAGTGTGAAAGGTTATGTTTGTGACTGGTTGTCTTTGTCTTTATCGATTTAGAGAAATTTGGGGAAGACACCTTGGATTGTTTGTTTCTGCAGGACAGTAAGTTGGAGAAATAGGTTGGTCTTAGTTTTGGACGGATGATCAATACGTCAGGAGTTAGGGAAACTAGTGAGTCTTGAGTAGCGACATCACATGTTGGTAGGTTGGGTGTCGGCAGGAGATCCTGAGCAGTAGCAGGTATGATGGGTTGTGATGCTCTACAGAAAGTCTGTTTCAAGGGATGTTGTCAAATATTAAACGGATCAGCCCTCTGTGAAAGTGAGTTATTGGGAAGGCAGTGTGGGGTTGCAACACACCTTATTTTTTGGGGTGATTTTGTCCTTGATCAATAGTGGTGCTTATCATTAAATGGCTTTGTGAGGTAGTGGCATGGAAGTTGGAAAAGCAGCAAGAGTGAGTTGTTAGCATCTAGGAAATACAACAATGGACTGTTTCAATACATCTGTCCAAGAATGGCAACAGACAGTTGCATGTGTTAAAAACCTTAGCCCTGCCTCAATCAATCAATCAGTCATTTGTAAAGCACACTACATACCCGCGAGGGTCTCAAGGTGCTGGGGGGGCACTGCTGATCAAACAGCCAAGTCTTGAGCATCCTCCTGAAGGTCAGCAGGTCTTGGGTCTGTCGTAGGCTCAGTGGGAGGGTGTTTCATGTCTTGGAGGCGAGGTGGGAGTAGAATCTTCCGCCGGTGGTTGTTCGGACGCGCAGGACAGTGGCGAGTGAGAGGTCGGTGGAGCGTAGCTGGCGGTTGGGGATGTAGAAGCAGAGCCGTCTGTTGAGGTAGGCTGGGCCAGTCTTGTGGAGTGCCTTGTGTGCATGGATGAGGAGCTTGAAGGATATCCTCTTCCTGACGGGGAGCCAGTGCAGGTCCCTCAGGTGGGGCGTGATGTGGCCGTGGCATGGTACGTCGAGGATCAGTCGTGCCGAGGCGTTTTGGATGCGTTGTAGTCGTTAGATGAGCTTGGTTGGGGCTCCCGTGTAGAGGGCATTTCCGAAGTCGAGTCTGCTGCTGGCGAGGGCCTGGCTGACTGTCTTTCTTGTGTCTGTCGGGATCCATCTGTAGATCTTGCGGAGCATGCAGAGGGTGTTGAAGCAGGAGGAGGAGATGGCGTTGACTTGCTTGGTCATTGAGAGCGTTGAGTCGAGGATGAGTCCCAGGTTGTGTGCATGGTCGGTGGGCGTCGGGGCTGCTCCCAGTGCCGTCAGCCACCAGGAGTCGTCCCAGGCTGAAGGGTTGGAGCCGAGGATGAGGACCTCCGTCTTGTCCGAGTTCAGCTTCAGAAGGCTGGTCTTCATCCAGTCGGCGACAGCCTTCATTCCTTTGTGGAGGTTGGCTTTGGCAGTGATGGGGTCCTTGGTGAGGGAGAGGATCAGTTGAGTGTCGTCGGCGTAGGAAATTATGTTGAGGTCGTGCTGTCGGGCGACGTGTGCGAGCGGGGCCATGTAAATGTTGAACAGAGTCGGGCTGAGGGAGGATCCCTGGGGTAAGCCGCAGATGATCTCGGAGGCTTCGGACCGGAATGGGGGTAGGCGGACGCTCGGGGTTCTGCCGGAGAGGAAAGTGGTGGTCCATTCCAGAGCCTTGTCTCGGATCCCTGTGGCATGGAGGCGTGCGCGTAGTATGCGGTGGCAGACAGTGTCGAAGGTGGCGGAGAGGTCTAGGAGGATGAGTGCTGCGGTCTCGCCGTTGTTCAGCAGGGTCCTGATCGTCGGTGGCGGCGATGAGGGTGGTCTCGGTGCTGTGGTTGCTGAGGAACCCTGACTGGGAAGGGTCGAGGATTCTGTTTTCTTCGAGGCATCGGGTTAGCTGTCTGTTGGCGATTTTCTCAATGACCTTGGCCGGGAAGGGGAGCAGAGAGATGGGCTGCAAGTTCTTGAGGTCTCTTGGGTCAGCCTTGGGTTTTTTCATTAGGGCGTTGATCTCGGCCTGTTTCCAGCTCTCTGGGAAGGTCGTGGTCTCGAGGTAGAGATTGATGACGTTGCATAGGTGGGGTGCGATGGAGCTGCTTGCTTTGTTGAAGACGTGGTGCGGGAAGGGATCTGACGGGGAACCGGAGTGGATTGTGCTCATGGTCTTGATGGTGTCATCGATGCTCACGCTGGTCCAGGCTGGCAGGGGGTCGTGGTCGATGGTGTGCGGGGGTCTGTTGTGTTGCTGTCTGTTGAGTCTGTCTGGGTATTGATGCTGTTGTGGATGTCTGCTATCTTGCAGTGGAAGAAGGTGGCGAGGGAGTCGCATAGGGCTCGTGACGGCGAGATGTCGTTGGTGCTGGAGCTGGGGTTGGAGAGTTCCTTCACGATGTTGAAGAGCTCCTTGCAATTGTGTGTGTTGTTGTCGAGGTGGTCTTTAAACAAGGTTCTCTTGGCGGCCCTGATGAGGTGGTGGTGGTTGCGGCTGGCGTCCTTGTGTGCTGCGCGGTTGTCGGTAGTTTGTTCACTGTGCCATTTCTTCCCTAGTTTCCGGCAGGCTTGCTTGGAGGCTAGGAGTTCTGGGGTGAACCAGCTGGCCCTCTTACTGGTGTCTCTGTGGGGGGGTTTCTTCAGCAGGGAGAGGGTGTTGATGCAGTCTTCGATCCAGCGTCTGAGGCTGTGGGCAGTGTCGTCAGTGTTGGAGGGTTCAGTGGGTGGGCTGAGAGCGAGGTTTGCATGTAGTTGGTCTTCGGTGATTTTGCTCCAGCAGCAGCGGGGGATCTGTTGGGTGCGGTGGTGTGTGGTGGGTTTCTGGAAGGTGAAGTGGATGCAGCGGTGGTCGGTCTAGAGGAGTTCGTGGTGTGGCTGATGGAGACGTGCGGGCTTGAGGAGAAGACAGGGTCGAGAGTGTGGCCGGCGGAGTGGGTGGGCGTTGTGACAAGTTGCTTTAGTCCGAGGTTGGTGAGGTTGTCGATCAGGGTTGTGGAGTTGTTGTCGTTGTTGTTCTCAAGGTGAAAGTTCAGGTCTCCGAGGAGGATGTAGTCGGTGGAGGTCAGGGAGTGCGTGCTGATGAAGTCGGCGATGGAGTCGCTGAACTGGGAGCGGTGGTCCGTGGGGTCGGTAGACGAGGGTGCCTCTGAGGGTGGAGTTGGGGTCTGTGTGGATCTGGAAGTGCATGTGTTTGGCGGTGCTGAGCGCATCGTCGGTGCTAGTCGAGACCCTGATTCTGTTCTTGTGGACGATGGTGATTCCTCCTCCGACTCCGTTGGTGTGATCTCTGCGGGTGATCTTGTAGCCGTCTGGGATGGCTATGGCGATGTCGGGTGCAGAGGAATCGTTCAACCAGGTCTCTGTCAGGAAGGTGACGTCCGGGGATGTTGTGTCGAGCAAGTCCCAGAGCTCGACGGCGTGTTTGCGCGCAGAGCGGGTGTCCAGTAGTATGCATCGCAGGTGGGTGCGGTCTTTCTTGGCGGGTGGTTTGTCGGTTCTGATGCTAGTGTAGCTGCAGTTCCGGCAGGTGAAGAGACCGCCTGGGCTTTATAATTTATTATTAGAGTGTGAACACCAATAAATTAGCAAAATTAAAAGGCAGCAGGGAGAGATTCCAATACCAGGTTTACTAATGTCACAGCTGATGGAAAATGTTGATAAACGTACTCTGACCACAAGAAAAGTGTACATCCCATTTAAGCCAATGTGCTGACCTAATTGATGCACCACAAGCGTTATTCTCCTTTTGACCTTTTCCTATGTTGTAATATGCCTAGGGTTTTTTTGAGTTGTGTCAATGTGGATGTCTCTGTATATGAGATATTGACCTGCTGGGGGCTTTTTTTTGTTTGCATAAGAGTCCATAACAACATTGCTATGTCACTGTACAGAATATGAGAATGCTGTATGAGTGATAAGGGAAGTGAAGGGGTTTGAACAAGGCTATTATACATGGCCCAAAACAAAAAGTGCTTGTAGTGGGTCCGAGGTAAGTTACGGTTCCCCCACTCCAGCAAAATCCTCTCCTCCATCAGTGGCCTTTTTGTATGTGTGTGAGTGTATGTTTGTGTGTGTTTATGTAGATAGAGAGAGAGAGAGAGAGAGAGAGATTTAAACACTGATTTGCTGTAAAAGGTTGTTGAACAATTTAATGTGTGTGACAAGGTGCAGTGTCTGTTTTTTCTGTCTCGTCACGCAATATTATTATTAATATTTATTATTTTAGGAATTTATAAAGCGCAACTGTCACCATTGCAGGCATCCTGGAGCTGACAGAATCAGAGGAAGAGCGAGAAGTGGACCAGAGGGGAATAGGCTAACCAGGCAAAAGCCAAGTTTTAACCTTTTTTCTGAACGGCAGGAGTTCATTGATGTGCCTAATCTCGATGGGGAGGGTGTTCCAAAGTCTGGCGGCTGCCACCTCGAAGGATCTACCACCGGCTCTGACCTTCCTAAATTTGGGGATGACTACCAGTTTGGCATCAGAGGAGCGAAGATGTCTGGTAGGAACATACCACGCAAACTTAGATTGGAGAGGGGCTGGACCGGTACCATGGAGGGCTTTGAAAACAATAAAGAGGGCCTTAAACTGGATCCTCTGTCTAAGAGGGAGCCAGTGCAATTTTGCCAAGGCATATGGTCCGTGAGATCTTCTCGGCAGCCCCAAGGCCAATTTTGCAGCCGCAGATTGGACCCTTTGGAGCCTATCCAGCAGAAACTCAGGGGACCCGAGCAGGAGGGCATTGCAATAGTCCAGCCTGCTCAGGATGGTACAGCTAACCACTTGGGTGCGGGCCAGTGTGGGTAGGAGGGGCAAGACTTTTCTTAAAGAGCGGAGGATGGCAAAGCAGCAGGCCGATGTTTTTTGAACATGGGTCTCCATGCTAAGCCTGTGGTTAAGCATGACCCCTAGGTTGCGGACAGAGTCCGCAGGCTGTACATTGGAGCCTGTTTCCGGGGGCCAGAAGTTGTTAGGGAACGGTCGGGAGATCCTCGAACCAGCGCTAAAGAGCACCTCAGTTTTCCCTGCATTGAACTGAAGTGAGTTATCCTTCAGCCACCTTGATGTGTCCCGTAGACAATTATGTAGGACCTCCACAGAGATAGAATCCTCTCCTTCCAAGGAGAGGATCATCTGCGTGTCGTCGGCGTAATTGACGGTTTTAATGCCGAAACTTTTGATAAGTAGAATTAACGGCCTGAGGTATACATTAAAAAGTATTGGGCTGATAGCAGAGCCCTGGGGGACTCCGTGCGTTACCGGGGAAAAGGCTGATTGGAAAGGTGGCAAAGATACTGCCTGCTGCCTGTCCTGCAAAAAAGAGTGAAACCATTGCAGCGCCGTGTCCGTCACTCCTGCCTCCAACAGTCGCCTCAATAAGAACTTGTGATTCACCGTGTCAAAGGTGGCAGACATATAGAGCAGTATCAAGAATGATGCTTGTCTTCTGTCTGCCCACCTTTGAAGTTCGTCCATAGCGGTGATGAGGGCTGTTTTGGTTCCATGGGCAGGCCGGAAACCAAATTGGTCCCCGTCAAGTAGCAGATGATGTTCCAGGTGGTTGGAGAGAGTATTACTGACCACCCGCTCCACTATCTTGGCAGGGAACGGCAGCAGTGAGATGGGCCTGTAATTTTTAGAGCAGTCAGGATCTAGGGAAGGTTTTTTTAGCAAGGGGGAGACTAACGCTCGTTTCCAGTGGGCAGGGACAGTGCCAGTCATTAGAGATTGCTTACAGATTAGGTGGAGAGGGGGGAAAAGTTCATCTTCAAATTCCTTCCAAATTTTGGGAGGCACCGGGTCCAGAGGAGACCCGGAAACAATCCCTCTTGCTATCTTAGTAAAAATATCGTATGTAAGCGGTGGAAACCTGAGAAGTGATTCATCTGGAGTCCTAGCTGAGTCAGGTGATCGATCTTCCGGAGTGACAGGATTCAAGACTAGGGGAGCTTCAATATCAGGAGGGGTGTCCAGGTCTTTAAGGATAAGTTCTATTTTCTCCTTGAAGAAAGTGGCCAGATTGTCGCAGAGGTCTTGGGACGGGACGATTGAATTTTTGCAAGATTCCGGGTTAGTGACGCTGTTAAGGATGTTAAAAATGCTCCTAGAATTGTTGGTAGTGTTACAGATTCAGAGAGGAGTAGTGATCGGCTTTGGATATTTTAATGAGAGTTTTATAAGCATGGACCTTAGTTTTCCATGTTTCTTTGGACGTTTCCTTATAGTCGCGTCTCCGCCTTCTCTCTGCTTGTTTACATTCAAGTTTTAACAGTTTTAGATCGTAGTTAAACCATGGGGCAAAGTCTTTACCTCTGCAAGTCCGACTTTTAAGAGGGCCATGGATGTCGACAACCGTTGAGATACTGGTGATAAGAGAGTTAAAATTTTCGCCTGTACTTTTGTTCACATCAAAGAGCTGTTGCAAATGGAACACTTCACCAGAAGGGTATAAGCGTGAGAGAGCTCTCCAATCTCTGCATTTAATTTCCTTGGTCAGCACAGGGGCCTTATAAGGACCAGTCTTCTTGTGAAGAAAGAATTTAACCAAGGAGTGATCAGTCCAGTCTATCGGAAGGGTATCCCCCATTACCACCAGATCTGGAGCCGCAAAGACCAGATCAAGTAGATGACCTGCTTTGTGGGAGGCCTTGGTGGCCAATTGAGAGAGACCAAAACTATCACAGGTAAGAAGTAGGTTCCTGAAAGCTGAGTCAAGGGTGCCATTATGCCAGAGATTGAAATCACCAAGTATAAATATCTTCTGGTGCGATAGAGCGATGTTAGTCAGGGTGGTGGTTAGCGCTTGTTGCTGCTGAAGGCTAAACGCCCCTGGTGGGCGATAGCAAACTATCCCTGTGACAGTAGTCTCAGCGTGGGTCTGGATTGAAAGCCCTAACATCTCGGTGCCCAAAGTAAGGTCAAGATTAAGGACCTTAATGCTGCAAGAGGCTCTGAAAATAGCTCCCACACCCCCGCCTCTACCAGTAGGCCTAGGGGAGTGGAGAAATTTAAACCCGGGTGGACAAGCAAATCCAGGGTCGACCAAGCAGTCTGGACGCGTCCAAGTTTCTGTCATGAACAGAATGTCTAGTTCGTGAGTGTCAATCAGAAATTGGATCTCAGTGCAATGTTTAGGCAGGGACCTAACATTTAATAGCCCGCAATTCAAAACGTCTTCACATAGTACGTCGGCCCGGGGATGTGATGTAGGTACTAGAGAAAGTATTCCTTTATCTGCATGTTGCTTACCTATTTGGATGAGCTCCTCTCTAGAGTAGGGTGGCCCGGAAGGAAGCTGATCCTGATGTAAAGGGTCTAAACCGGCAGCGTAAGTGGCCCATGGCACTACCTTGGCGCGGACGGGTGCAGAAGGGCTTGCCTTAGGCGCGCCTTCGTCGCGCATTCGTTGCGCCCGCTGCGCTCGCCCGCTGCGCTCGTCCGCTGCGCTTCCGGGGGAAGCACATTTTTTTATAAGACTGTAGTCAGCGTTCGGGGGGCGTGGCTGGCGAGGAGGCGGGGAAGTGGCAGCAAGTTTCGATTAGGTGTTTTCCCGCGGCAGCGTTAATATCGGCTGCGCGGCGTGTCCAAGAGCAGGCTAGTGCCCTGAAGTGGTGAAGGAGGGGGAGAGGGTAAGTGGTTTAAAAACACCAAGTGATTCTGATAACAAATTAAAATATCAGCAGGTCGCGCTCCCGGCTTCCGCCTCAGGAGGTCTGTCTAGGATAATTACAGCGCTAGTAGTCAGCGCTTTAAATACTGGTTCGCGGTGGGCGTGGCCTCAGAAGGGGGCGTGGCCTCCGTGAACGAGCAGGAAATGGCGGCAAGATTCGATTAGGTGTTTTCCTGCGGCAGCGTCAATATCGGCTGCGCGGCGTGTCCATGAGCAGGCTAGTGCCCTGAAGTGGTGAAGGAGGGGGAGAGGGTAAGTGGTTTAAAAACACCAAGTGATTCTGATAACAAATTAAAATATCAGCATGTCGCGCTCCCAGCTTCCGCCTCAGGAGGTCTGTCTTGAGCAGCTGTGGTGGTGGGCACAACGGGAGCCTGTACAAATAGAACTTGGTAACAGGCACCATCTGGCCTCTCTAGAGATAACAGTTAGGACTCTGGAGTAAGCAAATACAACCTTTGAGGCTAGGGGAGAGTATGAGGAAGAAAGGCAATAAGGTCTGTACAGGACTGATGAAGGACATAGTGACAGATACGAATGCACTGGAAGCGCTAATCAAGGGACCCAGTGAGAAAGCATGAAGGAAAGAAATCACAAGGTGCTATAGGGACAAGGTCAGCTGGGGTATAAAAGACGAAAAGAGAAAAACAGGTAGGGAATGGAGAAGGTGAGAAAATGGACAAAGGGAATACAAAGCAGATAAAAAGAGCAGAGAAAGGGAGAGAAATACTGCGCAGGAGATAGGAAAAGCATAGTAGAATGATTTCGACGGGATGGAAGAGAAAAAGTTGGAGATAAAAGTGATAGAGAATAGAAAGAAACAGGTCGGGATGAAAATGAAGAAAAGATAGAATGCTCAGAAATAATGGAAAGGAAGAGACAGAAAGCAAGAGGGAGGAAGGAGGTGTGAAAGAGAAGGAGCAGTGGATGCACTTTTGGCAAAACAGAACAAAGAGTGGGCCCAATTTTGCATAAGCTGACAGGAGTATGCATCAGGAAACCCGCCTAAAATAGGGCAAACTTCCACTGTGTACTGATGGCAGGGACCCTGTAGTAGATAGACCACCACCTATGATAGACTACAGGCAGACTAAGCCCAACTGTTAACTCCACCATCCAGGGTTACTTATAACGGTCGTATTGGTACCAGTGGATTAGCAATAGCCCCCGCAGCCCATGCAGTATGGCGGATCGCTGGCCTGAGAGATCTTGACTGGCATGGAGAATGAGGGGGCCTCCATGCACTTTGCAGGGGGGTCCCCTCAAGTTTCGTTATGCTACTGTAGGTAAGTAATATTGTTTTCAAGAATATCTGTGTTGTTAATATCGGTTTCAATACAATACGGTAAAATATCATTTCTTTATTATCTTTATGTGTGTTAGTTCCTTTCTTAATGTTATATGTTAAATATTGTTTATATGATTGTTGACAATC
Source organism: Triturus cristatus (assembly GCF_964204655.1). Classification (NCBI taxonomy): domain Eukaryota; kingdom Metazoa; phylum Chordata; class Amphibia; order Caudata; family Salamandridae; genus Triturus; species Triturus cristatus. The sequence goes on along the minus strand of NC_140582.1, from coordinate 470,849,756 downwards.
TTTTTAAATGTAGTTTGCAAATTAAGGTGATTTATCATTTTGTATTTAATTGGTAATAGTAATTAATAAGGTCATAGTGGGGAGTGAGGTTTGTAGGGTACAGGATGGGGAGTTAATTAAATACAATTAAACAATTAATAATACATGTAAAATTAATTATAATTTATAATTCATTTTAAATGTATTATTAATTATTTAATTGTAAATTGTGTAATTATTATATTTTTGGGTTGTTGGGTGTGTAGGGGTATATGTTATTTATGTAAATTGTGTTATATTTTTTATGTTTTTTCTGTTATATTTTAGGTGTGGGTTGTTTGGTTTATAGGGTTATAAGGTGGGAAGAGTATTAAGTAATAATTTATTCAATATTTAATTGTTTGATTTTTATTTTGTATCATTGAGCAATTTCATGAAAAGTAAAAACAATAATACATGAGTTATTGAGAGCAAGCCGCACAAAAATTAACAATGAAGAACAGAAGAAATTAGGGGAAAAGGAGATCTACGTGAAGAAATAAATACAAAGGATAATACCAAATAATATCTGGCTATGAAAAAAACTAACAATATTTCATTAGCTGGTATAGAGATTTAGAGATAACGTACAGAAACATAATGAGAAGAAACATATCGATAAAACAACTGGCAGGTTCATAACGGCAGCCACATTTCCTACCGATTCACGCGTTCAGCCAGTTTCTCCCATATTTTTTTCCCTTGCTGTTTTTCCTATATCCCTTACAGATAAAGAGACTAAACTCCAAATTATAGATTGCCAAAAATCTGGCCCTCCAAATTTCAACCGACGGAGGCTCTCTATTGACCTAATTAGATGCAATACATAATTGGGCCACAACAGCTGCTACGAATAGCAGATACGGTCCCTCCCATACCGATTGATTAGACGACATCTCATCTATTATACCAAGCAACATAAATTAGGGTGTACAAATAACAGATGTACCAATACTGTCGGTCAGAAACTGCTCTATACCCTCGATTAACGTTCCGTGTTTTGGGCACAGAAAAAATACATGAAGAATCTCTCCCTGTTCAGACCCACAGCGTTTACATTTACCATCTGCTTGACCTTCCTACTTAGCTATCATTGCTGGGGTGTAATACAGGTTAAAGATAGTTTTATAATGCTGTGCCCGACGATTTAATGAGAGCAAGATGTTATCTGCAATATCCACCAAATCCTGGAGTTGTATTCCCTCCCGATTAAGTCTTAAATTCCATTTTTGATCCTGGATCTCCAAATCATCTCATTGGACCTCCAAAAGCCTGTTATACAATACCCCAATTTTGTTTGTCATTCAAATTGCTTCGATTAGGGAAGTCTTTATAATCATGTCCAGAGAGTTTTTCTTCCTGATCAAAAAGTCCTGCACTTGTAGAAACTTTAAAAAAATCAGATTGTGAGAGCCAAAAATTATTTAGCAACTCTGAGAAAGAGCTGATTTGGTAGTCAGTGACAAAGTCACCTAATCTAATTATCCCCTTAGACATCCATCTTCCCATCACTGTATCCCAAGAGATGGGGGCCAATACTAAAGAGGCTTACGTTGGTGTATAATAACAAACTAACCCCAGCTGTAGAGATCGTCTGACTTGATTCCAGACTTTGAGGGCGGCTATCAGGACCTTAAATCTAGTTGTTTTTGTAGTATCTAGATTCCACATTCTTCAACAGGCATCTTTTCTGCGGTCCCAAGCAATATTTGATACATGGATGGTGCCTCGGCTTCATCTATAGTGTCCTTCCTGTAATCAAAATGTCCATAGTCTGTAAAAGAGAGGCCCAGTAGTAGAGTGCAAAATTGGGAATTGCCCATCCACCTTGATTTTTTGGGAGGGTCATGCACTTCATGGCTCTTCGAGGTTTTTTCCAACTTCAAATAAAGCTGGAGCAGATCGTTTGTAGTCTTTGAAGCTGATTTCTTTTCAGTTCTAGGGGTACCGCTCGGAAGAAATACAAGACTTTTGGCAGAATACTAATTTTTAGGACATTACATCTACAGACCAGTGATAGGTGCAGGCATTCAACTCTACTGAGCTCCATTTTGATCTTACGAAGAAGAGGGGACCAATTTACGTCTACTAATTGTTTGAGACACTATCTAATTTTAATCCCTAAGTATACTACCTCATCAACCACCCTTGGATCCTCGTGTAAGCTTTTCAGTACAAACAATCTATGTTTTAGTTGCATTTAGTTTATAGCCTAATACTGATACAAACTGTTTGGCTACTCTCTCAATTTCATCTAGGGAAATAACGGGTTCTAGAATGACAATAGCTATATCATCGGCACATGCAAATGCCTGAAACTTCTCTTGCCTATAAAAAAGAAACTCAATAGTTGTGTTGCGTTTGAATAACCTTAAGAAAGGGACAATGAATAAAGCAAATAGGAGGGGGGAGCAGGGATATACTTGTCTTGTACCTCTAGAAATAGAGAAGGAATCTGATTAAAGACCCATGACACAGATTATGGGGGTGGGCATTCTATACATAGCCCTAACGGCTGTTATAAACCCATCGCCAAACTCTAGCCAGCTCCTCACTGCTCAGAGGAAGTCTAAGGAGACACAGTCAAACGCGTTCTTGGCATCCAGTAGGACCAGACCCATTTGAGTTTGCTGTATGTTAGCCTGATCAAAAAGTGTCACCACCTGTCTTATATGGTGGACCTGCCTCTTCCTGGGATGTTATCTGCGTGACACTAGCGGGGTGATAACCTTGGCTAAGCGACTAGCCAAGATCTTTGCATAAATCTTGCCATCGCAATTCAGCAAAGATATAGGTCTGCATGAACCTGGCAGCGTGGGTGGTTTGTCCCTCTTTCTGAAAATGACAATATTTGCCTGATCCCAAGAAGGAGTAACCAGTCCCGGCTGAACAGCTAGAAACATACTCAGCATATCATTACACAATTCAGAGAAAAAGTTTTTATAAAACTCAAGAGAAAGCTTATCAGGGGTGGCTGCATTGCCCTGCGTCAATGAACAGATGGCCTCCCAGATCTCTTCCGGTGAAATAGGGGCATCTAAAAGGGCTTAATCTTCCTCTGTAAGCTTACTGCTGTCTAGATCACCAAACAATTCCTCATAGCCCTCTCTAGAACTTACCAGTCCTTCTGTATAAAGTTCCTTGTAGAAATTCTTAAGACAGACAGAATCTCCAATGGTGTTTCCACTAGTCTGCCAGACGGGCCCTTAATAACTGCAATACTCCTCCCCACCTCTTTTTGCCTGATCTATCTGGCCAAAAATTTGCCAGTGGTCTCACCATATTCGTAGTATTCTGTTTTGTATAGTGAAAATTTACCAGCAACCTCCAAGCTCCAATGCTGGCTGATTTTGACCTTGCAAACCATGACCAACTCCTGTGCCTCAGTGATATTCTGATTGTTTTGTAATCCCTTAGTAAGCCTAAATTTGGCCTGAGCGAAATCACCCAATAGTTCCTGAACAGCTCTCTTTTTCTGCTTCTGCAGAGGTAGCCCAAAGCTAAAAACCTCTCCCCTTATTCCAGCTTTTAAAGCATCCCACACAATCGGGCTGGCAGCTGTATGGCGATTAAATTTTTAGAACTGCGTTAACCACTCTCTAAAGTAGCTGACAAAGGTTGTTTCGAGTAACAACTTTCTATCAAAACTAAAAGAGCCTCGATCCAGCCAGCAGGATATCAAGTATCAGAGGAATATGGTCTGAAAAGACTCTCAGAAAGAAGTTTATCTTGCCCACAGCCACATGGGTAGAAGACATAAAAAGGTAATCCAATCTATACAATTTATTATGTGGAAAAGACTAAAAAGTGAACCCAGGATCAAGATGTATGTGTTTTAGCTAGTCATGTATTAAGCCATGGTCTATTACTAGGCACCCTAGTGCCCTGTAGACTTTAGGTTTCCAACTACTGTAGCTTCCTGCTATCATTTGAGTATATGAAACTTCTAGATGAATATTCAAGTCCCCGCACAAGATCAGAAGGGCTGGCAAGGACGCAAGCTCTAAGTTAAGAAAATCGAAAACTTGCACCTCATCGACATTTGAGCCATATATCAAGCAGAGTGTGAATTTGGTTATGCCGATACAACATTCCAGAATCAACCACTGGCCATAGCTGTCTGAAAGAACCCTGCCAGCAGTGAAAATTGAATGTCTATTGAGAATGGCCACACTTCAGGTCCAAATGTGGAGGCTAGAAGGGCGTATACCAATTCAGATGAAGCCCTACGTTTTGCCCATGAGATTGGAGTTTCTTGTATGCAGACGATATTTGACTGAAATGTACCTAATTCCAGCGCTATTGTATGTCTTTTTGCTCTATCGTTGAGCCCACATATATTGATAGAGCAAATGCGGATTCTATCCACAGACATCAATTAAAACATCAAGAAAACAAAGTCCTGTTCCTCCCTTCTTTAGAGTAGCATAAACACACAAAGAGAGAAAATGCAACATCAGAAAATCTTTCAAAATGACACAACTCAACAGTTCATCATTCTCTGACTTGCTTCTTGTCATGAAATGGCTTCTTTTAACCCCACCCAAAACACTCTGTGCCAACCCCCCAATCCCCCTAACCTACACCGCCCCTTCCATCCACCCAAACCCCCCCAAGACTCCATCCTTCCTCCCCCACACAATTGAGCCACCCACCCCACACCCAACCATGGAGACTACCAAACCACTTAGGCTCGTTGTGATGGAAGTCAATCCTCTCCCCAATCAGTCACAAAATATCATTGATTATATCCCAAGATCAACCTAAAGAAAGAGAAGACAAAAAAAGTGGAATAGATATATTCCGTTCTGTTCAGCATTTAGGATCCTGCCACCAAGAATATTGCCTAGGACTCAAGGATCTTCTGAAATTATTTGGCTCTGATTTCTGTTGCTGAGATTAAAACTAAGGGGCATATCATCAAGGAGGCGATAAAAATGTTTCGCTGCTTTTGCGTCCGTTTTCGGACGAAAAGCTGCGATAATTTTATCGCCTAATCAGCAAGGTCATGCTATCGCATGAATCCTTGCATTAGCGCCTGTTTTCTGAACGCCCATCTTTGCATCTCTAATGACATGTCTCCAATTATCAATGGGCACGCTAACCTGCAAAGCGACAAGCAAAGTAGCGATAACCTCTGTTATCGCTACTTTCCTAACGCCTGCTTCAAGACTGACTTAGCCATGATATCCTATGTAAGGTGGATATCATGGCTAAGTATGCCTTGCCCTATCATCAAGCTATCGCCAAATTTTGTGAGATTATCGCTGGATTTCCAGCGATAATCTCACATTTGGCAGTTAGCGCTTTGGAATTTTATCAATTTTGAGATAAGCGTTGCTAATAGCACGCTATCTCAGCGATAAAATTCCATGTTACCCGGCGATAATTATCCTAGCGCTAAGTGCGCTTAGCGATAATTATCGCCGGTCCTTGATGATATGCCCCCAAGTTTCCACTGTTTCTCTACAGTAACCTGACAGTAGTCAGGTCGCACAAAGAACTTGTAACCCTTCCCAGACCTTTTCCTGTCTGGCCTTGCAAGGTCGTACAATGCCTGATGCGCCATAGGTTTTATACCATCTTGACCAGGTGAGGATGGATTTTGAATGGGAAGCGATGAGCCTTCTGCACTTCATGATCCCAGACCCATTCAGATAGTTCTGGAAAGGCCTCTGAAAAAAGTTCTACCATGAACTTGCGAACATCTCAGCATTTGACGCCCTCCACAATCCTGAATGATCTGAGATTATTCCCTCGCTGATGGTTCTCCAACTCAGCAAGCTTCGACTGGGTGTCATCCTTCTGGGAATTAGGCGAATCAGTCAGTGTTCTTTGGGCCGTCAGCTCATCTTCTAGAGTGGAAAAATGGATCTCTGCCTCCCCAATCCATTCAGCAAACTCAGTGCGGGATTTTGCAATGCGTTCTGAATTTTGGGACAGGCAGACTGGGTTCTCTAACTTTCCAATCTTGTCTCTTCACGGTGTTCCATAATACTTTGATATATAGCATTCAGTGAGACTTCCTCTACCCTTGTTTAAGCAGCTAAGTTAGACTGAGTCGACTTCGGGAGTCACTCTCCAGAAGCATCAAGCGCTGGGGAGAATGAGTAATTCCATGATAGTGTAACTTCCTGCAGCTCCCTTGCATCTGATTGAGGTTTCTTGCGGATCATGTGAAAAGCAGAGCCCATCTCAGGGGTCTGTTCCTCCTCCAGATATTAGCTGCTTGAATCATGCCAAATGCTCACAGGCGAATTACTCCCTAAACTTGGCTTGTGAGTGTAAGATTCTTCGTTGCCAGATGAATTGGAAGGGTCAGATAATGAAAACAATTTATCGCCTCAATCAACCTGATTCCCCACTGTAGTGTTCCCCAGTCCAGCCTGGGCCAGTTGACTTTGCCGATGGTAGGTCGGTGCAGCCTGAGATCTTTCCTTATAGGTTGAGGACCCTGTACCTTGAAGGTCAGCCATACCCCTATCAATACTAGCTGCTTTGGCAGGTAAGATGAGTTCTAGGAGTAGGGGAAGTGACCCTTCTTCAGCTGCCCTGTTTTGAGAACCACCCTCAAGACCAGTGGACCCATTGCCTTGGTCAGTAGTGTCACCTCTGTATGTGACTCTGTAGGTGTGCCAACAACTTCCACATCTGGCAGAGAAGATGCTGTAGGATTTGTTTCCAGTAGAGTTGTTTTTTTGCTGATGAGTTTTAGTCTAAATATAGGTGCTGGATTCTGTTTCTTGGTAACCCCAGCAGAGAGCTTCTCAGAGCTGCCTGCTGTTGGCTTGGCAGTATGTACCGCCGGATGCTGGGGGCCGCTCTCTGTTTGCGGTGCAGCTGTAAAGTTTCCTGGAATCACCAAGCTGACAGAGCCGCGCGTCCGAGTCCCTCTCTTGGCTTTCGAAGGCATTGTGGCTTCTCATCAGAGTCAGCGGCAAAGAACAGCGGACACACCAGACGGATCACCATAGAGACAAACACCGAGACCGCCGTATACACCAGGTAAGTAGCAGGCTGTAGGCAGCCCAAATCATCTCGCTCCAAACTGAGGCAGCTCCTGTAGCGTACCGGGAGGTTATATTTAGACTGGTTGGGGAAGAGGCTCTATCAGCCGACTACTCAGCTGCCAACTTGCCTCCCCTCTCTCTTCTCTAGTGCTAAACCTTAATTGATTGTTGATTATGGAAATTATGCAATTATTATATTTTTAAGTCATATTTTAGGTGCTGGTTGTTGGGTTTGTAAAGATATAGGGTGGGAAATGTAAGTAATAATTATTTAATAATGAATTCTAAATGTATTATAAAGTATTTAATTAATCAATAATTATATAAATTGTTTAGTAATTATATGTATTATGCTCTACATTAAGTGTGGGATGTTGTGTTTGTAGGGTATTAGGGTAGGAAGTTATCCGGGTAATAATTGAGTACCAATGAACTATTAATTTATTAACAATTATTTAATTTATTATTAACTATGTTAATTTTGTTATACTTCTCTATTTTAGTTATAATTTAGGTGTGGGCTATTAAGTTTTGGGGAATATAGTGTGGGAACTTTATTAAATAATAAATGAATAACTCTCCAAATTCAAAATAAATTTTTGCAATTTGTAATAATCATGTAAATTGTTTAATTTTTTTTTCATTTTATATATAATATTTCCAAGAAGAGTTTTAAATTTCTGGTCAACTAATAGGGTTATTAAAATATTTTATGTGTTTGAAATAAAGTATTCTCCCTACTGCTGCACAGACTGAAGTGGGAATACTAAAAATTAACCCTCTGGAGTCCAACACTTTCCGTACTTTTGCACAGACTGGAGTGGGAACATTAAATTCAACTCCTCTGAAGTCCAATGCCTTCCCTACTGTAGCATATACTGGAGTGGTAATAGTCAATTTAACCCCTATGAAATCTAATGCTTTCCCTACTGTTGCACAGAATCAAGTTGGAATAGTAAATTTTACCTCTCCAATGTCCAACTCTTTCCCTGCTGTTGCTCAGACTGGAGTTGAAAGAACAAATTTTACCTCTTTGAAGTCCAACGCTTTCCCTACTGTTGCACAGACTGGAGTGAGAATAGAAAATGTAACCCCTTCGAAGTACAACTTATTTCCTACTGTTGCACAGACTGGAGTGGGAATAGTAGATGTAATCCCTCCAAAGTGCAAAGTTTTCCCTACTTTGGCACAGACTGGAGTCGGAATAGTGTATGTTTTATTCTCTGATTTAACTACTTTGTTTAAATATATATTATTATTATTAGTTGTTTGTTTAATTTAATGTTATTTGTTTATATATAGACTCATTTTACATATGATATTTTTAAGATGTGTTTTTTTTATTTTATATTTTTATTTAATTTGGTTAATTAGTTTAATGTTTCTTATTTGTGTTTTCATATTTTGTATGCTCTTTACATATCCGAATATATGTATTTATTTATGCTTTATATAATAGTAAATTAAAAAACAATAATTTAAAAAATGTAATATAAATTAAATATACATTTTTATTGAGTGGTACATTATATATAATGTATACACAAACATGTATATATGGGTATGTTTTATGAGTATATATTTATATATATTTCTAAATAATTAAAATGATCATTATATCAATGTTATATGTTAAAATATTTAAGATTTACTAATTTATACTACTTGAAATTATATTAGTGTCAACAATATTTTTGTTCCGTCATTTTTCTACCATTATAAGTATAGGTAGACAATATTTTTGTCATCGACATTTTCAACTCAATATTTTGAAGCACATTAATTGTTTTTCTGATATTCGGTCAGACACCCCAAATCAGCTACTCATCTTGGTGACCCCTGATACTGTTCCCATCGTTGCCAGTTCCCTAAATATTGAGGAGTCTACACTAATATTTCTGAGGTGCACACAATATCAAAGTGTGTACATTTCTGTTTTTTCTCCAATAATACCTCATCACGGTCATAAGACGTTATTGACAGTAATATGTGTTGCTCGCGACAAATATCGCTCGCATTCCTATGTTTTTAACTCTGAACCCTTCACTTTCCAATGGAGCTGTGCAGCTTTATTATATGATTCAAAAGTTGGTGTCCCTAGTTCTCCTTTTCATAGTGTTAATGACATCCTTCATGTCTCTTTGCATCTGCCTGCTCCCCAAATTGTATCTAGCAGGTTCCTGTTCCCATGTCTGTTCCTATAGTATCACTGTCTTCAATTTGGTGATTCTGCCTAATACTGTTGAGGGAAGTTTCTTCCAACTCGTGTCTTTGTTTCACTAGTACTTTGGGGCAGCATAATATATTTTCAAGCTTAAATATTTAATTTGCCTTTTTCCCATTTCAGTGCAATGGGTCCTGATATGTTTCCAGTGGTATTAATGGAAGCAGGTATGATTTATTTTTGTTCATCTGCAGACTGGACATTTTTCCAAATGTTGATAGTTCCGCTATGTTTGCAGTTAGTCCTATAGCTGAACTGTAGAGGCGAGTCAATATGTTGTCTTAATATAGCTATATAACATGGATAGATCTGTCTAGTATCATACAACTATCTGCCTCCCTTACGGATTGTTGCTGTCAATGTTTCTATTGCTAGTGCAAATATAGACATTATTAATGGCAACCTTGTTGTGTCTCCCGTTCCGACACCAAGGGGTAATTATTATACAGTTGGTTCACACCTGAGCTCTGGAATCCTTGTAAAGCATTATGACTCACACCAGTATCTCCATCCCAAAACCCTTATTTTTTAGCACCCAAAGAGATACTCCCACTTTGGTGTATCAAAGCCTCTTTCCACTTCAACTGAAGCCAATAATGGTTCTTTTCCAACCGTTGTTGGGTTATTCAACTAGAGAAATATGTGCTTTATGTTGGGGAGGGGCTTCAGGAGTCCATCAGTACTCTGTGTTTTCTTATTTGCCAATCCATTGATTGTTGATGTTGTTCCCCATTCAATATGTGGTCATTTGTCTTTTCGATATGTGTCGCAAACAATTTTGCAGTTATACTCATTATATATAGTTTTTAGTTCTGTTTCAGGGCTTGAAACATTTGCGATATATAACCCATACCCTTCCTGGGTTGTAGTTATTTGGGTCTGGGAGTGTGCTATGTTACCATCTGAGTGTTGTGTCACTGTTATGAGTGTGTTTTATGCCTCGCACAGTAAGCCATACTCGTAACCGACCTGCTCTACCTCCCGCAGCATGGTGTCTAGCTAAGTACTCTTTATAATTTTCTGTTTGCAATTCTTTCAGCATTAAGGGCTGAATAACGCCAGGGACCTATCTCTGAAGCTAGTGATCAGGTCTGCTATTTCCTCAGTTTCAACCATTTTGCTCTTTTAAAAAAACTACCTTTCCGTCGCCATAAATACTTTGCAGGCAGAAGCTCTTTGGAGTCTACCAACATCTGTGGAGCAGTTCAAGAAAGTGCTGAAAAAGTAAGTGCAAATTATATCTTTCACTACAGATTTGGATTTCTTTAATTGCAAAATACACTCTCCCTACACTGCTGCTTCCTTTGCAGAAAGCATAATACCGGGTTACTTGGTCACTAGCACAAACTAAGTAAGCGAGGCACTCCTTTATTTGCTTGTACCTCTTTTAATGTCAATATTTGAATTTCGCCATGATTGGACAAAATACGATTACTCCACAATTAGCTGTTGTCTATGTGGGTATAAGCTGGAATCCTTAGCTCACATTGTTAATTTATGTCCCCATTTACTAAGGGAAAAAATTGAATTCCTAAGACCACCCTTTCTGAAAGGCTGTTTTGCACGATTTATGCAACACTCTAATCCTGAAAAGGCATTATTTTGACTTACATTGTGTGCTCCCTTCTGTGTGGCTAGAGCTTTACCTCTATGACACGCACTAGGAAGAGCAAATTACAGGGATTTCTTATATTTATAAAACAGACACTTGAGGTGAGCAGCTTTGGCGGTGCCCCCTCAAGGACCCCACAGCAAAACCCCAGAGGGTTCCAAACAGGCTATGGCAGTAGAGACCAGGGAGGTTGGCAGCAACCCAACCCTACGTAGTGCTACTATTGCCATAGACCAGGGCATTTGGCAGAGAGATGATGGGTAAAGGTATATCACAATGAGCAAAGGCAGCAGAGACCAATGAACCAGGGCCAGCCACAATAAAACCCTAGAAAACCCCGCTAATATCACCCCTCAGCATCACATATAGGGTGAATCAAAATGCACCTTATGCCCAGTCACAGGGGGGCCCGCCGGTCACCAAGCAACCACAACAGGGTTGCAGTCATTAGGTGAGCACGTGACAGCAACAGCCAAAGACAGGAAATCCAATGCAACAGGGTCCCAAAAACATTACCCGCAGGGAGGGGTGACTGTGTAGGGAGGTAGCGTCTTTGAGGAACCAAAAAGCCAAACAACCCAGTAAAATGAAAACCCTTCCAACACAAGTAGAAAGTACCCCAACAATTTATTCTCCAAAACACTCTCTCACCCTCTTCCCCAAACAACTACCAGATTTTTTTAAAAAGTGGGAGCTCAAAACATTTTTTACTTGTGTCCGGAAATTCAGAACAGCTGAGAGATGTGTCTATAGGGGGCCTGCACCAAGTTCACCATCAAAGAGTGGTCCCAAAGCTGCTCTGATGCTAATCTCCCAAGGTGGGGTTGGCTGGCAACGCCCTAAGGGCAGGTCAGTCTGACAAGGGGGCATGACCAACAACCATCTAAAAAGAGCCATGCATGTCCCGCATCCAAAGTCAAATGAGTCAGGTTCTAATCCCTGAGTCAAAACTTCCCCGTAAGGGCATCATGTCCAGGGCCAATGTTTCCATCATGGCCTGCAGTACCAACAGCGTCCCAACAGTGTCCCAACAGTGTCCCAAAAGCCAGAAGACTCCTCGCTAATGGAGGCCCCCTTTTCAGTTCTAAAACATAGTAATCCTTTGTGACAGGAGCCAGGATTCCTGTGTGCCTGGACTAGAAAAACCCTAAAACTCTACAGCTCATGAACTGAGAGCCAATAAGCGACGAGGCCTCAGCATGATATCTAGCCCAAGCTGCCAGTTGGGACAGTCCACAATTTTTATCGTCAACCAGCAGACCTTTGCAATTTTTTGGTAAAAAATCCTGAGATTTACGTTTTTGGTGTTACAAGGTGAATATTAGCTTAGCAAGCCTTCTTCTAGGTTCTGTGAACTGTCCCATTTCTGGCTTCTTTATTTCGGTCACCTTGCCACACTCTTCCAAAATTCAACAAGAGATGCACCAGTTTATTACACAACACATGACCTTAGGAGCCCAGCCACAAGCTAGGGACAGCTTAGAGTTAGAGTTAGCTGGGTATGGTCTGAGGGACAGGGGGGTGCCAGGGAGGAGAGATCCCATACCTCTATTTCCAGGTCCAGGTGAACGTAGGGCATTAGGTATGCTCACCTCCATACTAAGCATAGGTACTAAAAGATGCTCCAACTTTGCAGGCTCCATACAGGTAAAGCAGAAGGCCCCGACATCGGACATTGAGTTGGCATATCTGGGAGAAAATGGGGCCGCGGAACAGCCTGCAACCCTCTCCCCGTATGACTAGTGAAGCAAAATCACAAAAGAAATGCCCAAGACTAAAGTAAACTGCCCTAAGCTAGCCCAAAAAGAAGGTTCCAGAGACAGAGGCGGGGTCAAGATCAGCCATAGCCAGGTACTTGGAAGACACAAGGGAGGGCCACACCATGTTCTGCACCCCGTGCCGGGAACAAAGAGGTGCACACACAACAAAGCGTGCCTACGGCACGAGGCATACATTAGCAACTGCAGTGGCGATAATGCCCCCCTTCTGACACATTTCACTCACCTGTAGTGATACCAAAATACACAGGGCTAGCAAATGCAACTGAGGATAGAATCAAAACATGTACCCTCATCCTAGACAATAACTATTTGGAGCGGCCGCAGAGAAAACGGACCCTTAGCCACTGAGCGAAGTGTCTATGACAAACTAGCACAACTGTAGGATTCCGAATAAAAGTCGATTCTATCCCCACCTATGTTCATTGTCACAATCCTACTCAGCCCTATGTTCATTGTCACAATCCCACTCAGCTGAATGCCAGGTACCACGGAAGCAGAGATAGTCCATCCTCTCACCTCCGGGCTAACCCTCCACACTGACTGGAAAACAGCTGTGGGTGGTTAGCCATAAGGGGAAAGAGAGAAAAAGGAATAAAGTAATAAAGCAAGCATTCCTCCTGAGGCTATGTGACTCAGTCAAGGTGGATAATTCAGTATAGGTTCTCCAGGACAGTTCACAGGCAACAGAAAACGGGATTCAAGCAACCATACATCTCGAAATTAAAGCAAAGCACAAGACGGATACATTTCTAGTTTCAGCTCCCACCAGACCTCTTGAGTAACACAACCCAGCTTAAGTCACAAGACATCAGAGGTATATGGTCACCCATGTCGTAACAATGCAACATATTCCATAAAGGACTCCCAATAATCCAAAGGAGCTGATCCACAACTATGTTCCTATTAATAGCATAGGAAGCAAGCAGTCACTAAATCATGCAACAGTCTTTTAGGGGTATCACAATGCCAAACTAAAAACGGTGGAATAAACAAGCATAGTCTTGAATCCTAAGAACAGGTAAGGAGAACCTAGGGAAATGAAGTAAAAAGGGAAAATTGGTTTAACTCGCTTATAGGAACTCCAAGGGAGCAAGCAAACCTCAAAACTGTAGTACAGTGCACTGACCTGGAAGGGTAGGGTGCAACACCAAAAAAGATGACAGGAAGTACTTTCTAGCTTACGCTTCTTTGTGCAAGTAGAGGGGTTGAAGCAATTCAAAACACATGGAAGAACGAGATCCAGCAGGCCACCAGGATGAAGGGCTGAGAGGAAAGGGCAGGTGAACGAAGAACAGGAGCTGGCTTCAGAATTCTTCAGAGTTCTAACAAAAATCCAGAAATCAAGGAAATAAAGGCAAGCATTTTGGTGAAGGGAGGGTGCGCTATATATACAGGACGTTTCGACCGCACCTGAATAATGTTCTTCAAATCAAGTGACGGCAACGCCGTCAATCCAAGCACTGCCGTGCCTCCATCAGCTGGCTGGCGTGCCCTCGTCATCTGACAGCTGCACTACCAATCACAGCACAGCCACTCTAGCCCTGATCGCGAGCTCTCCCTGAAATGCATTACAGTAATCAAAAGAGGTAGCAGAAGCACCTCGAGGACCCACCAGACAATTCCAAATAAAGTGAGCCCCTCAGACATCAGAGGTACCTCTCCAAACACTTGTCCACAAGTATAGAAAACAAAGATCTTAGTAGTGTAAAGTGCATGAAATGGGGGCCGCGGGGGCGCATACCGTGCATCTAGTGCGGGACATGACATTTATGAGATCACCCCACAAACATGTAGCACCAATCTAAGCATCCAGTTAGGATTTGAGGGGGGCTCCACAGCTTATAAAATGATTTGATCTGTCTAAATAACTAATGCTAGCACTTACCGGCCGAAGGTGCCAAAATATACCCAACAGGGGTTCACCATCCGGTGTCCCACTAGATCAGGATTAGTATAGTGGAAATCACACCCCTAGGGTAAAAAAACAGGGACTCCAAAAACTAGCATATGCAATGTTTCTAAGTTAACAACCGACAAAGTCTTTCAAAACCAGGTAACAGAGAAGACAACAAAGTGCACTAACGTGGCGTGTTGTTTCCAATTGGGCTGAAAAAACACAGCCACCCAAAGAGCACAGACAGCTCCGAAGGGAATCCCACCTCGAACCACCACATCAGGACAAAAGTTATGTATATATGTGCCCTCTGTCTGCTAGGGTAATCCCACACTTACTTACCATTAAGAAACTGCAGAGTCAAAAGATAGTCACTAATGAGGAAATGCAGCACCCACGTAGGGATCTTTCGTATGTCATCTATCATTACACATAGCGTCCACAGTAGGTAGTCAGGCAGGCCCTGCAACCTAGGCCCAGGATCAATGATTGATATGTCACAGGTGGGAGGGTGCTTAGCTGATGGGCAAACACACAGGCAGGAAACTCTTGATCAATCCCACAGATAGATGCAGCGACATCACAAAGGTCAGGGGAGATTGTCCCCAAAAAAGCACACATGTCCCACGGGGGTACGCGCGCTTTGAAAAACATCATAAAGTCAGATGCCACATGAAATAGGAACACATAGCCAATCAGGACCTAAGACACCCGCTCCCCATGTCGGACATCTGGACACACTGTGTCCACTCAAGGTCGAAACCCACCTGTATTAATATTTGACCACTAATATATGACTCTAAAGCAGCAACCAACATTCCTCACCATATATTGGACGCCGTATATGTTTATGGCTTGATGTAACAATGTCTAAAAGACTAACGCAAATCCAATGTAAATTGAGACAGTCCTCAGACCTCGAGCCTGTAACTGTTCTCCCAGCCGAATTGTTTAATTAAACGAAACTGTTCCTGTTTTGCCAAACACCTTGTCTTTTCTTTGTATTAAGCAATTTGAACTGGAGCAACAGTAGCATTTAATTGACAGGCCCTGGGTATATGGTATACCACTTTACTAGGGATGTGTAAGTAAATTAAATATGTCAATCAGGTGTAAGCCAATTTTACTATTTTTTATAGAGTGAGTACAACTGCTTTAGCACTGGTTAGTGGTTTTAAAGTGCATGTTTCCTGATGGCAGCCAGGTGTTAAAAAAGTTGGCATGAAGCTAGAACTTACCTATAGGTAGGATAGACAATATTTAAGAAACAATATCCCCAACGTTTACTGTGATTTTCTTGTCCTTTTCGTGTTTAGTACAAATATTCCCATTATGGCTTCCAACAGGGGAAAGATCGATTTGGGACCAAAATACCTCTGTGTTGGAAAAAAAATTGCTTTATATTTTCTGTAAAAGCCTTAAAAGATTTGCCTCAAATAGACTCTTTAGGGTTTGTGTTATAGAAATAAGCCTTCTATCAATGCAGTTGCAATGTATGAGTGTTTAAAAATATAATCTCAGAGTGAACTTCCCGATGTGTAGCATTAATATAGCATTACAGATTTTTATGTCTGCCGTATGGACCCAAGGTTTAAAAGGTATTAAGAGTACATTTTGTTGTCTGTTTTCTCTGCAAATAGAGAGGGCAGGATTCATGTGTTCACTGATGGAAAAAGCAGTAGGTGGTTTTCTGGGCAAAGATTGTATTCTAATTAGAATGTTCTCTAAACTAAACTGTGCCACATTTTGTCACAGATATCGCTAGCTAATCTGGTTAAACGCCACTTCCACATTGATCGCTATAATTCGATATGCCTTCTCCTATTTTGGTGTGTGATCAATGGAACAGGCATTAAGGAAACAGTCAAAATTATACCACTGTTAGAATGCTGATGTTTAGAAATGTTGTTTTTCACTCATTTATGTTGGGCCCACTTCACAAACCATTTGCATATGTAGTTTGCCCTTAGACATAGAAATGGAGAACAAAACCCTTTTTGTAATGTTGCACAATTTACTCAGAAGACTATTTTTGTGTCAGTAAATCTAATTTCTTGGTCGAGAAGTGAGCAGGAGAGGTAAAATGTTTCCCTTATTTACATGAGGTCATGCCTCCAGAGAATAACCCCATACAGTAGTACCGATGGGGGATGGGGTATGTGCGTTGGTGCAGGAGAGGCAACACAATTGTCTGCAGAGCCTTCTGTAATAATACAGTGCCCAGAGTGGTGCAGAAAATGAGTGCAGCATCCATTGTGCCCCTGGGGCACTGTATGTATTTCGGCCCCAAACAGGCACAAATCTAGTTTCAAATGTGAGACACCTGTGTCCTGCTGAAAGTCAATAAATAAGTGATGAGTATATTTAGCTGCAGGGTGAATTGAGTATGAACAGTGTAGGTAATGAGTTTTATATACAAATGGGAAAGCATTTCATTGTAGGGAATAATCAGTGCATAAACTCTCTAAATGGACTGAAACCACGACTATAAAATTTTAATATTGCTCTGAGCCATCACCCATATTTTTCAGAAGCAGATTGTGTAATACCTTGACCTTAGCAAATATTCAGATCAAAAAGTTTACTATTTAGTTTTAGCAAAATCAAGTACATTGTCAGTGTTTCTAGACATCTCCTTTTAGCATTTGAAGTGAATAATAAAAGATGTTACTCCAATAAATTAGTTCATAATTTGGAAACCATTGTCTATGCCTATGTGCTGATTAGAGCATTACAATTCCAGGAGAAAAACAGGACATAATTATGACTTTCGAGGTGCGGGGGTGGGCGACCCATCACTACAACACCCCTGCATTGCCACGCATCGCTGCTGCCCGCCTGCCAGATTACAAATAATCTTGTGGTCTGGCGGGCGGTGTGGCGGGGCCGCTGCAGTGCATCTTTCAAAGGTGGCAGTGCCTTTGAAAGAGGCACTGCAATGGTAACACCACATGGGATTCCTGCACACCGTGAAGGAACCTGGGTGCATGCACACAGGGGGGCACATGTTGTGCCCCCCTGCATGCATTCCCAGGCTGAGGGGGCACAGTGGACTCTGTAGGGCCCCTTTGTTTCAGCACCACCTGCCTTTTCATGGAGGAAAGACTTCCATGAAACCACTGGCTTTCCTGAAACTTGTAATATGCATGGCGGTGTCACAGCAGCTTAAACATAGACAGAATAGGGAATGCACACCTATTGAAATTGTAATCCGAAAATAATCCTTATGATGCCTTATTGCGTGCTCCTTGGAAAAGTGCCTTGCCCGTGGCACTTGAAATAACATACCAACAATTTGGGGCGACATACGCCCCAAGCCAAAGGCACAGCGTTCAGTCCTTAAATCCTCCATTATTATGAAAACCTCTTAATCCTTATGTTTTGCATGTAATCACTTGCTTGCACAGACTTTTCTTTAACTCCTGTTTGATCCACCGTATTATTCAGTGCCTGGATACAGTTAAGACAGCAAACAGGGAGCGATCAGCGCGGGCTGAGTTTAAAGCGTTTATTTTCCACAATTGAAGCAGAGTATTGTGTATTAGTGAATGTTCTAGGAACTAATTTGTGTCTTTATTGTTACTTGTAGTGACCCCTGACGAAGGGCCCCAGTGGCCCGAAATGCATTGGGTATTTTAATAAAAGCTGCCTTTGGATGAAATAAATGCGTTTGTACGTGTTATTGCAAAGAGGTCCGGATGGGCACATCAATGGCATGAGAAACCTGGAAAATTGGCATTATACCGCACATGTGGATCAAACGGGAGTTAAAAGAAAAGTCTGTGCAAGCAAGTGATTACATGCAAAACATAAGGATTAAGAGGTTTTCATAATAATGGAGGATTTAAGGACTGAACGCTGTGCCTTTGGCTTGGGGCGTATGTCGCCCCATATTGTTGGTGTCACAGCAGCACCACCTGCATATTACATAGCCCCTGACTGCCGCGCCACTGTCAAAGAATGGCAGTTCAATTATGTTCTTACGGTCTAAGTCCGAAGAGGGCGGTCTGACCCCAGATGCGGCAGTGGCTCGACCGCTACCGCTGAGTCACCGTGGGTCTGTCGGTCCCCAGGCCACCAGACTCGTACTTTGGCCTTAAGCAACTTCCAACTGACAGATCAACTCCATCTTCCAAACTGCTAGTCTTTTTTTCTTCCCATGAGTATATTTTGATATCCTTTAAATAACATATATATCTTTAACGTCACATTCACCCCTTGGGGCATCTTAGTGCTGAATACCATATGTTTAATGTTACTCAGATTAATGATACTCATTTCGACAACCTCAAACATGAGACAACCAGGTCAAATGCAAATCACTGTTGCTGATGCATTAGTCCACAGAGTCACGAAACCCATGTTTAGTTTTAGGATCTGTGTTAAAAGACTTATGTTTTAAAAAATGTATTTACTTCCCTCTGTTCTTGATTCAGCCTCTCCATTAAACCCAAAACATGGAAGAGTACATATCTATCAGAGCATTTAAAAGTACCAAGGAGTGGAAGATGTAAACAAAATGAGAAAATAAACCTGAAAAACCGCAGATAATGAAATGAAAATTGGCCACAAACCCAAAAACATAGGATGCAATTGTATAAAATGACTAAATTGCTCAAGTAGATTATCAAACCTTTCTCTCTGTGCCTTGATTGTTAATATTCTTAAATGTGTTGAGGGCAGCGTTCAGTATTCAAATTTGCTGATCTGCTTAGTGCATAGATCAGGCTTGACAAGTAATGCTGAATGTTTGAATTAATCCCAGACACTGGCAATTACTCGGGCCACTTGTCAGTTCATTGTGGATTTTCTACACATTTCGTCACTCTGTGCAGAGAACATACATATACAAATCAGATTACGTACTGCTCCAATATGGAAAGTGCAGCCCAAACTGCCATTCCAATTCTTCTTCTGATTAACCACAAGGTCAGTTTTGGCTTACTTGATCTTGTCTTTGAGGTGCAACTGTCCTCTGGCACAGCAAGCATGGTAAATGTTGAAGAGTAGAGATATCAAACATCCAAAGGCTGATGGTAGGATGCTTGCAATGAGCTTAACCACTGGCAATTACTCGGGGTATCGTTCAAACCCATTTTTCTTTTGCCCACCATGCCACCTCAGATTAGACCCAGCCATATGCAAATCAATCTTGACTGTGCTCTCTCAGGAACAGTCCAGCCCTAATTTCCAAGCCAGATCCTCTCTGAACTTGAAAACAAGCAGCCCAAGAAAGCTTAACTATATTTTTATCTCAGCGGCGACAAGTTCCTGAAATAAAAAAGTCCTTGAACTGATAATTCTATTCATTTGAACATACATAATTAAATTGTTCAGAGGCTGTGAAAATGTTGTAGCCCAAGGCAGTTTACTCTGTGTTTTAAATCAAGCACCCTTGTTGTTCTGTTACATTTGCAATATAACATCTTGTAAAATACAATCAATCTTGAATACAGCTGTTCATAAGGAATATAGATCAACATTTTAGAGACAATAAATGTCAAAAACTTAAAAGTGGCAAAAACTTAAAAGAAAGAAAAATATCAAAATTGCAACTCATTTGGAGCATACCACTACCAATATAAGAACACATCTATTCATTTTAAACATGAGATCTGCCTGTAAATAACTTTGTACAACTATGTAAAATAAACTCTCATACATTTAAATGTAAGGTGAAGAACAAGCGATAGCACCCAAAATTGTACCACTACTTTATGATCGACGAGATATTAGGCACAGAAAGGATGAGTGGACTGAGAAAAAAAGATGGGCAAAGGGGATGTTTCATCACTCTCATTAAGTATTATTAACCCTTGTAAAAATTATTACATTAAAAATGACTAAGAAACATACTTCCCATCAAATGTTTTTCAAACGGATGGTTTCAAATTGCCATTAACATCACAGTTATCATTTATGATAAACCTTCTCCATAGGAAAGGATTTAAATTCTAATGCTTCTATTCAAGCAAGATGGCTTTCACAACTCTCAGTTTTTTTCTTTAATATAGAATGTTAGCTCTTTAGTTATTCATTAGAACTCTGTGATGAAGCTACAGCAGAACTTTGAGGAGTCATCTGACAAACAGATGCTTGTGCTAAAAGTACGTTTCATTCAGCATGCCAAACTTATACTGACAGGGATGAGATTTTATAGAGAATGTGCCCTCATTTTATCTTTTTAGAGTGCTGTTATTTCAAAACAAAATGGAATTCCTAATTTTCTTAATTTATTGCAGTTTCCTTCATAGGAAATAATTTCAATTCTATAGCTCCTATTCCAGAATACATGATGCACAGGAGTGCCTCATTTTGTCTTGAACACAGAAAGTTTGCCTTCTAGTTGATTGTTACGACTCTGTGGTGAAGCTGCAGTAAAGTATTGGAAAGTCAATTTTAAGATGCCTATTTTAGTGAGCCTCAAAAACACGCTTTTTATACAATGTGTTTAAATGGGAAAAAAATGTTGGAACTTTAGCACCAAAAAGTACATTAGGATTGCTTCTTGAAACTTTTCACATAAATAGTTCTATTGAAAAAAAGACTCAGTGTAACAGTTGTGTGAATATCACCATAAAAAGGACCTGAAGTACAATAGTATCAACGGGGGAGAGCTCTATGTTACTGACTAAGGTTGTTTAGGGCCCGTACTTTCACATTGCAGTCTGTGATTCTACACTATTAAATAAGACAAGGTCAAAGACCACACATAAAACAGTACCCAATGTCAATGTGCCAGCATACGACCAAATGTCAATATTCACAGTAACTCATAGATACTATGAGAAATCAGGACCTGTTTGTAGAGCTCCCACACTTTTTGCACCCATTTTGGCTGCTAGGTGCTGGTTTTATGACACTGATTGTGCCCTGGGCTCTGCTAACCAGACCATGGACCTGTGTTCTGATTAAAGAGTACATGGTTACGTATAATTATGATTGTCAATGACAGACCCCTGTAAGTCTCTAGTATATAAGGCAAGGGGGATTCAAACCACCTATAACTCCCCAGCATATAATAGGGCAGGGAGGTTTAGAGGCACGGAAGATTTTTTGCACCTGAGTATGCACTGCTGTGTTTCCTGCTGTCATTTTAAAAACTAGCCCTGCCTTGCAAGCTGTTTTTAAATTTTAATTATATGCAAATTCGAATTTGGAATCAAATTTACTTCCAAATTCTCAAAATACCTCATATTTACATACAAGTCACCCTAAGGTCTCCCCTCGGTTCCCTAAGGGTAGGGTGCCTTGTAACTATAGCAGGGACATTATAAAATATGTTTAATAAGCCCTGGTGCTGGAAAAACTGTCAAATTCATTTTCCCTATTGTAGTGAATGGCTCCACAGTCTAACATTGGGATCTTTTATTTAAGTATTGACAGGATCCACCTAGAAATATACTTCAGGGTATCAAATTAATTTTAAAGATAAATCCAACAACTTGCCTCTGTTGGATTTATAATAATTATTACAGAAAATAAGTTATTACACTTTCTTTTCTGTGAGCCAAAGTCCAGCTTTCCAGCTGCCCTCTCCAGATTGTTCAGACTTGCCCAGACTGAACCAGAGCTGCTTGATGAGATGTGACGTGACCTGTCAGTGTAGACAATGGATTTTCTGTGGATGGAGAACTTTAGCTGCAGAAGCCAAAAAGCAGTGAGAGAGTGGGGGAGTCAAACTGATCTTCAAAGAGAGAATGGCAGTTTGGGACCAGCACACACTGACCCCCCATATCCTGTACATCCAGCCACATAGGAGCCTCAGTAATTAGATTAGCAAGGGAATTTGAAGGGGTGTGTTAGTCAAACTTAGCCACACCAGTGGGTTTGTTTAGCCAGATCTAACCCCAAAGGAAAGACTTTCCCCATGTTGGATTTTGAGAGAATGGTGCTTGTTGAAACAAGAATATGCCACACTTTGATGAGGAGGGTGATCACCTATCACTACATCAGTGAAAAGATTCACAGAGCTGAACTGCCTAAGGTAACATTTGGGGTTCATACAATATTGGTGTTCAGTTGATTAGTGGGGTTCGGCTCCCACAGTTTTAGTAGCAGAGGATGGTTAACGTAAGAGCATCTGTAGTTTCTGAACCATTCATGCCCAGACTGAAAGAGAAAAGTGTTTTGGAAATTTGCCAATTTTCCAGTGTTGGATCCACTTGGTAGGTGACTAGCTGTATTTCCTGTGCATTCCTAAACAAATGTGTAGAGTAAATATGAACAGGGAGAAATGTAGTTTGTGAATATGTTCTGAAGTATGAGTCGTTATAATGGATTTCAATTTCTGTGTTAAATTGTTTGGATATGCAATGATAATCATGGGCTCAATCGGTGGATTGATCACTGTTGTGATGATATATTATTCATATTTGTAAACCCATTTGAAGATTAATGTGTTATTGTATTGAATAGAGTTGATTATTAGATTGTCTGTAAGTCCAAGATTTCGAGATAGTGATTATTTGTCTGTACTGCGGTTTGTAAAGTAAGGCAGGACTTACACATCTGTAGGGATACTGAATTAATGGATTTTTCTTTGCAGTTTAATTTCAGGTATTGTGCTTACCCTTAGTGCACTGCGAGAGGTACATTGACTTGGAGGTAGATTTCTGCTAGTCAAAGTTTGACTAGCAAGAACTTTTGCAGGTTGTTATGACTCATTTTAGTATTCAATTAGATTCAGACTTCGCTTTTTCATGTTGTTTATATTTGATTTTCTATGGTTTGCAATTAAGCTGTTTTCCTTAAAATACTGACTTTTATTACCTTCTACGGTAAACAGACATGAATTTATTGATTTAAAATGATTTAAAGTGGTTCCATAATTGATGAGATTGGTGATATGTCAACACAAAGCTGTACTCTAATTTGTTGGTTGTTGGCATAGTTGGGCTGTGATAGGGTGACCTTTGGCAGAATCTCGCTTGAATTGCCCATTGTTCACTGAGCCTGTTTATAGTGCTTTGCTGTGATTTTAAGTTTGTTTTAAGTTTATTTAGGTGTGAAATATGGGTGATGAATAATGAAACCCAAACCAAAAAGTGAGATACCTAGAGAGGGTCAGAAATTGCAGAGTGAAGGGACGACAGCAAATCTAATGGTTATAGAAATTGGGTATTACACCTGCAACTGGATCTCTGAGTGGAGTAAATACGGAGCATGTTGGACTTGGCCCTTTTTGCAGGGTCATCCCTAAACTTTTTGCCTTCCTCCTGCATTTTTTCTGACCTGTTGTTGGCTGTTTTATGACTCTGGGCACTTTACCACTGCTGATCAGTGCTAAAGTGCATATGCTCTCCCCATTGTAAATTGCTATGTTGGTTGGATTCCATGATTGGCTTATTTGGTTTACTGTCAGACCCCAGTAAAGTGCACCAGGAGTGCCAGGGCGTGTAAATACAAATACCGCTGGTGGGCTTGCAGCACTGGTTGTGCCACCCACAGAAGCGGCCTGGTAAAATGTGTCTAGGTCTGCCATCGCAGAACCTGCGTGCAGTCTGGTACTGACATGCTGACTGGCAAGTGCACACACTTGCCAGTCC
Source organism: Triturus cristatus (assembly GCF_964204655.1). Lineage (NCBI taxonomy): Eukaryota > Metazoa > Chordata > Amphibia > Caudata > Salamandridae > Triturus > Triturus cristatus. The sequence continues at coordinate 470,825,669 of NC_140582.1, read as the reverse complement.
CTAAACCTTCCCTTAACTTCATGTTAGTCACCCCTATGGTAGGCCCAAGGGCAGGGTGCGTTGTAAGCATAAGGTAGGACAAGCCCTGATGTGTGTGGCATGTCCTAATAGTGAATTACAGCCATTTTCGTTTTTCACTATTGTAAGGCTACCCTGTTCTCATAGGTCAGAATGGGCTGTTAAGATTATTACACCCTATGATCCTAACATGCCCAGGGAACATGGTAGAAGATCGAGTTTAGTATGCCTGATCTCAGAATAATAAGGTACATCTTTTCGTAAGGTTTATTTTAATATTCTGCGTTTGCAAATGCCACTTTTAGGAAGTTGGCCTTTGCTTGCCTAAACATTTCAGCCCGCCTCTGCGTGATGTGTATCTGCTGTCTGGCTTGTGTGGGTGACAGGGCTGGGGAAACCCAGATGGACAGGGCTAGGTAGCCTTGTGGTGAATAGAAAGATTGACAGGTAGATGGGTGGGAGGGGAGTACACCTGGACTCTGAATAGGACTGTGCTCTGCCACCACAATGCCGGCTCCGCCCCCTGTGGAGCGTCTGATGACTCTGCCCTGCACTCTGAAAGAAGAAGCTCCGCATCGCGTCAACAAAGTGCTCCAGAACTGGACTGAACTAGGCAAGGGCCTCCCTGGCCTGGGGGAACAAAAGAAATGTAGTATAAATGTAGGAGCCCTGCTCTAAGATATCAGATCCGCTTTGAACCAAGAAGAATCTCTGCCTGAGGAGGAGGCGCCGGGAAAGGTGTAAGGAGGAAGACTGACCCTATCCTGGGGGACTGGCCTGCAGTGGTGACCTTGCTGCCAAAGGAGAGAAGAGGAACCTTTTGCTAGAGACTTTGCTTTATTTTATTTTCAAGAAACTTGTGCTTTTCAAAACGATCTCCAAGGGCTTGGAAGCGAGGTTGCCCCCTGAACTGAGCCCCAGGACCATTGGGCTCATCCTGACCTTCACTCGCCTGCCGCTGGACTGTGGTGTCCCTTCCCTCGCCGGAGCCGTGACTCTCGTGCCCCCAGCCCCTCCTTGAGCCGTGACTGGACTGCTTAGCCGCCCCTGCCATGGGAAGAGCCTCGGTCGATCTGAGCCGCTCTCCCTACGCCGTGCTGGGCTGCCCCCGTCACCTCGCTCGCCGGAGGCTCGCTGCGCACCTTCACCCCTCCCGCTGGAATCGGCGTTGTGAGCATCTTCAAGCCTCGGACGGCCCGGACGTAGAAAGCTTGCCCGGCTGCCCCACTTTGCTCACTTGCCAACCTGTGACACCCCGCTCTTGCTGTGAGCCTGAAGGACCAGACACCCCTCGTGAAGCATGGGAGCCCCGGACGCCGCCTCGCCCTTCTGAAAGAGCCGCTGAGTGTCCCGCAACCGCCTTCACGAAAAGAAACAAAGGTACTGTACTTACGATCTCGACCGCGAGCTCGCATCGGATCCAGGGTCCGCAACGTTCTGTTTTCCCTGTCGTCTGACGCGTGCCTTCTGGTTGCCACCTCAGCGCGAAGTGCGCGGAGGCCCACAGTGCACCTTGTTGCCCACATAAGAACTTTCCGTATAAAGAGAACTTTCCGTATTCATAAAGATCGTGGCCCCACCGTTTCACCGTTACTGGGTCTTGTACTAAATCTGCTGAAAATCTATAAAAGGCGTATTTTTGTATACAACCTGCTTGGTGTCCGTTTGTGGTGCATGCAAAAAGTTTACTGTGTGTATAATTGCAAATGCTTAACCGTGTACGCCCTGAGGTTTAGCCTTGACTGCTCGCGCCACGCAACTAGAGGGTGAGCAGGGGTTATATTAAGAGCCATCCTTCGCCCTGACTGGAAGTAAAGGGTCCCTGCTTGTCACTGGTACTTACTTGCGCCAACCAGAGCCCCCTCATTTCTAACATTGGAGGCAGCAGTGAGGATTTTCGAATTTGCATATGTAGTTTGTATACAGTAAATCATTGATCGCCACATAGTGAGTGCAGACCAGTAACGCAGCCACAATACTATTGATTTTTTTTTGTTTTGCCAAGAATCTCCTTTTTTGAGAAACCATGCCTGGTTCACTCCCTGCAGGAAGGGCAGCCTGTATAGTCTCTGGAATGGATGATATGAAATGGGAAGAAGAGAGATTAGAGACCTACACCAAGGCCCAGCTGAAGGGCTTCTGCAGGAAATACAAAGTCCCCACTGTTGGATGCAAGCTCAAAGTAGATCTTTGCAAGGCGCTGAGGGCCTGGTATGAGTCAAGGGCACCAGAGAATGTGGTGGAAGTGGTTCCACCAGAAAGCGTCCATGAGTTTGGCAGAGGCCTGTCACCAGAAGAGATGGCAGACAGGGCAGCAACCAGGGCACATGAAGTGGAGATGGCAAAGCTTAATGGACAACTGGAGCTGGAAAGCAAAAAGCTGGCTCTGGAAGAAAAGAAAATGCAAATGGAGCATGACTTGATAATGAGGAAGTTTGATAAGGAGCTCGAGAGGCTTGAGGCCATGAGTGTCTCAGCCCAGCAACAGGAAAGGTGTGTAGCTCAGAGATTGAGCTTTGCTGAGTGGGAGGAGGAATCCAGCTCAGATGGTGGCAGCAAAATTGAATCTTTTAGTGCTGAGAGAGTAGTACACACACCCAGAGACTTGGCACCTGACTTGAAGGAGGGGGTTAACATACACCAGGAGGTTCAAGGACATGAGGTAGCTCCAGTAGTGTGCAGTGTCCCTGAGAGGAATAGGGTAACTGGTGCAGGGGTTCACGGTCCTAGTGGTTGGAGGGACACTCTACTGACTCTAGATGAGAGGTGCAGGGAGAGGCGTTCCCCCAAAATTGAAGTCCTGGTATGTGAGTGTGAAGACCGCCCAGAAGAGTGTGGTTGTGTGACATAGACAGTCAGATACTGTCTTGCCAGTCTCAGGGGAGGGGTGTGGAATACGTGTGTGAGGCACTGGATGGTGAGGTGAAGGATAGTTTGGTTAACCCTGCTAGGGGGCTGTGTGATCCAATTGTGGGAGAGCATATTGTAAGTCCCTGTTTTCCAGAGCTATGCCAACACCTGTGGGAGAGTGAGTTCTCTGACCGCAGGGAGCTCACATTGGAGGCAGACATTGTGGTGGAGTCCAGAGGGTCTTTAATGGCATTGGGGAGTGATCCCAAGAGGAGTGGTTCAGGTATCTTCACACCCAGTGTGGTGGAAGTGGCTCAGAGTAGCCTAACTAGGTCCTGTAGTAGTGAGAGGGGTGTAGGGCCTCACGTCCTGTCTTTAAGGGGAAGGACTGAGAATGGGTTATGTCCCGGTAGTCCCCAACCTCAGTCTCAGAACTTGGATGGTTCTTTAAGGGAACACCAGGTGGGGAGCCTAGTCTGTTCTGAGGGGCTGCCCATTGTGCGGGATCCCCTAGTGTCTGGTGAACGGGGAGTGTCTGTAAGAAGGCCTCCCTCAGTTCTGGTGTCTGGCAGTACCGCTCCAGTTGGGAGGGTGCAGAAGTCCAGATCGAGGGGTGAGAGGGGAAAGAGTCCCCAGTGGAAGAACCAGTGGGTCAGGGGCCAGCCGGAAGGGCAGCGTCACCAGTGAATGACCATGGTGACACCACTTCTGTCCTGGGGGATCTTCGTGCACTGTCAGATGGACAGGGGTTGGGAGATCTGCGCCAGGCAGACTGTCACATGACACATGAGTTATGTGTCACCCTCAGGGGGGGCATGCGTGCTCCCCGGGAAGTCCTGGTGCGCCAGGCGAGCGTTCAACCGCATGGGTTGGTCCCAGGGTTTGGAAGCCAGGTTCAGGTGTTGTCTGACCTGGAGGGTGGGACAACTGTAATCAGTGTCCTGACCCATGTTGCTTCTAGGGGGACCACTCCAGTTGGGAGTGTGCAGTACTCTGGAAGGGGGTGCAGAGGGAGGGAGTCCTTGCCTCTGACCCCGGTGCAGCCTGAAGGTTTAGACCCTAGGTTGGAGAGCCAGGTTCAGGTGTTGTCTGACCTGGAGGGAGGGGCATCTGTAATCAGTGTCTCTACCAGTCTGTCTTCTTGGTGTACCACTCCAGGTGGGAGGGTACAGCCGTTCTGGAAGGGGGTACAGAGGGAGGGAGTCCTCACCTCTGACCCCGGATCAACTGAAGGGTTTAGACCCTAGGTTGGAGGGCCAGGTTCAGGGTGTCCCCCCTGACCTGGACGCCCAGTTGCAGGATAGGACCCCTGAACTGGTGGGCGAATTGCGCAGGACACCTGCCACAGGTGCCCTGGCAATTCTGGAAGGGGGTACCACTCCAAGTGGGAGGGTACAAAGCCCCAAGGAGGAGGACCGGGTGTGGGAAAGGCCACCCCAGGCTTTGGTCCAGCCGCCGGGTACAGGCCTGGGGCTGGTGGGTTGGTGCCAGGATGTCATACCTGACCTGACAGGAGGGAGAATGGACAAAGGTTGCCAAGCACCTGGGGCTACTGCCCCCCGCTCCCTGGCACCACAGAGGTTTGAGAGCCCTGAGAGGCATAAGGCCTGGGTCTCATCACTGACTACTGTCAGTGGCCACTGTGGCATTTTGCTGTCTGTCTGTTGGGACACACCTGTGAGCCAGTTAAGTTTAGGTGCTGCACAGGTGGTGTCCACAGGTGAGGAGAAGGGTTCCCCATGGATTGGCTTGGTGGGCCCTGAGAGTATGGACAGAGGGAGTCCAATAGGTTCAGATTGGCGTAGAACTGGAGTCTGCCCCTGCAGTTGTGGGCCAGGTCCTAGTTCTATCACCCCAAGCAGGGAAGACCATCACGGTGGTGATTGGTCTGCCCTGCATTTTGGCTGGAAGGGGGTAGTGTTGGACTTGGCCCTTTTTGCAGGGTCATCCCTAAACTTTTTGCCTTCCTCCTGCATTTATTCTGACCTGTTGTTGACTGTTTTATGACTCTGGGAACTTTACCACTGCTGATCAGTGCTAAAGTGCATATGCTCTCCCCATTGTAAATTGCTATGTTGGTTGGATTCCATGATTGGCTTATTTGGTTTACTGTCAGACCCCAGTAAAGTGCACCAGGAGTGCCAGGGCATGTAAATACAAATACCGCTGGTGGGCTTGCAGCACTGGTTGTGCCACCCACAGAAGCGGCCTGGTAAAATGTGTCTAGGTCTGCCATCGCAGAACCTGCGTGCAGTCTGGTACTGAGATGCTGACTGGCAAGTGCACACACTTGCCAGTCCCTAAACCTTCCCTTAACTTCATGTTAGTCACCCCTATGGTAGGCCCAAGGGCAGGGTGCGTTGTAAGCATAAGGTAGGACAAGCCCTGATGTGTGTGGCATGTCCTAATAGTGAATTACAGCCATTTTCGTTTTTCACTATTGTAAGGCTACCCTGTTCTCATAGGCCAGAATGGGCTGTTAAGATTATTACACCCTATGATCCTAACATGCCCAGGGAACATGGTAGAAGATCGAGTTTAGTATGCCTGAACTCAGAATAATAAGGTACGTCTTTTCGTAAGGTTTATTTTAATATTCTGCGTTTGCATATGCCACTTTTAGAAAGTTGGCCTTTGCTTGCCAAAACATTTCAGCCCACCTCTGCGTGATGTGTATCTGCTGTCTGGCTTGTGCGAGTGACAGGGCTTGGGAAACCCAGATGGGCAGGGCTAGGTAGCCTGGTGGTGAATAGAAAGATTGACAGGTAGATGGGTGGGAGGAGTACACCTGGACTCTGAATAGGACTGTGCTCTGCCACCACAATGCCGGCTCCGCCCCCTGTGGAGCGTCTGATGACTCTGCCCTGCACTCTGAAAGAAGAAGCCTGCATTGCGTCAACAAAGTGCTCCAGAACTGGACTGAACTAGGCAAGGGCCCCCCTGGCCTGGGGGAACAAAAGAAATGTAGTATAAATGTAGGAGCCCTGCTCCTAAGAAAGCAGATCCGCTTTGAACCAAGAAGAATCTCTGCCTGAGGAGGAGGCGCCTGGAATGCTGTAAGGAGGAAGACTGACCCTATCCTGGGGGACTGGCCTGCAGTGGTGACCTTGCTGCCAAAGGAGAGAAGAGGAACCTTTTGCTAGAGACTTTGCTTTATTTTATTTTCAAGAAACTTGTGCTTTTCAAAACGATCTCCAAGGGCTTGGAAGCAAGCTTGCCCCCTGAACTGAGCCCCAGGACCATTGGGCTCATCCTGACCTTCACTCGCCTGCCGCTGGACTGTGGTGTCCCTTCCCTCACCGGAGCCGTGACTCTCGTGCCCCCAGCCCTTCCTTGAGCCGTGACCGGACTGCTTAGCCGCCCCTGCCTTGGGAAGAGCCTTGCTCGATCTGAGCCGCTCTCCCTACGCCGTGCTGGGCTGCCCCCGTCACCTCGCTCACCGGAGGCTCGCTGCGCACCTTCACCCCTCCCGCCAGAATTGGCGTTGTGAGCATCTTCAAACCTCGGACGGCCCGGACGTAGAAAGCGTGCCCGGCTGCCCCGCTTTGCTCACTTGCCAACATGTGACACCCCGCTCTTGCTGTGAGCCTGAAGGACCAGACCCCCCTCGTGAAGCGTGGGGGCCCCGGACGCCGCCTCGCCCTTCTGAAAGAGCCGCTGAGTGTCCCGCAACCACCTTCATGAAAAGAAACAAAGGTACTGTACTTACGAACTCGACCGCGAGCTCGCATCAGATCCAGGGTCCGCAATGTTCTGTTTTCCCTGTTGTCTGACGCGTGCCTCCCGGTTACAGCCTCAGTGCGAAGTGCGCGGAGGCCCACAGTGCACCTTGTTGCCCGCATAAGAACTTTCCATATAAAGAGAACTTTCCGAATTCATAAAGATCGTGGCCCCACCGTTTCACCGTTACTGGGTCTTGTACTAAATCTGCTGAAAATCTATAAAAGTCGTATTTTTGTACACAACCTGCTTGGTGTCCGTTTGTGGTGCATGCAACGAGTTTACTGTGTGTATAATTTCAAATGCTTAACCGTGTACGCCCTGAGGTTTAGCCTTGACTGCTCGCGCCACGCACCTAGTGGGTGAGCAGGGGTTATTCTAAAGAGCCATCCTTCGCCCTGACTGGAAGTAAAGGGTCCCTGCTTGTCGCTGGTACTTACTTGCGCCAACCATAGCCCCCTCATTTCTAACAGAGCATATAACGAGGATAAACAGTTCCACTAGGGGACACCTTTAATATTAATAAGCTAGATTTCTTAAGGCAAACCATGAATGATATGAAGCCGGTATCTAGAACAATTTGAGGCACAATAAATGGGATTGCATTGCAACTAAAGGTAAGAAAGAGAAAATCATAAAGAAGTCATCCAGGGTGTAAAAAATTGGGTTATTGGCTGTGGGGAGGGGGGTAAAACCCTACTCCATCAGTAACCACAATCCTTGTCAGGGTGAGATCAGAAACAAACCTCAAATTAACCTGTGCTTAACCCCCATGGTAACTTGGCACAAAAGCAGTCAGGATTAACTAAGAGGTTGTATGTAAAGTATTTATGCAGCACTTCAAACCGTAATAAAGTGAAACACAGCACACATAAAATGTAATGAATAATATAAGATCAGAAGAAAAAAATCCACTCAGTATACCCGGAGATATACCATTTTAAAGAATATAGGGCCTGATTACGACATGGGTGCAATTGCGCAGTCTCTCTGTCGACACAGCTGCGCCAAAGTTGCGCAAGGACCACCCGCCTTATTACGAGTAGAACTCGTGTAAGGCAGACGGTCCTTCACCTTTCCCATGGCGGCGCCTGGATAACAGGAACCGCAATGGGAACGGCAAAAGCGTTCCAGCATGGCATGAATGGGACATCCATGCCGTGCTGGAACTTTAAGGGAATACAGACAGGAGGGCACATGTTGTGCTCCCTTGAATGTATCCCAGTGGTGGGAGGAGGAGCTTTGTTCCTTGACCACCAACCTTTGTTATGGCGGGGCTCCCGCCATGGAATGGCTGGTGGTGGCGGAACTCGTAATAGGCTGAGCGGGACTGCGCCAGTCCCGCTCAGCATGTTACATTGTGGCGCAGTGCCGCCATCACCAGGGAACGAAGTTTGAAGTTTTAATGCAGTGGATAGACCACTGCCACCACATGTCTGGCGGTCTTACGACCGCCAGACTCATTATCAGGCCCTAAGTAAAAATAGCCCCAATAGCCACATAGTGCAAACTGTGGTAATATGGTCGCACCAGATCAGTATAAAGTCACATTGGCAGACTGCGATGGAGATAGGGACCCAATTAGGAAAGCTGAACAAAAAGTACCTTAAATCCTGGGAGAGGAGTGATGAAGAGTCTGCATCGAGGATCAGTCAAGAAGTGGCCATTCCCAGGAACAGCAATGGTGCAAGGGGAGGTTCTGCGTCCTCATTGAGGGGGTCTTTAATGAGGGTTTTGTGATGTGTTGAGGTGCCTCGAGATGCATACCACACCGCCTGGTTCTGGAGAAGCTGCAGGTCTTGCAATGCTTAGTCCTGGGTCATCGTTGAGGATACGAAGGCCTGAGTTAAGGATGTATTACACAGCAGCAGTCCCTGGAAGGCTGTGAGCAGCAATGTGAAGTCCTGCACCAGAGGAGTTTGGTGAGGCGCTGCATCGTGCAGCAGCTCTTATGCAGAGTTTGGTGAGGCGATGTGTCATGCATTTGCTCCGATACTTCTGTTCTGCTGGTATCACAGTTGAGCTCACAGAGCACCTTCAGGCCCACTTCTAAGGGCCCAGGACTGGTGTGGCACCATGTGGGAAGGTAGGACTCAAGACTGTTAGATTCCAGGTGCTGGGTTCAAGATGGAGGAAGCCTGGTATGTTCCTGAGTCTTCTGATCAGGAAGCCAGCCAACTAAACCTTCAAGTCACTCTGTTCTTCCTGTGTTTAAGACGGAGTCCAGTCCTTCTCACTCCAGCAGGTGGGCAGCACAGCAGGGCAGCAGAGCGGCAGTCCTTTCAGCAAGCAGCACAGCAGTCATTCTTCTGAGTCTTCCACAGGTCCAGATGTGTACTGAACAGTTGGGGTCTGAGGTCTAATATTTATATCTGGTGCCCACTTTGAAATGGGAGTAGCTTCTAGAGACTTCCACGCCCCAGAGGTTGTTAGAATTTCCTGCCTCCCTGCCCTGGCTATGGTCACAATAGACTAGTGTCAAACCCCTTTGTGAGAGTGCTCAGGCATGGCCATGTGTGATGTGCAAGTATGGTAGGTCACAGTTCCTCCCTCTTACAGTAGTGAGAAACAAATTTAGGAGTTTTACACTACCAGGACATGTAAAACATAAAATCACATGTTCAGCTTTTTAAAATAAATTGCCCTTTACCCAGTGGGCTGTTTAGGGCTTACCCTAGGGGTGACTTATATGTATTAAAAAGGAAGGTTTAATCCTGGTCAAAGGTTTATTTTGCCAGGTCAAATTGCAGTTTAAAACTTTACACACGGAGTGCAATAGCAGGCCAGAGACATGTTTAAAAGGGCTGCTTAAGTGGGTGGCAAAATCCATGCTCCAGGCCCCTAGTAGCATTTAATTTACAGGCCCTGGGCACATGTATTTCCACTGTACTAGGAACTTACAAGCAAATTAAATTTGAATATGGATTTAAATAACAAGTGAGTGTAGGAAGCTGGCTCTGTATATACTATAGCAAAGTGATGTATAGTGTCTACAGAGTACAGGGAGTCCCGAGAGGTATATCAGAGGCTAAATTAGGTAAGTACTAACAGCTATCTTGGTGGTAGTGTGGGCGAGCAGTTAGGCTTATTCAGAGGGTGTGTTAAGCATTGTATTCACTCAATCAAGACTGATGCACACACTCAGAGACTATATCCAGACCAATTGGCTAAGTATAAAAAGGGTATACTTGTATTTTATTTCTAGAACCAAGCAGGACTTTGTACAGATAGGTGAAATATACTTTCAATTCTAAACCTTTACACAGAAATGCAATTGACGATGAATTTGCAGTTGTTACAGGTTTGTATCACTTTAAAATGTAGTTGAAATTAAACAGTAATGACTTTCAGAATACATTTTAGTTACTTTTGGATTACTTTGAGTACTGAGGTTGGTATGCCTAGGTACCACACCTAAGGTTCCTACAATACACAGTAAGTAAGACTGTTTATACTTTGCAGTTTAGTTCCCTTTTCTCCAAACAAACATCAGTTCAACACTTAGAACATTTTAGGCCCAAAATCTCTCAACATGGGTTTCCTTGGAAGAATTGTTTTTTAGCGGTTTCTCAGGACACAATTTATGAGTGGGAGCTTTGGGGGTTAGGACCAAGGTTCCACAAGGTCTAAATGGGCACTCGAGTTGCACCACCAGCGGCTGGGTGCAGAGTTCAGGGGCCCAATGCTAGCCAAAAGAGGCTTAGGGAGCTTTCGGTTAGGAACTGCTGAGGAGCAGGCCACTCGGGTGTGGGTGCAGAGCTCCTGAGGTTAAAGTCAGCACTGCAGGGGCCAACATTCAGCCGTGGAGTTGCACCACCAGCGGCACTTGACCTTCCGGGTGCAGGGTGCAAAAAAGACGAGGCCCTGTACTTTTCAATGGAGACCTTTGGTTCGGTGAAGTTGCTGCAGTCTCAGGAAGGGAGATTTCCTTAACGTAACCACCAGCTGGAGTGGAAATTTGGGACCTTAGGGGATGCCTGGACACTGTCTGTTGGGCACCCAAGGCCGTGGGGCATCGGGTGCAGGGCTGTTGTCTGGTGTCAGGTGTTCTTACTGGCTCCCGTCATGGTCCCTCTTTAGGTTGAGACTGCAGGCATCATATTGGGGCTTGAGGGAGGTCGTGGATCACCAGATCCCAGGTCAGGATCATCATGGGTGTTGGGTGCAGAGTGGTGCAAAATCGCGGAATCTCTTGAATCCAGATTCTGGTCTTGGAGTCTTTGTTGAGCAAATCAGATGCTCATGGGAGACAGTGAGGGCAGGGCAGGTCTTCTGGGCTCTGGGGGGCTACTGGCTGCTGGACACGCCAGCTTCTCCACTGTCAGCAGCTTGGACTCAGGACAGTCTGGTAGGGTTGGCTCCAAAGCAGTAGGTGTCCTCTTCTTCCTGGGTCAGCACGGCTCATCAGTCCTTCTTCTTTCTTCCTTGAACTTGAGGTGGCAAGGTTCAAGGTTGCCCCAAAAGATTTAGGGGCATTAAAGGGATGTGCAGGTCGGGTCCAATGGGTCCCTTCATTAGGGTGAGTACACCACCTATTATGCCACCCTCCAGCGGGAGCGGGCATACACCTGCCCCTAATTGTCTGTGTTCTTTCATATTCAAGATGGAGGGGACTGAGATGTGTGCTTCACCTCACCTCCCCCACCTAAAGAGTTGGGTTGGCAAAGGTGGACACACCTCTCTTCCTAGCTTGGTTTTACAATCTGATTCTCCCGCCCAAAGTTGGGAGCAGAACCAGTGGGAGACAGTTGCTGGGGGCAGCAAAAGGCAGGGACAGCTCCCAAAGGTCGCAGGCCTTTGAAACTTCCCCTTCGTGAACCCAGCCTACACTGGGGGGAGACGCATGACTCCTCTGTCCAGGATGGGCTTTGTTTCGATACCCAGAGAGTGGAGAATCTCTACCCAGGGGTCCAAAAACCTGTCTGGTGATGGCAGATGACGGGCAGCCATTCAGGAACCACACCAGAACTTGCCGATTTTCAGGGAGCCTCTCTAAGATGCCACCTGAGTGGCATCAGTGTGGGTTTAATGTGCTGAGACGTTTGCTACCAAACTTCCCAGTTCTTAGTAAAGCCATTATGGAGCTGTGGAGTTCATAATGCCCAACTCCCAGGCCATATACTCTTTATGGCTTTATAACACTTACAACTTAGACACTATAGGGCTACAGGGCTCATGGCACTGTACCCTCACCTGAGGGTCAGTGCTCCCTGCTAGAGGGGTGACTTACCTAGACCTCAGGCAGTGGGTTTTCAGGCAAGGCACACAGGGATGTGTGCCATGACAACTCCTCACTTTTCCTTGCACCAAAACACGAAGCCTGCAATGGCAGTGTGTGGGTGTTAAGGTACAGGGCCTCTAAGGGTGACACAATAGGTGCTGTAGCCCTTAGAGGCCTTCCCTGGTCACAGTGCCCTTGGTACCCATGGTACCTTTTACAAGGGACTTACCTGGAGCCAGAGATGTGCCAATTGTGGGTACAAAGGTACAGCTTTGGGAAAGAACACAGGCCCCGGGAACCTGGTTGGCAGGGACCCAGGGCCCATCAAGTCAGGTTGCATCACATGTCATGTAAACAGTGGGGGATAACCATGAAAGAAGGCACACTTTCCCACAGTGAGCATATGCACTTTAGCACTAGTTATCAGTGAAAAGGTGAACAGAGCCCTAAGGCCAACAAAAAAAAGATCAGAAAATCATGGAGAAATGGAGAAGTATAGAAAAACATTTAGGGTAAGACCGGCCTAAGGCTGACAGGTCTAACAGAAGCCATTTATTATAAATACCATATTGAAAAAGGTGTAAGGAAAGCCTTTAAACAACGTACTCGTACATTTCTGAAATTGAGTCCACCGAACACCCACAGTGAGGTTTGGATGTTTCTTAGAGTTGGTGGGTGCTGTCATCAGTGGATACCAAACTTTTCTTTGATTGCAAAACCTTTAGTAAGGTTGACATGCTATTCTGTACAGTATCCTGCACTATTTAATGGCAAGTGTATTGATTTAAGAAAATAAAAGAGAGTTTGTGTCATGCTCCTGCACTCAGGATGCCTGATTACAATAAGATGTTTTCCCTATTTTGTCACAAAAGAATGAATGTGACTTTCAATTCTCGCCCAGAAATAATGATGGTCTTATGCGTCCAGTGGCATATCTTTCAGGTGTATTGAATCCAGTAGATGTAAGTCCTCCAGGATGTTTAAAATCAATTTCAGAAGTTTGTTTGGCAATTGAAAAAAGTTAATGAATTGTGATGGGCCATATTTTAATTGTGTCTGAGTTGTTTTCCTTTATACATAAATTGGGCTTACGCTAACCTGGGTTGTATTTACATTGTCCTTCATTTTACACTGACGTCACAAGAGCTCACATGATGACTATTGCTGTTCTCCCCACTATAAATAAAGGTATTGCAAGATTAACAATAATAAACAGATAGTGTTCCCAGAGAGTTTCTCTCACTGTACCTAACCATTTTTATTGCCCCTGGCTATTGTTATACAATGTATCAATCAAATTGCTTAAATAAACTGTGAGAATATCTGCAAACTTCATATACTATTATCACAAGAGAAACTTCAAATGCATTCTAATGTAAAATGGTTGGTTTTACCTGTTCCCCATTGGTGCATATCCTGAGAACCATTTACTCATGTACAAATGAATGAATGTCCTTGTCTAAAGTCCTAATAAAGGACATGTAGATTTCTATGTTGAGGAGACTCTTTTCCCCACCTTTAGATGGCTTGTCTATACCAGATTTCACCTAAAACTGTACTGAGTTCTCTGTACTTATGATCTGTATGCTTTGCTGCTGAATTTACTTATGGCATATTCTGTGTATACTGCTCATGAATTCTTTATATAAAGCCTTGAAACAACTAGTCTTGTCTGCCATTCTTACCAGAATGTTTTTCATCTGCTATTGAGGCTAACCAATTAAACAGAAGTGACGACTCCAGTCAGGGAGCACCAAATCCATATCAGGACTACACCGCTCCTGTCACAACCGTTGGAGCCCTATGAGTTGGATTTGAGGATACGTTTACAAGCTGACTATTGTCTATTGTCTCTCATTTAGTTGAGATCCTATTAAAAGGGACAAGAACACAGCAATTACCAAATAGTAGATTGACCCATTATGAGCAAACTACTCTTTCCCTTTGAAGGTGTAATGTCATGAATCCAGCAACACTGCTTCCAATTTCAGACAAGATTTGTGAAAAAGGGTAAGATGAAACTGTGAGTTGGAGCATGACTGTATAGAAGTGACTGAATTATGCACAAAACCAGGACCAGACATAAAACAAATTCCATTATAACTAATAGTTCTGACACTTTGATTCTGATGGTTCCTGTTTAAGAGAACAATATGGAGGATAGAAAACTGCCTGTGCAGGATGTTCTATCACAGAAATGCTTGAAGCATCCTCCTTACCAAATGTGACATCAGTGCATGTAGCAGAATTGACTGCCACAATAAGAGCTTTCTGCTTGTCAGACAATTTGAGTGTGACAATTTATTCAGATAACCAATATAGTTTTGATGTTGTTCATGATTATGGCCAACTACGGTCACAAAGGGGATTTAGGACTTCGTCTGGAGCACTATTAAAAAATGGTGCATATATTTTGGAATGGTTATGAACGATTTAAGAACCAAAAGAAGTATCCGTGATTGAGAGCATTGTCCATAAGGTTGGCAAATACATGGTCACCTTAGAAAAATAGATATGTGGATCAGAAAGCCAAATATTGTGGCCTACAAGAAGAGTCAATTGTTAAAAAAAATGAAAATGGTGATTTCACAAATTATACTCTACAGGGTTCAAATATTGTAAATTGTTTATTTATAGATGTAATGCAAACATCTTTGAGGGAAGAGATTTACAGGAGGAGGCTCCTGAAAATGGGAAGAAATTGTGCATGTGTAAATACCTGCATGATCAGACTCTTGCAGTAAAAGATAGGTTGGTTAGGTTTTTTCAGAAATATTAGGCGGAAATAGGATTTCAACATGTTGCTGAAGATGTGCATAGTCACTGTTTAACATGTAATTCAAATAATCAGAGCAAGAAAACTTTTATGGTTATGAATCACACTTGCAAATCAGAAGATCCATTTAAAGATCACAGGCAGATTTTATTGAGATGCCACAGTGTAATGGCTTGAAGTATGTCTTGGCAATAGTCTGCCTGTTCTCCGGATGGGTGGAAAAATTTCCCACAGGAAGAGCAGATAGCCTTACAGTTCCCATTTTGTTATTAAAGGATTGATTCCGAGATTTGGCCTGCCAATTACTATCGAGACTGACAGTTGCACCCACAAAAATGAAGTGTTAGGAATAATTTGCACAGCTTTTGATATCAAGCAGATATTTCATTGTAGTCATAGGCCACAATCCGCAGGAAAGAAGAACATACTAATGGCACTCTCAAGAATAATCTGCAAAAGTCTGGGACTGCAATTGGTTTGAAATGGCCTCATGTGTTTACCCTCATTTGGATGAGAAGTACTCCAGACAGTACGACAGGCTTGTCTCCCATGAGATACGGATGGGCAGGGCAATGAGAATTGCACTTGTACCTTCGGCTGCGCTAGGCTTCAATAACTGCTGAAATTGTTCTGGATTATTGCAAAGGTCTAACTGATATGATGAAATCTGCCTCTCATCAGGTAAATGTGTCAACTGAAGACTACAAGGATACACCGTGCCAGGGTCTGAATGTGGAGGATTGGGTGGTGATCCACAAACACGCTAACAAAGTACACAGTCTGCTCATCAAGCTCAGAGCTAAATCCAGAATACCAGCGTGAATCCAGAGGGTGGTGAAGAGTTTGAAGATTTCTCTGAAACTTGTCAAGATAAAGTGAAAAGACATGAGCAAAAATTTCAGAAGAGCAAAAAGTCAAATAAAGAACCTGAAATCCCTGATGTCCAATTTCAGAGTGATCAGAGTGAGGAGGAAATACCATGCACAAGGGCAAAGCATGAATTACATAAAAAAGTCAATTTACCGGAATATTTAACATTGTTCTTTTTACTAGTTTTAGATATCACTATTACAGCAGAAGCTCACTCATGATCCAGATGAAAGCCATGACACTTTCAAGGTCATAGGCTGAAACATGTCGATCAAAGTTGTGGACAACTTGATCTAATGGTTCTTGTTGTATCCCTTGTTCTCCTTGCTGTTTTTAACCCTAGCACCAGGCAGCCAGAATAAAAGAATGAGGTAAACCGTGTTTTAATTCACCTTCAATAGCACTGCACCCCTAACAACACTCTGCCAGCTCACAACGGGTCTTAGTGAGAACCCCTCTGAAAATAAAACATCCCTGAGCTCCTCCCTTGCAGCAAGGGGGTTGTAGCCCACACCATGACTAGGTTTCATGGTGCGAGGAGGATTCCCTATGATGAAGCATGCCACCTCTGGTGGGTGAGGGAAACCGTCCATTAAAGGGACGCCTTTTGTCTTAGTCAGCCTCTCTGTTCACTCTATTGAAAGATCCGAGGGCCCTTGTGTCTTTTTTAATGGGGATATTTTGCCTGAAGGAAATCCTATTATGAGGAGTATTTACTTTGTTGGTGGAAAGACTGCTTATTTTAACTTGCCAAATAATTGAGCGAATTCATGTTACTTGGTTTTAGTTTTTTCTACAATGTATCACAAAGATGAGTTAGATGCAGAACATGGCATGAAGAAAGTAAAATGAAGTTTTGGACAAGTTGGTTTAGACATTTTAGGAGCAATTATTCCTCCAACGGGTGTGATTATTAATGGAGTGAAAATTAGAGGATTGCCTACAGTTTAAGA
Source organism: Triturus cristatus (assembly GCF_964204655.1). NCBI lineage: Eukaryota > Metazoa > Chordata > Amphibia > Caudata > Salamandridae > Triturus > Triturus cristatus. The sequence continues at coordinate 470,809,261 of NC_140582.1, read as the reverse complement.
TAGACTTGGTCTTTTAAATTAGTAAATGCAGGCGTAACAGCAATTAGAGCAATGCTCATGCAGAATTGTTTTGCCTTAGATACTCTTTTGACAAAAGAGGGCAGAGTTTGTAGGAAAATTAAAGCAAGGAGGTGTTTACTTACATTCCTGATTAAAGTGACGGAATTAATATTTTTTATTGCTAACATAACTAACTTGATTCATTAGATTATTGACAGAATCAGGTTTATGGGAAAGTGTAGGATCTTGAGTAAAGGATTTAGGAAGTAACTTTGGTCTATGGCGAATGGTTGGGTAATATTGGTGGTGGTGTTCTTAATTCAGTTTTAACACCTATAACAATTGTGCTGATTTGTGCAATTCATTAATTTCTTTAACTGCATTTTTAAGTGGGTATAATTATTAGATCCAATAGTAGGACTAAGAGTTAAAATAAATAAAGTCATAGAAAAAGATCAATGGATGTAAAAATTGACAACTACAAGGATCTTATGTATCAAGAATGAAAGCAATTGGAGAAGAATGTTTGATTATCTAAAGAGATTAACATTTCATCAACTTAATGGCAGCTTACTAAATGTATTAATGGGATTATAATGATTATGAAAAAATGTTCAGTGGGGTTGTGAAAGTTTTTTTACTGTGCAATTTTGGGCAACAAATTATTTGCCAAATTTGTAGTTTTTATGAAGCATATGACTGTAACTGATGAGCTGATTATTTTGCACTTAAACAATATAAATGTCTCATTTAAAAGTGTGATAAATAAGGGGGCGCTAGGTGGCGCGCTAACAAGACGGACGTCGGAGCGTGAAGCTCCTGCCATCGGGCGCCGACATCCTGAGATTTCTCCTGTTTGTGGTGCGGGTGGCCGCGACGGACGCCGCCAGCTGTGGACCGAACACCTCCCGCAGCTCCGGAGCCGCGCTCAGAGCCGGAGATGACCTGTAGCCCCCAGCCGAGCCGCGCTGAGTCTAGAGCCGGCGGGGGGCGCGCGGCGGGTCCCAGAACTCGGCCGGCCGCAAGAGCAACTTTAGCCCGCGGCTTACCACGAGGTGCCTGGGCCGCGGGTGCGGCCCTCCAGACAGCAAAATCGAGGCGGCGGCCGGCCGTCAGAGGCACAGAGACTGGTGCTGGCTGCAGAAGACGGCGGCGACCCTGGGGCTGCCAGACGCCAGAGGAACCCGGCCGGCAGGTCTGAAGCGATGCAAACAGCGACACCAGTGCGAGGGAGGCGGCTGCTCACTGCAGGCCTTGCGGGCCCCGCGCTGGAGGCGAGTTGCGGAGGCTGCCCGAGGCCCAACACAAGAACCTGGCCCAGGGGACCTCGTTGGGAGAACTGGAGGACCCCCCTGCCAGAACTGCCCGGGTGAGTCGCGTGGGCCTGACCCAGGTGCTTCAGCGAGGGCGTAGGACGTGGCGGGGAGGCCCGGGAGCGAGGTGGGCCTCCTTGAAGATCACGGCACTGTGGGGGACCCAGCGACGACTGCAGCACCCGAATGAAGAGTGGTAGGATGTCCCACCCCTAGCGGACACTACATCGGAGATCAAGGGCATGTGGGATCTGTGACTGGTGCCCCGATCGTCGTAGGCAGCCCAAGTGCCACACGACTGAGGAGGCTGAGGGGAGCGGCTTAGACCTAAAGTGGGACCGGTTGTAGTAACAATGGGGTAACCCAGTTTCCCTCAGAACCTGGGCGATCATATATCAAACAAACAATGGTTCTGTCGGGTATGCACTATTTCTTTAAACATTGAATCAATCAAAGGTTAATTTCATGAAAGACAAATTCTCATAAGCAACACACATAGAGACCAAAAGAGGGGGTATATGAAAAGTTTTATAAATTACTTCATTTATAAATCCCCACATTCAATTTGTATGGCTGTCACTATAAAAAGTAAACTGTAATTTGTGACAAAGTGAAGAGTGGTGCTCAGTGCTATAGTGAGGTGCGTAATATATACAAAGTGACTTTCGTGATAACGACGTTTTAAAAGGCCAGAGTACAACGGCTGTTTGAATAGGTCTGTAGACTGAATAAATGAGTCTTTATACAGAGTCTTTCAGCTGGTCCAGGGGATATGTCGACGTTTCAACCCAGGGGGGCATTACTGTCTTGGTCAATGCGGGTCTTCATCAGGACAAGGAAATGGGGGACAGCCAACTGGGGCCCGTGGTGATTCAGAGGGCTGGTGTGTATGCAGTAGCAAAGGGGTACTGCTGGTGTTCTTCCAAAGTGAGTATCCCACTGAAGGGAATCGGCCACTGTCTTCCGAATTCTAAAGACCTCGATGTGGTGGAAGGTTACAGGCAATCGTCCTGTCTCTTGTGATCACTCTATGATTCTCAATGATAATGGTACCAGGAAAAAATGAATTAATTCCGGTCCGTGGGTGCAGGCTAACGTCCTATCTGCTCGGAGCACGAGCAGATAGGACGTTAGCCTGCACCCACGGGATACTCACTTTGGAAGAACACCAGCAGTACCCCTTTGCTACTGCATACACACCAGCCCTCTGAATCACCACGGGCCCCAGTTGGCTGTCCCCCATTTCCTTGTCCTGATGAAGACCCGCATTGACCAAGACAGTAATGCCCCCCTGGGTTGAAACGTCGACATATCCCCTGGACCAGCTGAAAGACTCTGTATAAAGACTCATTTATTCAGTCTACAGACCTATTCAAACAGCCGTTGTACTCTGGCCTTTTAAAACGTCGTTATCACGAAAGTCACTTTGTATATATTACGCACCTCACTATAGCACTGAGCACCACTCTTCACTTTGTCACAAATTACAGTTTACTTTTTATAGTGACAGCCATACAAATTGAATGTGGGGATTTATAAATGAAGTAATTTATAAAACTTTTCATATACCCCCTCTTTTGGTCTCTATGTGTGTTGCTTATGAGAATTTGTCTTTCATGAAATTAACCTTTGATTGATTCAATGTTTAAAGAAATAGTGCATACCCGACAGAACCATTGTTTGTTTGATATAAAGTGGGACCGGTGGCAGCATTTGGTGCGTACCCCCTCGAAGCTGGCACATTGAGAAGAGACTTACGCCCCTGAGTACCCCGCGCGCATGGGGGGAGATTCGGCTGGGGTCTCTGGTGTAGGGGGCCCAGCCCTGAACGACTCCCGTGGCCCTACCTGGACCGCACCGCTACTTACGTGCAACTGGCGGTAAAAGAAGAGTGACCAGTCGCTAGTGGCCTGGGCGCAGTGGGCAGTGAAGGTGGCGCAGTGACCGGTCTGACAGCTGCGGGACACGGATGCTGTGTTGGAGGGGCGGTACCCGGCTGGGGATGCCAACCCAGGGTGTGGACGAGGTGAGGCGACGCCGGCGGCCCCGGGACTTGGCGGTCACCGAGTAGTGGGCCTTAGACATCAGGGGCCTGGGCCGTCCCTCCGGGGGGGGGTCTTGGCATCCCTCCAGTCCCTCCTCCCTATCCCCGCACCAGCAAGTTGAGAGTGGTGTTCTCCCTGTTGCGCCTTGGCGAGGCGGACGGAGGCGGCGTTAATGTCGAATGCCCTCTGCACAACAATTGGCCATGGGCCGACTGTGGAACAAGTTGCCCGTGGGTCGGTACAGGCGGAGAAGCTGGGCACCACACCTGGGCGTCCGGACGGTGATATGACGCTTCCGTCGACGGCGCTCGAGGTGAAAATGGACACAGTCTTGGCGGCGGTGGAGTGATTGGGTGCTGCGATGGAGCAGACAAGGACCTCGTTGGAGTTCCGAATAGATAAAGTCACGGTGGACTTCAAACTCCTCCACGCAAACCACCGTAAGTTAGCGGATTCTGTCACCCAGCAGCGCCAAGCGCTCCAGGAGGTCCACCCCGTGGTGCGCCACCACTCTGTGGCCCTACAGGACCTGATCGACTGTGTCCATACCTTGGAAGACCGCTCTGAGGACGCGGAAGGGCGTTCTCGGTGCAACAATGTCCGAGTGGTGGGACTGTCGGAAGGTGCGGAAGGACAGAGCCCGGAGCAGTTTGTTGAAGGGTGGATCCGCGACCTCCTTCCCCCGGGGGTGCTCTCGCAACAGTTCGTGGTGGAGTGTGCACACCGGGTCCCGGCACGGAAGCCTCCGCCCGGGGCGCGACCACGTCCCTTTCTCTTCAGACTCCTTAACTTCCGAGATCGGGATGTGGTGCTTCGTGAGGCCAGGAAACTGGATGCCATTACGGTGGATGGAAGTAAGGTGATGCAGTTTCCAGGTTACACTGCTACAGTCCAAAAACGAAGAAGTAACTACCTGGCGGTGAAGCACCAGTTGCGTGACCTGGGGATCCCATACTCCCTGCTGTTCCCGTCACGCCTCAGAGTGATTACGAAAGTCGGGACCCGGTTCTTTGATGCCCCATCTGACGTCTGGGACTGGCTGGAGGAGGCAGGTCTGAGCGGGGGCCGGAGACCTATGGAACCGGGAGATAGTGGGCGCCAGGAGAGGCGGCCGAGATGGCGATGACGGAAGGAGGCCCGCAGGGCTGTGGGCCCCGGCCCCGCCGCGGCACCTAGCCTGGAAAGGATGCGGCAAGAACGACAGGAAGCCATGGAAGCAGTGGCAACTCTGGGGTCCACGAGCAGCCTGGGTACAACAGCTGTTCATGAACATAGTGAGCCTGGAACTAGCAGGTCGTCTTCCCCATCTACCGTACTTTCAGATGACCAGGCCCTCCCGCTGGTGACGCCCCAAACTGCTGACCACATTGTGTGAGCCCAGGGTGTTGGGGCGGCGGCTACTGTTGAAGCGAGGGCCGTACTAACTGGGGCAGGACGTGGCGGGGATAGCTGGGGGGGGCTCTTCCTCTCCTCCTGCAAGATGTGGTGCAGTGTCGGGCGTGGGCATGTACATGTCTGCCGGGTCCTACTAGGGGGATGTGGGTGGAGGGGGGAGCTCCTACTCGGGGGGGTTCTGAATGCGGTGGGGGGTTGGCGGCGGGCGGTGTTGGGAGGTGTGATGGGGCCACCCGCACATACTTCGCACCACTTGTGATAAGACAGGTTGCCTTAGCTACAGTCACATAGCGCACCCGTTAGGCATCCATTGGCCTAGTTTTGCTCAGGAAGCGATTAGCTTGAAGTTTGGATGAATGCCTCATTTGGGGTTTGCCCTGGTAGTTTCACTGTCATTGTTCCTCATTACATGTACTCAGCAGTTCCTAAGTGTTCTTTTGTTCGGGGGGTTTCTGCCACAGCACACTGACATAACACATAGAACCTATATTTGCCCCTTTGTCCGATTTGCTCCTGCCCCAGTGACTGCTGGGGATCTCACCCGCTCTAGATGGCTGCCGCCGACGTAATCACATGGAATATACGGGGAATGCACACCCCTGCACGCCGATACTCCATTTTCGCTTACTTGCAGCGGCATAAAGCGGCCATTGCCCTTCTTCAAGAGACCCACATGACGCAGCCTGAGCTCGACCGGCTACGCGCTCGTTGGAGGGGCCAGTTATTTGGGACTACATACTCCGCGCATGCCCATGGTACATTGCTCTGGGTGAGGGCGGGCACTCCGTTTACATGCACGGAGGTGGTAGTTGACACAGCTGGGCGATATACACTGGTTCGTGGGAAACTTAACCGCCAACATATGTTACTAGGCTCAGTCTATGCCCCGAATGTCGACCAGCCGTCATTTTTGGCCCACCTGTCCACAGTGCTGGCGCCATATGCGGGTTTTCCCTGATTATTGGGTGGGGACTTTAATTCTGTCCTTGATGCACGATTAGATAGGTCCTTTCCGCCCCTCCACAACACACAGGCGGTCTCTAATGCGCGGACCCTCACCGACTGGCTGTCGTGTTGGGTGTTATACGATATTTGGCGCACTTTACACCCTGATGATCGCGTCTATTCGTATTACTCAGTGGTGCATGATTTGCACGTTCGTATAGACCGGGTGGTGGGCTCTCATTCTTTGATCCCCCTGGTGGGCCAGGCGGAGTATCTGGGTCGGACCCACTCAGATCACAACCCTCTTAAGTTGCGTCTTACGTGGGACTCCGGGCGGCCTCCTGTCCCTTCGTGGCGGCTCCAACCGGTGGCTTTGGAGGACGCTGAATTTCGCGCCTCCCTAGGCACAGCGATCGAGCAATTCTTTGACCTGAATGAGGGAACAGCGAGTAATGAATTAGTAGAGTGGGATGCTCACAAATCCACCATCCGGGGACACTGTCTGGGTGCGACGTGGAACATCCGACGGCGGGTCGCGCTGTCGCTTGCGGGCCTGGAGACACGCCTTCTCCCTTGTGAGCTGCATGGTGAGGGTGGGGTCGCGACTCGGCACGACTGGTGCGGCTCCGGGCATCTCACGCTGAGTTGCTGGAGCATTTGCGTTGCCACAATTACCCTGCCCACTCAGCTCGCGTTCACGCTACGTCTGACAGGGCGGGGCGGTTGCTGGCCTGGTTACTCAGACGGGAGTCCGTTCACGCACCGATAGACGCGCTCAGTAGGCCCGATGGGTCGCTCGTGCACACGCAGTGGGAAATACATCAGGTAATGACGGAATACTACGCGACCCTATACCGTTCGACGGGGCGTCGGCAGGCACAGGACCTGGACAGGTTTCTGGAGGATGCCTGTTTCCCTACGGTCCCCGAGGAGCACCAGGAAACGCTTGAGGGCCCACTCATGGAAGAGGAGATCGGGGATGCGGTGTCATCCCTGGCTTCTGGGAAGGCGCTGGTGCCAGACGGACTCCCAGCAAAATACTATAAGGCATGTCGAGAGTCACTTGTGCCTAGGTTGCACGCTCTTTACATTGCGGCCCTTGAAGAGTGCACCTTACCTGCCTCTATGCGAGAGGCTCACTTGGTGTCCTTGCTCAAGCCTGGACGGGATCCCACCAACCTGGGATCATACCGGCCCCTCGCGCTGCTTAATGCGGATTACAAAATTTTGGCTAAGGTGCTAGTGGAGCGGCTGGCCCCCACGGTGTCGGTGCTAGTGCATGGGGACCAAAATGGCTTTGTGCCCAAGCGTAGTACCTCTCTCAATTTCCGGTGGTTTTTTCGGGTGGCACACGACAGTACGCAGAAATGGCCTAGGGCGGGCTGTCTGGTCCTAGACCTTGAGAAAGCCTTTGACTGTCTGGAGTGTGGATATCTGGTAGCGGCACTGTCGCACTATGGGCTGGGTCTCGGGGTTCTTCAAATGGTGGCCCTGTTGTACAAGGATCCCACGGTGAGGTTCAGAACAGGGCCATATATATCTGACGCCATCCCGATATGTCGTGGCACCAGGCAGGGGTGCCCGCTCTCACCCCTCCTGTTTGCACTGGCAATAGAACCCCTTGCCGCCACGCTCCGCAGGGAGCTGGCCGATGGAGTTCCGCTGGGGGACGCGACACACCAGGTATCGCTCTATGCAGACGACCTACTGGTCTTTGTCAGGGATATGGCGCACATTCCGGCCATACTGGAGCGAATTCTACTCGACTTCGCCGCTCTCTCGGGCCTCAGGGTGAACGCTGCTAAATCATGCCTCTACGTGTTTCGAGCTGATACCCAGGACCCGAGCTACCATCTCGGAGGTGTGCAGGTTAAATGGCAGCCGGACACCTTCCATTATCTGGGTATCCAGATATATAGGCGACCGGCAGATCTTGTGGTGGGCAACCTGGGCAGAGCGGTAACAGCGGTCAGGGCCCAGATGCGGTTCTGGGGCACCCTCCCCTTGGTGGTCACGGGGCAAATCGCTCTAGTCAAGATGGTGATTCTACCCCGGCTTCTGTACTACTTTGCCAATTTGCCCATCTATATCCCGGCCTCCTTCTTTACAACCCTCACACGGTCTCTCCGGGACTTCATATGGGGTAATGCCCGTCATAGAGTCGCGTTGCCTAAGCTATACCTCCCCACTGGCCAGGGAGGCCTTGCGATGCCGTGTTTTGAGCATTATTACCCGGCCGCTCTGCTGCAATGGATAGCCCGATGGTTGGCGGATAGAGGTCGGGACGATACGGCGACCACTGCGGCCCCTCTACCTCTGGTGGATCTCCTCAACCTATTTCATCCGGCTGCAAAGGCAGTTAGGCCTGTGCCCCTCCTTGTGGTGGTGGCCTACAAGTGCTACCGTCGCACTCTCTACCTTACTCGGGCTTGAACTCCTTACGCGCCGGCCATTCCGAGCGGGCTGAGTGTGCTTAGTGCCCCGGAACTGGTGGACTGGACCGCGGAAGACATACAAACGATGGGGGACCTTTATCGAGATGGTGCCCTTCTCCCGTTCGCCTCCCTGGCGGAGGAGACGGGGCTTCCGTCTGGCCACTTCCTTCGTCACCGGTCCCTGGTGGAGACGCTCGCGAGCCAGTGGGGAAACCTTCGAGAGGAGCCGGAACAGCACCTCACGGTGCAATACCTCCATGTGATGGGGCGTGGGAGGCATCTGATCAGATGGTTCGTGGCCTCCCTGCGTGCTCATGCAGCGATCAGTCTGACTCCACTGCGTTGCAAGTGGGAGGCGGATCTGGCGCGACCTATGGCTGATAAAGAGTGGGGCGGAGTGTTGCAGGGCCCGACAAAGGTTCCCCAGAACATGTGCTTCAGCCAAATAAAGTTTTCCATAGAGCGTACCTTACGCCTGAGTCCATCAACAGATATTTCCATTGTGCGGACACGGCTTGCCCTCGCTGTGCAGAATTGGATGCTGGATTGGTTCACATGTCCCGCTGTCCCGCACTGAGCTCGTACTGGCGGGTTGTACACGAGGCACTTTGCGCATGCACGGGACATATCATCCCGTTCGAATGGCGTACCTATTTGCTGCACCTTTTCAGCAGGACTCCCTCCACTAAGAGCGCCTCTACGTTTATCGACCTGGGGATGGTGGGGGCGAAGCGACTGCTTACTAAGCGATGGAAAGCAGCCGATGCACCTCACGTGCGTGCATGGCGGGGGTCATTCCTAGTGTGGGCCAAGGCTGAGGGTGCGGCACTTTCAAAGGAGGAGACACTGGGCCTCAGGAAGATGCCCATAGCACATCAGTGGGAGGCGCTATTGCAAGCCATGGTGAGACTAGCCGGGGAGAGTACAGGGATCGGTCACGGGAGTGGGATGAGCGCTTCCCCAGAGAGGCTGGAAAGTGAGCGGTCCAGGGATGGGGCAGACAGTATGGCGACGAGGGTATAGCCACAGGGGTGGGGGCACACAACGAATATGACATTGCTGATTGAAAGGTCACACGAGGGGCAGCGAGACGGGGGATGGGATTGGGGACTGAGTTAAATGACGCTGGAACATATGTCAGATGTCGCTGGGGCTGTTGTTGTTTTGCTTGGGTATTTGATGTTCTACCCCATTATGTCCTGGTTTACTAACTGTTTATGGAAAGACATCTGGGAAAGGCGGCTGGAATGTTGACAGGCCCCTATGGGAGGAAGGTTTCTCAGTGGCAGGAATTTGACAGGGACTATTTGGTTCCTTGCAGCTGAGACGCCATGACTACTGCTACGAGAGTTGGACATACGCCTGCCTTCCGATACTTTATGTGTCTCTACCTGGGTTAATGTAGTTGACATCGCTATTGCTTTCAGTTGTCCTGGCTTCAATGTGTGCTGTAAACCTTGATAAATGCCAATAAACAGATTATATAATAATAGAAGTGTGATAAATAATGTAGTATAGTAAGTCCGCATTTTGGTGTGAGGCGCCATCTATTTAAAATAGATGCTTTTTTTTGTGTTCAGCTCCTGCGCATTACCCCTCACAATCAGCAACCTGCTGCACATCTTTTCTCCCCATAGCCTCCGCAGAACATAGGACTCTATGATGTAAAAAAAACTGAAATATTATAAAGCATATATTGTGAATGAACTTTCCATTGTGTACCCGATATAGCATTTTGAAGGATTTCCACTAGAAGTTCTGATGCAGGCATGTAGAAGAACATATTTTTATGAGCCATTGTTTGGAAGTGATTTATATTATGCTGCACATCTGAGGAGTGCCGTTGCTGAAAATGAAAAAGTAATATTTCTCTTGCCTCAAGAAATGGATTATTATTAAGAATCTTTTAGAATTATGAAGTTGGTTGTGATTTGCCAATGCTACTCAACCATGATTATACCATGCTAAATTAGCAGTTTTATAAATTAATATGAATACATTATGTATAAAACAAGCCCTTTTTTTCAAGGATTGGAAATTACTTTCCCCCCAGAGACTGTCTGATTATTTTGAGATTTTCTTTCCACATTGAGGATGCTGTCAGCCCTCTTTATGAGTTTGACACTTAGAAATAAGAGAGATTTTATTGCCTAACCAGGAAATTCATATTTATTCAGTATCTGAGCCTTAGTTTGGTCCCAGTCTCTAATTATGATTTTACTCTGCTAAATTTGATCCCCCTTCATAGTGCAGGTGGGTTGCCGCCTGCACTGTGAAAACACAGAGCAGCTTTAAAGCCGCTCCATATTTCACTTGAATGCGCTGGCTCAGGGCAGCACGAGTTTGCGGCTGCCTTGGCAGCAGCGCATTCCCAGTAATAGGATGCACTTTCCCTGACTGCGACTGGAGCACCTGTTCTAAGGTGCGCCGGGCGCAAGCAAAGAAAGCGCACCCTTTACATAATATGGCCCCTGGAGTGAAAAGGGTAAATCGTAACACCCCCACTCCCATTTCTTTGCTCAGGGTCCAATGCTTTGAAATTGGACTTAGAATAGTATATTTGTATTCAATGATTTAGGCACTTTCCTAATTGCTATGTGATATATAATAGTATATTTTCTCCCACACCATTTATTACCATTCCAAGTATTTGTGGGACTAGATTTAGAATAGTAAGTCTTTCCACCCCGATTTTTGAGGTTCATTGTATTGCTGTGGGACTGGAGTTAGAATAGTAAATCTTATCCCTAAATGTTTGCAGTGTCCCATCGGTGGGACTCAATTTACAAAATTAACTCTTATTTCCTTAATCTTTGCACTTTCACCAATCTTTGTGGGATAGGAGTTAGAATAGTAAATAGTAAATCTACTCTCTCCCAATTTTTGCACTTTTCACAAAGCATGTGACGTTAGAGTTAGAATACAGTTTCCCTATGCCTGATTATTCACCTTTCCCAAGGTTTGTAGGCCTGAAGCGAATTATTATATTTTCTGCCCGCCCGAACCTTTCCCAATGTTTTTGGGATTGGCGTCAGAATAATATATTTAACTTTCTCCCTTCTACCTATGCATTTTCCTCAGTGTTTCTGGTTATGGAGTTTGAATATTAAGGCCTCATTTTGATATGCGACCAACATCTATGAGGTTGCAGGACTGACCAACCTCCGGTCGGTGGTCCCGAAACCGCAATTACAATACAACCGCACATGGTGTGGTCGCAAACTCCCATTGCCTTATGGGAGCTTGTGCGGCGGTCAGGAACTGACTGCAGCACAATTTCCCATAGAGAAATGGGAGTTTCTGTAAGTCTCTGCACCGTGTGGCAGGCACCTTATGGTGCCTGCCACACGGTGCAGGAATTTACAGGGAGCTCCATAGGTGCCCCCCAGACCCACAACTGGAGGACAAGGGCAGAAGGGGGCCCTACTGACAGCCTTTCCATATCAGAAAGGATGACATGGAAAGGCTGTTGGAGACCTACATCATAATCCTGATGGTGAAATTGCTGTCTGTAAGGGATTATGTGGAGGTTTCCGACTGGCTGACGGGCTCCTTGAGCCCATCAGAAGCCAGTTGGATTTACAGGCCAGTTTACAATCTGACTACCAACATTGTAATTTGGCGGTCGGATTGTAAACCTACAATGTTGGTCTGTAAGCTTCTGATGAGCGGTCTGAGGCTTACCGACCGACAAAGTAATAGATCTCTAAATATAATTCCCTCGATTTTATGCACTTTCTGCAATATTCGCATAACAGAATCAGAATCGTAAATATTAATCACCCCACCGCCCAATTTTTTACACTTTGTCTAATGTTTGTTAGGCTGCATTTACTATAGTAAATCATACTCCGCTCTCCAATTTTATTTTATTTTTTCCAATTCTTGTGGGATCAGATTTAGAAGTGTAAACACTCAGATCAGCAGGAGCAAAGGAACAATTGCAGAACCTCTGTTTGGGTGAATCTGGAGTTCATTGCAGTTTTACGTTTGATTTGGTAATTAAATCATTACTTGTGTTCTGTTGAGTATTTCTATTTACACAATCAATGAAGCTGCTTAGATAAAGTGAGAGAGTAGTGTTGCAGTGTGAAGCGTGCGTAAATCTTTTTACTATACCCTTTATCTACTTACTACTCTAACCGTACTGGGCCCTTTATAATTAGACAGTTTGAAATGTTTTATTACAAAAGAGACAATGATCCTCTGATGAATCTTTCTCTATCAATAGGAAGGGTGGAAATTAGGATGACCAAACTCCAGGTTGACTTTCCAATTAGGACGAATAATTGATAACTAACTCACAGATTAAAGATCATAATTAGGTACACCACTCTTTAGACCATACTTTAGAAATACATAATATCAACAGGAAGACCCAACCTTCTGAAGAAGCTAAGTTGAGTTAAAATAATGCAAACCAAAAGCTCTGCAACTGCATCACAAAATAGAAGTAACACCTGATGTTTTGTCAGGGTTCGTTGATTTTCCCTACAAAGCATTAAGGCATTAGAACACAGTACAGTCTGAATGGAAGAATCAAACAAGACTCAAAAATAGACAAAGTGTTGGTTATTGTAGTGAATATCCAAAATATTTTGCCACAAGTAATTTCTTGAGGAGTTCGGTTAAAAGCATCACAATTTGCAAGACATTGCCAAAACATTTAAGCAGGCCTCTCAGATGGTTATAAATCAGTCAGCTACAGAGTTACAGAATTATACCACCATTAAGGCAGAAGGATTGTTCTCTGTCTAACAGTCAGGTCCTAAAAGATAGAAGAAGGGGTCAGTTCTAAAATCCATTAGAGGACAAGTCTATTTAGCATAAACAAAGAAATAGGGAAAATGGCAAATAAAAATAGAAAAAAGTTTGGCAAAGAAGGTTCAGTCCATCAGCTACAACTGTAGCATAAACCAGGCAGTCCAAAAGCAATGGAGAGTTCAAAAATTGATCAACATAGCATCATCTGGTTCGAGGAAAAGAAAAAGTATGGCGTTGCCCCTCCTTTGGAGTTTCTTCTTTTATAGAATGTTTAAGTTCGTCCCAGTGAGGTGGAATCACATCACCATCAAAAGACTATCACATGTCCATGTTCACATAGTTCACATAGTGCCAACTAAGGCATTAGCAACATCAAGGTGGCTTCCTATGCTAGTCATGAGAAATTAAAAATTGTGACTCCACACAAGGCTATTATCAAATTAAAAAGATACAAAGTAGTTTATCCAAAGGTATAGCTGAAATTCGGTTCCCACAGGAATATTTCACACACTGAAAAAACATTCAAGAATGTGTAGAGAGTGTAGGCCTGTACGGGACAAATAAGCAATATTTCACTTGCAAAGAATGACCCATTGTATTAAATCAGGGGAAAGGTCAGCACTAGAGAAAAGGCATTTTGAAGGCCTTTAAGTTAGCATCAGCACGTTTAAATGAAATGAGCTCTAACTTTACTTCAAATATAATGGAATTAAATCAATTCAAATGAAGAATATATATAAACAACTTTCACAAAATAATGCTAGATAAAAATGGCAAACATTCGAACGTTAGAAATACCCTACTACCACAAATTATCATATTGTTCATATAAGTGCATGTTTTTCTACTTCCACACTACAAAATTTGCTGCATGAGTTTTTCAAAAATATACCTCAGAGTTTATATTTGGGTCCATATAGGGTTGTTAAACTCCCTTGTTGTTTGCACAGAAGAACTTTGGGGCTTATTGTAGGGAATTTTGGGATAGGCCACCCCAGCAAGGCAGCTTTCTGCACTGCTCTACTCCAAAGTGAAAGTATTTGAGCAATATGGTGCATTCCTGTTCTTTCTCCCTGCACTGGTGTCAATTTTGCAGCCTAGCATCAAAGTAAGCACCATTGCACCATGGTGCAAGGGAGCCTCAGTTGTATGCGGTATTGTTTTTGTGCAGGAACGGCCACAGCATTTTCCTCTTTATATGTGTGCTGCAGAATGCAGTACACATACAAAGAGGAAAAACAAGGAGAAATAAACATATTAATCTTTGTTACACCTTACCTCTGGAGGTGTATGGATTTGGCACTTCCCTAGGGTTACATCACTTTTTAAATCTGTGGCAGTGTCAAATTCTATGGGTGTTGCGTGGGAAAACCCACTGCAATGCCCATGAAATGCCTCGTATGCGCAGAGTAATAGCGACACAGTGATTTGCGCTGTGTTGCCTTACTCATGATTTAGAAGGCCACTCAAAGCCATGCAGGGTGGTTTTGTGTGGCTTCATTAATCAAAATGAAAGCCCTGCGTCATGTGTGTACCACACTATGTGATGCAAAAGTGACTCAACTATATAAAAAAATAAACAAAAGATAATTAAAGAAGTTCAAAGTTGGACTTTTGAGCGAACTTGAGGTTGGTAAACCTCTGTCTACTGTATCTAGTAAAAAAAAACTCTCATTAGTGGTGCAGGTTAAGGTATCAACTTCAAGGGTGTGCCATGACTAAAATATATCAATGATTTATTACAAGAACACAGCTGCAAAAAATGCAGACAGATATAACTAAATAAATACTAATGTTGTCAAAACGCATTTTATGCTACTGTTACATTCCAACAACTGACTACCCAGCAAGCTGCAAATCTAAATAGAATACTGTAAATGACTCCCTGAAATTAGGTATTTGAAGTGAGGCATTTAAGTATAACTCCCATGATATAGCGACACCATCCCAACCTGCTATTGTATTACTCCCAGGTGTTGCCCTTGGCCCATGTGATGTTTCATTGAATATATTTAGCTGAAATGTGTCAGGGCTCCACTTTTAGATCGTCTTACTGGAGAGTTAAACTGTTTTGAGGTGCTATGATATTGCCATGCTCCAGCAAATGTGGGTGACCAGGCAATAGAAATTGATGGTTACCAGAGTCACAATATTCCGGCAACTCCGTCCCATCATGGTCATGCATCTGGGGGTTTAGCAATCTGCATCAATGTATCAGCTGGTGGCGGCATCAGGGCCTTTGAGACTCCTGATAATAGCTTTCAGGTTGTAAGATATAAGAGGAGCTGGCCTTTGTGCCTAGTTAACTTTTACAATAATGATTATCAACAGCTCTAACACTAAATTCCCAGTATTTGATTTTATGAATTTGCTGCTAAGCAGTGCTGTTAATAAAGGGTGTCAGGCCCACCTTTGCTTAGCAGAAGATTTTAATGTAAGATTCACCTTGCAGATTATTCCACCTAGTATTGCTACAAGAGCTTTGACAAGCTCTCTGGCAAGCTCAGACCCTAAGGGTTTATGGCTGATGACTTATTTTTCCACCCATGTTTTAATATTATAATGAAAGTAGCAGTTGTAAATGACCCTCGGGCACCTACCTGTAGGGGCAGAGGCTGTTTCTCCACACTTGACTATTTCTTCACCTCTACTATCTTGATACAACTCTTGTTTGTACAGTAAAGTAGTTCCCTCAAATGTAAGGAACCATAATCTTAATGAAGTAGCATTTTAAATACCATCAAACCCTCATTTTAGAGTGGATAGTGGGGTTAGTAGTGTCTAACCATCAACAAACAACCTAAGACTGGTATGGAGACTTCAGGAACCATACCAACCTTTTCCTCAAAGAATTAAGGAAAACCTCTGGTTGTTTAACGCTTGTTTATCAGAGGAAGATACGGAACACCTAAGGGTTGGAAATCGTAAAAATATTTGTAATAATATATGGAAATCCCTATTAAAGCCATTTCAGCCTCTATCCAACAAGCCCGGGTGGTTCGACCAGGAATGCTCAGTGGCTAACCAAGGAGGGTGCTAGCTGAGAAACCCAGGGACCTCTGGTGGCGGCCATCCTACAAAGGCAATATTAAGAGGCACCCCCAAATTTTGGGCCCTATTATTAATGAATGTTTTCAACAACCTTGCTAACTCTCCTTTACGTGGTTCCTGGTCAACTTTCATTATTGTGCCTATCTTCAAAAAAGGTGACTGATCCCAACCAGGCTGTTATAGTCCCATTTTCTTAATTGACACAACAGTCAAAGGTCAACAAGGGTCTTGTATAACATAATTAAGGATAGGGTACAGGATGAGTCTATTTTATACCCATGCCAGAATGGGTTTAGAAACCAGGTTGGGACAGTTGAGCAATGTTTGAATCTGAGCTGAGTTATACTAATGTACACTTTGGCCAAACAATCCCCCTTATATCTAGCATTGATGTATCTGACTTCATAGTTCGACTGTGTCAATCGCTCAAAGTTATGGGAAAACCTTCTTTCCTGTGGGATGGATGAAGCACTTGTGCACTTTTAGCATATTTGCACAGGGACATGAAAGCCAGAATTAGAACTAGCACTAGAGAAGGAGTTTTAAACGATAAAGGAGTATTTCGACTGGTGAGACAATGGTGCGTTTCGAACCCTGCTTATATGTATTTTATATATTAATAACTCCACCCATTTTTTAACCACTGCTACTCCTGATGTACCAAAAATTAGGTTTGTCACTCTCTCACTCCTATAGGCGTACGTTGCAGTGCTGATGGCACGAACACCAAAAGCCCTGCGCCTGCTGGTGCATGCCTTTGTGGATTTTTTGGGCACTTTGGACCTACAAACTAATTATACTAAATCTTACATCATGGCAGGTGGCCCAAAGAGTCAGCAGTTACCAGCTGTCTCCTTTGGCACTAATAGTTTACAATGCACTAGCACTTTTACTTACTTGGGGTTTACCTTTGCTGCAACAGGATCATGGTTACCATATATCACACATTGGCAGGACTAAAGTGTTGAGGGCAATTGGCTCACTACACAATCTACCCCAACCACCGGGAGGGGAGCCCTTATTCCAGTGTTGCAAATTTATAAAACACAGTGTCTTACCATTGCAACTTATTGGACTGAGATAGGGGACATATCGAAATGCGCTGTCATCCAGACTGAAGAAAACAGGTTTTGTGGGAAGCTCTTGTCGGCCCCATTCGACATAAAGAATTGGGCTTCCCATACATAGATGATTATATCAGAGTCCGTCCTCCATCGCTATGGGTTACAGTGTGGAGAAATGAGGAGGCCTGTTTGACCAGGAATATTATCAAGGACTGCTTGGAGTGTGAAAGGGGACTTTAAATTCCATGGCTAGCAGGTGTGGAGTCAACCTTTCAAAAGATTGGTCTGCAACATGTTTTTGAGGATCCTGAGATTAATACCAATGTAAATAAAAAACATGTGCAACAACCTTTATATAAACTTGATCGCTCTATAAGAACAAATACAGAAAGGGGGAAATCGAGTGTTGCAGCTTATATGAACATGGTTGCAGAAAGCCCACCTATTAACTACTTCTTTAGAACAAGGTGGCGCTGGGAACGCAGCTTGAGGTTTCGATTTAGGGCCAGCACAGTAAAATATTTGTTATGCATCTAGCTGGGCTTCCAGATGAGTCTCTGCCCCTGTGATCGGAGATCTGGGTAAACCATGCAGCAGTGCCCATTTTTTGTAAATTTTAAACTAGATATACAAAGCATTTTTTATTCCAGCTCACTAAAATTCATAATATAAGGGATTTTAGGGTTGCCTTCAGCTTTTTGCTACAACTGCCAGCTGAAATTAGGTCACACATAGGCTCTTTTTTTAGAATGGATGTCAGGGCCCGTCGCACAATGCACTTTGAATAAGTTAACTCTAATGCAGGGAATATGTTAAGTTAACTAATGCTGAAATGATTGGATTTTTTTAAATGTATTTTTGTCATGTATTTTTTATATTTTTTAACGCATATGTATTTTTTTTCTTTCATGGATACCGTGTGCATCTGAATAAAGTTATTATAACTGACTGACTATAACATTGCTGATAAAAAGTATATCAAGCAGTAACTTACCAGCAATTCTTTGTTCATTCGTCATTTAAGTAGTAATTTCTTTACTGACATCAAATCTATTGCATTCATTCTTGAGCAGAACTAATTGAACTTCACTTGTAATGCACTTTGTTATGTGAGTTTATTGAAGATATAAAGGAAGTAGCATTAAAATTAGTGAGTTTAAAAGTGTCTAGCATGCCTCGTTGTTTGAGAACGAAGGATGAAAACAAGTCTAACTTACATAATAGAGAGAATATACAGGAACTCATACACTCCGAAATAAATCTAATCGAGAAGGAATCTTGACTAACAAATATTTCTTGAGGGAGATTGTGCATTGTCGTGTATAATGTTCAGATTCCTGTCATGTGCAGCCCAGGAACTGCGCACAGGTAGTCTGGCACTGAAAGGACTATGCAGGGTTGGGTAGTGACCTGGAATAGGCTTCATATTGTGAGTGTACACATGTAGGGAGAGTCAGTGTGCTTTACTGACTTGACTGAGGTGATGCTTTATTGTATTCCTGTGGGAAAGGCTACCTTAGGGCGCAGCACCAGTTCACTGTGGTCTACAGACTCCAGAGTCACACCAGTGTACACTGTAGCCTGTGTGAAAAGAACAATTCTGTAAAGTCCAAAAGCATATCTGTGCTGCTTACGGGTCATCCAGGAAAGTCAGATTTCCCTGGCTCAGCTCAGGATCAGAGCCCAGGCCTGTTGTCACCCTGCTGGGCTAATTACTTTTCTGGACAAGCAGCAGGAACAAAGGCCTTCCCCCACAAAGTGAGCAATTACCCTTTATTAGGTCAGTTCTTCAGAAGGATGGGGTGGGTGGGCCAGCCAACTGTCATCCTGTACCAGGAAAAAGGCCTGCCCAATCCCACTGAACAAAGGGTGGGAGCCCAGACTCAAAGCTAAACCAGCAGAAGGGTTCCTGTGAAAATTTGCTGAGGCAGGGCCCTGGCTGTGATGTCAGGGAGGGGTGGAGCTGAGACCCCCAAAGCACATGTGACAAGTGACTCCTGGCTAACGCCATCTTAAAGTTTCCCAGAAGTCTGTGCAGGAATGGTAAAACGGGAGGGGCGGTGTTGTGGCACCTCAGGATTTGACAGGGGTGCATCAATGCTGGCACCTCCCACTCCCACTGAAAAGTTCTTGAGCAGGGGGGAGAGTGCTCTCTTGAATGCGCTTTTCTGCTGGACACTAGAACTGGAGGCAGACACCATGGACAATTGGAAGGAAGAAACCCCTGACTTTATCTGGACCCAGGACTCTGACTCTGATTGACCCAAGGACCAGTGGGGCACTCCTCCAGGATCAGGTATGCTGGTCTCCTTACACTCTCTGAGGACCAGTCGAGGGAAAGACTAGGCTTCTGAGTTAGGAAGGAGAGAAGCCTAGAGGAGAGAGTGCTCCAGGTGCATTGGGCTCACCACCAAGCAAGGCCATGGATATAGGCCAAAGGGGATCAAGAAATACCGGTTGGAAGTTTGGTGACCTTTGACCCCATTTCCAGTGACGAATCCCGTGAGGCTTTATCGTCAGTTCCAGTTTGGCCCTAGCGGTTGGCCAAGGCTTGGCTTCCCCAGAGAAACAAGAGAACAAAGGGGAAGTGCCCTCGTGCTTTCCCATGACAGGGAGAAGGGGTCCAGGGGAAGAAGTTGAGGATGGCGAAGGAGTGTCATCATCTGCCCCCATTTCAGGAGAAGAGGGCCCAGTACCCCAACTCTGGGCCCCAAGAAGGAAACGCAGTGCGATAGTGCCATTGCACTCCACTGGATAGGGGCAAGGGGGCCCACAACCCCATTGCTGGGCCCGTGCACAAAAGAGGGAGGGACAGTCGCACTCCCCCCCCCCACATGGCCTGCCTTCCCCGCCCCGTGCCTGAGTCTGGGGAAGAGGGAAGACCCACCACACAGTGCATGTCTGCCCACAGAAGCAGACAGACAACTATGCTGCTGCCAGCCCCCGCGGCAGCACATCAGTGGGCTTGTGTGTGGAGAGTCGACGCGGGGTGCCCAGGTACAACCGGGCACCCTGAAGAAAGTAAAAACAGAGCAAGGCCACATAAAAGAATTAAAAAATAGAAAACAAAAAAGAAATGCCGAAGCAGCTTTCTCCAGCACAGTGGGAGAGCTGCTGCTATACTATTCACAAAGCTCAGGAGGAGTGCCCCATAATGCCCTGTAAGGCTTGGCTGCTTGTTTTTGTTCCCTCGCTAGTGGTCATCACTAAAAGGATGTAAAAGTGTGGTGGGAGCTGCAGGAGCAGTGCAGACTCCTGCCTCCTCAAAGGACTGAAAAGTCCCCACCCTAAATTTGACAGACTACAAAAAGAACCCCTCCAGGGTATTGATGCATTTCCCAGGCTGGAGCTTCTGCTCTATAGCTGGGAAAGCTGCTCCCTTTAGGAACAAAGATAATACCTTCAGTGCTTGTGGTCTAAATTGGAACCATGCAAGTTTCATGTGGACAGGCACCTTCTAGTGGTGAAAGGTGATAATTGCACATTCATATTTTACACTGAAAGCATTCTTTGGGGTTAAATAATTATAACTGCATCAAGTATATCAAGATTCTTTGCTTGATAGAGTTTTGGGAACACTAGAGCAAGGAAACAAGTAACTGCCCAATTTATAGGAAACTTAAATAAGCATACTGTCCATACACAAAATAAATTACAGGAATCACTTGATCTTCACTCGAAAAAATATGAGCAGGGCCACTGGAATGTTCAAATGTATGTTCAAATGCACTTAACCCCACATATCTATTTCATTCTTCACAGGCTAATTTATAAGTGAACAACTTCCCTTTATGTTGCCAAACCATTCTCTACTTAGCATAAATTCCCTTCACCTTAAACTTATCTTTCTCTTTCCAAACATGCTTCAAAACATCATGTCCTCCTATTGACCAAAGGTACATTTCAACCCTTCTTGCCACTTATTCATGGGTAAACCGTTTCTTTACAGGTCTCCCCGTACATCAGACACATTCTTTTTGCACTATCAGGGTCAATATGATAAACGGGTCGAAAGAAATACCAAGCAGTGTCTATCTCATCTGCCTCTGTTTGTTAAGGATAACTTCTGAAAGTATTGAATCATAATTTGGTATTTATATTGAAATGTACCTATCTATATAGAAGAGCAAAATGCTAGTAGTAATACCAAAAGAAAGGGGAATGCGATGGCAAGTGACTCGGTAAGCTACCGAAGCAGTCAAATGACAACATAAATAGCAGTCCTTCGCCTCCAGTGTGCATGTGTACTTACATAGCAATCTAGAAAAGACGTTAGTAGAAAAGACTCCCTCTCAAGCATCTTTGTGCAAAACCAAAATAGCAAAGATATATTCATCTTCAACAGAGTGTGCATGCGTATTAAGCTTAAATGTGGACATAACAGAACTATTATCAGCAGGAGAATGTAACCCTATTAATAAAGTAACCATGAGGATAATAGCCACTACAAACACTCCAGCTATATCTAACCTATGCTGGTCTTAAATAAGGATACCCATAACTTCTCTACAGTCAGCTTTTGTGTGTAGAATAGCAGCAATTAGATTTATGAATTCTGCAATGTTTCTACTTCTGCAAATGGCAAAACATATTTCATTATTACAAGATGAGATTAGCTTTATGTACAACAGCCTTCATGAGTCACCTCTAGCTTACTCCACCATCTTCTAAAATGATACCCCTACTCTTCTACTGGAGAGTTGGCCCTAGGGAATCTTCATAATTCAATAAATACAAAGTTCAAAAACTTTCAGCCCAACAGAGATCAAAGGAATTTGAGTACATAGACACGGTTTGTTACAATGATGATGATCAATCCAGGAACTGCTATTGCTGTGTAGGCACAAATCACGTAGGCTAAGTTGAAACAGTTCCCTGCTCAGCCAAATCTTAGGTGATCGGATCAAGTACACTGTCAATGCAGTAGGACCACTCAGGGGCAGAGTACCTCTAGCAAACAACCCTTCCTCTTTTCGATCTCCTGAGCACTAGCTGTTTGTTTTCACTGGCACGCAACCTATTCAAATCTGTCTCTTCGATGACAGCTTGTGTAATGCATTAAACAGATAGGCTTGGTCTCAGTCCCTTTTGATCCCTTGGCCAGTCTTCTCTCCTTTGGTCACTTCTGATCACATTATCCGTCCCTTCACCAGGATCTGCATCATCAATTGCTTGCACATTAGGCTAATTGATTGTGGCTACTCCTGATCCACACACCACAGACTCAAAGCTTGCTTGAACACAGCTTTGCCCTACATTTGGAACTTGAACCACAGGTTGACTCTGAGGGTAGGTGTTCAGGCAACAACAACAACAATTTGGCTCCAGTGAGACTGTGATTCCTCCTTGTTGAGTGTTCTTCAACCCAACGGGAGAAAATACATATTATGACCAGGACATATCTAACCCTGTTACACACTGGCATTTCAAAAGAATCCAACTGCATTCAGTTGACGAGACATCCCTTATCTCCTCATGGTATCTGGGGTTCTTCTCCCTACTTGTATCTGCTGGCACATGTGACAAAGGTCCTCAGCTTTATACTAAAGCAGGAAATAAGCCAATTCTGTCTGAATAATCTCACTGTTGAATTCCTCCCTATGTGTGCAGGATCATGGAATTGTCTAGCCATCAGAGATAACAAACTTTCATGCAACACAGGTCTCCCGCCTGATGAAATCCAGATTTCCTCCTCATGCTTCACTCATCCTGCTCTAACGGAGCATAGCTGTTCTACTTCTGGTACTTCTGCCTGCAATTTCTTAACCTCCTCCCAAGTATCAGCAGCAGACGACAAAAAATGTAACTCTCGCATATTCTCATGTTCATTCAAATATTCCCTATTAAATGCACAGGACCCATAAGCAGGTTATTGGGCAACCTCGTCTGCATATTGGTTAACAGCAATTACAGATTAATTTCCACATCCATTTCTTATAGGAAATCCAGATGACGTCATAAATCTCCTCAGTAACCATAACTGTCCGAAATCAGTAACAACACCAAAGCCGTATTGACTATCAGTATAAATAGTGACTTTCAATTGGTCTCAGAGTCACAGAAAGCTCAAGTAAGAGTGACCAATTCAGCCATTTGGGCAAAGGTTACACCATGAAGCCTGGGGGCTTCCACTATGCCTTGAGAGGTGTAGGTTTGGGACTTCCACCATTCTAACACCAGACCAGTGTCTATCAAAAAGGACACTGAGTAGCCATTTACTGCACCTTCCAGAAATGAACCACTCTTGTGTACCTCCGAGCCTATACCAACTACGCAATCTTCCTCCCCTCTCAGACACCATAATTGAGACAGATCTGAACCATAGACATCTGAGGCATCAACAACTAAGAGCTTCTGAAATGGACAAGAACTCTAACACCACTTCCCTCTTAGCATACTAAAACTTTTCATTTTTCCAACAATTGTCTAAAATTCAAGCTAAACCATAAATTCAATCATGTGAGTATTTCTACCAATTCACAAGATACTACATGTGTTAGAAATTAGGTTGTAGGTTGACTGGGGTATGAGCCCTAGTCACACAATAACCTCAGTCCTAGAATCAGGCAAACCCTAAACTAACCTGTGCTCACCCTCTGGTGGCTTGGCACATGGCAGTCAGGCTTAACTTATAGGCAATGAGTAAAGTATTTGTGCAACACTTCAAACAGTAAAACATGAAAACAATACACAAAAAGATTTTATACAAGGAAATAAATATAGAACGTAATATAATAATAAAACAAGGCCTATACGACTAAAAAAATAATAACTAGAACTTGAGATATGAATTTTTTAAGAATAAACTGTAAAATAGTGCTTAGAAGCAACTAGCGCTTATCTGGGATATCTGGTCACGCCGGACTGGGACAAAGTCAAAAGTTTGGGCCGAGTGTAATGGAGCATGGGCCAGATACAGGGACTCAGTGAGGCCTACAAAAAAAAAATACCTCAATCCTGGTTGTGTCAAGGAAGTGAGTTGCAGCTGAGGAGATGCGCCAGTGCCGATCCACGCAATATGGCCAAGTGCCAGTCCTGATCCATGCAGTAGTGATGATGTGTCGGCTACAGTGAGCTGTGATGCAGAGGTTCAGTGTTTTCATTAAAAAGGCCTTCAACGGGAATGCGAAAACCGTGCATAGTGAATAGCGCTGCACAATGGAGGTTCTGTAAGCAATGCTTTGTGTACGATCAAAACAGCGGAGGCGATGCACTGGTTCTGATTCACACAACAGAACCGATGCACCAGTTCTGATCTGCCCAGCTGAAGATATTTGTCATTTCAACAGATGACGCATAGGTTCTGCTAGAGCAAACACCTTAGACCCACTTCCAAGGGTCCAGGTCTGGGGTGGCACCACTTGGCAGGGTGGATTCACAGATGGCAGAGTCCAAGTACAGGAGCAAGGTGTTTGGAAGTCTTCTATGCCCCCGAGGCTTTAGATCAGGATGCCAGTCAACTAGCCCTTGGAGACACTATGGGTTCAAGTGATGCAGGTCCAGTCCTTCTCACCCAGACATGGGAACAGCAGGCAGCAGGGCAGCACAGCAAGGCAGAAGTCCAACAAGAGCGTAGTCTAGCAGGGTGGCAGCAGCAGCACCGCAGTCCTTCTTCCTCACAGAGTCTTCACAGGTCCAGAAGTGTACTGAACTGGTGGTGTCTGAGGTCCAGTACTTATATAGAGTTGTGCCTTTGAAGTGAGGGAGGCTTCAAAGACAGGCCTTTGTAGTGCACAGAGGTCCACCCTTCCTGCACTGGCTCCAGACTCACCACAGGGGAGTATGCCGCCCATTATGTGGGGACAGGATACAGCCTATTCAGGCGCAGGTGAGGTCAGGTTCAGCTCCTCCCTCCCATTCTGCCAGGATGGCCCATCCAGTCACACCTAAGCTCCTGTTATGTGCGGCTGGGTAGGGGAAAGACACAAACCCTAAGAGTCACCCAAGCCAGACATGTGTTCAGAGACAGGCAGCAGGCACCAAATGGCTAAGTAAGAAAATTGCAACTTTCTAAAAGAAGCATTTTCAAAATTGCTATGTAAATCCGACTTCACCATAAGTTTGGATTTTAAATTGTGTTTCCAGAGACATCAAACTTGAAAAGTCTATCTCTCACAATTGGGAATGTAACTTATAAAATGTAATCAGGTAATTCAAATGTCATCCTATGGTAGAGATAGCCCTTGCTATAGTGATGAACAAATTTTAAAGTTTTTCAGGACATGTAAAACTTAAAAGTGTGTGGCACGCCTTTTAAAAATATTGCAACCTGCCAAATGTGTTGCCTAAGGTCTACCTTAGATTGACTTATATGTATAAAAAGGGAAGCTTTGGCCGTGACAAAAGGTTTATCTTGCCAGGTCGACATGGCACTAAGGACTAGTTTCATGTTAGGCTAACATTAAATTTAAAACAGATTTTAAAATAATACAGTTAAAATGATTAAATCAATGGCAAGTTAAGAAAAGTATACATTTTCTCTCACACCAATTACATTTATAATAATTCTGCTAAATATACAAGTGACTCTCATTAAAGGGAATATAATACAGAGGATTCTGTAATTCCTGTTTAAAGGACAGAATCTTGTTCTGACATCACAATGTCTGCTGCCAGAGCCAGCAGCCGAAGTGAAAGGCAGGTTAGGTCAGGAGCATAATTGAAGCAGCTGTTTAAAGAGAACTTGCTTTTCTTTCTTCTGCTCTATTTTGTTAGTATACAGTGACAAGCAGAGAGAATATGCTTATTTCTTGCATTTACATCTAGAAGCAGTGAGAACATGTTTCTTTTTTGCACTCCTTAGATAGTTAGAGAAAAACTCCAATCTGTCTGCACGATTCTACAAATTCCGAGCTATTGCAGCCTTTGTTTTAAAACTGATGTTTATCAAACAGTTTCTAATATCTGTTTGCTACAAACATGTAACAGGTTTTTGACGTGTTTCATTTTGTACTAGTGGTTTTATTGTTATTCTTCATCTTTGCAATCATTCTTCCTCTTTCATATGAAAGAGATACACACCAAGGTTTTAAGTGGTTTTTGAGAAAGGTGATGGTGTGACCATGTATTCTGTGTGATAAAGTACCTCCCTGGATACATGATAAGGCTATTGCAAGTCAACAGAGTTCTGTAACCTGTAACTTCAGCCTCGTTCCTCTATATAGTTATAGAACTCCTTGGTGACTTGTACCAGTTTTATAATATATGGTTAAAGAGTTTGTTCCATATTTAAAGCCACTTACTAGAATGTATTATTTAAATGCACACAAGGAAATGCATTTAAACACACATTAAGTATATGCGTGGCATATAAAGGAGTGGGCATTAAATGACGCTGCTCCGGTTGAGTGAAGTTACTGGGGGAGCAAAATATCAGGAATAGATTAGATTTTGAAACCATTAAATGGCTGCTGTACATAGAATACATTTCATAGCATAAAAGCCAATGCCCTATTTTCATTGTGTAATTATTTCTATAGAATGGATGCAGGCTTTTCCCTGCCGGTGCGTCCCACGTACATCATTAAGGAACAGTCGCGTGTCATTGTAAAGCAGCTTGCAGAGTGGTTGTGCTCACATAAAGGCACATTCAACACGCAGCGCCATAACTGCAGCTCATTTCCTTCATTACAATGCCCTGGTAGCAGTCTAGCGGTTGGGCACATTTTCACCTATTGTTCTTTTGTTCTGAACTTAACCTTATGAAAAGGGAAACCAGCACAGAAACCAATTTCGCTCGGGGTAGTCACAGCACGCCATCAAGGTCTATTCAGAAGAAGCTTGAACTAAAATCAGGAACCATCCATATATTGGCTCAGCATTGTTCTTATTGAAATGAAAAGAAGCAGGTGGTGTTTTTCAACATAAGTTTTGATCCATGGATGACACTCGTACCAGATATAATAAAGAGTTTTGAATTATCACCCAAATCCAGACTCATCCAGTTCGTCTTCGTTTTGCTATTTTGAAAATGTGACACAGTAATCCATGTGTTGAACTGAAACAAAGGTATAATAAAAACAAGTGCCTAATTTGTCCAGACAGTTGCAATTGGTGGGTACAGGCACTTCCTCTTTGGGACCCAGATCTAATTTTCATCATATTCGTGCAGAGTTGGAGGGGAGGATAGAAGCAAGGGGAAAAGAGAAGGAATGAAAAAGAACCTTCACGAGTGAGATAAGGAGACAGGAAGTGTAGGGTGGTGGAAGAGAGAGGCCCAATGTGGAAAGAAAACCAAGTAATAATAATAAATAAATAAATAAATTTAAAGCGCACAGCTACCTTTAAACAGAGGTTTCCCGGCGCTACACAGACTACATCATCAACCTCACAACTGACAGACATTATCCCGGCTTAAAAAGTCATGTTTTTAAGGCCTTCCTGAACTCGTGTTCCGATTCAAGTTGACGCAAGCTTGCTGGCGGAGCGCTCCACAGTCTTGCGGTCCTTACAGAGAAGGATTTACCCCCTTGTAGGGTCTTAGCATACCGTGGGATGCAGAGCAGTCACTGGTGGTTGGATCTAACCATGTGTTCCAGTTGGTATAGGCTGAGCCCAAGCTTGAGATAGCCTGGGCCCCTATCACCCATTGCTCGGAAAAGCAAGATCAGTGCCTTGAATTCAATCCTCTTAGCCACTGGGAGTCAAAGTAGTAAGCTTGCCATTGGGGACTTTCGCATTCATTAG
The DNA here is from genome assembly GCF_964204655.1 of Triturus cristatus. Lineage (NCBI taxonomy): Eukaryota > Metazoa > Chordata > Amphibia > Caudata > Salamandridae > Triturus > Triturus cristatus. The sequence goes on along the minus strand of NC_140582.1, from coordinate 470,781,563 downwards.
CAAAGTAGTGGTAATGGGCTTCTAAGAAAAACTTTGGGTTCTTGTATACATTTTTTAATAAATCAAGCACTGAACAAAGTACATATTTTATAAAAGAAAAAAACTTTTTTTTCCTCTTCAAATATACTATTATGGACCTATTACAGGGCATTCGCAAATCCAATCTGCACATTGCGCACCCACTGATTACTATTTCAACAGGATGTAGTAAATAGCAGATGCACATTTTGCTGGTGGTTCTGAGTCGCATCTCTCATTATGGGGAGTTACCTGTAATTAGATCATGTGGGGGCGGTAGTATCATGAATTATTTTAAACTTTCTTTGTGGTCTACTATTGTTCAAGAAGTAGGACAGTGTGACTGCCTTGTATGTCTTAGCAATTTGCATAAACATTGGAACTCCTTATGGCCGATATAGTAAATTACATCTATTTCAGCAATAGTCAAAATTCGGGAACTTGGAACAGATATCTTTTTGATTTATGAAGTGATTACTATTGTTTTCAAACACGTGAGTTGTGTCTGCACTCCAAAAACCCAATATCTATCAAATATGTACCTGGGCTCTAAGGGCTGTTCCTTTCGTTCAGGTCTTCTATCGTATTGTGTACGTTGTAGTTGTATGTTTCATAGTTAGGTTTGTACACAAGAAAGTTGTCTAAAAAGTGTGTTATGTGAGCGTGGAGTTACAATTCTGAATGGAAGGGTGTAAATAATTTGTAACATGTTTAAGACATAGTAGAACAACTTTGCATCAAGGAAGAAGAATATTGGTCAGAAAGATTTTACGTTTTCGTGTAATTTTGCCTCCTCCTACCTTTCTAAACATCTCTTCTTCTACACTCTCCCACCAACCCCCTCCTGACTTCCAGAACAATCCCCCAGATTCACTTCTCTCACCTCCTTTTGGGCACTCAAGACTACATGATGTTCCCCTGACTCTCTACTTTGCCCCTCTAACACACACCAAACCTCTCCATTCATAATCTAATGAACAAAGGTAAAAGCCTCTTTCTTACCTTCTCGCCTTCAACACCTACCTGCCCCCACCTTATACTCTATTCCTCCCTTTTGTCCTTCATAGTGGATTCTCTATTCGTTCCACATAAGAGAATATCGCTTATCCACTTTCCCTCAGGAAACAATCTCAACCCACCGGCTCGCCTACAACCGTAACTATCTCAGAGTCATTTTCCACACCCTGTACTCAGATAACAGTCCTTCCATTTTTACTTCAACTTTTATATCTATATCTCCCTATTACTCCTCAATCCCAAAAGTTTATTATTATTGATCACCTCCACCAATCCTACCCTCTAATGCTCCTTTTTTAGCTGCTCTTCAATGCTAGATTAAGACGATCATCTTAAATCTCTACTACTGTTTTCTAACTCAGTGCTAAGCATTTTGTTCATAAACACAACGTAGCTACATGATAAACCACCTCTGGCTTCTGTGAGGCCATCTCACCATGATAGGGAATAGTCACCAATGAGTTCCTCAAGAAGACAGGACAATGATTAGCAGTTATTTTCAAGGACTACTTACAAATTGTGTGAACTGGTATGGGAGGGAGTTCACTAGGAAAGCTACTTTTTCTGAGTTCCAATTGGAGACTTTCACCTCTATGGTTCTGGGGCCTCCCGACAAATGAACCCAAACACTGAACACCATGTATACCTCTTTAGCACTTGAATTTCAAGGCAAATATGCACAACAGACCAAGGAGTACTCAGCGTGGTGGGTGTTAGTGACTCAGAATTCATTGTGGCACAATAGTAGGCAAAAATGTCAATGTGCCACCAGTGTATTGTCTTATAAAGAAAATGTTGTTTAATACCAAAACACCACTAAATACTACACATATGAAATACAGACAAATATAGGAGGAAAGATCAATCTATTAAAGGTTCCATATTAGCAACTATTGAATTTATTTGCTTAAGGTGTGCAACAATTCTCCAGAGTTGATTAAGACGCTCCCACCTCTCTCACCTGAAGCCATGCATGCTCTCTGGCGATGTTTAGGCAGAAAGGTGCACAGTCACGTTGAAATGCAGGAAGGCTCACAGGTGAAAGAAGTCAGATCTTCCTCACCTGCAAGTCCTCAGCATGCTCTGATCATCGGCACTGAAAAGAAGTCACAAGTTCACCCGGGCATGCCACTCTCTGATTGCAAAGAGAGGTGATGGACAGTTTCATAGTGGGAGTCTAAGAACCAAGGCTACCAGTAGTCATAGAACCCAAACATTGAGAGCCCTGGGCCCAGTGGGCAACAGTTCTGCAATTCACAATGCTTTGAAGCAATGGGGCATGGCAGAGGGAACTGTCAAGGCTGGGCCACAATCTAGACTTCTGTCTGTTCAATCAGGGCAACGATTTTGGGAGCCACACAATTCTGGGCCAATATCACAAGACCTGGTAAATGTGATCAGGTTTCCCTGTACTTTCAGGTCACACAGCCCACAGTCAGCTGCTTGGAGGGTTTAGGAGTAGATATCTTCACAGGAGATACTCCGTTTTAGACATGTTTGAACATATTTGTGGAGTATGCATGTTTAGGCTGGCCTAGTAACTTCAAACAATGCTCAGGCAAGGGTGGCAGACCAAGCATGCTCAAGGTCCAATGAGGTGAAACTAGGGTGAAATATTGAGGCCAACATGGCTTGGGGTAGGCCTTCTACACTGTAGTCATAGTGGAGCTTCTCCCACCTGAGCCTCTCAAATGAGTCATATCTTGATTTCTTGAATCTCCGCACAGCTTCATTAGTGTGCAGGTCCCAGTGCTGTGATTTCCTCTTTCAGACAACTTTCTGCTCCGACACGACCATCACATTTAAGTTGCAGAATCAGCAGCAAGAGGGGTGGAGTTGGAAGGTCACTGTCAGTGGAATTGAAACAAAGGCAAAATCTGCCGTCACACTCCTGGTTAAGGAAAAGGAGGAAAATACCGTAGGACTGCCGTTGCACTTTAAAGAGCAGCCACCTCCACTCTCCAAGGGCCTTTTCAAGAGAGGATATAGAATTTCCAAGCTTACCCTCAAGCAGGCTCTTTATTTTGTGAGTCAATACACAGTAATTCCAAGTTGAATTCCTGTCATACAGTGTCACACATATATACTGAGCACACACCAATTCTCCATCCATGTACTCACATGAAGGGAGAGAAAAAAATAGTTGTGGAATACAAGACAGAACGTTTAAGAGATGAGTCAAGTAGGCACTCACTCTTGCCGGCCACAGGCAAAAATGGTCTGACCTTCTAATATAAATAGATTCTGACATCTTTCCTAGTCTCATGCAGCCTTGTGAAATGACAGGAGTTGCTTTCAGAAGAAGGGATACAGTTTGGATCTGCTTCCTCAACATGTCATTTCAGGAGAGGTCCTCAGTGAACACGTGCAGTTGTATCTGCTGAGGCGAAAAATGAAAAAATCTTGCTTAGAGTGGGGCACAGGGTAGGGCTGTGGGTACTTTTGGTCTATGCATGGGAGTTCATATTTTATTTATCACTGAATATCTTTATTGAGGTAATTTTCTTGAATATATATATATATATATATATATATATATATATATATATATATATATATACACAAAAGACCTCCAGGCACAGGAGCCCCAGATGGTCCTGGAGAGACCCATCCTAACGATTTGCATCACAGAGGAAAGTGAGGCCCAATACCAGAGTTCAAGCTGTTTATTTGCAGGTACAACAGCGCAAATAATTTCATCTCCTTTCTCCTTACGCGTTTCGGCGACCTTTCGCCTTGATCACAGGGTGGAGTCTGCATCCGCAAAGTGCATTAGTGCGCGCTTTATAAGTTTAAAAGTCACGTGGCAGTTTTTTAACACTTCATGTCCCATGATCCATTTCATTGCCAAAAAAAAGAGCAGTACGTGTGCTTTCAAATTGGCAAAGAAATTTCGTTTTGTGACTAATGTGAAAACATGACTCTGTGTGCAAAGAGGAATTATAGGCAGAGATTTATTGCGTATTGCTCTGGTGATTTCACAGTTGCATTAGATGGAAAGGGGGAGCCATTTTTTGGTGCAGAAGCAGACTCTTAGCACACACCCAGCTGCTTACTATGTGGAATCATGCACAGTATTCACAAGCGAGTGGGGTTTGAGGTTTCAGTCAGTAATGCAAATACATTCAGCATCACTAAGGCTGGTTGCCCTTGCTGGAGTGTAGGCAGTCACCCAGGTTACAAATGGTGATGGTCTGAAAAAGCAGTTTGGACATGTGCTTTTTAAAAAATCTGAAAAGTGGATTCATAATGTGTCAGTCTGTAAAAGTGTTTATCACTTGCCAAAAAAAAGAGCAGTAAGTGTGCTTTCAAATTGGCAAAGAAATTTCGTTTTGTGACTAATGTGAAAACATGACTCTGTGTGCAAATAGGAATTACAGGCAGAGATTTATTGAATATTGCTCTGGTGATTTCACAGTTGCATAAGATGGAAAGGGGGAGCCATTTTTTGGTGCAGAAGCAGACTCTTAGCACACAGCCAGCTACTTACCATGTGGAATCATGCACAGTATTCACAAGCGAGTGGGGTTTGAGGTTTCAGTCAGTAATGCAAACACATTCAGCATCACTAAGGCTGGTTGCCCTTGCTGGAGTGTAGGCAGACACCCAGGTTACAAATGGTGCTGGTCTGAAAAAGCAGTTTGGACATGTGCTTTTTAAAAAAATCTGAAAAGTGGATTCATAATGTGTCAGTCTGTAAAAGTGTTTATCACTTGCCAAAAAAAAGAGCAGTAAGTGTGCTTTCAAATTGGCAAAGAAATTTCGTGTTGTGACTAATGTGAAAACATGACTCTGTGTGCAAATAGGAATTACAGGCAGAGATTTATTGCATATTGCTCTGGTGATTTCACAGTTGCATTAGAAGGAAAGGGGGAGCCTTTTTTTGGTGCAGAAGCTGACTCTTAGGACACAGCCAGCTACTTACCATGTGGAATCATGCACAGTATTCACAAGCGAGTGGGGTTTGAGGTTTCAGTCAGTAATGCAAATACATTCAGCATCACTAAGGCTGGTTGCCCTTGCTGGAGTGTAGGCAGTCACCCAGGTTACAAATGGTGCTGGTCTGAAAAAGCAGTTTGGACATGTGCTTTTTAAAAAATCTGAAAAGTGGATTCATAATGTGTCAGTCTGTAAAAGTGATTATCACTTGCCAAAAAAAAGAGCAGTAAGTGTGCTTTCAAATTGGCAAAGAAATTTCGTTTTGTGACTAATGTGAAAAACATGACTCTGTGTGCAAATAGGAATTACAGGCAGAGATTTATTGCGTATTGCTCTGGTGATTTCACAGTTGCATTAGAAGGAAAGGGGGAGCCATTTTTTGGTGCAGAAGCAGACTCTTAGCACACACCCAGCTGCTTACCATGTGGAATCATGCACAGTATTCACAAGCGAGTGGGGTTTGAGGTTTCAGTCAGTAATGAAAATACATTCAGCATCACTAAGGCTGGTTGCCCTTGCTGGAGTGTAGGCAGTCACCCAGGTTACAAATGGTGATGGTCTGAAAAAGCAGTTTGGACATGTGCTTTTTAAAAAATCTGAAAAGTGGATTCATAATGTGTCAGTCTGTAAAAGTGTTTATCACTTGCCAAAAAAAAGAGCAGTAAGTGTGCTTTCAAATTGGCAAAGAAATTTCGTTTTGTGACTAATGTGAAAACAAATGTAGTAATATATTTAAATAAAATAAAGGAATTCTTTTTTAGTTTTTTTCAGGTATTGCTGAAGAGCAGTGAACAAAATTTAAGATGCCTACAAAATCCAGAGTAAAAAAAGACCACAAAAAAAACCTATATTTGAAGACAACTGGAGGACCTAAGTTAGTTGAAGATGCTCATGTTGGGAAGAAGAAAAAATCTTCTGGTAAGCAAACAAAAGATTTTCTAAGGAACATATTCAAAAAAAGGAAAAATGTACAAAATGTCTGTACTGGAAAGAATGATTTCAATCGAAAAGGACAGGAAAAAATTGAGAATTTAGTTAATGCAAATATACCTTCTGCAACTAAAAAGATAAACTTAAACAGAAAAACAGCGTTTAAAGAGATACGTAGAAAAATGTTTCAGAGAAGAGTTATGTCCAATTTGATAAAGGATGTGAAGAAATATAAGCAAAAGGCAAAGTTTTATAAGAGAAAAAAAGAAATTGAAGCCATTGCAGCAAAGGCATTAGAATTAAAAAGGAAACTATTCATTTTAATTTTGAATAGGATGCGTACATTAGACAAAATGGTTAATGTACTGAAATCACATAGCAAAAGGAAAAGAGTAGTGAACAGAACAAACTTTTGTAAAGTGTTTTTAGGAAAATGGATGCATAGTTCAAGTAGTGAACCTTTTTTTAATGAAGAGAGTTATTTTCAAAGTAATAGTTTGCTGCATGCAGTTGACACCAGAGGTCGTGCTTATGAAGTGAAAAATGGTTGCATAATGGAGAAGGAGATAATGGTTCCAAGAGATGAGGTACAAGTGATGGCGGATGAGGCTATGGGGAGACGTCCTAAAGCCCCAGTGTACACTTGGAATTGTAGTAGTATTTGCACTGTGCGTCAGGAATCTATTGATAAATTTCGTGAGTTTCTAAGAGAATATAGCAAAAAAAGTGTGAAACAGAAGATTAAGGTGCTTCAAAGTCTAGATCCATGCAGAGTGAGAGAGAATACTGGTTTGCAGGGTCATTCTCTGGCTTGTCTATCTAGAAAAGTGTGTAATAGTGTTTTCCATCATTTTAGGATGCTGGCTGTTCATCATACTGAAATGAGAAAGTTTGTGAGACGGTTGTATTTTGCTAAAAGTCCGGCAATAAAGTTAGATGAATTGAATAGGGCTCTGTTCCGTGGAACGGTATCAGATGTAGAGAAGGTTGTTGATGAAATTCAGTTTTGTTACTTTGGTCCTGAACAAAACAGTGCAGAGAAGGACACAGTAAATGAGGAAGAAGTGGAAGAAAATGTAGAACCCTCTGTAAGTAAGACATTTAATGATCACATAACAAAATTTGCAATAATCTCTAATGAAAGACCAAATATTACTTGTATTTGTTGCCGCAGAACTCATTATAGAAAACAAACCAGGTATGTTGATCTCTACAGAAAGAGTGAAAATGAAGATAATTATAAGTGGAAGGATTTTGCCACATATATATTTCTTGAAAATTGTTTTGAATTGGGTGAAGTTCAGCGTATTTGTAAATACTGTTACAACAAGTTAGAGGAAAATAGAATGCCGACCAGAGCTGTACATAATAATTTAGAATTGGATGCTATTCCTGCTGAACTTTCTGAATTAAATACATATGAGTCTATACTCATTCAATGTGTTCATCCGTTCCAGACCATAGTACGTATGGAGCCCAAAACTGGTAAATTACCTCCTCCAGAGTTACTGAGAGGTTTAAAAGGTAGAGTGGTGTATTTGCCCTTGGATTTGAAAAAAAATATGGAAACTATTGATGCGGATACTTTGGAAACTGAACCATTAATTATTATGGTTAATGGTGTACCTACAAAGAATAAGAAGATTTGGCAGGAGCTGGTAGATGTACGGAAAGTACAAAGAGCAAATTTGTATTTGAAAAGGAATAACAAATGGTATGAATCAATTTATATAGAAGAAGAAGAAGAAGAAGAAGAAGATTTACAAGAAGACACAGAAACACCAACTGGACAAATTGAAAAAGTGGACAAGTCAAAGGAAGAAGAAATTTATGAACATTTTAGCATACATCCTCTTCATTCAAAAGAAGTTATGGGAGACAATATTGATCTATTTCAGATGAAGAAAGCAAAAGGAACTCCCGTGAGTGTATGGGAGGAGAGCTTGGAAGCTCGATGTTTTCCCCAGCTGTTTCCTAAAGGAAAAGGAGGACGATACGATGAACGTCCGGAACAGATTCCAGCTTCTGAGTATCGGACTACAAGACTATATGCTGAAGATCCCAGATTTCGACAAAGTATTCCTTATTTGTTTCATCTTTTATTTGAAAGCGACTTGTCTGCACTGTCTTATGCAGTAAATCACATTTTAAAAAGTGGAGTACATTTACAAAATGTGTCTGCTAAGGATTTTATGGAGAAAGTGCAGCACCGAGATGATCATTTGGAAACACAACTGATCAATCTGATGGCTTGTCAGCGTGGGACAAATGAATATTGGTACCGACGCCATGGTGAATTAAAATGCATGTTACGGAATTTAGGAACTCCAACATGGTTCCTTACCCTAAGCTGTGCCGAGTACGCTTGGGATGATTTACTGGATTTTCTACGAGAGGCAAATTCAAACATTAAAAACATCGAATACAAGACAGCAGGAGAACTGTGCTCATTGGATCCAGTTAATGTTTGCAGATATTTCAATCATAGATTTGAGGCTATGATGTCCTTCATCTGCAATAAAAAAAATCCACCTCTAGGAGAAGTAGTGGATTTCTTTTGGAGAAAAGAGTACCAGGCAAGAGGTGCTCCTCATATTCATATGCTGTTGTGGATCAAGGATGCCCCAAAGTTTGGAACAGATACTGATGAAGCAGTGTTATCTTACATTGAAGAATATGCAACATGTGCTATACCAAAAAGCACAGAAGAGAAAAAGTTAAAGGAGCAAGTTTTACATTTCCAAAGTCATCGGTGTGGAAAATACTGTCGACGGAAATACAAGAGCAAAGATAAATACTACACTAAATGTCGATTTGGATTTCCTAGACCTGTTCTTTCAAATGGAAGAGTTAACAGTTTTATGTCATCTGTGAGACATACTATCACCTAAGAATACCTACAACCTTAAAAGAAAAGAAGAATCAAAAAATATAAATGACTACAACCCAGTGATTTTATCCATGTGGAACGCTAACATGGATATACAGTATGTAGCTGACAATTCCATTGCTGTTGCTCGATATGTAACGTCTTACATTACGAAATCAGAAAAAACAGAATTGAAGGAAATGTGGGAAGAGATTTCTCACGAGAAAACTGTCAGTAAGAAGCTGTACAGTTTCAGTTTGAAGATGTTATCGCATCGAGAAATTGGATCCTATGAATGTTCAGATAGGTTATCTTCTGCAAGTCTCTACTCGAAATCAAGAAGAATAATTTGGGCAAGTTTAGGCCTTGCAGCAATGAGAAATCGGGTACTGAAATCTGTTGGAGAAATTGAATATTTGGCCGAGAATGACCCAGAAAGTACAGATATTTTGAAATCAAACATGTTGAACACAAATTACCCAAAGATAAGTCATCATCTGGAGAACAAGTGTCTCTATGAAGTGCTGCAGAACTACATTTATTCACGGAAAGCCGCAGAAGACATCAACAATGGAAAATATAAAGTCATTGGTGAGGAAGGATGTTTGGTGAAGCAAACAAAAGGAAGTTTGATAAATCACCGGAAGCTGAGTTGCGACACTACTGACAAAAAGGAATTTTACTACTTGGCTCTTTTACAGCTGTTTAAACCATGGCGTACAGAGGATGAACTACTGGGAGAATTTCAAAGCTATGAAGATTCTTTTAATGCTTGCAAAGACAGCATACAATGCAATACATTCACAACTTATCTGCAAATGTTAAATGAAGAAATTGAACAGGAAACTACAATTGCAGCAGAAATAGCTAGAGACAGTTCTCAGGACAGCCAAAGTTCAGGAACACTCAGTCAAGATCCCCTAGGACAACCAATCGTTGAAAATGAAGCATCAATAGCCATGAATGAAGTGGAAACGGCTATGAATCAAGCTCAAGGAGAATTTATAGACTTACAAAATTTGGAGAGACAACTGAACGAAGAGCAGCAACAAATTTATGAAGAGATCAGAAACAAAATTGATCACGGATTTCTACATGAAAAAAAAGAGTGCTCATGCACATCATTTCATCCAATCAGGATGTATGTAAGCGGACAAGCTGGAACTGGAAAAAGTTTCCTAATAAAAGTCATCAGAAGCTACCTACAGCAAAAAACGGATTCTACTTTGTCTTGTGTGGTTACTGCTCCAACTGGGTTAGCAGCATATAACATAAAAGGAATCACTTTACATCGTTTGCTAATGTTACCAGTGGAGCATGAGAACAAAATACAATACAACAAGCTAACTGGAGAAGCATGCTTGGAAGTTTCAAGAGTATTGAAGAAGATGCAAGTTCTCATTATTGATGAGGTGAGCATGGTATCGAACTTAATGCTTGCCTTTGTGCATTTAAGAATGCAGCAAATTCTGAAGTCAGACTATGACGTGTTATTTGGAGGAAAACACGTCATAGTTTTTGGAGATCTTTTGCAACTTACTCCAGTTAAAGGACAACCAGTGTTTAATACTGTGACACATGAAGACACGAAGAAGTCATTGGGAAGCATCGGTAATACAAATATTTGGTCCTTCTTTGAGTACAAGGAACTTACAACTAATATGAGGCAAGCAAACGATGAAGAATATGGAAATATTCTGAAAGATATCAGGATTGGACTACTCACAGAAGCTGGCAAAAAAGCATTACAGACTCGGCTGCTACATAATTTATTTCCAAAGGAAGAAATAGTTGCAGAGAAGATATACAAGAACATTGCAGAAAACAAAAGTGTCATCTGCTTAATGCCAACTCTACGTGAATGCTCAATATTCAATGAGGAGCTTTTGAAATTGGAAAAGGAAGATATCAGGAAATTGGAAGCAGTGGACAAAATTGAGGATGGAAGAATTACTGTCACATTAACAGGCACACTGAAAAATAAATTGGATTCACTAGAGAAGAAGATTTCCAAAACAGCTGGATTAGAAAAAAATCTATATGTTTGCATGAACTGTAGAGTATTTTTAAGGAGAAATTTGGATGTTGAAAAAGGTTTAGTTAATGGAGCTATGGGAAGAGTTGTGGGTTTTATTAATTATCATAAAAAAGATGGAATTGAATGTTTAAAAATAAAATTTGATCAGATAGAAGAAGTTAAAGACATTTGTCGTTGTACAGTTCGTTTCATACTTGTGAAAGACTTATATGTACGTAGGAAGCAGTTTCCGTTTTCGCTAGCATATGCTGTAACTATTCACAAGTCTCAAGGATTGACTGTAGATTGTGCATTTGTGAACATTGGTTCAACTGTGTTCAAAGAAGGTATGGCATATGTTGCTTTGTCACGAGTGAAAACATTATCAGGTTTATTCATGATAGACTTTCATGATTCAAAAGTTAGTGTTGATACAAATTGTGTAAAGGAATATAATAGATTAAGAAGAAGCTATGCTCCTCATTTAGGTCAGTATCCTGTGTTGGAGAAACGTGTAGTTTCTCGTAAAAGGAGAAATGAGAATATCTGTAATGAAGATGTAGAGAGGAGGAAAAAAAAGAGGAGTGATGTAATTGCAAGCAAAAAGAATAAGGAAAATGAAGAACAGGTTGTAGGATGTTATTTTGAAAATAGCTCTGGTGTCAACTGCTACGCTAATGTAGTGCTGAATGTTGCATTTTATCTGGAAAGTTTGCAAGAGCAGATAATAGTAAATCAGGGAAAAAGATTCTGTTCTGTGCTGAGTCTCCTTTTTGAAAAGCTGAGTAATGATAAAACTCAAATAGAAAGTGCTACTGAAATTAGAAAAGTTTTAGATGTATGTTCAGGACGAACACAGTTTTCTCAAAATGTACAGCAAGACGCACAGGAATTCTTGATTTATTTTCTTCAGGTACTGGAAGAAGAAGGGGTTAACATTGAAAATTGATTTGGTCTCTCTTATAAATGGGAACATAGTTGTGAAAACTGTTATAATATATGTGGCTCTAATGTTGATTCTGAAAGGTTTATTTATTTAACATTGCCAGAGAGTAAAACAGTCACTTTTGCTAAATTAGTTAAAGATGCTAATCATAGCATGCAATGCGGTGAGTGTAAATCTGACATGTTTTCAACATTAATTTTAAAGGAATACAGACAGTATGTAATTTTAATGATGCAACGATGTAGAGCTGATGGTTCAAAATTGGATACTTTAATAAAGAAGTTTACAGGACAGCAATTATCAATTTCAGGAAAAACTTTTGTAACAGTTGCAATAATTTTTCATGATGGACCTACTGTAACTTCTGGTCATTACACAGTTTATCTTAAATGTGAAAAAGGCTGGACACTGTGTAATGATTCCCAATTGATTTTTAAGCAACGTTTGCCTTTTGATTTAGCAAATTCCTATCTAATCTTCCTGAAACCTAAATTTTAGAGAGATTTGACAACATCTGGACAAAACAATTTTACCATTTTATTGGATTACCATTTGGAATTTACAAATAAAAAGATTTAACAAATTATCATTTGGCCTAATGGAAAGGTAACCAATTGTAATGTGGAATTTTTCCATTTTTTAAGGAAACTTTGGAAAACCAAAAATTTAGAAAAAATCGGTAACATCTGCACAATTTAAATTTTGGAATGTTATTGGATTGCCATTGGAAATTTTTTCAAAAAAGATTTTTAAAATTACTATTTGGCCATGCGGAAAAGTAAACAATTCTATTGTGGACTTATTTAATTATTAATTAATCTTTCGGAAACCAAAATGTTACAGAGAATCGGTGACATCTGTACAATTTAAACTTTTGTTTTTTATTGGATTACCATTGGAAATTAAACAAAAAAAGAATTTTAAAATTACTATTTGGCCTAAAGGAAATGGAACCAGATGTATTGTGGAGTTATTTGACATATATTATTGTGATTATACTTCTGAAACAAAAATATCAGACGGTATTTTAAAGAAATAAGTATTGATATTAGATGATATTTTTTAAGAATATTATGCATTTCTATAAAGTTATGTTTATGCAAAAAGAGATTGTGGGCTTTTTTAAAAACAATCTTTGAGATTGTTAATTTTTTTTTTGCCTGCTGTTAAATGATGAATGCAATTGCTTTCACAATTTATAGTGAAATGCAATATTTTCTGAAAACAGCAAAAAAAAGGCAAAAATATTTTTTGAAAAATATGTAAATATGTGTACTGTATTATTAAATGTTTTATTAAATATTAATACTTTTTTCTTTTTTTTCAGATTGAGATAGAAAATTTTCGAAAACTAGAACCATTTTTAAAGCAATTAAAAAAAAATTAAATGAATAAATCTTTTTTTGAGTGGGTATGGTAAGTCAATAATGTCATGGTCCCTTTTTTCCACTTCTCTACAATCACATTTGCAGTTTTTAATTGTAGTCTCTCAAGGACCTTGTAATGTGATAATTGATTTTTAGTGTTTTTAAAAAAAAAAAAAAAAAAATTACGCGTACGGTAAAAAAAAAAAAAAAAGTTTTTAAAAAAATATATAAAAAATAGATGAAAGGTAAGGTTGGCTCTTAAAAGAGCCGTTGTGTTCATGCAGGGACAGAGGAAAGAAAGATTGGGAATATTAGACGGTACGACAAGTGTGCTGATCTATTTTAATGTTCACTAGGGAAATACTGGTCTCCCTATAAGTAATTAGATCGTGACAATTGGCGCACCGTACTTCAACCCTCGCAAACCGAGGGTTAATTTCCAGAGGACCAGAAAAAGGAGATGCTCCCCCCACAGATGAAGGGCTCACCTGACCTGCAGAAGAAGGACTCGGCTCTGCAGATGATGGTCCAGGCTGAGCTGCTGTGGATGTGCTTGGTTGATTTACTGAAGGGTTACCTTCAGTAAGTCGAGCATGTGTCCTTCTGTGTACATCCTTAAGGTGTCTCATCATGGTGTGATTCCCAAAGGAATACTTCCTGTCAGGATTACCTCTTGAAAGTACACGCTTACACAGCTTGCAAGTCACTAAGGGTGCATTTACTTTTTGCTGGCCTACTGGAAAAGTAAAATACTCCCATACGTAAGAGGTCTTTTGTTTCCTCGCTCTCTGCCTCAAGGTAGTGCTGCTAGCCTCACTCTCAGAAGAGCTCTGCTGTTCTGCCATCGTATCACAAAGACAACCCAGCTCCTTCTCCTAAGGGATCACAAGCAGAAATGAGGGGAATGGGTGTGGTGTAGGAAATGAGTGATGTAATATGTGACGTCATCAGTAGTGCATTGCGGGCGCGCGAGTTATAGTTAGCTGAACTAACTATAACGGGGGAATTTCATTGGTTTTTTACGAGTGAAATGTCCAGCTAACTATAACATGTGTGAAACCTTTGGTTTTTTCATTGAATTTCTAAGGTTTTTTAAATGCTAATTCCTAACTATAACGTGTGTGAAACCCATGGTTTTTTCAGTGAATATATATATATATATATATATATCCTCCAAAGTCTGCCCTGCATTAAGGACGCACTCCATACAGCTGGTGATTTACACAAACCATTTATTCAAGGAAACAGCCATCGTAATCCGATCTTTAAATTCCTTCTGCCTGACGCGTTTCAGAGCATCGTGCTCTTTCCTCAGAGGCATTTGAATGCACACATTGTTCAGGCTCCCACAGTTCCCTGCGCGCTTTTACAAATTTATAGGCCTCCGGTGTGCCTTTCTTAATGAATGTCATTGCGGTGCACACTGGAACTTGTGGTGTTATTTATGCCATTTCTTCCCTCCAGTGGGTTGTGTGTGAATCCAATCAATTACAAGGACTGCTCGTAAGCCCTCCAGTGGGCCTCAGATTACTATTGCTGTTTCACGATTTAAGAACCAACTGTGCCGATTTCAGATTCTGAGCAAGTTCAGATCTAACGGACCCTTCTTGGTCTTTAAGGGCGGTGCGCTCCTCCACGGCCGGACCCGCCGTGTTCTTCATCCTCCAAAGTCTGCCCTGCATTAAGGACGCACTCCATACAGCTGGTGATTTACACAAACCATTTATTCAAGGAAACAGCCATCGTAATCCGATCTTTAAATTCCTTCTGCCTGACGCGTTTCAGAGCATCGTGCTCTTTCCTCAGAGGCATTTGAATGCACACATTGTTCAGGCTCCCACAGTTCCCTGCGCGCTTTTACAAATTTACAAATTTTACAAATTTATAGGCCTCCGGTGTGCCTTTCTTAATGAATGTCATTGCGGTGCACACTGGAACTTGTGGTGTTATTTATGCCATTTCTTCCCTCCAGTGGGTTATTTGCAAATAAAGAGGTGTTTTACTCATCAACTGGAGGAGTGCGTCTTCAATGCAGGGCAACTTTGAATTGATATATATATATATATATATATATATTCACTGAAAAAACCCATAGGTTTCAGGGGTGTTATAGTTAGCTGGACTTTTCACTTGTACAAAACCATTGAAATTCCCCCGTTATAGTTAGTTCAGCTAACTATAACTCGCGCGCCCGCAATGCACTGCTGATGACGACACATATTACATCACTCATGACATGGTCAGTGACATCACTCATGACATCACTGATGACATCCCAAATGACATCACTGATGACATCACTGATGACATCATCCAGTGAATGTGTGTTTTTCTGAAAATTAAATATGTTTTATATATGTATATCTCAAGGTCGATGGAAGAATAAATGGGTATATAAGTGTCTATATGGATGATTTATTTGGAAAAATTGATTGTGTAACTGACTGATTAAGTGTATCATAGTGAATACATGGCTTAGTGAGTAATGTTTAAATATGTAAATATCTGTATCAGTCTCTCATTTTGGGTATAAGTGGCTGCATGGGTTGGTGAGTAGCTACATGGGTGTCTATATAGGTTATTAGTTGGTTTTTTGAGTATCAGTCTGAGTGTCTGCATGGTTCGGTGGGGGGTATTACGTAGTGCATAGGTGCATGAATGAGTGACTCACTGTTTATATGTGTTGAAGACAGCATGTGTGCAGGACCGTATGGGTGGATGAGTGTGTGTGTGGGTGTAATAGTGAGTGAATGACTGTCTCAATAGTGTCTTTATGAGTAACTACATATGTTTTAAACTAGTATATGTGAATATTGGTGTATATAAGTGAGTATATGTGAGAGTGAGAGATTGAAAGAGTTCCTGTATGAATAAGTATGTGTTTCTATAAGTGATTGTTTAAAAGACTAAGTATGTGTAAGTTTCCGTAGAAGTAAGTGTGGTGGTGTGTGTATAACTGTATATGCAAGTAAATGGATGTTTGATTCTTTATTAGCATGAGTGACTATGTGTGTGAGTAACTCTATGGATGAGTGGCATTGTGTAACAGGATGTATAGGTGTATGAGTACATATGATGAGTGAGTACATGTATGAGTGACTGTGTAGGACTGTTGGTGAATGAGTGGATGTGTATGTGGATCTTAGAATTACTGAAGAGGTTGTTGCAACTGGTATTGGTATGTCCATTGTTTTGAAAATGTTAGTCTCTATTTTTGAATGTGTGTATCAAAGGTTATATTAGGGTGAGAGGAGGTCTGCCACTCTATCACAAGGATGATGTCATCAGTGATGTCATTTGAGATGTCATCAGTGATGTCATGAGTGATGTCACTGACCATGTCATGAGTGATGTAATATGTGACGTCATCAGCAGTGCATTGCGGGTGCGCGAGTTATAGTTAGCTGAACTAACTATAACGGGGGAATTTCAATGGTTTTGTACAAGTGAAAAGTCCAGCTAACTATAACACCCCTGAAACCTATGGTTTTTTCAGTGAATTTATGAGGTTTTTTAAATGCTAATTCCTAACTATAACGTGCCTGAAACCTATGTTTTTTTCTGTGAATTTCAAAGGTTTTTTAAATGCTAATTTCTAACTATGCCTACAGAGATAGGACATGTGAAGAAAGAAGAAAAAATGCACAGAAAGAAAAAAAAGAAGTGCAGAAAGAAGCAACAGAAGTCCTCAAAGACGAAGAAAAGTGCAGGAAGAAGGATAACGTGCAGAAAGAACAAAAAGAAGAGCAGAAAGAAGCCTTGTTGCAAAATCATCCTGTACCCTCAACTTTTTCAGACGGATACTGGTGGTAACTGAGTCTGACTAACCAGTCCTAGAGCCAGTGCTATGTTAAAAGACACTTAGAATACAGTGAAAACACCTACATACACTAGGGAACATTATGCGTTGGGGTCCCCCTGTGATTAGCATGACCTCCTCTGTAAGCCCCTAGTAAATAATAGGGCAGGGGGATTAAAACTACCTCTTAACCTCTTCGGTGCCCGTGACGAGCTGGACTCGTCATGGGCCGCGGTGGCGCTGTGCCCATGACGAGTCCAGCTCGTCACAAACCCCGCCCGCTAATGTAACGGCCGGCACAGGGCGGGGAAAGGGGCGGGCACCGAAGGGGTTAAAACAGGCCACAGGGCGTTTTTGCACACGTTAACTCAGGCCCCGTCCCCTCCCTTCACCACTGTGTAAACACGCCCTGTGTCCGTTTTTAGTTGGGAGATTAAGTTCATTTGAATCCTGAGGGTCCCTAGGGTCCAACTAGCCCACTAGGTACCTCCAGTAAGTGCCACAGAGCTGCGTTGCAGTGAGGTGTAAAAAGTGGCACGGCCTGGACCACCTCTCTGCAATGCAGCTCAGTGGCGCTTACTGGAAGCACTTGGTGGGCTAGTTAGCCCCCAGGGGCCCTCAGTATTGAAGGGAAATTATACCCCCAATTTAAAATGTGCCATAGTGCGTGTTTGCACACGTCACCTCAGGCCCCGTCCCCTCCCTTCACCGCTGTGTAAACGCGCCCTGTGGCTGTTCTAAGTTGAGAGATTAAGTCCCCTTGAATCCTAAGGGTCCCTAGGGTAAAACTAGACCACTAGGTACCTCCAGTAAGCGCCACAGAGCTGCGTTGCAGAGAGGTGTAAAAAGGGGCTTGGCCTCAGAACACCTGTCTGCAGCGCAGCTCCCTGGCGCATACTGGAGATGCATGTTGGGCTAGTTGGCCCTCAGGGACCCTCAGTATTGAACAGGAATTAATTCCCCGACTTACAACTCGCCAGGGGGCGCGTTTGCAGAGTGCTGCAAGGAGGGGGCGTGGCCTCCGGCACGATGCTAGTCTTTTATTAATTTAAATTTTTTAAGAAGGGGGGCTGTGTGGTTCCCCTTCTTATTCTAATTTATTGGCCCTGATGACCCCATCCCCCAGGGCCTGTCTCCTAATTATATTTTTTTTACCCCAATCCCCAGGGCCGGCCACTGTTTTTTATTATTTTTAAAAAATATAAATTTATAGACACACCTAGGACATGCTGGACAAACCGTACGTACCTATCACCATGACGATTTGCGTGATATTCATTAAAAGGCCACTATGCATACAATGAATTCACGTGGAATGTATTTACACCACTAGTGAAGCTCTGACATGTCTGATGCCCTACCGTGCCTAATCCCGGTAGACACCCTTTTCGTTTATTTATACAAACATGGGTAGCTATTGACGGGCACATTTAATACACATGCACACCAAGCCATTCAAAGGGGATTCGACAACAATTCGATCAAAACTATGCAAGAAACCCCCCTCACGGTTAATAAAACACACATCCACTGCCGGATGTGTAATACTTTTTATTTTACTCTCTGGAAAGGGGACGAACATCACTTGAGAGTCACAGCGCGCTCCTGGCAGAGCCCAATGCTGTGTTACACCCACCATTGCCTGCCGAGTGCCACACACCTCTGTGTTGTATTCCACCAGATAGTGCGTATGCTATGACACTCTCTAGCCCATTTGCACTGTAACACCACCCCGTGAATATGTCATGCCACACTTGTCTTCGCACGGGTTATATTGCCCCATCTAACATGCCTTCCTCGATGCCTATGTTATAACGCACAGTGCTATGCCATACATATTACAATCTGGGATCCATATCATTGTCACAGTGCATATGCAACATTACACTCCCCAGCACATATTTTATATTACAACTTTAGAGACTAGTTAGGTGACACAACACTGCCCTGTGCATATTACACTCCAAGGCGAATATCGCATAGCACGCGCTAGTGCCTGTGCTATCTCGCGCTCTCCAATGAATCTGTCATTGCGCACAATGTGTTGCATATTATATTTCACGCCCGGTTCATCTTATATCACACTTTTTGGTGCATAGTTTATACCATACACTATATCTAGTTTTCATTTTCAATCGTGCTCTCAGGACTATGTTCTATATAACACTGTGTTCACCTACCCTTTTCACGGGCATTACATTTTGCGATAGGGGGTGGACGGGCAGGGGGTGTTTCTGCCAAGTGAGCCCGGAGTCACAGTCACAAACGTCCTCTTCTTCCTGAATAAAAGTGAGATTATGCTGCATACTTGTTCATATTTTAAGTAGTTAGCACAGACACACGTTTTAAAAACAATAAAGTTCCTAATACCCGCCTTCTCTGAACAGTTAGCTTGCTGCCCCATCCCCCTCCTCCCTATCCTCTGTTGTGTGAATCCATGGACTAGCCTCCTCCCTCCTGCCATGCATGGTCTGATGTGCTGCCACTGCCCTCAATTTAGTATGATGTACCAGTCCACTCCTCCTGCCCTCCATTGCCCAATTCTATGCCCCATCATTGACCTCCTGCTTAAACTCTGTGCTTAGCTTGCTGCCCCTATTCTCCTTCCCCCTGCCCTCCGATGTCTTTGTGCATGCCCCTGCTCCATCCTTTTTGCCCACCATGTTCCATGGACCTGCCACTCCTATCTACTCTGAGTTTTCTGTTGAGCTGCCACTCCCCTCCCACCTGCCTAGCATTGTCAGATGACTGTAACCTGTCCCTGCCACCTCCACCCTGCCTGTCCACATGCCATGCCCCTATCCTCTTCCTCCTGTCCTACATGGTCCATTGTACTGCCACACCCTTCTGCCCTCCCTGGTCTGTTGTGCTGCAACTGCTCCTCCTGCCTGCCCCGTGCGGTCTGTTGTGAGGCCCCTTCCCCTGAACTTTCTTGTGTGTGCACAGGTCCTGACCCTCCCTTCTATACTCCATTGTCCTTTGTGCATGCCCCTGCACCCTCCTTCTTGCCCATCATAGCCATTGTGCTGCCACTAACCCTCCCACTTGCCATGCATGGTCTTCTGTGCTGCCATGGCCCCTCCCACCTTCCCTGTGTGGTCAGTTAGCTGCCCCTGACCCCCCCACCTTCCCTCCATGGTCTGTGTGTATGCCATCACAGTCTCACTGTTACTCTTCATGGTGTGTCTTGCTTCTAGTGCCCATCCTGCCTGACCTCCATGGCTATCTTGCTGCTCCTGCCCTGCCCCCTTGCCCCAGCCCTCTGTTTACATGTGCAGACCCCTACTCCTTCCCTCCGGGCTTGTCTGTTCCATTGTAATGCCCCTGATCCGTCCCTCCTGCCCTTTATGGTCTGTTATGCTGCAGCTTTCTCTCCTGTCTGTCCATTATGGTCAGCTAGCTACCATTGCCTCTTGCCCCTCTGTTCTCTGTTGTCGATGTGCATGGTCCTGTCCCCTCCCTCTTGCTTTCTATGGATTGTTGTGCTGCACTCCCGTCCCGCATGCGCTGTGTGCTGTATTGTACTGCTGCAAACCCTGATGCCTGCCCTGCAGGGTCAGTTTGGTGCACCTCTCCATGTCCCTCCTGTCCTCTGTTATCCAAGTCCATGTCCCTACCCCATTTCCTTCCATGATCCAATGTACCATACTTGCTAACATTTTGAACTTGGTAAGAGGGAGATTTTGAAAAAAAACTGGGGTATTGATTTTCCCCTTTGAGTTACATTGAAAAAGAGGAAATTGTAGACAGGAGACAGATCAAATAAAGCCCATTTGAGCTTAAAAACATTGGACGTTTCCTGGCTGAATCGGGTCTGTTGGCATGTATGGTTGTACTACCATTGCCTCTTCCTTCTGCCCACAATGGTCTATTACATTGCCACAGCCTCTCTTGCAAGTCCTGTATTGTTGGTTTGTTGCCCCTGCCCCCCTTTCCACTGCCCTCCATAGTCTGTTGTGCTGCCACGGCCCTTCCTGCCTGCTCAGTGTGGTTAAATTGTTGCCTTTGCACCCTCCTACCTGCCTTCAATTTTCTGAGTCCGTGCCCCTGGCCTCTGCCTCTCAACAGTATCCTAATGAACTACTAGATTGCTAACATTCTATATTTATTACAAAAGTGTGGAACGCCTGACGTCATCTTGATGTAATCAAAACTGTAATACCTAGAGCATTTCCTTTAGAAATTACATATATGAGAGGGTCTTATTGGCATCAAAATTATGGTTAGTGCTCTAAAAGACTAAAATAAGGACATATTTTCTGAGTTTTCAAATAGCGACAAAGCACTTTTAAATTATTTGTTATCTTTATGTGTTTTTTATCCAGTTGACCACTTGATTAAATGTTGCACTTAGGGGAGAGGATGTGGTGTTACTTCCAGAACTGCAGACTTTGCAACTGGGGAACCAGGTTGGAGTTTCTGCTTCAGCTCGACATTCTGTGATTCTGGTCAAATCACTTAGTCTCCCCATGTCTACAACCAAAATGAATTTGTTCTTGTGTGATGTAACCAATGCTCATGTAAAGCACTCCCATACCTGACAAGTCTGCACTATATAACACTGCAAAAACACAAAATAATAAGTGTTTTGCACACTTCTGTCATTGGGCTATATTTGGGCTACATCTGGGTGATTTTGGGCTACATTTGGGCTCTTTTGTCTCCGGTGGCCATCTTGGGAGATTTATTTGTTATGAAGTTTCCTAATTTCCTCATGTATTGCAGTCTCCTCAGTAGGAAATGCTTTCAGTTTTTTACTTTGATTCCATCATGAAGGTATTCAGATATGTCACACATTTGCCATAAATTCTGAATGTTAGCACTCTAGTTGCTCATTAGATCACTGTAGTAAAACTACTGTTCACCATGGAAGTCTGCTCCTGGTATTAAAAGTGCATGTTTCAGTCTGCATGTCAGAATTTTTTAATGAAATCGAAGAGGATTTGAGAAGTCACTCAAAATGTGCCCTCATTTTCTTTCTTCAGCATTAATCATAATTTCTATGGCAAAATGAACCCCCTCATTGTGTTCCTTTTTAAATTAAATGTTTTAAGTGTTACCAGTTTATTCCAATCAAGATGGCTTCAGGTGTGCCATACTTTTGTCATAATGAAGACAGTAAGCGCTCTAGTTGTTTTTAAGAACACTCTGGGACATTCTGTCATTGGGCTATACTTGGGCTACATCTGGGTGATATTTGGGCTACATTTGGGCTCTTTTGTCTCTGGTGGCCATCTTGGGAGACTTATTTGTTATGAAGTTTCCTAATTTCCTCATTTACTGCAGTCTCCTCAGTAGGAAATACTTTCAGTTTTTTACTTTGATTCCATCAAGAAGGCATTCAGATGTGTCACACATTTGCCATAAATTCAGAATGTTAGCACTCTTTTTGCTCATTAGATCACTTTAGTAAAGCTACTGCTCACCAGGGAAAACTGCTGCTGGTATTGAAAGTGCATGTTTCAGTCTGCATGTCAGAATTTTTTAATGAAATAGAAGAGGATTTGAGAAGTCACTCAAAATGTGCCCTAATTTTTCTTTCTGCAGCACTAATCATACTTTTTATGGAAAAATGAACCCCCTCATTTTGTTCCTTTTTAAATTAAATGTTTTAAGAGTTACCACTTTAATACAAGCAAGATGGCTTCAGGTGTGCCATACGTTTATTATAAGTAGGACTGTTAGCGCTCTAGTTGTTCTTTGGAACACTCTGGGAAGCTGCAGTAGAACACAAAGGAATCAACTGACAGTCTCTGCCCTTGTTGGATGTACATGTTTTACTGAGAATGTCAGACTTCATTCTCACATGACTGAGAAAGATAATGTGAATTTACAGAAAATAAGCTCTCAGTTTAGCTTATAGATCACCTTCCAAACCTCTGTGGGAAAAGCATGAGAAAATATTTTTCTCTCAATCATGATATCCCAGCAGAAGGCTTTTTCACATGGTGAAATCACCTTAGAACATACCACAATTCCTAAAATGAGTATGGTACCATCAACAAATGATTTATAATGTAACTAAAGTCTTAAAACCTTCTATTAACTGCAATCCTTTTTAATGAGGTGCTA
Organism: Triturus cristatus; assembly: GCF_964204655.1. Lineage (NCBI taxonomy): Eukaryota > Metazoa > Chordata > Amphibia > Caudata > Salamandridae > Triturus > Triturus cristatus. Next base: position 470,758,589 of record NC_140582.1, on the reverse strand, counting down.
TCATGTATATTGGTCCCAAGATGGCTGCCAACACTTCTTGGATGAAGTGCTGACAGCCAATCAGATCTCAGGATGAGATGTGTGGTTAGGCTCCGCCCACATATATATATATGATTTTACTTTTGATTTTCTCAGGAACTACTGAACAGATTGACACCAGACCTGCAAAAGGCACTTCCCTGACCTGAGGACTACCTCTCTGCCAAATTTCAAGTAATTCTGTTCAGCCATTCGGGCTGTACCTTGGACTAAAGGTCCCTATGGAAAATTGCATGGGAAAATCGCGTTTTGGGACCCCCCTTCTTTCTCGGCCCCCACTTGACGAATCCCCCCGAGACTTTCAGGTTAGGAGCGGAGCGGAGCGGAGCGGAGCGGAGCGGAGCGCCCCACCTATTTTGAAAATTTCGCGAGGATTCGTCAACCGGCGCCAAAGTTATTCCAAATAGAATGTTGCGGATTTCCTATGGAAACACGGTCCTAACTATAACTATCTACTGGCGACCGCCAGTAGATAATATATATCTAGTATTTGCAGAGCATTGGCGGGAAACTCTGCTTGTTAGCAGGCATTTGAAAAAGTCATTGTAGACGAAACGCGTCATGCCGATGCTATTTTGAGAATAAATCACCTACCTGGATCCCCGCTGTGTCCCTCTGATTCTTTCTTCGGTCTGGATCATTTGTGGCATATTATGCGCGCCGGCCCGTGACGCGCTAGAGGGACCCGCCTTGCAGAGTGGACAGAGACAATTAGGGCAGCTTTGCAACTGTGTGTTTCCAGGGTACTGGGAGTACTCTGTCCCACCGCACCTGCATTGGGAACAGCGCCGCTGCAGACAGCAGTTCATGTACTTACATGGAGGAACCAAGGGTCACTGTCTCCGAGGTGCCAGGACTGCCCCAATGTGGATACTTGCGGTTGAGGCGTCTTGGGGACCCAGCGGGTGGTTTTGAATCTACAGCCGAGTTTGCCACTGCTCCAGCACCACGTTCTTAATGACGTCCTGGACCCAACAATTTGACACAGGGAATACGATAGGAGAACTCCACCCGGCATGCTGTGAGAGGTGCATGCTGGGATCTGTAGTTTGCCGACGCAACTACAGCATTTTGTGTGACTCTGATCCACCCTACCAGGACAACCACCAATGGTAGAACAAATGGGAGTATTTGCAGAGCATTGGCGGGAAACTCTGCTTGTTAGCAGGCATTTGAAAAAGTCATTGTAGACGAAACGCGTCATGCCGATGCTATTTTGAGAATAAATCACCTACCTGGATCCCCGCTGTGTCCCTCTGATTCTTTCTTCAGTCTGGATCATTTGTGGCATATTATGCGCGCCGGCCCGTGACGCGCTAGAGGGACCCGCCTTGCAGAGTGGACAGAGACAATTAGGGCAGCTTTGCAACTGTGTGTTTACAGGGTACTGGGAGTACTCTGTCCCACCGCACCTGCATTGGGAACAGTGCCGTTGCAGACAGCAGTTCATGTACTTACATGGAGGAACCAAGGGTCACTGTCTCCGAGGTGCCAGGACTGCCCCAATGTGGATACTTGCGGTTGAGGCGTCTTGGGGACCCAGCGGGTGGTTTTGAATCTACAGCCGAGTTTGCCACTGCTCCAGCACCACGTTCTTAATGACGTCCTGGACCCAACAATTTGACACAGGGAATACGATAGGAGAACTCCACCCGGCATGCTGTGAGAGGTGCATGCTGGGATCTGTAGTTTGCCGACGCAACTACAGCATTTTGTGTGACTCTGATCCACCCTACCAGGACAACCACCAATGGTAGAACGAATGGGAGTATTTGCAGAGCATTGGCGGGAAACTCTGCTTGTTAGCAGGCATTTGAAAAAGTCATTGTAGACGAAACGCGTCATGCCGATGCTATTTTGAGAATAAATCACCTACCTGGATCCCCGCTGTGTCCCTCTGATTCTTTCTTCGGTCTGGATCATTTGTGGCATATATATATATATATATACCAACACAACTGTGATGATCCTCGATATCGTATCCCACAAAGATAAAAACTCTGCATACATATGAATTTGTGCTATCAGTGAGACATCATAGAATATGTCAATTGATAATTTTCCTTTGTTTGATGGACTTGTAAATATTGTATGAATATTATCAGAATCATTAGTATGCTTTATCATGGATTGTTTAAAATCACGAAAACGTACACAAATGAAATGTTTGATCGCGATAGTATTTCTTCACTATCCATCAACCTTGACCTGTATTTCTATTCTATTCGTTTGAAACAATAATAAACTTATTGTTTTGTCCTGGGTGTGCCGCTGGATTATTTACTGAGATTTCGCGGATTATATCCACACAAAGATACAAAAAACGGAGTTGCGACTGAGGCTGGCACCGGCGTCGATAGGAAGGAGAGCGGAGGATCGCAACAATCTTTTCGTAAACAACATATATATATATATATATATATATATATATATATATATATATATATATACCAACACAACTGTGATGATCCTCGATATCGTATCCCACAAAGATAAAAACAGAGCCGACACTCTATTCCAGTTAGCGTATGTTTAATTCACACACGGCAACCAAACGTGTATATATGTTTATATATTACCTACTGGCAGTCACCAGTAGGTAGTTATAGTTAAGACCTTGTTTCTATTCAAAAAGGAAGAGGAAGAGGCGCAAAAAGAGGGAGAGGAGCAGGAACAAGAAAAGACTACGAGTAAAGAACAGATGGGGAACAGACGGGGAGGTAGAAATAAATCAATATTCTTACCCACTAACGTAGATGAGCAGACCAATAAATCAGTAATTAACCTGTCTTCAAGAAATATCACAGCGGAAGAAGTTGCGTTATTACAATTAGGGCTGTCTTTCTGCCCCACAACGGACATAAATTTTGTTGATACGCGGATCGACCTGTTCCTATTCATTCGCAAGCTTAAGCTAATGAAAATCTACAAAACTAATACCAAATCGAAAACATTGAAAATGGGCTGTACTTTAGGTGAAGAAGATTTCAATCTGAATGTTGAAGATGCTAATCTTATCCTGAATATACATCAAATGGAAGAAGATGTTACGGACCTATCAGTGAAAGAGAAAAGCAAGATACTTATGAATGCAGGTTGTAGGCCAGATGCCACGTACTGTACAGACCTAAGACCAAAGTCTAAATTCAATCCTAATGTCCCACACGATAACATTGAAACTTTCAACCAAACGATGATTTGGGAAATTAACAAACTGAAGGAACAAGGGAAAAAGAGAAAAGGTGACAATTTAACAACAACTCAAAGGAAGGCCCTGAGAACTCTCTCAAATGACACCAGTATAATAATTAAACCCTCGGATAAGGGTGGCAACGTAGTCGTAATGGACATCGCCCAGTATAACCAGGAAGCGTTTAGACAATTAAACGACACCTCATGCTATGAGGAGATAAACTGGGGGATTTATAAAGCATCAATTACGGAATACCATCTACTATTGGAGGGCTGGCGGAGGGATGGGCTCCTATCTACGGATGAGTGGGCTTTTTTGAAAACTGAAAACCCACGTATTCCTTGCTTTTATCTATTACCAAAGGTCCACAAGCATCCTACTAGACCACCGGGAAGACCGATCGTTTCATCAAATGGAGGACTATTGGAGAACACCGCAATTTACCTAGATCTCTTTCTTGCACCGCATGTTACTAAACTACGATCATACTGCAGAGACAGTACGGATTTTTTACGCAGAATACACGACATTACATGGGAAAGTAACTATCATATGATAGCACTTGATGTGTGTTCCCTATACACTTCTATAGATCAACAAAAGGGTGTGGAGGCGTGTATGTATTTTTTGAAACAAAGACATATATCACTATGGGAACACACCCAAATGTTGGAAAAAATGATGCTTTTCTGTTTGGAGAAAAATATGTTTATTTTTGGTAAAACATTGTTTCGCCAAAAGACGGGTACAGCGATGGGAACATCTTTCGCGCCCAGCCTAGCGAATCTTTTCCTAGGGTGGTGCAAGGAGTGTATTGTATGGGTAGACGAAAATGAGCAGTATGTACAACACATCCCAATCTGGATCAGGTATATTGATGACCTGTTCCTGATTTGGGATGGTCCCCTAGATTTGGCTAAGGAATTCATAAATAAATTGGGGGACAATAATCTCAATTTGTCCTTCACACATTCCATCAGTACCTCACACTGTGAATTTCTGGATGTAGCCATCAATATAGAAAACAATCAAATAATTACTACTCTTTTTCGTAAAGAAACCTCAGGGAACACCCTACTTCATGCAAACAGCAACCACCCCACACCACTCCGCAACAGCATTCCCTTTGGAGAGTTCCTTCGGGCTCGAAGGAATTGTAACACTGAAAGTGGTTTTGCGAAAGAAAAACACATTATGGAAAAGAGATTCGAACAAAGAGGCTATTTGCCCAAAGTGATCTCAACAGCTGTAAAAAAAGTTGAGAATATCTCACGTAATGAGGCACTGTTCTCTTCACGAAACAAAGGGGAGAAAGAGAAAGGGACAGTCATCCCCAGGCTAATTACCACCTACAATAGCAGGTCGAACACTCTGAGATATCTCATGAAGAAACACTGGGGATTACTTGAATCAGACCCCATCATTGGTACGGAGATAGGTCCTGCACCATTAATAACGTATAAAAAATCCAAATCACTTAAAGACCAACTTGTGCACAGCTATCAGAACACTCCTGAGAATATCACATGGCTAGGAAGTGCAAGGGGTTTCAAGAAATGCGGCTCGTGCAAAGCATGTGAGCACAGTAAAAACCGTGACAGTTACATCGCAGGAAAAAAGAGAAAAATGATCAACAAATTTATAACTTGCACCAGTGACTATACCATCTATGTCCTGGAATGCCCCTGCGGTTTGAACTATGTGGGCAGCACGAAACTACAGCTTAAGACCTGCATTCTACAACACATGAGAGCTGTGACCAATATTGACCTCAATTACCCCGTAGCGAGGCATTACCAAGAGAAACATCAGAGTAATGCCAAATTGGTCAAGTTCTACGGCATTGACAGGATCTTACCCCTCCAAAGAGGGGGAGATCGCGAGAAACTTCTAAGAATCACTGAGTCAAAGTACATCATTGAACTCAACACTAAGATTCCCAATGGGATGAATTATGGTGAAGAACTGGCCACCCATATAGGGATTTAGACTTTTCCTCTAATGTGTTCTCCTCTTATTCATATAACAATTTTACACCTTTTCCTTTAATACCGGAGTCAAGGGCACAGTATAAGAATGACCTGAGATGATATTAGGTTGATATATTATTGTTTATTTCTAGCTAGGTTTAGCAGAATGATAGGTTGCCCCAACTCTCCGGTGACATTTAGTTTTATCGCACTTAATTTCTTTTCTATCTCCACTGGGTGTAGGTATTGAAATAGATCTTATTTCTCACGATTCTTACCACGAACAGTTGATGGCCCTGCCCCGTAATATCCCCTTTTTCTTCCCTTTTTTTTTGGCAAGTGGGAGAGGAAATTATCGCTGTAATAAATTATCCATTGATTCCTTGGGTTATTTAAATATATCATTTTGATTGTGAGATAATGCCGACATGCTGTTGAGGCTATGGTCGATTATATGAAACTGTCTCTGGAATAGAGTTGGGGTACATTACCCATAATACACAATTATATGAAATTGTCTCTTGAATAGAGTTGGGGTACATTACCCGTAATTTATTTTAGCACTATAGTACCAGGTGGGTACCTTACCCTAGCACCCTAAGACTTCCCGTTCTATTAAGTATAAGGATAACAATTAATAAGTTGTGTCACATCCAGGAGATATTGCACCGTAACATGGATAACATGTACTGTGACCTGTCCTGACCTAATCCAAATGTTTATGATTTATGATGAACGTCTATATAGTGCAGCAGTAATTGTCACTATGTGAATATGTCATTGTGTGTACTCTGGGTACCTTTACCAGGCGCATGTATGAATTTGTGTTATCAGTGAGACATCGTATCAATATGTCAATGGACAGTATTATAATTTTACATGGTCGGATGAATTTGAAAATAATTGTATGAATATCATCATAATCATTAGTATGCTTTAGACATTATCATGGATTGTTTCAAATCACAAATAACATACACAAATGAAATGTTTGACCGCGATAGTAATTCTTCACTATCTATCATTTAAGGTACTCTGGGTACCTTCACCAGGTGCATACATATGAATTTGTGCTATCAGTGAGACATCATAGAATATGTCAATTGATAATTTTCCTTTGTTTGATGGACTTGTAAATATTGTATGAATATTATCAGAATCATTAGTATGCTTTATCATGGATTGTTTAAAATCACGAAAACGTACACAAATGAAATGTTTGATCGCGATAGTATTTCTTCACTATCCATCAACCTTGACCTGTATTTCTAGGGGAATTTGGGCACGGGTCACTAACTTGACAAAGGCTTCGCCGAAACGCGTAGTTCTGTTCGTTTGAAACAATAATAAACTTATTGTTTTGTCCTGGGTGTGCCGCTGGATTATTTACTGAGATTTCGCGGATTATATCCACACAAAGATACAAAAAACGGAGTTGCGACTGAGGCTGGCACCGGCGTCGATAGGAAGGAGAGCGGAGGTTCGCAACAATCTTTTCGTAAACAACATATATATATATATATATATATATATATATATATATATATATATATATATACCAACACAACTGTGATGATCCTCGATATCGTATCCCACAAAGATAAAAACAGAGCCGACACTCTATTCCAGTTAGCGTATGTTTAATTCACACACGGCAACCAAACGTGTATATATGTTTATATATTACCTACTGGCGGTCACCAGTAGGTAGTTATAGTTAAGACCTTGTTTCTATTCAAAAAGCGTTTTTTCTTTTGGCAATATCTTTGGTGTTATGACGAATCTTCGCAGATTTTTTCAAAACGAATGATTCACTCAGGTCAGCTCCTGTCTGGAAAGTTTGGGGGTGATTCGTCAAGCGGGGGCCGACAAAAAGGGGGGGTCCCAAAACGTGTTAATTTCCATAGGAAATTTTGAAACAGGCTACAGCCCAAACTGCTGAACGAAATACACCAAATTTGGCAAAAAGGTAGCTCTTGGTTCAGAAAGCGCCCTTTTTTTTAAAAATGGCGTAAATACGTTCAGTAGTTGCTGAGAAATTCAAAATATAAAAATGTATGTATCTGAGCATCGAGGAGGATTTGCGAACCCGTCCCGGGCACGAGCTTCATTCTTATTGGCTATCAACACTCAAAAAAACAAGAAAAGGGGGCAGGTTAGAAACACCTTGACCCCCTAGGTGTGCTCAGGGGCCCCAGGCCCAACCAAAAAAATTATTTTTAGAATTTCGGCCAAATTCATGCTGGGTGCGCGAATCGGGACAAATTGTTTTAAAAAAAAACAAAGCACTGGCTCTCGTGCTTCATTTTCTGCCAGCTCCCGAGGGCAATGCCTAATTGATTAGTGGGGACCCGTGGGGGCCCCCACAGCTCCAGGGACCACCACCTCCCCGGGGCTTAGTTAATTGTATGCAGAGGGCACTCTGCCCCCTGCAGTCCCGGTGCATTCATAATTAAGTGCGGGGGCCTCAAGGGCCCCCCCAAGCCCAGGGGACCAACACCTCCCTGGGGCTTAACTTCATTAATGAGGGCAGCCTTGTGGGCCCCCCAAGCCCCAGGGACCACCACCTCTCTGGGGCTTTGTACTTGAAGGGAGGGGGTCTGCAAGGCCCCCCTCCTGGAGCCCTCGATGGCCCTGGGTGCTGCCACCCCTAGGGCCGGCTTCTGCAATATCCGGGGGTGCCCACTCCCGGGATATTGCCGTTTGCTTAGCAGGGCGGGAGCACAGCTCCCGCCCTATCATACCAAACTCCTGCTTTGCTTCGTTGAAGCGAGAGCAGAAAACCTGCCTCTTTCTGCATGTCACTTGCCTCTTTCTACACTTTTCTTGCTTCTTTCCACGCCTCTGTTGCTTCTTTCAGTAATTCTCTTGCCTCTTTATGCACTTCTCTTGCTTGTTTCTGCACCTCTCGCATCTTTTTGCGCCCCTTTTTTCTCTTTCTGCACCTCTCTTGCGTCTTTCTGCACCCCTGTTCCCTCTTTCTGCACCTTTCATGCCTGTTTCTGCACCTCTGTTGGCTCTTTCTGTACCTCTGTTGCCTCTTTCTGCACCCTTCGTACCTCTTTCAGCGCATCTATTGCTTCTTTCTGCACTTCTCTTCCTTCTTTCTGCACCCCTCCTGCCTCTTTCTGTACCTCTTGCCAATTTGTGCATCCCTCCTACCTCTTTCTGCACCCCTCTTGCCTTATAAATTCACTGAAAAAACATAAGTTTCCGGGACATTATAGTTAGAAATTAGCATTTAAAAAACCTTTGAAATTCACTGAAAAACATAGGTTTCAAGGACGTTATAGTTAGTTGGACATTTTAGTCGTACAAAACCAGAGAAATTTGGCCGTTATAGATAGTTGAGGTAACTATAACTCGCGCCCCCACCTTGCACTGCTGATGACATTACATATTACATCACTCATGACATGGTCAGTGACATCACTGATGACATCACTAATGACATCTCAAATGACATCACTGATGACATCATCCACGTGATAATCTGATGCACCTCCTCACACCCTAACATAAACTTTTATACACCAACTCTAAAATACAGACTACCATTTTTTAAACCAAAGACACACCAATGCCAGTTAGCTACATACCCACTCATTGTTTCCTAGGTCTACACACACATCTACTCATTCACCCATACAGACACTCATACATGTATTCACTCATCAATACAGCACTATCATATCCACTCATACACCTATACAGACACTCAGACACCGCCACTCACCCATAGAGTTACTCACACACATAGTCAGTCATGCAAAGAATCAATCACACTCCCATTTATTCACATACACAATTATTCACACACCACCTCACTTAGGAATACAGAAACTAACACATACTTACTCTCTTATACAATCACTGACACAAGCACATACTCATCCATACAGTCACTCTCACAATCACTCACTCTCATATTTAGTCATTTATTTAGTCCAACACTCACATATACTGCCTTTTAGATATGTAGTTACTCACACATGTACCACTGAGACATCTAAACACTCACCAACACATCCATACATACACTCACCCACCCATACAGCCCTTCACATACGTACTCTTGAACCCATACACCCAGTGAATCACCCACTCACACATCTATGCACAAAGTCACATACCCCCCACCCACCCACACAGACACTCAGGCACCCATACAGATACTCAGACAATCAATCAATAACCCATATAGACACTCATGTAGCTCCTCACCAACCCATGCAGCCGCTGACACACCAACTGACAGACTGATACAGACATTCACACAGTTTAGTCACTAACCCATGCATTCAGTAAGACATGTTTAATCACTCACTTACAGTCAGTTATGCACCTACTAAATCATTCATACAGACACTCATACACCCACTCATTCTTCAATAGACCTTGTCATATAGAAATGTAAAACATATTTAAACGTTTTAGAAACACTCAGTCACTGGATGATGTCATCAGTGAAGTCACCAGTGATGTAATTCGAAATTTCATCAATGATGTCATCAGTGATTTCATTGACCATGTCATGAGTGATGTAATATGTGACATCATCAGCAGTGCATTGCGGGGCCGCTAGTTATAGTTACCTCAACTAACTATAACGGCCGAATTTCTCTGGTTTTGTACGACTGAAATGTCCAACCACTATAACGTCCCTGAAACCTGTGTTTTTTTCAGTGAAAATATATATATATATACATATACATATTATCTACTGGTGGTCGCCAGTAGATAGTTATAGTTAGGACCGTGTTTCCATAGGAAATCTCAAAATTCTATTTTGAATAACTTTGGTGCCGGTTGACGAATCCTCGCGAAATTTTCAAAACTAATGGGGCGCTCTACTCAGCTCCTACCCTGAAAGTCTCGGGGGGATTCGTCAAGCGGCGGCCGAGAAAAAAGTGGGGTCCCAAAAGGCGTTTTCCCCATGCATTTTCCCATAGGACCTTTAGTCGAAGGTACAGCCCGAACGGCTGAACAGAATTACTTGAAATTTGGCAAAGAGGTAGTCCTCAGGTCAGGGATGTGCCTTTTGCATATATGGAGTCAATCTGTTCAGTAGTTCCTGAGAAAATTGCAGTTAAAGTACATAAATATCTACAGCCGCGCACCTTGCGCGCACGGTGCGCGCACGGTGCGCGCACCGTAACGTGCGCGAGCGTAATTCTGATTGGTGGTTACTTGTCAGTCAACGTTCGAATCGGTCGAAATCAGGAAGTGTCGGCCGCCATTTTGTTTGTTTTGAGTGCGAGAGTGAAAAAGGAAGGTGGCGAACGTGAAAAGGGGGCAGGGTAAAGAGTTCCTGACCCCCTAGCCTTTGTCAGGGGGTCCCTGAAGGACCCTGAAGGCAGAATTTTTTTTTTACATTTTTTTAAAAAAAATCGCAGGGTGCGCGCACGGTGTGCGCACCGTGCGCGCACGGTGAAAAACCATAAAAAAAAAAATTTACAAAAATGTAATCCGTAGTTTATTTTAAAATAAATATATAAAAAATATAATAATAAATACATAACTTAGCATTTGAAAAACCGTACAAATTCACTGAAAAAACCATAGGTTTCACACACGTTACAGTTAGGAATTAGCATTTAAAAAACCTTGCAAATTCACTTAAAAAACCATAGGTTTCACACATGTTATAGTTAGGTGGACATTTCACTAAAAAACCAATGAAATTCCCCCGTTATAGTTAGTTCAGATAATTATAACTCGCGCGACCGCCACTCTATCAAAAGCATGATATCATCAGTGATGTCATGAGTGATGTCACTGACCATGTCATGAGTGATGTAATATGTGACGTCATCAGCAGTGGATTGCGGTTGCGCGAATTATAGTTATCTGAACTAACTATAACGGGGGAATTTCATTGGTTTTTTAGTGAAATGTCCACCTAACTATAACATGTGTGAAACCTATGGTTTTTTAAGTGAATATATATATATATATATACATATATATATATATATAATGTATATATTATGGTGGAATTTCTATTGTTTTGTATGATTGAAATGTCCAACTAACTATAACGTCCCTGAAACCTATATTTTTTTCAGTGAATATATAGTTATAGTTAGCTGAACTAACTATAATGGCCGAATTTCACTGGTTTTGTACGAGTGAAATGTCCAACTAACTATAACGTCCTGAAACCTGGGGTTTTTTCAGTGAATATATATATATATATATATATATATATATATATATATATATATATTCACTGAAAAAACCATAGGTTTCACACACGTTATAGTTAGGAATTAGCATTTAAAAAACCTTGCAAATTCAGTGAAAAAACCATAGGTTTCACACACGTTATAGTTAGCTGGACATTTTACTCGTAAAAAACCATTGAAATTCCCCCGTTATAGTTAGTGCAGGCAACTATAACTCACGCGACCGCAATCCACTGCTGATGCTAATACTGTATTTAGACACTTATTTGCCCATGTCTTCTTCCATTAAATTTTAGCTATACATATATTACAAATATTTTTTTTTCATAAAGACACATATGTCATCTGCAGAGGATTGCGCACCGCGCGCCCACTTTACGCAGTTAGTACCGTGCACGCACGGTGGGCACGCGGTGCGCTACGCGCACCACGTGCCCACCTTACGCTGGATGGGCCATGTACGCACGATGCGCTTCGCGCATCGTCCGCACACGGAGGACATATTATGCGCTTCGTTGAGAAACTTAATCTATTAATTGTTCATTTATGTCACATGCCATGCACAAAAGGTGCACTGCAGGCACCTTTTGCACACGGGGGAGGGGTAAGTGTGGATACTTTTTTTTTATAATTAATTTTTACCGTACGCGTACGGTAAGCGTAATCGGCGTTTTTTCGAAAAAAAATAAAATTGCTTTTTTTGCCTTGGGGGGTCTTGTGGGGCCCCTTAATCAATGCTAGGTGGTTAGGAGCTGTCTAACATGCTCCTTTACATATTTTCCACCATTGTTTTTCCTCCCCCCCTCAGAGTGCGAGAGAGAAAATGGCGGCCGCCGCTTCCTGGTTTCCACCGATTCAAATGTTTACTAAGATCTAACAGCCAATCAGAATCGCGCTCGCGCACGTCACCGTACGCGTACGGTAAGCGCACGGTAAGCGCACGGTAAGCGCACCGTATGCTGCCACAGATATATATATTGATTTAAAGGCTATTTTCTCAGGAACTACTGAACAGATTTACACCAGACCTACAAAAGGCACTTCCTTGACCTGAGGACTACCTCTCTGCCAAATTTCAAGTAACTCTGTTCAGCCGTTCGGGCTGTAGCTGTGTCTAAAGGTCCTATGGAAAAATGCATGGGAAAAACGCGTTTTGGGACCCCCCTTTTTTCTCAGCCCCCGCTTAACGAATCCCCCCGAGACGTTCAGGGTAGGAGCGGAGCGTAGCGCCCCACCTATTTTGAAAATTTCGCGAGGATTCATCGACCGGCGCCAAAGTTATTCCAAATAGAATGTTGCGGTTTTCCTATGGAAACAGGGTCCTCACTATAACTACCTACTGGCGACCGCCTGTAGGTAATATATATATATTTGAATTTATTTTTAGATAAATATAGACGGGTCAGAAATTGAGATTACCTGAACTTTCAAGGGTATCTTCTTTATATCTGACAAAAGTCCTGAATATATTATAAAACAAAACCTTCTGTTTGATTCAATGTACAGTTTGCAAATAGTACTTCTGTATGGGATCTATTGGGGATGGGATATCATCCCAACCAAGACACAAGAAAAGATTGCATTGTCCCCATATCATCAATGAAATGTGTATGGGAACTTAATGTAAGTTACTTATTCTTGATTTGAGCACATGTATGTAAAATGCTTAGAGTGTGTAAGGAAATGCCTCTTTTTGCATGTTCACCCCCACGTTTTGGACAGACGCTGCCAGTTTGCTAACTCTGAGAGTGCACTGAAGCATGCTTATCAAGCCTGAGTGCCAGTGTTCCCCCAAATGGAAAGTACTGGTTTACCTATAACTCCCTAGTATAAGGTACACAGGGTAACTAGGGCATGTGAGACAGAGCATTCACCCATGGCTGCAGCACTGGTTGTGCCACCCTAAGTGTGTCAAAAGTACAAAATGGTTCCCAGCCTGCCACTGAGGACTGAAAGGGAAGTGTTACACTGCTGCTAGTTCAACTTTGCCATTAAAACCAATGGCAAAGTCAACCTTACCCCTAGTATTATATTTAAGTGTCCCCTAAGGAAAGCCTATAGAGCCCTATTGCAGGGAGATGTATATTAGATTATATTATAAGTAGGATATATAAACTTATAGGTCTTAACAGAAAAAAAACTAAATTGTCATTTGGCTAGCACTGGATTACTGGCTGGCTGACGTTTGAATGGGACTACATAACTGTGTACTGCAAGGTATAAAATTAATTGTGGCATTGATCCAGACCTGATGCCCAGGTTAAATTTACTGTCACGTTTAAAGTTAAATAACTTGTAGAAAGTTGCGACTCTGTGCTGAAGTAGCCTCACATGGGCTAGGACCCACAGACAGCTTTCTCCCCACCTGGGGAGTAGTGTTTAAGACTACTGGGCTTAGGATCAAACACTGCATGCTTCTGGGGCGGTGTCACCACCCCTTTGCAGAAAGCCACTAAGGATGTTAGTCAACAAGGCAAGCTTCAAAGGGGAAGTCGACTATGGTGGGAAAATCGCGATAACACTTGCAAGTGGCTGCCCATTGTTCAGGCAGACAAGCTGGAGACAGGGACAAAGAGGGAAGACCAGTGCCCAAACTTGTTTTCCCGGAGGCATGTAGCCCCCAGGTAGCTACAGCTCTAGAGTGGGCTGCCGAGCTCCTTATATCTATAGAAGGGTCCCAACATCTTTAGAGTGGCTAGAATGGTGTACTCTGGGATGGGCAGATGCCACACATCACCAGGAAGTCATCATGAAAATGTAGGGGACCTAGTAGCCCATTGACTAGTAACTGCATGGTCCCCACAGGGCACTTTAGCAGGATAAATAGGGCACCCCTGGTGTCCTGGACTCTAGGATTATGCTGAATTTGGAAAGAGGACTAAAGGACTGCCCTGCTGCTCTTGGAATCGCACAACAAGAGGCTGCATAGCCTGTTGAACTGTACCTGCTGCACTTTGGACTAGAAAAGTTTGGACTGTGCATGTAGGTCCTTATTTGGTGAAAAGTTGATCCCCAGACCAGACAGTGACTTGAAGGATCAGTCTGCTGATCCCCTGGAACCAACTCCAGGGACAGAAGAGCTGAAGTTTCTAAATCTGCAAAGTTCTAGCCAACGGAGAAGATGTACTGCTAGCCGCCGGTAACCATGAGAGACTGATCTTCGATGGCCAAAAGTTGCACCCGAGTCCGCTGGACCAGGGAGAGTCATCAAAGTCCAGATTGGTCACTCCAGAGGAACACTAGCCCCCAGTAAAGGATTTTGCCTCAACCATTGTACCAGGATACCAGAAGCCTAGCCCAGCATACCCACAGAAAGAGGACTTGGTGGTACCCCAACCACTGTGTCCAAAGTCACTCCACATTAGCCATGGACCGAGGAACCATCACAAAGGCACACATGTTCTTTGTTTAACATTTGTTTATTGGGATTTTTACATTTCTTATTACATATTAACATCTTATATAATTGTAATGCATTATATAATTGTAATGTATTGACACATGACTGCAATTAGGAGTGAAATGATTGTGAGGAATAGCATGCACATCTTTACTGCATCACAAACATTATAAAACTAGACATTGTAAAAAGTTTTCTGGGAGGAACCCTCCTACCGGTTTGTGCTCCTCGGTGGTAGTTTACTATAATCTGACTAGGTTTGCTTCCAATGAGTATGCACAGATATTCTACTCCCATGTTTTCTTACACTTTGTTATCGCTTCTAAGTTTACCTGAATGTGTTCCCATACAACAATCATCGGAGTCGTAACTGCCGATGAGAAAAAACAAACTGCCAACTAGGGGGGTTAAACTTGGGGAGCTATCGGAATGTATGCCTAAGAAATCGATAATGTGGACCGTGGCGTTACCTTTGTACGGTGTAGTGTTACGGATGTGGGGGTGGACCCTCATGGTAGGTCATCCTAGTTTAGTTGTTGAGTTCACCTGATATGGCTTTAGTAAGGCACCAGTTTTAGGCGAGTGGGCCCTGTCTTGGGACATCTGCTACGGCCCTATAGGGGATAGGGGTGGGGTCTGGGATTGGGAGTCTATTGGTGCTTCCGCCGGGGCTGTTTCGTGTGTAAATTGATGTAATAACTGTGCCCATTCTAGAGATATGGGACGTTTACGGATTCCCTTCACTTCCTCTTCTCTCAACACCACTTCCACCGCTTTACCCCATTTTTTCATGGGGCGTACCCAAGCTGCTTCTGGGGGTCCTGTTGGGGCCCGCCAGTGCATGGCTATTCCTTTTTTTGCTAAAAGAATGGCTAGGCATGCGAAGCAGTTCTGCACTTTTTCGGTTTTCCACCTGCGGAAGATCCCAAGGGCGCATGCTTCCCACGTGGACATGTTGTCCGGTGTATGCGATCCCAGTATCCTCTAATAGTGGGGCAATTCCAGAACATGTGCTTGAAGTCTGCCTCAGGGGTCTGACATTGGGGGCATGCAAAGTGCGTGTCTGGATAAAAACGGTGGAGACGGTGTGGTGTTAGGTATGCTCTGTGGAGGACATTGAATTGAATGTTCCTGAAACGTGCGTTCCTGGAGACCTTTTTGGGGTATTCTAATCCTGTGTCCCATTCCCTATCATTGGACACTCGCCCCATTTCAGTTTCCCATGTCTGACGCAATGAATGTAGTGGGTTGAGAATCAGTTCTCAGATGGCTTTGTAGAGCCATGTGACCAGGTGCCTGCCAGCACCCATGTGCAGAATGGCATGTATCACCAGGTGTGTCGGGGGCTCTCCATCGTTTGGTTCCCAGTAACGACGGCTACTGTCTACGAGTTGCCTGTGTAGTAAAAACTGGCCTGGCGGGAGATCATATTGGTCAGTCATCTGGGCATACATCCTGAGCTGACCCTCCTCAAACAGGGATTCTACCTCCGTAACTGCATGGTCGGTCCAGATCTGGAGAGCACCAGCAGTATAGTATTTCTCCTCTCGAGGGAAACCTACCAACAGGAGCTGGGGTGAGTATGGGGGTCTTCCTTTGGACATGCAATGGATTCTCATTGTGCATGTGCGAGCTATGGACAACAGGAGGGGTCGGGTGCGCATTGGCTTTGTGCCCGGAAGGAGCATCCTGTGGATTGCTGGGAGGGGTATGCGGCCCTCCTCAGTGATCGTTTTCCCTGTATGATGCTCTGCTGTCCAGTTTGACAACCACTGAAGCTGAGCTGCCAGGAAGTATGCCCTGAAAGATGGCACCCCCAATCCTCCCTGAATCGTGGGCAAATATAGTGTAGACAATGCCACCCTGTGTCGACCCACTCCCCTGATCAGCTCGGTGAGCAGGGTATCTAGTTCCTTAAAGAACGAGCACCGTGGTATAACTGGGAGATTGGTGAAATGGTAGAGCAGCCTGGGGACCATGATCATTTTTGCAAGGGCTACTCACCCGATGGGGGCTAGAGGCAGTGTTTTCCAGAACCCCACTGCCGTTCCTATCCCTGCCAAACATTTTTCGGTGATTCCCTTCGTACAGGTCCTCAGGAAAGTGCTACAACCTTACCCCAAGATATCTGGGTGCCTCGGTGCTCCAGGCAAGTGTCTGAGCTCCAACATGAACTTCGAATGGGGCCAAGTGAGGGCTCAGTGGATACAGAGTGGACTTTTCCCAGTTAACTTTAAGGCCAGAGGCCTCTGCGAATGCCCATAATGACAGCCAGATAGGTGTTAGGTCCCTGGTAGCATCGCGGACATAGATTAGGAGGTCATCTGCGTATAATGATACGCAGTGTACCATGTCTGCTAGTGGAATACCCCAGGTCCCACCCTCTTGACGTAGGCGTATCACCAGGGGTTCCACCGCTGGGCAAACAGGAGGGGGGATAGTGGGCATCCCTTTCTGGTTCCACTTTCTTTCACGGATGGAGGAGAGATGTATTTACCTATTCTTACTCGTGAGGTAAAGTCTGTATAGAGGAGCTTTGTATATGCCATCAGGGCAGGTCCTATGTTTATTTTACGGAGAACCGCAAATAAGTATGGCCATTGCAGCGTATCAAAGGCCTTTTACAGGTCTAATATCAGACATGCTGCATTGGGGAACTGCGCTCTCGCCCTGTTTTGGATATGGAATAACCTACGTAGGTTCTTCGAGGTGTTACGTCATGGGGTAAATCCACATTGGTCTGGGTAGATCAATGGTGCTAGGATTTGGGTATAACGGTACGCTAGTAGTTTGCCCAGTATCTTACAGTCTGCATTTAGTAGGGTGATTGGTCTGTATGAAGAGAGGAGCATTGGGTCTCTGTGCGGTTTTGGAAATGTAACTAGGATCGATTCCCTAAGTGAGCCTGGAAGTTCGTCTTTGTCTAGCGCATTGTTATACATAGTCACCATGCGGGGGATCAGTCGGGCTGAGAAGGTGCTATAATATTCGAGTGGGAAGCCGTCCGTCCCTGGTGCTTTGTTGCGTGCTAACGCTCTGATTGCGTGAGAGATGTCTGTGGACTTAATCTTCACCTCCAGTGCTTTTTTGTCCGTGGGAGGGATTTGGGGCAGGCGTAATGGGCGAAGGAATCTGGTGATCACTTGATGGTCGCGCTGCTCTGGGGCCCGATAGATGTCGGAGTAGTAATCGTGGAAAATGCGCAGGAAATCTATCTGTGAGTGTCGGAGGATGCCAGCCTTGTCTATAATTTCGGTGATTGGTTTCACTACTGAGTCTTGCTTGGCGAGCCAAGCTAGGAGCGTCCCTACCTTATTGCCTTCTCGGTGGACCTTGGAAGCATAGACCCTAAAATTATATTTGCGAAGGTCTCTCAGCGTCTCCGCGTAGGTTGTTTTGGCGATGGCTACTTGGTCTGAGGTGGCCTCATCGGCATCAGCTTTCTTCATTAGAGCCACTAGTGTTAGTTTCGCATTTTTCAGAGTCCTCTCTAGTGTTCTGCTCAACCCTACTATTTGTTGTATGCAATGCCCTCTCGCTACTACTTTGAATGTGTTCCATTCAATCAGTCTAAATGTCGCTGTGTCCGCATTTAGTGTGAAATGCTCTTGGATGTGTTCCCCATGTTCGTGACTGAACACCCGGTCTGTGAGGCAGTCACGCTGCAATTTCCAGTTGGGTATGGGGGAATCACAAAGGCACCCCTGTTGATCGCATCACAACCGGAGCATCCTTAAGCATGTTTTCATCCTGTATCCCTAACATCAGGAGTCAAGACCACTCCATTATCGTCTAAGGTGGTCGTTCTGTAAAGGCTGGAACTGGACTGAAAAGTGCTTTAGTGGCCAGATAACTATTCAACTATACCCCACAGACCCCCTAGTTTCTCCATCCTGTTGGATTTGGTTATCGCCCAAGCTGGGCTGTAGTAGTTGTACTAACTTTTATAAACTTTTGAAAAGTTTGCAAACCTTTTTGTTGACCAATGCTTGTTTGCAGGTGAAATTAAAAGTGATACAGTCTTTGAAAAATCATATCTCCAGAACCCTCAGATCGATTTTGCTCATCTTGCACTCTTAAAAATTAAAATACACTCTATTTTTATAAATTGGTGTTTTGTTTCTTTTGTGTTTGGTAATTTTCTTATTCCGATGTTTGGTACTGTTAAATGCTTTACACAAAGTTCCTTTGTTCAAGACTTGCTGCTCAAAAGTCATAGCTGCCCAGGGTTGAGCCTAGGGTTGTTCTAACGGGCCTGACTAGATCCAATAAAGGTTTTGTGAGTGCATTTCACAATAAGGCCCCACAGCAATATCATACAGTACACCCATACCCTCACAGAGTGTCAATAATATATGTGTAAAATGGGAAAATTAACATTGGGTCTTTTTTTACAAAACTCATGTGCACAAATAAGGTGCTCAAAAAGTCAAACCAGAATTAACGAATTCGAAATCCTGATCGTAAAACTCAGGTTTAAGGATTGTTATGAGCAAAAAATCGAAATTCAGAAAAGTTCGGCTCTTTGATAGACAATAATAGGATTATGTTAGGAAATTGAAAATGCTAATAATTGTGTTAGTCAGGGCATGGCGTGACCATGTTAATTATGTGTTTTGGAGCAAGCATTCATGCTTTTCTGCAAATCTAGAAACCTTTAAGTCATGATAAAAGTGGGCTCATTCTACAAAGGGGTCCCTAGGAAAGTGACCTTTATCTGTATCTCACCTCAATTTCTCTATCGTTCCTTTCCTTCCTCTGTCTACCATCCTCTACCTCTAACTTTTTCTCTACCCAGTGTCTTCTTAAGGATTTTGGGGCACTGGGAAAACATATTTTGGCTGATTTTGTGTAACCAGATTCCTGAAAGTTCAAGGTATAATTCAATATTATTTGCTATCATGCAGGCATGAATTAAAATTAATAAAAATCAAAGTTTCTCAAAAAAGGGGTACCCATAATATGTCTTTACCAGGGCTCCACAAATTCTTCAAATTACACATGTCCAGTAAAAAAACATTATAGGAACTGATACTTAATTGGATTACAGGTAACGTTTATCGTTAGGGGTCTTTATATGTCATGCATTTAACCCTCTCAAATGGTGTGAATTTCCAAATAAGTTAGTACATTTCGGGAAAACATAGACTTTCCCTATATTGGCCAGCAGGAAAAACACAGAATACTAATATTTTGCTTGCCAAAGGGGCTGGATTCCCCGGTAGAGGATTGTGTCACTTGGGGTACGATCTTCACTGCTGTTTATACCAGAACTCATGGTACCCCTTCAACAGCAGTTATACCAGATGTACTGAAACCAATACAAAATGAGTACGGGCAGAACCAGCCCTAGATCTGGGGATGAGACTAATGGGCAAGTTTGCCCAAGTGTTTTCCATTATGTTAAGTGACATAAAAGGGGAGGCTATATGCCAACGCCTGAGGGAATTCACTCCTGCACAGAAGGAGCAAGAATTGCCTAAGATTATCAAAGAAACATACGCTTTTACTTGGCAGAGATAATATGGGAGCCAAACTTGGGAAATCAATAGTTAGGAGCAATTCTGAAAAGGATAACTCTAAGCAAGCACCTGATTCTTCCAAGAAGAAATGGTACTTTAAACACAAAATAAACAAAACAAAACACAGTGACAGGAGGGGTGTGATCTCATCAACAGGAACACACCGAGAGAAAATACAATTTGACAAACCGTGACAATATTAGGCAGCCTGACAGATATCAGGATACTGATACATGCTCCTCTCGTTCCTTTCACGAGTCATCCGAAAAACATTTAGCAAGAGATGGACAGTCAGAGCACAGATTGGAAGAGTGAGTCAAGCCAGAAAGGGAGACACGTTGCACTTTGGACTACATCATTAAACAGGAAGACAAACAAAAGACTACTAAACCTAAGTTTAAAAAGAAAAAGGTAGCCAGGATCAAAGTTAGAAATGCCCAGGCTACTGAGGACTCTGATTCTGAACAGGTAATGGACAATGACGATGATAGACAGCATGGCAGAAGTCACAATAGCTCGCCGGACTCTGATGGATTATCTGGCAGCATTAGCACTGAGTGAGCATATCACAATGAGGTGGAAACACCTGGTACAATAGTAAGTGTCCCACATTGTTTATCTGAAATAGCACTCCACATGGAGGGAGACATACCCGGGCAAGTGGAGGGTCTCTTTTGGGAGAACTTGACATATGGATACAACATTCTTTTGGCTAAAAACAATTGGCCACCTGAGTTCATAGTCAAGTTCCTAAAGGGGGAGACATAATTTTACCAGCCTTCTCTGGCTTTGTGCTAGAATGAGTTAAAAATTCATACGCACATGATTGGGCCTTAAGCACTACCCCTTGCACTTTACCCCAATCATGTTGGGTGGATGATAAGTCACCTCATCATGAAATCCCATTAAAATTAATTCCTCAACCACAGAGACAATACCCAATAAAACCTGAAACAAAGAAACATGCCAAGGAGATCCTAGATCAACTTAAGTACCAGGGTGTGATAGAGAATTGCACCTCACCCATGAATAATCTCTTGTTTCCTGTAATGAAACCTGATAAATCATATTGTCTGGTCTTGGATTACAGACATGTAAATGCTTCCACATGTACATTTGCAGTACAAAATATACATAGAGCTGCACTAATCAATACCATTATGCAGAAAAAATACAAAACAACACTTAGGAGCCGATTCCGATCCGTTAAAAAAAATTACCGTCCGACTCGTATCCGTATTTTTTTACGTACGATTTGTGCAAGTCCCGTACAAACGGCGAAGTACGATTCGTACGTGAAAAATACATACGAATCACTGCAGGAAAAGTCTACGAGACGTCCCCGGACAGTTTTACATACAAGTCGTAAAACTGAAGACCAAGCGCGCAAGTACAATCCGTACCGCCCGTCCGAAAACACAAGCGCATGGAAAAGGCCCCGTACGGAGCGAACGCCATACCACTCGTATCCGGGCAAACTTGTGCCCGGGATATGAGTCGCACAGCCCCCCCCCCTCCCCCACATGTCCGCACTCTACACCAGCCCCGTACATGTACGCACCGTACCCCACCACCATACCCCAGCCCTGTACATGTACGCACCGTACCCCACCACCGTACCCCAGCCCCTTACTTGTACGCACCGTACCCCACCACCGTACCCCAGCCCCTTACTTGCACGCACCGTACCCCACCACTCTACCCCAGGCCCGGACTTGGACGCACCGTACCCCAGCGCCCTACACCAGCGCCCTACCCCAGCCCCGTACCCCAACACCATACCCCAGCACCGTACTTGTACGCACCGTACCCCACCACCGTACCCCAGGCCCACACTTGAACACACCGTACCCCAGCGCCGTACAACATGCCCCTACTTGGATGCACCGTACCCCAGCGCCATACCCCAGCCCCGTACATGTACGCACCGTACCCCAACACCGTACCCCAGCCCCGTACTTGGATGCACCGTACCCCAGCACCGTACCCCATGCCCCTACTTGGACACACCGTACCCCAGCGCCATACCCCAGCCCCGTACATGTACGCACCGTACCCCAACACCGTACCCCAGGCCCAGACTTGGACGCACCGTAACCCAGCACCCTACCCCAACCCCGTACCCCAACACCGTACCCCAGCCCCATACTTGTATGCACCATACTGCACCATCGTACCCCAGGCCCCTACTTGGATGCACCATACCCCAGCGCCGTACCCCAGCCCCGTACTTGGACGCACCATACCCCACCACCGTACCCCAGCATCGCGTATGTACGAACCGTACAACAACATTGCATATGTGAGCACTGTACAACAACATCGCGTATGTACGCACCTTACATATGCTAAAACTACTCGTACAGAACCAGGACACTGTAAAACAGCACAAGGAGGGTCAATTTGCCTCGCACAACACCACAAAACACGTCTACAGTACAAAAAACATCTAAAAGACTGACCTGGCACATCCAAACAGTCAAACAGAGGCCCAAACTCACAACCACCTCTTATTACACACCCACCAAAATTTCAAACCCAGCCACACCCACAAATGGACCAATAAAAAGGGCCCACACCCACAAACCATGAGCCTTTGCAACAGACACACTGCAGACAGACACCACACACAAACAACTGCACCCATACACCTCAACTTACACACCTTCACACAACCTCCTTCACACACACACCCTCTACACATCCACACACACAGCTACACATTCACACCCACACAATCACAACCATCCACACCCACACCCCACACCATGCCCACAGACAAGAATCCAAAGTTCACAAGGGAGGAGTTGGACATCCTTGTCAACGAAGTCATCAGAGTCGAGCCACAGCTCTTTGGAACATTGGTCAGACAGACCAGCATAGCCGAAAAATCACGCCTGTGGCAGAGGATCGTCGATCGGGTGAATGCTGTTGCCCCCATCAGAAGGACCAGGAATGAATGCCAAGCCAGGTGGTACGATCTGCGTAGGGCAGTCAAGCGCAAAATGAACGAGGACTACGCCCAGAGTAACAACACTGGAGGTACATTACCATCCCTGGGAGGAGAAGGTGATGGCCCTGCTTCCGCCGGTGGGAGAACACGGAGTCGAAGGAGTTGCCGAGCCTGGTGAGTACACAAACAACTTACGTAACATGGGGGCAATGGCATCCACACCCCAACTACAACAAATGCACTCACCTACCCCCAAGCCCTCACCGGACACAACCACTCTCAAAAACAACGCTCATGCCACTAACATGTGTATGCCCCATTCACAAAGCAAGGCCATGCCATGTCCCAGCCTACACAAACTACAAACCCAAGACTGGATGTCCGGGATGCTGGGAGGGTGGGGATCACTAAACACATTTTACAACTCAGAAACAGACACCATTGCCCTCAGCCCATATGGCCCAGGTACATACCCATGCACCATGCACAATGCACAGGGACTGGCAAAGTACTGACAAGGTAGCTGACACTTGACCCTGCTGTAGGCAGCACAAGGCCCTCCTGTGACAACTGCAAACTCTAACACAAACACAACAAGCTTAGATATATAGGACAGGAACTCACACTCACTGACATGGCAGCATGCTCCATGGGGGGACAGATACATTACCTGGGAGACCCACTGCAAAATCACACTACACCCACCAGCAGGCACCGTCAATCAATCAACAATCGATCAGGGTACTTGTAAGGCGCGCTACTTACCTGTGAGGGTCTCAAGGCGCTGAGGGGGGGGGGGGGGTTCCACTACTGCTCGAAGAGCCAGGTCTTGAGGAGTCTTCTGAAGGCAAGTAGGTCTTGGCTCAGTCGTAGGTGGGTTGGGAGGGTGTTCCAGGTCTTGGCGGTGAGGTAGGAGAAGGATCTCCCACAGGCGGTCGTACGTTGGATGCGGGGGATAGCTGCGAGGGCGAGGCTGCCAGAGCGGAGCTGGCGGGTGGGGGTGTAGAAGCTGAGTCTGATGTACAGGTAGGCTTGTCCGGCGTTGTGGAGTGCCTTGTGTGCGTGGGTGAGGAGCTTGAAGGTGATCCTCCTGTCGATGTGGAGCCAGTGCAGGTCACTCAGGAGGGGGGTGATGTGGCTGTGGCGGGAGGCGTTGACGATCAGTCGTGCGGAGGCATTTCGGAAGCGTATCCGCCGTTGGTGTTTGGATGGGAGTCCTGCGTAGAGTTCATTGCCGTAGTCCAGTCAGCTGCTGACTAGGGCCTGTGTCACTGTTCTACTTGTTTTGGTCGGGATCCACTAGTAGATCCGGCGGGGCGTGCGTAGGGTGTCATAGCAGGAGGAGGAGACGGCGTTGACCTGCTTGGACATGGAGAGGGAGGATGCGAGGATCAATCCTAGGTTGCGTGCGTGGGTGTCGGTGCTGTCCCAAGAGTGATCGGCCACCAGGAGTCGTCCCAGGCTGAGGGTGTGGGTCCCAGGATGAGGACCTCCGTCTTGTCCGAGTTCTGTTTCAGATGGCCGCTCCGCATCCAGTGGGCGATGGACCTCAGCCCTTGTGGATGTTTGTTTTGGCGGTGTGAGGGTCCTTGGTGAGGGAGAGGATGAGCTGGGTGTCGTCGGCGTAGGAGATGTTTTTGAGGTTGTGGTGGTGGGCCACTTGTGTGAGGGGGCCATGTGGATGTTGAACAGCGTCGGGCTGAGGGATGATCACTCACCCCTTACACAAGCACACACCCCCGGGGCAGCCAATGGAGTTACTCACTCTCACAATGGACATGTGACACAACAAGATCAAGCCACAGCCAAAGAAGCATCCAAGCCCAAATTCGACATGTCAAACACCCTGGAGAACATTTCAATCAGTCCCCTGCAACATACCCATCCACAAGTGAACATTGATGTGAATGCTAGGCACATACAACTACCTGGAGGAACTGTGGCAAATAGAATATGTATGAAACATGGATGTCGCATTAAACAGCATTAACATTGTCTCTCTCTCACACACAGGGCAACGTCATGGATCTCCCCCCAACAATGGGGGGGAAGAACCACAGTCCCAGGCTCGGGAGGAACCTGATCCCACCGGCAGCGACACCTCACAACACTCCGTGGATGACCCCAACCCACCTGGCCCCTCTGGTGTCCAAGCCCCTGCAGCACCTGCTTCAGGTGCATCTGTGCCAACCACCACCCCCATTCCTGCCACATCCCAGGAGACACCCACGAGCCCTGCCCACACTGAACAACTGAGTCAGTCTGACCTGGAGGGACAAGGTTCGCCAGGCACCCAGGAGGAGGCAGCCAACACCGACACTGCCATCCCTCAGGGGTCTCGTAGACCCGATGTGCCCACAATGGCAGGCCAGGCTCGTGTGGGCAGGGGTGGTGGGAGTGGAGGCAGGCAGAGGCGAGAACCTGACCAGACAGCTGAAGGGACCGGTATGTCACACGTCCGCAACATCATGTAGGCATACCGGCGTGACACCAGGACCATCAGTCAGGTAGTGGCGACCCTCACTGACATTAAGAATCAGCAGGCCGAGCTACACGCCAGTCAACAACAACACCAAGGACGGATGGAGGCAAGACTGGCTGAGCTCCTGGCGGTGCAAAGGGACATAAGCCATTCACTCCGTCGGATCGCCGACAACATGGGCAACCCTCCCTGTGACACCAGGCGCAGACCAGCACCAGCCACAGGGAGGGAGGAGGAGGAGGAGGATTCGTCTGACTGAGCGTCCCAAACATCGTCAAGGCCTGCATCTGAGGGTCCCTGGAGGAAGGTGGGTCATCCACGGAAAAGACCGTGAGAGGCAGCGGACCATCCACATCTCCCAGGTCACCTGGCCTGGCACCTGGCCTTCATGCGCAACAGCAGCACATCATTCACTGACATTCTCTGCCACATGGACTTGCTGGTCACAGTCTGACCAATGATGACCAACACTGTGGTCTGGACTCTGATGACTTCAAATGCCAAGGATACCATCTCCCCCTGTGAACTTTGGATTCTATGCACCCGGTAGAGCACCTTATTTTATCTACCAAAACACGCACCCCACAGAGAATAAAACATTTTTTGTCATGAGATGTTGCAGTCATTTTGCATTAGTCCACAACATACGTGTGTGTAAATGTCAAACTATGCCTGAGTGTTGAACTAACTCCAGCCATCCATACCCTGGGATCTGAGTCCGGTACAGGACACACATGGGTCACAATGTATCATCCGATACAGCCTGGGAGCACAATACTCACCCGTGATGGCCTCAAGCTGCTGAGGGGGTCTTGAAATACTGTGCGGACACACCAATCAGGAAGAGGATGATGAAGGCCTAGAGGTCATGGCTCATGTGGAGGTTCCCGGGGAGGGAGTCCCAGGTATGTTTGTCCAGGCGTGAGAACCATCTCCTTCATGCTGGAGTGTTGTGGATGTGAAGAATGGTGGCCAGGCCAAGTTCGGATGCATTGAGTTGGGCCAACGGGGTCTTGGATGACAGATGTACAAGGTTGATTTTGGGGTCTGGGGTTGTTGACTGCCTCCTGAGTGTGTGTGAGAAGTGTGAAGGTCATCCTGCAGCACACAGTGATCCCTTGCAGCTATCTCAGGTGGGCGGTGATGTTGATGGGGTGCGGGATGTTGAAGCTGAGTTGTGCAGAAGCACCCTGGATGTGGACAAGTTTCCCGTGAGTTTGGATGTACTTGCACCGTAGAGGGCGGGGCAGTAGTTGACACGGCTGGTGTCGTGGACCTGGGGGATGGTCTGTCTTTCCTTGGAGTGGATCTATCTGAGGATCATGTGCATCATGCAGAGGGTGTTGCAGGATGAGGTACAGATGCTGGTGATTTGCATGGCAAATGTGAGTGACAAATCCATGATGCACACCATCTTATGTGCGTGGCCACTGGGTGCTTGTGTAGGGTCCCTGCGGGTGGGACACAAGGAGTTGAGCCAGCTGTAAGGGGACAATCCTCAGATGCTTACCTCAGTCCTGTACAAGTCCAGCCTCAGGTGGCTGATGTTCAGCCATTCATCCACGGACCTCATGCCTTCTTGAATGTTGGAACTGGCAATGGCTGGGTCTTTGGTGAGGGTGAGGAGCACCTGGGTGTCAATGGCATACGACATGATGATGATGTTGTGTGCGCATGTGATGGTGGAGAGGGGGGTCCTGGACACATTGAAGATTGACACGCTGAGAGATGATCCCTGGGCCATGTGCCACATGACGCCACTATAGCACATGCTGAAGGCTTGAGTCCCACTCCCATGGCCTTGCTGGTGGACGGAGCCGGTGTGGAGCAGGAGGGACATGATCTAGTTGGTGTGACAGGGCCTGGAAGGCGAGGCAGCGCTGTGTAGGCAGTTGGAGTTGCACACTCAGCATGCAAAGGTGTCATGTGTGCGCTTAGGGCATGCCTGAGAGCAGGCGGTTGAGTTTCGGATAGACATTGCTTGGAGGGTGGCTACAACATCAGACTGTAGTGTGATGTGGGTCATGCAAGGACATGAGGGTCGTGCAATGTGCACGTTGCATGTGCTGACGGCCCTGCCTTTGGCACCGCGTGGACCCAACAGTGGTACAGACAAGATGATGACAGCCAAATGAATGGGTGGAGGGAGGCAGGGAGGAGCATCTTTGAGGCATGTGCGTTGCCAAATCGCGCCACTTTGTGGGCCCTTGCTGCAGGGGCCACAGCAGCAGGCGGCATGTCCTTGAAACTATGCCAAAAGTAGCACACAAGACAAGGATGTCAGAAAGGACAACTGCAACAGGCGTATGTAAAGGAAGGAGTGTCCGGTTACCCATGGAACACCCAGAGAAAATGGATGCACAATCACCAAAGATGACTGACACAGGATCAGGAAACAGAAGGCCGAGCCGCGCACAGGAGACACACCCTCAGCAGGCGTTGACGGCCCATCGTGGGGACCAACATGCCCAAATACATACACAACCATGGAATTCAGGCACAATCGAGATTCTAACCCATGAAGAACTGCATGCATGTAGCCAAACTACACATAGACTCATATGCACAATCTTTGACAACTATGCCAGAGATGACGCATGCAAAGTGGCAAGAGACTTGCATTGACAGTGATGAGGCACCTTGGAGGGTGAGGAACACCTTTATTACTCAGGCTCACACTAAGGGAAAAGCATCATTATGAACAGACACACAGGTCATTTGGCTGAACATGTGGGACCGACACTGGACACCCCCTTCACAACACAGATGTAGTAAATCCAAATGGCCTGGCACACAAGTTAAGGGGATGAGCGAAACACCCCCTTCTGCACACGGAGAGGCTGCAATTCCCCATTGAGCCTGTTATGGGGATGTCCCCCACCATGTCCACCCATAGCATCCCATATGTTTCTGAGGGAAGTTATACACACATTGATGCTTTCATCAGAATCCACAAACCATTAGAGATGACTGTCACGAAGGTTGACTATCAATTCATGGGAGTCATGCTACATGTCATGTGCCCCATGGTGAGTCGACATGTATGCATGGTAACCCAACATGCACAGGAGCAGTCCCCACACATTCCAAACACCTAACAACCCCAAAATGCCTTGCTGCAATCCTCACCCAAAATGATTTTTCCACATGTCCGTGCATGGAACGCTGATTCGGCACACGTTGCAATACTCATGAGGAATAGCAGGAGGGCAACGATGACACGACCAAACAACATGCGCAAGAACCTGTGGATGACAGACACACAAGCAGTCAGCTAAAAGATTGTTATCCGCATACATGGTCATTTACTCTAAAGGAAAAATGTTGTCACCATGCGAATAGAAAAATGAGGGTCACAGCTAAAATGAGTGGAATGACATCATCACTCGAGTGACACATCAGAACACACATCTAAGTCACTTAGCATACAGTCAGCTGGACACACACATTGCAACACATGCCACACAAGGCTCCAAGCGTGCACACTCAGACCCAGTGATTCACCATTATGAGAAGAAGTTGCGTATGAGCTGACTCCGGATATCCTCCTCCTCCTCCTCCTCCTCACTTGCCTCGTGACCAAGCCCTTCATCCTCCACGGGTGGATGTTCCTGCTCATGCCACTCCAGGATGAGTGGTACTGCCTTCTCCACTGCCATGTTGTGCAGCATGCAGCACACGAGGAAGATTTTGGAGACCTTCGCCGGTGCATATGGGAGGGACCCGCCTGTCTTGTGAAGGCACCGGAATCGGCTCTTCAGGAGGCCAAACGTCCTCTCAATCACTCGCCTGGTCTGCCCGTGTGCATCGTTGTAACGGTGATCTGCAGCTGATCTTGGGTTGTGGAGAGGCGTCATCAGCCATGGCATGTTGGGATAGCCAGAGTCCCCTACATGGAAACATCATGTAAAAAAGTGGGTCAGGAGATGCCGTAAGATACAAAGATACCGCAAAACACAGGACAAACCGAGTATACCCACCAACAAGACATGCTCGTTCGTTGTGCAGCTGCAGCATCATTTGTGGCACCCTGCTACGCCTCATGATGTAGGCATCGTGTGCTGACCCTGGAAAACGTGCACAGACATAGGAAATCAGCATGTTAGCAAGACACACCACAAGGGCATTTATAGAGTTGTAATGTTTACGGTTGCGATAGGCGACCTCTTGTGCCTGTGGTGGTACAAAAGCAACATGTGTCTCATCAATGGACCCAATGACATGGGGCATCCCTCCCAGGGCATAGAAATCACCCTTGACACCTGTCAACTCCTCAGGAGTCGGAAAATGGATGAATTCATCCAGGTGCTCCAACATGGCTGTCAAAACATCATGCAGGACACGGCTGAACATCGTCTGGGACATGCCACCAACATCAGCTATGGTGAATTGAAACGTACCTGTGGCAAAAAAATGTAGGGCTGCCATCACCTTCATCTTGGGGGTCAGCGCAGTAGGATAACTGTGTCCCATTTGGAGGTGTGGTGCCAGCCTGTTTGTCAGGTCCTCAATCAACTGTTGGGTGAATCTGTAACGGCGTATGCAGTCACGTTCCCTCATGGCACCCAAGTCTGGCATTGGTCTGGGGACAGGCGGTGCCCTGCAGAAAATTGGAATGAATAACGAAGAGTGAGAACATAACAACATCAATGTCAATGAACTGAGCACATGCTCAACTGCTAATACAGATCTGCTAAATACAGAGTCTGGTCTGTGCAATACATCCAGGAGACGTATGCCAGCCAGGTGATACTCCTACGAAAAGCCAGCTACACCCGTTGATTGTCAAGTCTACATGACATGCCCTGAAACGAGCTGTGGGCCAGTGTCAGTGAATAGCCAGAGACATCACAAGAGTGACATACATCCACATCTCAGCATTTTAAGGATGTCATCTCATACAGACAGCTGACGGCAAGCTAGACGCACAGATCACATGGAATGTCAAATGCACAGATCACACACATTGCGATGAAGGGGTACACGTGAAAACAGA
This sequence comes from Triturus cristatus, assembly GCF_964204655.1. Lineage (NCBI taxonomy): Eukaryota > Metazoa > Chordata > Amphibia > Caudata > Salamandridae > Triturus > Triturus cristatus. The sequence goes on along the minus strand of NC_140582.1, from coordinate 470,727,846 downwards.
AAACAAAGACATTGAGACGACGCAGATATGTCCTCATGTCAAAATATCAAGTTAGATGCATACCGACACACGTTACGTGGAAATCCACATGTGGCATGGTGTGCGTAGATGTGTGCCATGGCCATCTAGACACAGACACATGTTGGATGCAGCAACAGAAGATGCAGTTGACGGAACACCAACAGCAAGCTCATGGGAACACATGACACACACATGACATAGTCACATCGTTGCACGCTGGTCGTTAAATGTCAGTTGTTAGTGTCCCTGTCCCTGGCATCAGGGGACAGTTGCGGGTGGTGGTGACTGTGCCATACCAGTTATGCTGTGCTTGACACGTTTGTACTACATGCACACATGTGCAAAGTGTGAAGGGGAAGTGTGCCACATAGTGCCCCATCACACATGACAGTTGTACACAGGTCATCACACATCAATTGTGCAAATACATGAGGAGACATGTGCAATATCCCTTCCTGACACACCTAGGCCCTGCACATGTAGGACAGCAATGACAATGACTTGATGTAAATCCTTGTGCGAGTCTGAGACCTCCATTCCTTTCGTGTGTGCATCCTCTCAACAGTATAAGCATGTGAAACGCACCGTACACACGCTCTGAGGGCGTGTGTACGGTCCGTATCACTAGAGTTGTGTGGCCGTAGGAGCACGCGTGGTACGGACCGTACAAGTACGGTCTGTATCACTATAGTAGTGGTGCCGTAGGAGCACTCGTGGTACGGACAGTACACACGTACGTGTACTACCAGTGCCTACACGTACGTGTAGGCACTGGAAGTACACGTACGGGTACGTGTCCTACCAGTGCCTACACGTACGTGTACTACCAGTGCCTACATGTACGTGTACGCACTGGTAGTACACGTATGGGTACATGTACTACCAGTGCCTACACGTACATGTACTACCAGTGCCTACACGTACGTGTATTACCAGTGCCTACACGTACATGTACTACCAGTTCCTACACATACGTGTAGGCACTGGTAGTACACGTACGTGTAGGCACTGATAGTACACGTACGTGTAGGCACTGGTAGTACACTTACCCGTACGTGTACTACCATTGCGTACACATATGTGTAGGCACTGGTAGTACACGTACCCGTACGTGTACTACCAGTGCGTACACGTATATGTAGGCACTGGTAGTACACGTACGTGTAGGCACTGATAGTACACATACGTGTAGGCACTGGTAGTGCACGTACCCGTACGTGTACTACCAGTGCGTACACATACGTGAAGACACTGGAAGTACACGTACGTGTAGGCACTGGTAGTACACGTACCCATACGTGTACTACCAGTGCATACACATACGTGTCAAAGGCACTGTGCAACTGGTGCCGTAGGGGTACGTGTGAAACGCACCGTACCTGTGTGTGGATTAGAAAATTACATAGGGGACACATAAGGGACAAGTATTGGGCACTGAATGCATGCTGGTTGTCATGGATACAGTGTTTTCAGTTCAAATTTTTCCATCAGGTGGCCTGGAAAAGTCAGTTGGCCACAAAATACAATGTTTCAAAGTGTTTGTTGACTTGACATGATGCTCAAAATTTGAACAATGCAAATGCTGTCACTGGTGTATGTGGAAAGGGATTGGAGTAAACGTAAGATGCGAATGAATCTGACCAATCACTATATACTCCTCCAAATGAATGCCCCTCAGCAAGACAGATATAAGTCAGCCAGAACCCATGAGAGGGCACTTGCCTGCACAATTTTCCTGTCAACAACACTGCTGCTGTCTGTGCTTCCTCTGGCACCATGTCAAGGTCTGTGGAGAGGGCCCAGCCATTCACCCAGGAGGAGAATGAGGCATTGTTGGATGTCATCCTCCCACAGTACCCCAGCCTGTATGGGAGACCAGGGGAGCAGGTGAGTGCTGACTCCACTAGCTTTGACTGTGCACCTTTTTTGTGACTGTCACTTCTGGCATTGTGTCCAGGTGTGACAGACATGCAATGTTGTTTAGAGTGGGTCCCGGGGGGGGAATGGCTTATGTCTCCCATGCAGAGCATGATGTAGTTTATGTGTGCACTCCTCACTTGCATTGTGCTTACTGTGACATTCACTGCATAGTGCATGACACATTCAGCCTGGCTAATCCTTTGTGGCATTTTTTGGCTATCGTCACGAGGTGATTCAGTGGTCCCCCCGGTGTGACAGGTGACTGTACCCACAGATGTGTGTGAGTTGAGTGGAGCTGTGGTGAGAGTGTCCAAGTGATGTGTACACCCCCTGGACATTGATGTGTGTGAATGTTCCTTGTCATGTGGGCGAGTGTCTATGTGAAGTGTTGCACCACAGCTGCATGGAGGAGGCAACAGCTCTACCCATCTGATGCGAGAAGTAAGCCGTGCTGTGTGTCTGACTTGCTGAGGTAGACCCACACCTGTGATACCCCACAGGCAAGTGGCACATGTGCAGAGTGAGGTTTGTATCCGCTGTTGCCAATGGCATGTGATTGATCTGTGCCTGTGTGTGTCTGTGTACTCTGCTGAGGTTGCGTCAGCGGCCTGGGGCATGTAACTGCTTGGAGGTGCTGTCCATCAGCCTGGTGTTGCTTGTGATGCACAGGGTGTGCCATGTTCATGGAGTGTGTCGCACCCCTCATGCCACCTGTGTACTTTATATGCCATGTAGTGCATTGGGGCTTCCACAGAGGCCAATGTCCATATGACTAAGATGCTATTCCTTGGCAGCATCCTATGCCCTGTTCAACATATCAAAGATGTTCAAATGTGTGTCTCTCTAACATGGAGCAGCTGTAGTGATGTTGTCTCACTTTGTAATCCTCACAGGTAACAGCCTACGCGAAGGGGGAGATCTGAAAGCAGGCCGTCAGGGGCGCGACATCGGTGGAGGGTCGCAGTCGGCGCCTAGCCCAAGTGAGAAAACGGTGGCAGGACATCCGGTGCTGGACCCGGAGGATCGCCCGGGTCCTGCAGAAGGACTCACCTCCACGCCCCCACGGCGGGCACCGACGCCTAATCCACCAGATGAAGCGTTTCCTGGCGGTGGTCTTCCCTGACATGGATAGGCGGGTACAGGAGATACAGCAGCAAGGAGGGGGTAGGTACATATGTGTTTGTTGTGTGTCACCAGCTTTTGGAAGTCCTCAGTCGCCTGGACACACTGCCAGGGTTTATATGTGCAGTGCATATCATTTTCCCCCAAGTCAACCGGTGCTGTTCTTCCTCCCTTCCCCTCCTTGACATGTGTTCCCTGGTCTGTGTGTAATCACTATTGCACATGGTCATCTAGTCTGCCAGTTAATCCAAGTGCACATTGCTTTCTGCATCATGTGTGGGGGTGGTCTGTGACATGTGTTGGTACCTTGCCTGTGCCCTGTCCTGTTCAGTCATTTGGGGGTCCATATTTGTTGGCACTGATGCTGAGTCTCAACATAGGAGTGTGAGGTTTCAAATTAACAGACTTGCAGCATGCAGGACCGATGTTGTGGCCTCAGACATGATGTGCATGAGTGGGAGATATGCATAGTGCCGGGACGGTTGCTCATGTTACAGTCAGATCATTCCAGGACCATGGAGCAGTGTGCCCACTACAGTCCCCTGAGACACCCTTGCCTCGGAATCATGTGTGTCATCCAACACTGTGCCCATTCTCTGTGTGTTCAGCATAGGTTGGCCTCTGTGGCATTGTTCCCTGGCCTCATTTGTATTTATGTAAAGTGTGCTACATGTGTCCACTGTACAGGGTGACCCCATTTGGCTTGTGCATCCTCACACTGGGCAGTGCCTGTGTGTCTATGTACAACTATCTGTTGATGGTTGTTTGTCACGAATATGTGTTGGCAGCCTCACGAGGTGATGTGGAGTACATTTAGGAATTCTTGATGCACATTTTAGTAAACCCAGATTAAGAGGTGTAACTTCTTGATCTGTCTCAATCACATTGTCTCAGGTATGGGGGGTTGTGCGAGCAAGGCCTACATGTCCAAACCTTATGTCTCCTTGCCAGGTCTGACCTGTGTGTGATAATTGTCTGGACAGACACTCAACATGCAGTGACCCAGTCATGTTGTGCAGGGTTTAATGTATGTGCTTTGCAGCATGTGTCAAAAGTTTAAATACATGATTCCTGCTCATCCATTTTTGGCACCAGTGTGTGGTCCAGATGCTACGTAGTTTGGTCTTTGTGTGCTGACATCTGTGTGGACACTCTTGGTTGCCGTGAGGGTGTCTCCTCAGTGCAGGTGCTCCTTATTCCGACACAATTGCAGGCCCATTAGCTTATGCATTGTCCTGTGTTTGGACATGTGTGCCACTCCACATGACAGGCAGTGTGTCAGATGTGTTGCCAACTGTGTCATCATGGTATGGATGGCCATGTGACAGGTGGCATGATTCGAATTGTTAGTCAAGAAGTCTTGTATCTTGGCACTCACTACACTTGTCAACATGTCTTAATTTTTTCAAATGCTTGACTTTGATGTTTTGTTGTGAAGGACAATAATGTGCCTGCATGACAGATGTCTCCCAAGGAAGTGCACAAGAAACCACCTTTACACTTTCAGGGGACACCCTGGCACATTTTAAAGAAAGGCACAGTTCGAATAACACTTTTTTTCTGATTATACATATACATGTTCCCACAGTGTGGTGGCATTTGGGTAAGTCCTTGGTTGTTGTTGATACCAACTTACGAGTGTCAAGTCATCCAGACCGCCGTGGTGCCATATATATGTACTTACTGAAACCCCATTTCTTTCTAACAGTGGCTTATTTGAATAAGGCTGGCAGCTCATACAATGACTATGTAAATGTAGTTTTGTGTGCACCTCCTTGTGTGACTTCTTTTATACAGGCACATGTGTGTTCTGTTCACAAAGTGGCACATTCACACATTCTAAACATGTAGATTGTGTAAAGTGTTGTGATTCCCAAGGGATCACCATGTATTTCGTTTGGGTTTCCAAAGGACTCACAGGTCTCTGAATGTGGGGACACCTTCAGCATTGCGGTCTGTTATTTAGCCTTGGGTGCACCAATACTGTTTCATTCACAGTAAACAAGAGGTGGCATGCCTTCACAGTATTGCTGTGCTCAACTGTTCCCAGACACTAGCTTCTCAGTATAATTCAATATTAAGTTATTTGCTGTTGTGTCCTATGGCATGGTGGGTCAACCAACTGGGGAGTGGCGAGTCTGCAGGAGCAAGTGGCACGGAGGGCGAGGGGAGTCAGGCGGAGGACCTGTCTGGTGGCGACACCGACTACGACGCTGACGGGTCCGAGGCTGAACTCCTCGAGGGGGCGGAGGCTGCTACAACACCTGACAGCAGCTCAACATCTGTCACCGACTCCTCCATTCCCATCACCGCCCTCCCAGTTGCTCCGGTCCCTTCTGTCCATGCAGGGCACCACCATGTCTCCTTTGTGCCAGGCACCGCACCCCCTGCCCCTGTCACCCCTGCTGCCCTCACTACAGAGTCTGTGGACATTCAGCGGCAGTTGCAGGTTGGCCAGACATCGATGCTGAATGTCCTCCATGGCCACACCAGACTGCTGACACAGATGGTGTCGTTCATGGAGGGCATGTCAGCAGCGATGTCTGACCAACGGATGTTGCTGAGGTCCATGGACTCTTCACTGACAGCAGCAGTGAGTCTTCTGCAGCGCTTCGTCCCCCCCTACCCCTGCCCCATCCACACTTCCCACTCCCATGCCTGTCCCATGCACACCCAGACATTCCCAAGCACGCACCCCACCAGACACAGGCAGCACACAAACACGTAAGGGAAAGCACACACCTCCTGGCACGCACACTCAGGGGGATAAAGGCACACCCACTGGGTCTGGGGCACACAGGCATACACGCAGCCACAGTCTGAGTCCGCATGCCTCACTACCCAGTCCCTCCAAAGGCACTCCCTTTGGCTCCCCTGCCACACAGTCAGACAAGGAGAGCTACTTGGCTGTGCTGGGCCTCAGCCCCACTGGGACACCAGCCCGCAAACGGGCAAGGCAATCCCCGGGTACGGGAGTTGAGTCCCCCCCTGTCCACCCCCTCCCCCAGTAGCGCTGTACCCCATCCCTCCGACCCCCCCTCCTTTGTGCCTGTAGTTTCTTCCAGTGCAGGGGATACTCTGGACGCCCTGGCAGAAGTGTGCAGTGCCGAGCTCACCTCCACCTTTGGCGCTGCCCCACCCCCTGTGGTGGAGGCGTCCGTCCCTGCACCCACCACACCTACCCTTACACCTCCTGTCCCTGCAGTGCCTGGACCTTCCCAACATGATGTCCCCCCCCCCCCCCCCCAGTCGACGAACCTGAGGGTTCTAATGTGCAGGCAAGCTAGGGGAGACGCGTGCCCATGTGTCCCCCCAAGGACTTCTATTCTGGACGGCCATTGGACTTTGTATATAGTGTTGTTGAAAAAAATATTATCTTATGCTGACTAAAGCATTTTCTTTTGATTTTGAACACTATTGCATTTCAGGTATTGATGTTGGTGCTGATGCTCCAGGAGTTGGGGATGTGGTAATGTGTTATGTTTCGGGCAAAGGTTCGAGTCTCATGGTCATGAGGTGGGCCATCGGATCTGCGTGCCATCACAAGGTCTCTGCAAAGGATCTTTGGTCGTGTGTGTTATTTGTTTTTTGAGACATTGTACTAAGGATTGTCCCTTCCTCTGTGGCACCTGACATCTTCCCTGCAGAGAGTTGCACAATTTTTGTGCTGACCTGTGTATACATTCCCTTTGTTGGTGAGGGATCCCTTCAACTATGGCCATGCCTGCTCAGCAATGTCTCCGGCTGCATCGTCTGTGCCATCCTTGCTAGTCACTGTACTTGTGTATTGAGTATGTTGCCATGCCTTCATGGAGAAATTGTCCCTTTTCCGCACTATGCATGTGTGTAATCCCAGCCTAGCACACATATGGTACTTGTTCTGCAGGGTATTTGGGCACCTGACTCACAATTGTGGGCATTGTATCTGTGGGAACTCCACCCTATTCCTTCCATGAGAGACAACATCTTGGTGGCTGTCCCAGCACCTGTACATTCCTATCAGTCCTGGGATGTGTGTGACAGTGTGTGTTCCCTTTGGCTCTCTTAGTTTAGTAGGCATTGACATGACTATACAGTCTTGTGGCATTATCTCTGTGTGTGTATTGTGCTGCATCCGCCAGGGGTGGGTATGCATGTGTCATTTGTCCTCACACCCACGTGGTGTGTCATGCAGTGGGGGAAAGACATCCATCCTCATGGGAGTGGGACACTGCTGTCAGTGATGTGTTGTTATGGCACTATCAACATAGTTGAAAATTAGGGATGCGTACATACACCCAAAGAGTTGTGGTCATCTGATAATGATGTACACACCCCCAAGTCTCTGTCCACTGCTGGGAGTGATAGGCACCCACCCCTCACATTTCTCTGTCCACTGCTGTGAGTGATAGGCACCCACCCCTCACATGTCTCTGTCCACTGCTGGTATTCCTCTGCAACCACCCCTCACATGTCTCAGTCCACTGCTGGGAGTGATAGGCACCCACCCCTCACATGTCTCTGTCCACTGCTGGGAGTGATAGGCACCCACCCCCATGTCTCTGTCCACTGCTGGGAGTCCTCTGCACCCACCCCTCACATGTCTCTGTCCACTGCTGGGAGTGATAGGCACCCACCCCTCACATGTCTCAGTCCACTGCTGGGAGTGATAGGCACCCACCCCCATGTCTCTGTCCACTGCTGGGAGTCCTCTGCACCCACCCCACACATGTCTCTGTCCACTGCTGGGAGTGATAGGCACCCACCCCCATGTCTCTGTCCACTGCTGGGAGTCCTCTGCACCCACCCCTCACATGTCTCTGTCCACTGCTGGGAGTGATAGGCACCCACCCCCATGTCTCTGTCCACTGCTGGGAGTGATAGGTACCCACCCCTCACATGTCTCTGTCCACTGCTGGGAGTGATAGGAACCCACCCCCATGTCTCTGTCCACTGCTGGGAGTGAGAGGCACCCCCCCTCACATGTCTCTGTCCACTGCTGGGAGTGATAGGCACCCACCCCTCACATGTCTCTGTCCACTGCTGGTATTCCTCTGCACCCACCCCTCACATGTCTCTGTCCACTGCTGGCATTCCTCTGCAACCACCCCTCACATGTCTCAGTCCACTGCTGGGAGTGCTAGGCACCCACCCCTCACATGTCTCTGTCCACTGCTGGGAGTCCTCTGCACCCACCCCTCACATGTCTCTGTCCACTGCTGGGAGTGATAGTCACCCACCCCATGTCTCTGTCCACTGCTGGGAGTCCTCTGCATCCACCCCATGTCTCTGTCCACTACTGGTGTTTCTCTGCACCCACCCCTCACATGTCTCTGTCCACTGCTGGGAGTGATAGGCACCCACACCTCACATGTCTTTGTCCACTGCTGGGAATCCTAGGCAGCCACCCACCCACCCGCACCCTTGGTGCAGTACACTGCTGTCCTGGGCATACACACACCCCAATATACTGGTTATATGCTGCACCAGGCCCTAAGCCAACATTTGTGGCGTGTGTATGCCTTGTATCACAAATGTACTGGTGCCCTAGGGGTACGGGTGATGCGGTCCATACCCCCGCATTCATAGGTTGGGTACGGTCCGTACCACGTGTACCCCTACGTCACCACTACAATGGTGGTACGGACCGTACCCACGCTCTGAGGGCGTGGGTACGGTCCGTACCACGCATACCCCTACATCACCACAACAATGGTGTTACGGACCGTACCCACGCCCTCAGAGCGTGGGTACAGTCCGTACCACGCATACACCTACATCACCACAACAATGGTGTTACGGACCGTACCCACGCTCTGAGGGCGTGGGTATGGTCCGTTCCACCATTGTTGTGGTGATGTAGGAGTGCACGCGGTACGGACCGTACCCACGCCCTCAGAGCGTGGGTACGGTCCGTAACACCATTGTTGTGGTGATGTAGGGGTACGCATGGTACGGACCGTACCCACGCTCTGAGGGCGTGGGTACGGTCCATACCACGTGTACCCCTACATTACCACTACAATGGTGGGACGGGCCGTACCATGCGTACCCCTACATCACCACTACAATGGTGGAACGGACCATACCCACGCCCTCAGAGCGTGGGTTCGGTCCGTCCCACCATTGTAGTGGTGACGGGTACGCGTACACATCCACTTCCGTTGTGGCAGTACGCAGGGATTGGTAGACACGCCCCCCGAAGTGACCAGACCCTGGAGGTAATGTATGCACAGGATATGTTTTTTTAAAATTGGGTAGGGTTTATTTTTCCTGCCCCTCGCCCCCCCCTTTGCCCCTGGGTGTTGTTCTGACCTTCTGCGTCGTGCGCGGTGGTTTCAGTGCACCAGGTCGTAGGCTAGGAGGGCCGGGATGACACGTAGGATGGGGTCCATGGCTGTCCGTCACATACCGGTGCTCCTTCTTTGCGTCATCCTCAATTTCCCAGGAGTTTTTGGCTGCCGTAAAAAATGAGCCGTGCGGAGTGACGTAGGCACGAATCGTACTTGCTGGTCCGTAAAACGCTGCCTGACTCCGTCCGGACATTTTTTTGCCGCACGTAGTTTTTTACGAATCGTACGGAAATGGTATTTCTGTACGAATCGTACTTGCTGCTTTGTAAGGAGGATTTCCCGGGTACGGAGAATACGCTCCGTACGACCATTCGTACCCGGGTTTTACAGGTTCGGAATCGGCACCTAAATATCTCAAATGGATTTTTCTGCCAAAATATAATGCCTGGGAGCAGATATTTTTACAGCATTCTCAATGCTTGGTTCTAATAGCCAATTTTGTCGATTACCACAGTGGTATAAGAATAGCAAATTTTTTTAATGAGGAGGCATTGTCCTATGTAGACGATACTTATCTGGTGGATGACGAATTAATGGAACAAGTGGCTAGAGTGAACCACATAATTCTTGAGTTCGCTCATCTGGGTTACAAATTCAATGTCAAAAGATGAAAAATTGCCCACCTCAGTGTCCTATTTCTAGGATATGAGTTTTCAAGTGAAGGCAAAAGCCTGGCGATGCATTTCTTAGAAAAATTTGCATGTCTCCAACCTCCAACAACTCTAAAAAAGACTACAATCCATTTTAGGATTTTTAAATGTTGGCAGCACTTACAGTTTGGATTACGCAGAGAGAGTAAAACCTTTCTGCGACTTAATTAGATCTGATTTTTTAGTGCATCATTGGACACAGGAACACACAGATATTCTACTTTCTGTACAAGCTGACATGATAGCTTGTAGACATTCACTCAAGTGTTAACACAAGTAATCTGATGATCCGCGCACTCGCTGGACCAACTGGGTACACATATATCACTTTCAATGAAGGAGATACAGTTCCTATTGCATAAAAATCACATTTGTACACAAACGCTGAAATGCATTTTGCACCAACTGAGAAAATACTCACAGCGGTACAGACTGCTGTAGTGAGAGAGAGAGTGCTAGTGCAGGGTAAACACATAATTGTCATGACACCGGTACTGACCTTGAACGCCGTTACAAAAGCAAGCATTCCCGATGCTAAAGCTTTACATCCAAGATGTTTTTAATGGGCTCACTCTCTCACTGCAACAGATGTCGATTACAGATTTGGCATTACAAACACAAGCATTCTTGCAGTATGAACAAGAATATCCTCTGCTGAATTAAATTATGCCTCTAGATCGATATGAATGCATCATTTATACTGATGGTTCTACCCAGCCCACAATAGGAATGAAACAGCAATATTCGGTGGCATGCACGATTGTTAAAGGCTGCATTCATGACAGAAAGTTCCGTCTTTGGAAAACACACACACCGTCCCTAAGAGACTGTACAGCCAGCGGCAGAACTCAAACCTTTGATGCCGGCTCTACAAAATAAGGATTGTGAACTTATTGGGTGTGATTCATTTTACTGTGTCCAGTCCTATAACAAATATTTACACTATTGGGGCCAGAATGGATTTACAGATGCTAAAGGTTGTACAGTAAAGCACAAGTTGCTTTGGGAACAGGTGGCTAAGCTGAAAGAAGTCCTGCCACGGGCTCAGGTTTTTGATACATTTAGTCATCAACTTGTTGGTGTTCACGTTGCAGGAAATTGGATGGTGTATGAAGCCGGCAAGGCAACAGTTCATACTGCTGCTGTTGCTGCAATAGCTTGCTCGAGTACGGGGATAGACAAAACAACTATGGTGGTAGTTAATGCCACATGCAACAGAACAACCCTGCCAAAAGGCTTTCCACTCAAGTACTCCTACAAGTTAGATGTACAAAACTTTCCATAATCTCAGATTCCAGGAGTGGGGGATAAAGTATTATCAAACATTGATTGCAGATTAGGACTGATAATAGCTGCCCATGAGGGTCTGGGTTCCACTCTCTCAGAGATTACTACTGCAGTTTCATCACTGAAGCACCGCTATTGGTGGACAGGTCTATCAAAACAAACCAAGAACTTTGTCATTAAATGTGACATCTGCCAAAAGAAGGGCTCCATCGTAGCAAGTCCAACACAGACAACTTTATTGATTTCAGACAAGCCGTTCACTTGTGTGTATTTATATCACTGCCGCCCCTTACAATCAGATGGGGCTTGCAAGTATATCTTGGTGGCAGTGGATTCATGCTCCAGGTTACTATGGTTTGGCCACAGCGCTCAGCTGACACTCACACTGTTATAAAGGATTTGCAAATATTTATGGGGACATAAGCAATTGGCACACTACATTAGGATCAATGCCCAGCGTTTAGCTCTTGGGCTTACAAAGAAGCCATGTGAAGTTTTGGTGTGGCCCCCTCTATGATCTTGAGGGAAGTTCAGAGGTTCAGAGGAAAAAACATTTCTTAAAGCAGTCCTTAACAGCAAGAGTACTAGCCTTGGTAGGCAGTTGGGTCAATCTCCTATATGGGTTCCAGAGGGCACTTAACAACATACCAAGAAAATCCCTAGGGAGTCGTACACCTTATGAGCTCCTGTTTGGTGTGAGAATGTGGGTATCAGACCTCGACAGTGTCAGCACAGTGGTGGCTGAACCACCATTTGACATTAATGAATGTTTGGCTGTTTTATAGGAACTCAATGGCAAAGCAATGTCCAAGTAAAATGCACAGCCACTGGGAAAGTGAAGGTTGTACCGGCAAGACCTACCTGAGTCTCGAAGATTGGGGACCTGGTTAGTGAAAAAATAGTGGACAAGATGTAATCTGGGCAATCCTGTCCTGGCTGTTGAAGGTACCAGAACTGAACTTCTTCTGCTTCTTGCTGGTCGTCAAGAAAAAATATTTGTCTCTATTGATCTGATCAAGCCATACTATGTGGCAGATTCTCTACAACAGGCCCGTGGGCTCCTGAGTGGCCACTGCACTCCTCTCACTCCCGTTCAGGAAGTTCAGATGGAAACTTTAATAAATACAGAAGATTCCACTCTCCAAAGAGAAGCAGTAAACAACAATGAAATAATACTTCTCCTTGTTGAAACAACTACAATTGTGCAATCAACTAGTACTGAAATCTCAATTTGGAAAATTGACGATGTCAATGTGAACATGTCACTGATTGAGTCATCACCCAGTTCGACAAAACCTGCTGAGCTGTCAAGAATAGACCGGACGTCATCTGGCTACTATGAGCATTATGACAATTTCTCAACAGATCCAAGTCAACCTGAACTGCCAACACCAACTCTCCCTTTTAAGCTACGAATGTACGCTCTCTATCATTGGCTGAAAAATTCATACTTAGTTGTTCCCTGGATATACCTCTAGATTACAATTGGATTACTTTTGCTGATTCTCTGGCTTGGTTTAGTGACTTTCTTTTTCCTACTTCTGAATGGACATTATCTCACAGAACGCTCCACAGTAAATCTTGTGATCTTGGTGTTTAAACTACATGTATCACCACACTGTGATCTAAGGGACCTGTCCCTGGTGAACATTACAGCAGTTCCACTTCCTGAAGGCATTGTGTGGGACAGGGTATTGTATGATGTGTATGGTCCTACTGAGCTATTGCAAGTTCCTTATTTGTTTAAAATTTCCTTAAATTATATCATCACCTCTAGTCCTTTCTCTGATGATTGGTACATTGAAACTGCAGATCTAGACCAAGCAGATGCAATTTCTAGTGATGAATTGTATGATGGTACATCTAATTATGGAGGCGTGTTCTGTAATCTGCATTATGGTCACCATTGTTTACACAAAGCTAGTGTCCTGAGCCCTGTTTATAATTGCACAGAATGAGAACACTGCCAAACACTGCCAAAAGGAAGTTCAAGACATTTGCACAAATGTTTGCATATTTTCTGGTTTCAATACATCGGAACCAGCCTTGTATAATATTAGGCTTGCACCTAGACCTACAACGAAAAATATGCTAACAAACACCAAGCTGATATACTCTGCTTCATTAAATTCCCAACTGCATATACAGGGTTTTAACTTCTGGAAAGACACAATAGACACAAAATCTGTCTGGGGACAAAAGATTGGAAGGTTCAGGAAACTGAGGATTTATTTAGAGAATGCCTCATACCACACCAAATAATTTTCCTGAACCAAACAGTGCAACAAACTTTCTGTCTTGGAATAGTCTAGATGAAGGATTTGAACACACCTTCTCGCGCTTTGAGAACTGGCAGCATCTAACACACTTTAGTAAGGATCCACTAGATATCATGATGCAAAATTGTTCTTTTAATTAATTGAATCCCAATTGGAAGTGGTGGTTTGTTTGGCATATGGACACGAAAAGCTATCAATCTAGATTCATGGGTAACGCCGAAGGGTTTAGGATCAATAGGCCTGATCAGTGATATGTACAGACAGAACACTTGGTGTGGTGATGTAATATAGTGTTGGGAAATTGTGCCTAGATTGAGTAAAAACCTCAACACTTTCCCAGGTGAAGCAACACTTGTCCTTTCTTTCTGATGACATGGATCTCAGAGATTTTTTATTAGGTCCCCGGAACCCATGTCAAAAGCGTTTTTTATATAGAATTCACAATGAGCTGTGGAAAATTTCTCAACAGGAAGCTGCTGAGAGATTGTGCGAAATCGACAGGGTTAATTTAGAAAAGGCTTTGGCTGTGATTGACAATTGTTTTCTCACTTTATCATCCAGCATTTATTCACTGGGCACCATAGTGTCTTTCACAATTGACACAATACAGCAAGACACGTGTATTTTGCAACAGTCACAATTACGGTCAATCATAATACTGAACTGGATGTTACAAATGTTACATTCTAGCCACGTGCCATGGCGTTAGATCGATTGTACAAGCCTGTTTCTGGCATACGATCTACCAGAAAGACAAATAGAAATGGCATGCAGAGATGCGAAATATTAACATGTTACACGCTTATAAATTACACCAATCACCTTTCACCTTGGCTGAGACACCATCCACTGACTGGATAATCCATGGTTACATAACGCCACCGGTCACGACTTTCCAATTCCAATATTGTCTCCAATACCAACAGGTAGGCAGATATGAAGTGCTAGGGAAAGGTTATGTGCATGAGTATTGGGGAATGTCATTCAGGTTTAGATGCAGGAATGGGGACACAGATGTTTTCCTTAGTGGCTCCGACTGTGAAGATGCTTTAAGCGGATTCTTAGTTTGCAAAGGACATTTCTCTCACCGGGGCATGCAATGCTTTGGTAGTGAATTTGTCTTGTTATCCGAAGGGTTCACCAGCTGCCATGATTCATCCTATGTTCAGGCTACTCTTAAATGAGAGCTATTTGATGCTTAATAATGAAGGCTGATGCAGAATGAAACTGGGCATCACTTCTCTAGTTACGGTTCATTTCATAGTGACTTGTTGTCCACAAGTACCTTTTCCACCTGCCCTCACAGTTAGGGAGGCAGCGCTATGGCCTTTGATAAAGGTCTCCCACATACGGTTTGATTCTCTGAGCAAACTGAAAGCCATGCTTTTTCAAAAGGATGTGACCTTAACTTTAGACAGAGAGATGTTTGATCCCCAGGTTGCAAGGTCCCTGGCTGAGATACAGACACTACTCCAAACTAACTTTTCGCTGCATTTTGGGGAGCTGGTCTATCGTATCTTTAATATGTCTGATACGATTAATGTATCACCTCTGGTCTGGTTAGCACCTTTCAGATGATTTTCAGAGTTATACCATCTTTCATACAATTGGTGTTAAGAAGCCTTTTTGGAGGGCTCCTGCTTGTCCTCCTACTTGTGGCAGGAATCCTGATTTTGTTTTATCTGCTTCATAATGGACATCGCAGTTCAACTGAGAATGGAGACAGCAATGCTAGTGCTGCGTTGCCGTGAGTGCATGGTACACTGCTTCGGTATACCTCAGCTTCTAGAAATGAACATGAATTGGTTCTCATCCTTAAGGCCTGTCTGGTTTGACTGCATACAACCTGTGTTCCACTGTCTGCTTTGCAGCCTCACATGCATCATGGATATACATCTCGGATAAGAATTGGTTGCGCCACTGGACATTGAAGTACTGATGGACCCCTTAAAAGCCCATGTGTATTGTTGTCTACAGCGTATTCCATTAATGATGAATGCATTCTTAGAGCCTCCCTAGGATGCTTCAGCTCCTAGAGATGTAAATAGTGGTGCTTCGAAAAACTTAGGGGCTTCAACACCTGCCTCCACAGCTGCTGTGGTAATTGGATGGAATCACCTTTGCTGCATTAACCTGCAGCTGGGAACATTGTCTGCGGTTGTGGGCAACAGGATTGTTGCGTTTACTACTCGGAACACAAAAATAATTGGCTTCTTCACTGTGGAAACAATTTGGCCTATTTTTTAAACAAATCGTACCAAAACAGCTTTTGCTTTCTTTTCTAGGTTCCATGCTTATCTGTGGGTTTGGGATCTCAAATAGTATACTGGTTTGAGTACTTCTAAATTAGTACTTTTAAGGAAGGCCGACTTTTCAATGCTTTGAAGAGTAGTTTTTTAGAATTTTTTAATTAGTCTGCTGGCTTTTTAGATATCTTTTTAGATATCGACCCTTAGTATGATGATTGGGTTTAATATTCCCGGGTTAGGCTCATGCAGAGAAGCAGCTAATTTCTTACATTGTCCTCACAATAACATTACAGCCATGAACATTTGCACATATTTGCGTGCACGAGAATGTTGGAATAGTTTCCCCAAAACTAAACTTGTTTACACAGCTAGCTTTGCACAACATTATCACAATGCTCTGAACATCATGTACAATATCTCTTTTTGCACTATGTACAAATTCATCTCTATCTTTAACCATTGGGCTATCTACATATCCATACCATCAACAATCTATACGCACACCGCAAGGCTGCTTTCTGTTATAAAAGGTGAGCACACCGATAGATTGGAAGAGGAGGCACTTCAGCTGACACCGAGGGTCCCTGCATGCTGAGACTTCACCATGCAGCAGTCTGACATCTCATGAGGGGAGTCCAGTTCATGACCAATGCGGGGTCCTTCATTCTTTCTCATCAGTTAAGGGGGTTTGATTGTCCCTTGGGGGGATTCTTGGCTGCACACCTACGTACACTCTAGGTACACTTAGAGTAGGGTTTGCATATTAGGAGCACGCTCAATTACTGCCTTGTTTTATATGCCTGCATATATACATTGTTTTAGCACCATGGTAGAACTATATCTACTATTTATGCCTTTGGTGCTTGTAATCACGTTTATCTGCTTCTGTTTAGTATTTATTGCAGCACATGTTTTTATACAAAAATAGTTTTGGCTCAATAAATGTATTGAAAACGTCTCACTGTGTATTGTCTGTATACTTTTCTGAGAATAAGTGAGCATGAGTGACTAAGCGAAAGGTTCTGCACTGTTTCCATTATCCTGACGGGTCTGGTTTGTCATGTTTAGTGGTTCCCAGAAACCGTTTGCTTCCTGGATAGGTAAGGGGGGCTTTCGGTGGCACTGTGAGCTAACTGGTCTATAGGCCAACAAATCCTGTGGGGGTGTATGGAATCAGTCTAGGCAAGAAGCCCCTAGTGTATGTTGTCCAACAAACGTGCAGATCCTACAGATTAGAAGGAACTGCACGACAGTATGAATTGTCACACTTGTAGAAGTGTGACGGTTAGTAGATGTGATTGTACTGCAATTGGCAGTGCAGGCAGGGGCAATGGATGGTGCAGCTGCCCTCCTGACAAGTGCAAAAACAACAGTTGATGGACAGAATGCAGAACAATGTCATACATTCACCCCAGTACAGAGATCTGGGCCTAAATCCATTGATTTTTTGCTCACCATGCCGTTCCAGTTTGAACCCAGCCATATGCAAATCAGTCTTGACCCTGTGCCTCATGGGAACAGTCCACCAGAACTGCCAAGCCAGGTCCTCCCTGGACTGGAAACAAGCATCCTAAGACTGGTTTCGAGGTTTCACCCCTCTTCAGCCAGTATAGGTTGATTTCAGTGGCATGGAGAGCATGGGACCCACGTATGGGCATACCCGTCCCACTCGGAGTGACAATTGCAAAAACAACAGTTGATGGACAGAATGCAGAACAATGTCATACATTCACCCCAGTACAGAGATCTGGGCCTACATCCATCGTTTTTGTGCTCACAATGCTGGTGCAGTTTGAACCCAGCCATATGCAAATCAGTCTTGACCCTGTGCCTCATGGGAACAGTCCAGCCCGAACTGCCAAGCCAGGTCCTCCCTGGACTGGAAACAAGCATCCTAGGACCGGTTTCAGGGTTTCACCCCTCTTCAGCCAGTATAGGTTGATTCCAGTGGCATGGAGAGCACGGGACCCACGTCTGGGCATACCCGTCCCACTCGGGGTGACAATTGCAAAAACAACAGTTGATGGACAGAATGCAGAACAATGTCATACATTCACCCCAGTACAGAGATATGGGACTTAATCCATAGTTTTTTTGCTCACCATGCCACTTCAGTTTGAACCCAGCCATATACAAATCAGTCTTGACCCTGTGCCTCATGGGAACAGTCCAGCCCGAACTGCCAGGTGAGGTCCTCCCTGAACTGGAACCAAGCATCCTAGGACTGGTTTCGGGGTCTCACCCCTCATCAGCCAGGCTTGCTTGACTTCAGTGGCATGGAGAGCACGGGACCTATGTCTGGGGATAACTGTCTCACTCGGGGTGACAAATGAAAAAAGAACAGTTGATGGACTGAATGCAGAGCAATGTCATACATTCACCCCAGTACAGAGATATGGGCCTATATCCATCATTTTCTTGCTCCCCGTGCCATTCCAGTGGCATGGGGATGGATTTAAGCCCAGAGCTCTGTACTGGGGTGAATGTATGACATTGTTCTGCATTCTTTCCATCAATTCTTCCTTTTGCATTTGTCACCCTGAGGGAGATGGTTATGCCTAGACGTGGGTCCTGTGCTCTCCATGCCACTGGAATCAAGCTATCCTGGCTGACGAGGGACGAAACTCCAAAACCGGTCCTAGGATGATTGTTTTCAGTCCAGGGAGAACCTGGCTGGCAGTTCGGGCTGGACTGTTCCCATTGGGTGCAGGGTCAAGACTGATTTGCATATGGCTGGTTCAAACTGGAATGGCCTGATGAGCAACCAAATGATGGATTTATGCCCAAATCTCTGTACATATGACATTGTTCTGCATTCTGTCCATCAATTGTTGTTTTTGCAACTTTTTTAAAAGTGGCATTTCAGTAATTACACATTTTCAGACACTTAACATGAAATGCTTACCTGTTCCCAATCAAAGGTTAGCACTTATTAAATGTAATAAGGCAAACCAATGTTATCCCATTGCAGAGGTAGGCCTTGCAGTAGGGAAAAATGAATTTAGGAGTTTTTCACTACCAGAATATGGAAAATTAAAACTTAAAAGTACATGCCCAACGTTTTAATTAAAATGCACCTTGCCCTATAGGCTACCCAGGGCATACCTTATTGGTGTCTTATATACAAAAAAGGAGAGTTTAAAGTTTGGCATGCGGATTATATTGCCAAATCGAATTAGCAGTTCAAAACTTCTTTCAAGGTTGCAATGGCAGATCTGGGATATGTTGTAAGGGGCTACTTAAGCGGGTGGCACAATAAGCGCTGCAGGTCCACTAGTAGCATTTAATTTACACCCTTGGGTATATGGTATACCAGTCTACAAGGGAGTTATAGATAAATCAAATATGCAAATCAGGTGTGAGGCAATTTTATCATGTTAATGGTAAGGGACCAACATTTAGGAGCACCATTAAGTTTGTTTGCTAGTTGCAATACATGCCAGGCATCTTGTTTTTTTACTTTAATGTTGTACATTTTCTTTTTATACTAAAGTGCAATATTCTTATGTTCAGTAAGGCCTGCATTCATTTTACAAAAGACTCTTAACTTTTTCGGTTTTCTTTCCTATCAGTGGTTTTTATCCTCTGATTCTGTTTTCATGGAGTTTTACAACGGAGGACAAGAAATTGTTACTTAAAAGATTTTCCCAGGTGAAAATCGTGCTATTGAATTGGTAGTTGATGAGTGCAGTTGGATTAAACATTTCCCAAATATGTTATTGTTCCCACTGCCTGACCAAATGAGAGCCAAATTTGCAATTTCACATTATTCTTCTATTCCCTATTACAGCGCACCGTTTGATGACATTTGCGGTATTATGCGAGTTTGTTGTCCAGGTTAGTGTTATATATGTTGGGGGTTGAGCACACATTGTTAATAATCACACCTGTTCTACAGTGATGCTAAGGCTGTTAATCAAATATGCCAATAAGGAAACGCAGAGACTGGCAATAGAAATTGAAAAACTGTTGTCTCCACTTAAAGAAATATACACGGAAAGTGAATTTGAAGTGGAAATGAAAAAGCTTAATCTTAGATTGGAAAAAGAAGAGATTAAACTTAAAAAACAACAGAAATTCCATAGAGATCAACATGATTACGAACTAGGACAAATCTTTACTTTTGGTAGGAGATTTGATTGCCTAAGGGAAACTAGCCAAAAGGAAGTGAAGACTACTGTAAGACCTAAGCAAGCTATAACAGTGGACCCAACAGAATCAACTAATGTAACAACTGGAACTCTTGATGATGAAATTGTGCCGGTAGTATCAGAAAATATTCAAATGGAACAAGAAGAGCAAACTGGAGTAAAATCCAAAATTTTAAAGGAGTAAGACCTAATGGCCATTGCACGTCAAGGACTAGGCAGTCCATGACCTCAAGAGAACAAAGGAGGAAAAAGGCAGGGCGCAAGAAAACAAGGGAAAATGGAAAATGGATATCTTCAAGGGGATGAGAACACGAGGAAAATCGGCCAGCAAGTAATGGACCAATTGACTGTGGTAAATTTATCTGATACTTTACTTTCTACTAATCAGATTAATGTTTTATCCCTTGGCTTAACTTTTTGTCCCACTAAGAAATGTGACTACACACAAGGCAGAATAGATCTGTTCCATTTTACCAGGAAGTTGATACTTAAAAAATGGTATGAAAATATAAAAAATGTGTATAATGTTCTGTAAGGAATTAGAATTCCAATTTGTAAATTGCTGATTTGGAAACTTTACAAACTTTGCAAGAATTGGTGGGCAGTGATGAATGTAATGTGAGCCCACAAGATATTGCGACTGAGGAACACTTAATTTTGGACCACAGCAGTGGCAGCGGTTTCAAACCTAAATCAAGTTTTTTTTACCACAAATACACTGTGATGCCATTGAAATATTTGAGAAGGGAGTGAAGGATGAATTGAAAAAGCTTAGTAAAAGTAAATTTAACAAAGGGTACAACCTTACCCCTGAACAGTATTTGGCACTAAAAGAATTACAGGAGAATAAATCAATTGTAATTAAAAAATCCGACAAGGGCGGAAATATTGTGTTGTGGCCTCTACAAATGTATTTAGATGAAGGGAACAGACAGTTGAATGATGTAAATAATTATGTAAGATCTAATAAGATGTGCTATGAAGAGAGCAATGAACAATATAGAAAGAATCTGGTTAAATGGAGGAATGAACAACTTTTAACCGGGTATTAATTTACATTTTTATATTGTGAATATCCGAAATTGCCAGTAATGTATCTTTTACCTAAGCTTCACAAAGATTATAAAATACCTCCTGGATGACCTATTGTCTCCTCTATGGGAAGTCTATATAAAATACTTCTATAGACTTCTTCTTCAGAGCTTAGATTCAACCCCTACCTACATATGTTCGTGACACGGGTGATTTTCTCAGGCTTATTGTAAATGTAAATTGAAATATTGTATGGGAAAAGGACATTATTAATGACATTGGATGTCAATAGTCTTTATATATGTATACATCATTGACTGGGTTTAGTGGCCAGTCGGTATTTCTTGAAAACACGTGAGTTATCTTATTACAAACATACTGAAATGCTTCTTAGTATGATGCAAGCATGTTTAATGAATAACTTATTTTTATTCACTCATGTGATCTTCCGCCAAACCCAGGGAACGGCGATGGGAACCTGCTTCGCCACCACCTGTGTGGGTTTGTAACTTGGCTGGTAGGAGGAGCAGGTGGCCTTTACCCAACACGTCGTCCTCTGGACAAGATACATCGACAATGTATTTTGTATTTGAAGAGGTTCTGAAATAGAAGCTACAAAATTCGTAGATGCTCTAAATGAAAATAATCTAAACCTGAAGTTCACAAGTACAATTCATGATAAAAAAAATTGAATTCCTAGATGTAGAACTAAGAGTGAATGACAACAAATTGGAGATTAGACTGTTCAGAAAGAAAACTTCTGGTAACAGTCTGCTGCATGCGGATAGCTGCCATCCGAGAAACATGATTAATAGTATCCCGTACGGTGAGCTATTGAGAGCTAGAAGGAACTGTAGTTCAGATACTGACTTCAAGGGAGAAAAGAAAAACATGATATCCCATTTCAGGGAAAGAGGATACTCTAACAAGATAATAAATCAAGTATGTGATAAAATCCAGTTGGTAAACAGAATGGATTTATTGAAAGACAAAAGTAAAGATGATGATAATGAGTTACCCATACGATTTATAACAACATATAACAATCAATCCTGGGAGGTCAGACGATGTCTTAAGAAATTCTGGAATGTCTTGGTCACGGACAAGACTTTGAAAAAGTATGTGGGAGACAATCCTAAAATCACATTCAGGAAATGCACAGTGTTAAGTGCTATGCTATGTAGCAGTTCCATACAAACGATGACAAGTGGCCAACAGATAAAGGGTTTCTTTACTTGTAGATCATGTAAAGCGTGCAAATATAGTACTAATGTGAAACAAATTGAGTTATCAAAAAATCAATAACTGTTTGTTATTAATAAACATCTGAATTGTAAATCGGATTACTGTATATATACACTAATGTGTCCTTGCCCACTGATTTACACTGGGAGCACCATTCACCAAGTAAAAAAACGCATCCTGGAACACAGGAGGGCTATTATCAATGAGGATAAGCAGTATCCAATAGCACGACATTTTAAAGAAGCCCATGATAAAAATGTTAATCTGCTAAAAAACTGTCCATTAGAGAGAATCCCCATCTCAGAAAGAGGGGGAAACAGACTAAAAGAACTTAGACAGTTAGAATCATAAATGATCATTAGATATGAAACAATGCATCTGTTAGGATTGAACGAAGATGAGGAATTGTCTGTCCACCTAGGATGAAACCATGATGAGACATGAAGATATTGTTAAAATGAACCGTGCAACCCTGATGAAGTTTGTATTTTAATTCATATACAGGTGATCATTGATCATATATCTGTTTTTATACTGTAGGAGACAGAGACACCATCATCACAAGATGAGGAGGAAGGCAAAAAAGCTTAAGATATCTGTGATAAATTGCAAATAAGCCCACAGGGGCAGAATTGTTGATGATGTATCACTCATGTGGAGTAAGGACAAGGTATAACTATTATACTATATTCTGTAAAGAAAAATGATTAAAGCACTGGTATATAGAATGTCAGCCCACTGGGGCGGAATCGGTTGAAAAATAATGACAAATAATGTTATAAATAATGACAATTATGAGAATCATGTTTAAACAATATTGTCTAAATGAAATGGCTTAATAAATTGTTACCAATTATTGTGAGACAGTCAAAAGTGATCTAGAGTAATCATGTTAAAGACGCTTAGTACAGTTCTACATGGAGTTATACCACCACTCCAAAATGGCTGCCAGTTTGCTGTAATCCTGATATGGTGTAGTAGTCCTACCTTCGTGTTTTGTCAAGTGATGTGAGCACTTTATTTATACTTTGAAGTAACAAACATTCAATGACCCGTGACAAAGGAGCTGTCGCTCCGAAACGCGTCGGGCGTTTTTGCCATTTAACAAATAAATAATTCTTTAACCACGCTGACGGATTTGGGCTCTGTTTCTATGGTAAAAAATCCTAAGAATTGGACTTGGTATTACGAGGTTCGCTACCTCACCGAAGCCCGCCACCACTCAAGAGGCAGAGAAAATCGTGACCTGGAGTTTGGATACCTATCAATATATGTATATATTATATATATATATATATATATATATATATATATATATATATATATATATCTTCACTTAAAAAACCATAGGTTTCACACATGTTATAGTTAGGTGGACATTTCACTCGTAAAAAACCAATGAAATTCCCCCGTTATAGTTAGTTCAGATAACTATAACTCGCGCGCCCGCAATCCACTGCTCATGACGTCACATATTACATCACTCATGACATGGTCAGTGGCATCACTCATGACATCACTGATGACATCATCCTTTTGATAGAGTGGCGGTCGCGCGAGTTATAGTTATCTGAACTAACTATAAAGGGGAATTTCATTGGTTTTTTACGAGTGAAATGTCCACCTAACTATAACATGTGTGAAACCTATGGTTTTTTAAGTGAATTTGCATGGTTTTTTAAATGCTAATTCCTAACTATAACGTGTGTGAAACCTATGATTTTTTCAGTGAATTTGTACGGTTTTTTAAATGCTAAGTTATGTATTTATTATTATATTTTTAATATATTTATTTTACAATAAACTACGTATTAAAAAATGTTAAATTTTTTTTATGGTTTTTCACCGTGCGCACCCCGTGATTTTTTTTAAAAAAAATTAAAATGTTTTTTTCTGACTTCGGGGTCCTTCAGGGACCCCCTGACAAAGGCTAGGGGGTCAGGAACTCTCTACCCTGCCCCCTTTTCACTTTCGCCACCTTCTTTTTTCACTCTCGCACTCAAAACAAACGAAATGGCGGCCGACACTTCCTGATTTCGACCGATTCGAACGTTGACTGACATGTAACCACCAATCAGAATTACGCTCGCGCACATTAGGGTGCGCGCACGGTGCGCGCACGGTGCGCGGCTATAGATATTTATGTACTTTAACTGCAATTTTCTCAGGAACTACTGAACAGATTGACTCCATATATGCAAAAGGCACATCCCTGACCTGAGGACTACCTCTTTGCCAAATTTCAAGTAATTCTGTTCAGCCGTTCGGGCTGTACCTTCGACTAAAGGTCCTATGGAAAAATGCATGGGGAAAACGCGTTTTGGGACCCCCCTTTTTCCTCGGTCCCCGCTTGATGAATCCCCTCGAATCTTTCAGGGTAGGAGCTGAGCGGAGCGCCCCATTAGTTTTGAAAATTTCGCGAGGATTCGTCAACCGGCGCCAAAGTTATTCAAAATAGAATTTTGAGATTTCCTATGGAAACACGGTCCTAACTATAACTATCTACTGGCGACCGCCAGTAGATAATGTGTGTGTATATATATATATATATATTCACTGAAAAAACCATAGGTTTCACACATGTTATAGTTAGCGGAAATTTTACTGATAAAAAACCAGTGAAATTCCCCCGTTATAGTTAGTGCAGGCAACTATAACTCACGCGACCGCAATCCTCTGCTGATGCTAATACTGTATTTAGACACTTATTTGCCCATGTCTTCTTCCATACATTTTTAGCTATACATATATTACAAATATTTTTTTTTCATAAAGACACATATGTCATCAGCAGAAGATTGCGGTCGCGTGAGTTATAGTTGCCTGCACTAACTATAACGGGGGAATTTCACTGGTTTTTTATCAGTAAAATTTCCGCTAACTATAACATGTGTGAAACCTATGGTTTTTTCAGTGAATTTGCAAGGTTTTTTAAATGCTAATTCCTAACTATAACGTGTGTGAAACCTATGGTTTTTTCAGTGAATTTGTACGGTTTTTTAAATGCTAAGTTACTTTACGCCATTCGTGGCGTGCGCGCCCACTTAACGCCACCAAAAGCACAGGGGGTGGGGTCAATGTGGATAGTGGTTTTTTATTTCGATTTTATATTTTTATTATAATTTAATGAAATTTTTTTTTATTTCATTTTTTGTAAGCCTTTTTTTAATAATTTATGTACTATATCCTGCATTATCGAAAGGTTTTTTTTTATGCATTTTTTTCCGTGCGCGTACGGTAAGCTGACGCTACGCGCTTGTAAAATACGCGTACGGTAAGCTGACGCTACGCGCTCTGGACGTAATTAGTGCAGCGCGCCTACGTGATACGTGCGTGCCGTACGCGTATACCCGGAAGCAACGTCGCGGTTACGCAGGGGCGTGTAATGCGCATGCGCGATACGTGATACGTGCGTGCCGTACGCGTACACCCGGAAGCAACGTCGCGGTTACGCAGGGGCGTGTAATGCGCATGCGTGAAAGTGACGTAAGCGCTGCGTAAGCGCACCGTAAGCGTCACGTGCGCGCACGGTAGGCCATGTGACTTACAAAGAACACTTTTTATTGGTTGAAATTACTTTCACTTCCAGAAACTTCTCACACCACACCCATTCCCCTCTTTACTGCTTGAAAGAACACTTTTCATTGGTTGATACTACTTTCAGTTCCAGATTCTTCCCACACCACACCCATTCCCCTCATTTCTGCTTGTGATTCTCTAGGAGCAGGAGCTGGATTGACATTGGGATACAATGGCAGAACAGCAGAGCTCTTCTGAGAGTGAGGCCAGCAGCACCACCATGATCCAGAGAAGGAGGAAACAAAAGACTTCTTTTGTATGGGAGTATTTCACTTTTCCAGAGGGGGAGAAAAAGGTCAATGCTCCAAAGGTCACTTGCATACTTTGTGATCGTGTATTATCAAGAGGAAATCCAAGTAGGAAATATTCCTTTGGAAATCACTCTATGATGAGACACCTTCAGGACAAACACCCAAGGACCTTTGCTCGACATACTGGAGAAAACTCTTCAGTAAGTCACCAGAGCCCAGCCTCAGATGCTCAGCCGAGTACATCATCGGCAGCTCAGCTGAGCCCTTCCTCTGTTGTTGGAGCATCACCTTCTTCTTTTCCTTTGGACATCAACCCTCGATTTGCGAGTGTTGAAATGAGGTGTACAAAATGTGGTGGTCTTATTGTTTTTGGGGAGGTCAGTCTTCCCCTTATTAACAATAAGATAGACCAGCATGTTTGTAGATGCTCATAATACTCCCATTCTTTCTTTCCTCCATCCCTGTATGAACCCAACGGCTCTTATAAGAGCCAACCTTACCTCACAATTTTTTTTATTTTTTTTTAAGCTTCCCTTTTCGCAAATTTTTTTTTTCCGTGCGCGCACGGTACGCGTAATTCCGCAGGTCGCCGTGCGCGTACGCTACGCGCATACGGCGATTTTTCGAAAAATAATTTTTTTTTATTTTTGCCCTTGAGGGTCCTTCTGGGACCCCCTGACCAAGGCTAGGGGGTCAGGAACTGTCGAGCCTGCCCCCTTTTCACATTATCCACCTTTTTTATTCACCCCCCTGACAGTTCGAGAGAGAAAATGGCGGCCGCCGCTTCCTGGTTTCGACCGATTCGAATGTTTACTAAGATCTAACAGCCAATCAGAATCGCGCTCGCGCACGCCACCGTACGCGTACGGTAAGCTTACGGTAAGCGCACGGTAAGCGCACCGTAAGCTTCCACAGATATATATATTGATTTAAAGGCTATTTTCTCAGGATCTACTGAACAGATTTACACCAAACCTACAAAAGGCACTCACTTGACCTGAGGACTACCTCTCTGCCAAATTTCTAGTAATTCTGTTCAGCCGTTCGGGCTGTAGCTCGTTCTAAAGGTCCTATGGAAAAATGCATGGGAAAAACGCATTTTGGGACCCCCCTTTTATCTCAGCCCCCGCTTGACGAATCCCCCCGAGACTTTCAGGGTAGGAGCGGAGCATAGCGCCCCACCTATTTTGAGAAATTCGCGAGGATTCGTCGACCGGCGCCAAAGTTATTCAAAATAGAATGTTGAGGTTTTCCTATGGAAAAGGGGTCCTAACTATAACTACCTACTGGCGACCGCCAGTAGGTAATATATACATATATATGTATATATATATTTATATATTTATATATATATATATATATATATATACCAAACACAGAGTTTTCCCATTCAGGAGAGCCACACCAGCAGGTAGGTACAAATCCGTTTATTTCATGAAGCTGCAGCAAAGTGGGTACGCAAACGCCATAATTTTCAGCTGCCTGACGCGTTTCATGCTAACAAAGCATTTCTTCAGAGGCACAGAGTCCATTACCAACGTGTGACATCAACATCCCTTTATATTGCTTCCACCTGCCACAGTGGGCGTCGGCTCGCGCTGAGCCTGATGGTCCATGTAGTACATATAGTATTTCTCCAGTGAGTCATTCACACGCGGTGACCATTAAAACAGATAAAGCCACAGTGGGTTTGGCGAGAGTTCTACTCACACTGAGCTGCACGATAATACTTCAGGAAAACGACCTCACTGCCAAAAGCGCCGTCAGTCGGGTGACTGCAGCGCAAATCTTCTCTGTTTGGATTTATTTACGGCTGGTCCCGGTCGTGGGAGAAGCCCTGCCATGGAACTTTATGGACCGCGCTGCAGTCAACCTACTGGCAGCACTAAGGGCAGTGAGGCCGTTTTTGGAAGTTATGAGGTGCAGCATGGTGAGAGCGGGACTCTTTTTCCAGACCCACTGTGGTTTTTTATTGTCTGAATTTTTACACGTGCAAAGCAACTCACTGGAGTTTCATTGACGGCACTACAATAACCAGCAGGCTCAGCCAGAGCCAACGCCCACTGGGGCAGCTGATGTGAGTATATCAGTAATGCCGATGTGCTTCGCGTGTTAAAGACTTATGCCTCTGAAGAAATGCTGTGTGAAGCATGAAACGCGTCAGGCTGTTTGATTTTGGAACTGACTTCCACCCAGCATGCTGCAGCTTCCTGAATAAAAACGAAATTGTAATGCTAACTGCGTGGGCTCTCCTAAATGGGAATCTTCTCTGTTTGGATTTATTTACGGCTGGTCCCGGTCGTGGGAGAAGCCCTGCCATGGAACTTTATGGACCGCGCTGCAGTCAACCTACTGGCAGCACTAAGGGCAGTGAGGCCGTTTTTGGAAGTTATGAGGTGCAGCATGGTGAGAGCGGGACTCTTTTTCCAGACCCACTGTGGTTTTTTATTGTCTGAATTTTTACACGTGCAAAGCAACTCACTGGAGTTTCATTGACGGCACTACAATAACCAGCAGGCTCAGCCAGAGCCAACGCCCACTGGGGCAGCTGATGTGAGTATATCAGTAATGCCGATGTGCTTCGCGTGTTAAAGACTTATGCCTCTGAAGAAATGCTGTGTGAAGCATGAAACGCGTCAGGCTGTTTGATTTTGGAACTGACTTCCACCCAGCATGCTGCAGCTTCCTGAATAAAAACGAAATTGTAATGCTAACTGCGTGGGCTCTCCTAAATGGGAATCTTCTCTGTTTGGATTTATTTACGGCTGGTCCCGGTCGTGGGAGAAGCCCTGCCATGGAACTTTATGGACCGCGCTGCAGTCAACCTACTGGCAGCACTAAGGGCAGTGAGGCCGTTTTTGGAAGTTATGAGGTGCAGCATGGTGAGAGCGGGACTCTTTTTCCAGACCCACTGTGGTTTTTTATTGTCTGAATTTTTACACGTGCAAAGCAACTCACTGGAGTTTCATTGACGGCACTACAATAACCAGCAGGCTCAGCCAGAGCCAACGCCCACTGGGGCAGCTGATGTGAGTATATCAGTAATGCCGATGTGCTTCGCGTGTTAAAGACTTATGCCTCTGAAGAAATGCTGTGTGAAGCATGAAACGCGTCAGGCTGTTTGATTTTGGAACTGACTTCCACCCAGCATGCTGCAGCTTCCTGAATAAAAACGAAATTGTAATGCTAACTGCGTGGGCTCTCCTAAATGGGAATCTTCTCTGTTTGGATATATATATATATATATATATATATATATATATATATATATATATATATATATATATATTACCTACTGGCGGTCGCCAGTAGGTAGTTATAGTTAGGACCACGTTTCCATAGGAAATCCGCAACATTCTATTTTGAATAACTTTGGCGCCGGTCGACGAATCCTCGCGAATATTTCAAAATAGGTGGGGCGCTACGCTCCGCTCCTTCCCTGAAAGTCTCGGGGGGATTCGTCAAGCGGGGGCTGAGATAAAAGGGGGGTCCCAAAACGCGTTTTTCCCATGCATTTTTCCATAGGACCTTTAGACACAGCTACAGCCCGAACAGCTAAACAGAATTACTAGAAATTTGGCAGAGAGGTAGTCCTCAGGTCAAGGAAGTGCCTTTTGTAGGTTTGGTGTAAATCTGTTCAGTAGATTATGAGAAAATAGCCTTTAAATCAATATATATATCTGTAAGCGCGCTCCGTGCGCGCTGGGTGCGCGCACCTCGCCGTGCGCGAGCGCAATTCTGATTGGTTGTTAGATCTTAGTAAACATTCGAATCGGTGGAAATCAGGAAGCGGCGGCCGCCATTTTGTCTATCGCATAAAGAGGGGGTGATAAACAAAGGGGGAGAACTTGAAAAGGGGGCAGAGTGGGTAGAAATTGACCCAGTAGGCATTGTAAGGGGGTCAAAGTAGGACCTTGTAGGGCAAAAAAAAAGATTTATATTTTGTTAAAAAATATCGCCGAGTGCGCGCACCCAGCGCGCACCCGGAAAAAAACTTTATTAAACAAATTAAAAAAAAATCGCATTTAAGTGTTTAGATATAAGGTGGCTCTAAAAAGAGCC
Source organism: Triturus cristatus (assembly GCF_964204655.1). Taxonomy (NCBI): domain Eukaryota; kingdom Metazoa; phylum Chordata; class Amphibia; order Caudata; family Salamandridae; genus Triturus; species Triturus cristatus. Next base: position 470,697,666 of record NC_140582.1, on the reverse strand, counting down.
CTTGTGTTTATTGTTTGTTTTTTGGTACCTACAAGTAAGTACCAATGCAGAGTCTAAGGTTCAAGAGGAAGACTCTGTTGCCTTCATCAGTGAAGTGCACACCATCTCCTCTATAAATGTCTTGCATGTCGTAACGCAAGTTGTTGTGGTAAATGGAACCCATACCATAGTCTCTGAGGAAAGCATAAATAGATTTGTTGACGTGCTTCCTTGCTTTGTCAATCTGCGGACAAAATTGGTTGGACCAGTTCCACTTTTGCCTTTGGCATATATTAGAATATACAAAGGCAGTTTGTGGAAAAAGCGACATCAATTGCACAAAGGTGTCCTTAATAAGCATTTCCAGACCTACCCCAGTTAAAGTGCCTAGATCATTACCACCACAGTGCACAATAATAAGGTTAGGCTGTGGGAGATGTAGAAAGGTTTTCACCAAAGGCATTAATTGGTGCCACTTTAACCCTCTCTGACCAATCCATTTGATGTCTACATTTGGCAAAGCAAGGTCTCTCACCATACCTCTTTTCTCTGCAAATTTTTCACTCCAGAAGACATAGCTGTGTCCTATAATCCACACTGTGAACATCTTCAAAGGAGATCTGGATGCACTCAGGAGGTGTAATTCAGTAGAATGGGAAAAAGATATTAAAGACAGTTTGGAAATGGAGGCATACATATTTTTTTATAAAAAAAAGAACTGATTGGCTGTTTCATACCATTCTACACTAAAAACTAGGCTGTATGTGTAAATTTATAGAAGCATGTTTTGTATTGGTACAGAAAAATGTGTTACCAAAGAACAGTACTATGGATTTGCTGTAAGGTTTGAAAAGTCAAGCACTCTTGCTCTGTGGAATTGAAACATTGTTTGGCGAACTTCTGACCTAACTCCACACAGCAGTGTTCCATGAGCTGTTGCTATGGTAGCAGGCAGAAGTCAAGTTGGGGGAAGGGTACTAGGCAGAAGTCAAGTTGGGGGAAGGGTACTTTTGGAAAAGGGTTGGTTTTCAACCAATAGAAATGTGTGATTACATTTGAAAAAAAGGGGGAAGCACTGAGATTTGAAACTTACATGTATATGTGTGGAAAAATAGAGGGAAACTTTGCCATTATCTGGTTCTGCTGAGAGGAGAGAGGTGTAGAGAACAGAGATCCTGGCTCTGATAATCTGCTGTTTGAGTGCCACATTTCTATCACAACTAACTAATTTTAAAGGTGAGGTTAGAGTTTGAGAGGAGATGTATATGGTAAATTAAGAAATGAATAATAGAAATGTAATTCTTTTTGTTGAAGTTGTGTTTATTATTTTCTGTTTTGGGAGAAATTTAAATGTGAGGAACATGTAAAATAATATGGACTATGTTTTCACGATAAATTAAGGTGTATTGGTATAAAAAAAGAATAGTTTAAGGGTTTGAGGTTGGACTCAGTAATGCAAATACATTCAGCATCACTAAGGCTGGTTGCCCTTGGTGGAATGTAGGCAGTCACCCAGGTTACACATGTTGGGAAATATAGGCAGAGATTTATTGTGTACAACTCTGGTAATTTTATATTTGCATTAGTAGGAAAAAGGGGGAGCGATTTTTTGGTGCAGAAGCAGACTCTTAGCACACACCCAGCTCTATTCCATGTATAATCATGCACAGTATTCACAAGCGAGTGGGGTTTGAGGTTTCAGTCTGTAATGCAAATACATTCAGCATCACTAAGGCTGGTTGCCCTTGCTGGAGTGTAGGCAGTCACCCAGGATACACATGGTGGTGGTCTGAAAAAGCAGTCTGGACATGGGCTTTTTAAAAAATCTGAAAAGTGGATTCATAATGTGTCAGTCTGTAAAAGTGATTATTACTTGTCAAAAAAAAAGAGCAGTAAGTGTGCTTTCAAATTGGCAAAGAAATTTCGTTTTGTGACTAATGTGAAAACATGACTCTGTGTGCAAATAGGAATTACAGGCAGAGATTTATTGCGTTTTGCTCTGGTGATTTCACAGTTGCATTAGTAGGAAAAAGGGGGAGCGTTTTTTTGGTGCAGAAGCAGACTCTTAGCACACACCCAGCTCCTTTCCATGTATAATCATGCACAGTATTCACAAGCGAGTGGGGTTTGAGGTTTCAGTCTGTAATGCAAATACATTCAGCATCACTAAGGCTGGTTGCCCTTGCTGGAGTGTAGGCAGTCACCCAGGATACACATGGTGGTGGTCTGAAAAAGCAGTCTGGACATGGGCTTTTTAAAAAATCTGAAAAGTGGATTCATAATGTGTCAGTCTGTAAAAGTGATTATTACTTGTCAAAAAAAAAAGAGCAGTAAGTGTGCTTTCAAATTGGCAAAGAAATTTCGTTTTGTGACTAATGTGAAAACATGACTCTGTGTGCAAATAGGAATTACAGGCAGAGATTTATTGCGTTTTGCTCTGGTGATTTCACAGTTGCATTAGTAGGAAAAAGGGGGAGCGATTTTTTGGTGCAGAAGCAGACTCTTAGCACACACCCAGCTCCTTTCCATGTATAATCATGCACAGTATTCACAAGCGAGTGGGGTTTGAGGTTTCAGTCTGTAATGCAAATACATTCAGCATCACTAAGGCTGGTTGCCCTTGCTGGAGTGTAGGCAGTCACCCAGGATACACATGGTGGTGGTCTGAAAAAGCAGTTTGGACATGTGCTTTTAAAAAAATCTGAAAAGTGGATTTATAATGTGTCAGTCTGTAAAAGTGATTATTACTTGTCAAAAAAAAAGAGCAGTAAGTGTGCTTTCAAATTGGCAAAGAAATTTCGTTTTGTGACTAATGTGAAAACATGACTCTGTGTGCAAATAGGAATTACAGGCAGAGATTTATTGCGTTTTGCTCTGGTGATTTCACAGTTGCATTAGTAGGAAAAAGGGGGAGCGTTTTTTTGGTGCAGAAGCAGACTCTTAGCACACACCCAGCTCCTTTCCATGTATAATCATGCACAGTATTCACAAGCGAGTGGGGTTTGAGGTTTCAGTCTGTAATGCAAATACATTCAGCATCACTAAGGCTGGTTGCCCTTGCTGGAGTGTAGGCAGTCACCCAGGATACACATGGTGGTGGTCTGAAAAAGCAGTCTGGACATGGGCTTTTTAAAAAATCTGAAAAGTGGATTCATAATGTGTCAGTCTGTAAAAGTGATTATTACTTGTCAAAAAAAAAGAGCAGTAAGTGTGCTTTCAAATTGGCAAAGAAATTTCGTTTTGTGACTAATGTGAAAACATGACTCTGTGTGCAAATAGGAATTACAGGCAGAGATTTATTGCGTTTTGCTCTGGTGATTTCACAGTTGCATTAGTAGGAAAAAGGGGGAGCGTTTTTTTGGTGCAGAAGCAGACTCTTAGCACACACCCAGCTCCTTTCCATGTATAATCATGCATAGTATTCACAAGCGAGTGGGGTTTGAGGTTTCAGTCTGTAATGCAAATACATTCAGCATCACTAAGGCTGGTTGCCCTTGCTGGAGTGTAGGCAGTCACCCAGGATACACATGGTGGTGGTCTGAAAAAGCAGTTTGGACATGTGCTTTTAAAAAAATCTGAAAAGTGGATTTATAATGTGTCAGTCTGTAAAAGTGATTATCACTTGCCAAAAAAAAAGAGCAGTAAGTGTGCTTTCAAATTGGCAAAGAAATTTCGTTTTGCGACTAATGTGAAAAGAAATGTAGTAATATATTTAAATAAAATAAAGGATTTTTTTTTTTAGTTTTTTTCAGGTATTGCTGAAGAGCAGTGAACAAAATTTAAGATGCCTACAAAATCCAGAGTTAAAAAAACCCAGAAAAAAAACGTATATTTGAAGACAATTGGAGGACCAAAGTTAGTAGAAGATGCTCATGTTGGGAAAAAGAAAAAATCTTCTGGTAAGCAGAAAAAACAATTTCTTAAAAATATATTCAAAAGAAGGAAAAATGTACAAAATGTCTGTACTGGAAAGAATGTTTTGAAAAGAAAAGGACAGGAAAAAATTGAGAATTTAGTTAATGCAAATATACCTTCTGCAACTGAAAAGATTTACATAAACAGAAAAACAGCGTTTAAAGAGATACGTAGAAAAATGTTTCAGAGAAGAGTTATGTCCAATTTGATAAAGGATGTGAAGAAATATAAGCAAAAGAGTAAGTTTTATAAAAGAAAAAAAGAAATTGAAGTCATTGCAGCAAAGGCATTAGAATTAAAAAGGAAACTATTCATTTTAATTTTGAATAGGATGCGTACATTAGACAAAATGGTTAATGTACTGAAATCACATAGCAAAAGGAAAAGAGTAGTGAACAGAACAAACTTTTGTAAAGTGTTTTTAGGAAAGTGGATGCATAGTTCAAGTAGTGAACCTTTTTTTAATGAAGAGAGCTATTTTCAAAGTAATAGTTTGCTGCATGCAGTTGACACCAGAGGTCGTGGTTACGAAGTGACAAATGGTTGCATAATGGAGAAGGAGATAATGGTTCCAAGAGATGAGGTACAAGTGATGGCGGATGAGGCTATGGGGAGACGTCCTAAAGCCCCAGTGTACACTTGGAATTGTAGTAGTATTTGCACTGTGCGTCAGGAATCTATTGACAAATTTCGTGAGTTTCTAAGAGAATATAGTAAAAAAAAGTATAAAACAGAAGATTAAGGTGCTTCAAAGTCTGGATCCATGCAGAGTGAGAGAGAATACTGGTTTGCAGGGTCATTCTCTGGCTTGTCTATCTAGAAAAGTGTGTAATAGTGTTTTCCATCATTTTAGGATGCTGGCTGTTCATCATACTGAAATGAGAAAGTTTGTGAGACGGTTGTATTTTGCCAAAAGTCCAGCAATAAAGTTAAATGAATTGAATAGGGCTCTGTTCCGAGGAACGGTATTAGATGTAGAGAAGGTTGTTGATGAAATTCAGTTTTGTTACTTTGGTCCTGAACAAAACAGTGCAGAGAAGGACACAGTAAATGAGGAAGAAGTGGAAGAGAATGTAGAACCCTCTGTAAGTAACACATTTAATGATCATATAACAAAATTTGCAATAATCTCTAATGAAAGACCAAATTTTACTTGTATTTGTTGCCGCAGAACTCATTATAGAAAACAAACTAGGAATGTTGATCTCTACAGAAAGAGTGAAAATTAAGATAATTATAAGTGGAAGGATTTTGCCACATATATATTTCTTGAAAATTGTTTTGATTTGGGTGAAGATCAGCGTATTTGTAAATACTGTTACAACAAGTTAGAGGAAAATAGAATGCCGACCAGAGCTGTACATAATAATTTAGAATTGGATGCTATTCCTGCTGAACTTTCTGAATTAAATACATATGAGTCTATACTCATTCAATGTGTTCATCCGTTCCAGACCATAGTACGTATGGAGCCCAAAACTGGTAAATTACCTCCTTCAGATTTACTGAGAGGTTTAAAAGGTAGAGTGGTGTATTTGCCCTTGGATTTGAAAAAAAATATGGAAACTATTGATGCAAATACTTTGGAAACTGAACCATTAATTATTCTGGTTAATGGTGTACCTACAAAGAATAAGAAGATTTGGCAGGAGCTGGTAGATGTACGGAAAGTACAAAGAGCAAATTTGTATTTGAAAAGGAATAACAAATGGTATGAATCAATTTATATAGAAGAAGAAGAAGAAGAAGATTTACAAGAAGACACAGAAACACCAACTGGACAAATTGAAAAAGTGGACAAGTCAAAGGAAGAAGAAATTTGTGAACATTTTAGCATACATCCTCTTCATTCAAAAGAAGTTATGGGAGACAATATTGATCTCTTTCAGATGAAGAAAGCAAAAGGAACTCCCGTGAGTGTATGGGAGGAGAGCTTGGAAGCTCGATGTTTTCCCCAGCTGTTTCCTAAAGGAAAAGGAGGACGATATGATGAACGTCCGGAACAGATTCCAGCTTCTGAGTATCGGACTACAAGACTATATGCTGAAGATCCCAGATTTCGACAAAGTATTCCTTATTTGTTCCATCTTTTATTTGAAAGCGATTTGTCTGCACTGTCTTATGCAGTAAATCACATTTTAAAAAGTGGAGTACATTTGCAAAATGTGTCTGCTAAGGATTTTATGGAGAAAGTGCAGCACCGAGATGATCATTTGGAAACACAACTGATCAATCTGATGGCTTGTCAGCGTGGGACAAATGAATATTGGTACCGACGCCATGGTGAATTAAAATGCATGTTACGGAATTTAGGAACACCAACATGGTTCGTTACCCTAAGCTGTGCCGAGTACGCTTGGGATGATTTACTGGATTTTCTACGAGAGGCAAATTCAAACATTAAAAACATCGAATACAAGACAGCAGGAGAACTGTGCTCATTGGATCCAGTTAATGTTTGCAGATATTTCAATCATAGATTTGAGGCTATGATGTCCTTCATCTGCAATAAAAAAATCCACCTCTTGGAGAAGTAGTAGATTTCTTTTGGAGAAAAGAGTACCAGGCAAGAGGTGCTCCTCATATTCATATGCTGTTGTGGATCAAGGATGCCCCAAAGTTTGGAACAGATACTGATGAAGCAGTGTTATCTTACATTGAAGAATATGCAACATGTGCTATACCAAAAAGCACAGAAGAGAAAAAGTTAAAGGAGCAAGTTTTACGTTTCCAAAGCCATCGGTGTGGAAAGTACTGTCGACGGAAATACAAGAGCAAAGATAAATACTACACTAAATGTCGATTTGGATTTCCTAGACCTGTTCTTTCAAATGGAAGAGTAAACAGTTTTATGTCAGCTGTGAGACATACTATCACAAGAAAATCACCTAAGAATACCTACAACCTAAAAAGAAAAGAAGAATCAAAAAATATAAATGACTACAACCCAGTCATTTTATCCATGTGGAACGCTAACATGGATATACAGTATGTAGCTGACAATTCCATTGCTGTTGCTCGATATGTAACGTCTTACATTACGAAATCAGAAAAAACAGAATTGAAGGAAATGTGGGAAGAGATTTCTCACGAGAAGACTGTCAGTAAGAAGCTGTACAGTTTCAGTTTGAAGATGTTATCGCATCGAGAAATTGGATCCTACAAATGTTCAGATAGGTTATCTTCTGCAAGTCTCCACTCGAAATCAAGAAGAATAATTTGGGCAAGTTTAGGCCTTGCAGCAATGAGAAATCGGGTACTGAAATCTGTTGGAGAAATTGAATATTTGTCCGAGAATGACCCACAAAGTACAGATATTTTGAAATCAAACATGTTGGACACATATTATCCAAAAAGAAGTCAACATCTGGAGAACATGTGTCTCTATGAAGTGCTGCAGAACTACATTTATTCACGGAAAGCCGCAGAAGACATCAACAATGGAAAATATAAAGTCATTGGTGAGGAAGGATGTTTGGTGAAGCAAACAAAAGGAAGTTTGATAAATCACAGGAAGCTGAGTTGCGACACTACTGACAAAAAGGAATTTTACTACTTGGCTCTTTTACAGCTGTTTAAACCATGGCGTTCAGAGGACGAACTACTGGGAGAATTTCAAAGCTATGAAGATTCTTTTAATGCTTGCAAAGACAGCATACAATGCAGTACATTCACAACTTATCTGCAAATGTTAAATGAAGAAATTGAACAGGAAACTACAATTGCAGCAGAAGTAGCTAGAGACAGTTCTCAAGACAGCCAAAGTTCAGGAACACTCAGTCAAGATCCCCTAGAACAACCAATCGTTGAAAATGAAGCATCAATAGCCATGAATGAAGTGGAAACGGCTATGAATCAAGCTCAAGAAGAATTTATAGACTTACAAAATTTGGAAAGACAACTGAATGAAGAGCAGCAACAAATTTATGAAGAGATCAGAAGCAAAATTGATCACGGATTTCAACATGAAAAAAAAGAGTGCTCATGCACATCATTTCATCCAATCAGGATGTATGTAAGCGGACAAGCTGGAACTGGGAAAAGTTTCCTTATAAAAGTCATCAGAAGCTACCTACAGCAAAAAACGGATTCTACTTTGTCTTGTGTGGTTACTGCTCCAACTGGGTTAGCAGCATATAACATAAAAGGAATCACTTTACATCGTTTGCTAATGTTACCAGTGGAGCATGAGAACAAAATACAATACAACAAGCTAACTGGAGAAGCATCCTTGGAAGTTTCAAGAGTATTGAAGAAGATGCAAGTTCTCATTATTGATGAGGTGAGCATAGTATCAAACTTAATGCTTGCCTTTGTGCATTTAAGAATGCAGCAAATTTTGAAGACAGACTATGACATGTTATTTGGTGGAAAACACGTCATAGTTTTTGGAGATCTTTTGCAACTTACTCCAGTTAAAGGACAACCAGTGTTTAATACTGTCACACATGAAGACACGAAGAAGTCATTGGGAAGCATCGGAAATACAAATATTTGGTCCTTCTTTGAGTACAAGGAACTTACTACTAATATGAGGCAAGCAAGCGATGAAGAATATGGAAGTATTCTGAAAGATATCGGAATTGGACTACTCACTGAAGCTGGCAAAAAAGCATTACAGAGTCGGCTGCTACATAATTTATTTCCAAAGGAAGAAATAGTTGCAGAGAAGATATACAAGAACATTGCAGAAAACAAAAGTGTCATCTGCTTAATGCCAACTCTACGTGAATGCTCAATATTCAATGAGGAGCTTTTGAAATTGGAAAAGGAAGAGATCAGGAAATTGGAAGCAGTTGACAAAATTGAGGATGGAAGAATTACTGTCACAGTAACAGGCACACTGAAAAATAAATTGAATTCACTAGAGAAGAACATTTCCAAAACAGCTGGATTAGAAAAAAATCTATATGTTTGCATGAACTGTAGAGTATTTTTAAGGAGAAATTTGGATGTTGAAAAAGGTTTAGTTAATGGAGCTATGGGAAGAGTTGTGGGTTTTATTAATTATCAGAAAAAAGATGGAATTGAATGTTTAAAAATAAAATTTGATCAGATAGAAGAAGTTAAAGATATTTGTTGTTGTTCAGTTCGTTTCATGCTTGTGAAAGACTTATATGTACGTAGGAAGCAGTTTCCGTTTTCTCTAGCATATGCTGTAACTATTCACAAGTCTCAAGGATTGACTGTAGATTGTGCATTTGTGAACATTGGTTCAACTGTGTTCAAAGAAGGTATGGCTTATGTAGCTTTGTCACGAGTGAAAACATTATCTGGTTTATTCATGATAGACTTTGATGACTCAAAAGTTAGTGCTGATGCAAATTGTGTAAAGGAGTATAATAGATTAAGAAGAACCTATGCTCCTCATTTAGGTCAGTATCCTTTATTGGAGAAACGTGTAGTTTCTCGTAAAAGGAGAAATGAGAATATCTGTAATGAAGATGTAGAGAGGAGGAAAAAAAAGAGGAGTGATGTAATTGCAAGCAAAAAGAGTAAGGAAAAAGAAGAACAGGTTGTAGGATATCATTTTGAAAATAGCTCTGGTGTCAACTGCTACGCTAATGTAGTGCTGAATGTTGCATTTTATCTGGAAAGTTTGCAAGAGCAGATAATAGTAAATCAGGGAAAAAGATTCTGTTCTGAGCTGAGTCTCCTTTTTCAAAAGCTGAGTAATGATAAAACTCAAATAGAAAGTGCTACTGAAATTAGAAAACTTTTAGATGTATGTTCAGGACGAACACAGTTTTCTCAAAATGAACAGCAAGATGCACACGAATTTTTGATGTTTTTTCTTCAAGTACTGGAAGAAGAAGAAGTTGCAATTGATATTTTATTTGGTCTCTCTTATAAATGGGAACATAGTTGTGAAAACTGTTATAATATATGTGGCTCTAATGTTGATAATGAAAGGTTTATTTATTTGACATTACCAGAGAGTAAAACAGTCACTTTTGCTAAATTAGTTAAAGATGCTAATCATAGCATGCAATGCGGTGAGTGTCAATCTGACATGTTTTCAACATTAATTTTAAAGGAATACGGACAGTATGTAATTTTAATGATGCAACGATGTAGAGCTGATGGTTCAAAATTGGATACTTTAATAAAGAAGTTTACAGGACAGCAATTATCAATTTCAGGAAAAACTTTTGTAACTGTTGCAATAATTTTCCATGAAGGACCTACTGTTACTTCTGGACATTACACAGTTTATCTTAAATGTGAAAAAGGCTGGACACTGTGTAATGATTCCCAATTGGTTTTTAAGCAACGTTTGCCTTTTGATTTAGCAAATTCCTATCTAATCTTCCTGAAACCTAAATTTTAGAGAGACTTGGCAAAATCTGGACAAAACAATTTTACCATTTTATTGGATTACCATTGGAATTTTCAAAAAAAAGATTTTGTAAATTATCATTTGGCCTAATGGAAAGATAACCAATTGTAATGTGGACTTTTATAATTTTTTATGAAACTTTCAAAAACCAAAAATTTAGATAAAATTGGTAACATCTGCACAATTCAAATTTTGGAATGTTATTGGAGTGCCATTGGAAATTTTTTCAAAAAAGATTTTTAAAATTACTATTTGGCCATGCGGAAAAGTAACCAATTCTATTGTGGACTTAATAAATTATTAATAAATCTTTCGGGAACCAAAATGTTACAGAGAATCGGTGAGATCTGTACAAATTTAACTTTAGAATTTTATTGGATTACCATTGGAAATTTAATCAAAAAAGAATTTTAAAATTACTATTTGGCCTAAAGGAAATGGAATCAGATGTATTGTGGAGTTATTTGAGATATAATATTGTGATTATACTTCTGAAACAAAAATATAAGACGGTATTTTAAAGAAATAAGTATTGTTTTTAGATGATATTTTTTTAGAATATTATGCATTTCTATAATGTTAAGTTTAAGTGAGAAGAGATTCTGGGCTTTTTTAATACAATCTTTGTGATTGATAGTTTTTTTTTTGCCCGCTGTTAAATGATGAATGCAATTGCTTTCACAATTTATAGTGAAATGCAATATATTCTGAAAACAGCAAAAAAAAGGCAAAAATTTTTTTTGATAAATATGTAAATTTGTGTACTGTATTATAAAATGTTTTAAAAAATATTAATACTTTTTTCTTTTTTTTCAGATTGATATAGAAAATTTACGAAAACTAGAACCATTTTTAAAGCAATTTTTTAAAAAAATAAATGAATAAATATTTTTTTGAGTGGGTATGGTAAGTCACCAATATCATGGTTCCTTTTTTTCTACTTCTCTACAATCACATTTTCAGTTTTTAATTGTAGTCTCTCAAAAAAAAAAGAAAAAAAAAAAAAACCTTGGGTGCGCGCAGGGTGCGCGCACCTCAAAAAAATTTCAAAAAAAATATCTAAAAAAAAAATTTGTTTGGTTTAGTTTATAAGTGGCTCTTAAAAGAGCCCTTGAGTTAATGGAGGGAAACAGGAAGAGAAAAACGCAAAAAAAGAAAAAACATCTATGGCCTAGTGCACGGATGCGCATCAAATTTTCTCTGAAGGAGATCAAGACTGGTCTCCCCCACAGAAATAAGAGAACCGCAATCAGTGCACCGTGTAGACAACCTCGCCAAACAAGGTGGACCAACAAGAGGTATAGAAACAGGTGAAGGCACCATCGCAGCTGAAGTGCTCCCCTGAGCTGCCGAAGATGTGCTCGGCTGAGCTGCTGCTGATGTCGTCGGCTGAGCAGGTGGAGGGTTTTCTCCAGAAGCTCGACGAAAAGTTACTGGATGCATTTTGTAAACATGTCTCAACATAGTGTGAATGCTAAAAGAATATTTCTTGTTAGGATTCCCACGAGATAAGACTTTTTTACAAAGTAGACATGTAACTTTCGGTGCATTTACCTTTTTCTCACCTTCTGGAAAAGAGAAAAACTGCCATATAAAGCTGTCTTTCTGATTCCTGTTCCTCTGCCTCTCAAGAGTGTCCTGGTCACTGTCTGAAGTAGGTTGCTGTTCAGCCATTGTCTCTCAACAACAGAATAGCTCCTTCTCCAAAGGAATCAGAACTAATAATGAGGGGAGTAGGTGTGGTTTGGGAAGAATCTGGAACAGAAAGTACTTCAAACCAATCAAAAGTGATGATTCTTGGTCACATGACTTGCCATGAGGGGATTGGGTGTGGTATTGAAACAATTAGAAACTGAAAGTAATGATAACCAATAAGAAATATTGTTTTATTATGTATAAACCCGAGGTGCGCGCACTGCGCAAGCTCCGAGCGCGCACCCCGTGATGACGTATGCACGAACGCGTAAGCGCGCAGGTGCATACGTCATATGCGCGTACCTAGCGCGCATACGTTGAACACGCGTATACGCGACCGTTATTGCGCATAATTTTAGCGTATGCGGAAGTAAACCGCGTAGGACGCATGCACGCATGCGTATGTACGTACGCATACGTACTGGGTGCGCGCTCCCAGCGCGCACCATGAAGTATATTTACGTACGTAAATAACGTACGCCGGAATTCATAAAAAACTTACGAAATAGTACTAGGAGCGCGCTCAGAGTGCGCACCCCAAGAATTTATATAAAATAAAAAAAACAAGTGGACATAAAATAATTTAAAAAATGTAAAAAAAAAAAATTATCCTAATAGAATTTTCTTAAAAAATCATTTAAAAAAAAGATACAGATAATATATAAATGAATATATAGTAATTTTATTTTAATAAAAAAAAATATCTTTAATTAAAAATACATAACTTAGCATATAAAAAACCGTACAAATTCACTGAAAAAACCAAAGGTTTCAAAAACGTTATAGTTAGGAATTAGCATTTAAAAAACCTTGCAAATTCACTGAAAAAACCATAGGTTTCACACACGTTATAGTTAGGAATTAGCATTTAAAAAACCTTGCAAATTCAATGAAAAAACCAAAGGTTTCACACATGTTATAGTTAGCTGGACATTTCACTCGTAAAAAACCAATGAAATTCCCCCGTTATAGTTAGTTCAGCTAACTATAACTCGCGCGCCCGCAATGCACTGCTGATGACGTCACATATTACATCACTCATGACATGGTCAGTGACATCACTCATGACATCACTGATGACATCTCAAATGACATCACTGATGACATCATCCAGTGAATGTGTGTGTTTCTGAAAATAAAATATGTTTTATATATGTATACCTCAAGGTCGATGGAAGAATAAATGGGTATATAAGTGTCTAAATGGATGATTTGTTTTTGAAAAATTGATTGTGTAACTGACTGATTAAGTGTATCTTAGTGAATACATGGCTTAGTGAGTAATGTTTAAATATGTAAATATCTGTATCAGTCTCTCACTTTGTGTATAAGTGGCTGCATGGGTTGGTGAGTAGCTACATGAGTGTCTATATAGGTTATTAGTTGTTTTTTTGAGTATCAGTATAAGTGTCTGATGTCTGTATGGTTCGGTGGGGGGTATTACGTAGTGCATAGGTGCATGAATGAGTGACTCACTGTTTGTATGTGTTGAAGACAGCATGTGTGCAGGACTGTATGGGTGGATGAGTGTGTGCATGGGTGTGTTAGTGAGTGAATGACTGTCTCAATAGTGTCTCTATGAGTAACTACATATGTTTTAAACTAGTATATGTGACTATTGGTGTATATAAGTGAGTATATGTGAGAGTGAGAGATTGAAAGAGTTCCTGTATGAATAAGTATGTGTTTCTATAAGTGATTGTTAAAAAGACTAAGTATGTGTAAGTTTCTGTAGAATTAAGTGTGGTGGTGTGTGTATAACTGTATATGCAGGTAAACGGATGTTTGATTCTTTATTAGCATGAGTGACTATGTGTGTGAGTAACTTTATGGATGAGTGGCGTTGTGTAACAGGATGTATAGGTGTATGAGTACATATGATGAGTGAGTACATGTATGAGTGACTGTATAGGACTGTTGGTTAATGAGTGGATGTGGATGTGGATCTTACAATTACTGAATAGGTTGTTGTAACTGGTATTGGTATGTCCATTGTTTTGAAAATTTTAATTTCTATTTTTGAATGTGTGTATCAAAGGTTATATTAGGGGAAGAGGATGTCTGCCACTCTATCACAAGGATGATGTCATCAGTGATGTCATTTGAGATGTCATCAGTGATGTCATGAGTGATGTCACTGACCATGTCATGAGTGATGTAATATGTGACGTCATCAGCAGTGCATTGCGGGCGCGCGAGTTATAGTTAGCTGAACTAACTATAACGGGGGAATTTCATTGGTTTTGTATGATAGAAATGTCCAGCTAACTATAACATGTGTGAAACCTATGGTTTTTTCAGTGAATATATATATATATATATATATATATATATATATATATATATATATATATATATAATCTACTGGCGGTCGCCAGTACATAGTTATAGTTAGGACCTATTTTCCATAGGAAATCCGCAACATTCTATTTGGAATAACGTTGGCGCCGGTTGACGAATCCTTGCGAAAGTTTCCAAACTTTTGGCCAGCTCTGCTCCGCTCCTACCCTGAAAGGGGGGTCCCAAAACGCGTTTTACCCATGCAATTTCCCATAGGATCTGTTGTCGCAGCTACAGCCCGAACCGCTGAACGGAATGACACCAAATTTGGTAAAAAGGTAGTCCTCAGTTCGGACTCATGCCTTTTGCATATATGGTGTGAATCTGTTCAGTAGTTCCTGAGAAAATTAGAGTAAAAAAGTTAGTGATATCTATGGCCGCGGAGGATCCGCGGACCGTACCCGCACCGTAAGCGCACCCTCCCCGAACCGAGCGCGCACCCTCCCGATCGCGCGCTGAATGCTAATTGGCTGTCGAGTGTCTCTGTACATTCGAAACCAGGAACTGTTGGCGGCCATTTTCTGCCTCGGTAGAAGCGAGGCTGAAGATGCAAGGGGAATAAGTGTGTAAAACATATAAAGGGAGCAGAGTGGAAATACTCTGACCCTCTAGAGGTGCTTAGGGGTCCCAGAAGGACCCCCTGGGGCCCCCTTTTTAAAAAAAAAAAAAACGGGGAAATGTGCGCACGGTGCGCGCATCCTATCGCGTTGGATGCACGGATTCTCTCGCGGTGGGTGTGCGGATCCACGGCAACGTTTTTTGAAAAACGACAAGAAATCATTGGTTATATGACAACTTTCTACACTGAAAGGTAGGGTGTATATTTCTGTGTTTTAAAGGTATGATTGTTATTGGTTACCAAAAACAGATTGTAAGGAACATTATATATGATAAGCTGATATGTTGAAAAGTCAAGCACACTTCCTGTCTTGTGTAGGAACATTGTGTGCTGAACTTGTGACCTGTGAGCTCAGTGCAGTGTTCCATGACCTGTTTCTATGGTAACAGGCAGAAGGCAGATTGGGGGAAGGGTTGAAATGTATTTCAGTTGGAAAGGGTTGAAATGTTTAACCAATAGAAATGTGTGTTTGCTTTTGAGTTTATGTGTGAAGGATTGTGATTTGATGTTTACATGTATATGTGTGGAAAATGAAAGGGAAACTTTTCCATTCTTTGCTTTTGCTGAGAGGTGCACAGTGCAGAGATTCTGTAAAAGAAAATATGGTGAGTGATTGATATACTTCTTAATCTACAAAAGAACTTGAACGATGAGTTATTTAATTGTGAGGGGATGTATGTAGACTATTTTGATTTTAATCAGACTAATGTATTTTCCCTGCTAAAGTGTAGGGAGTACTTTTTTTCTCTACAATGTGTGTGCATGTAGAAACCATTTGTGTTTTTCATGTGTTTGTAGACAGATCACTGTGCTGTTTTTATATTTTGGTAGAATTAGAAACCAGTCATGGTTTATGAATTTGTGAAATGAGTTATGTTATGTTTCTATTCTAAAATGTAATACTACTTCTAGATGAAGAAATGTGTTTTGGTATAGTGCAAGGGATAGTGTTGTTTGTCTAGAATCACACAGTGAGTCTGTGTGCATTTGGGAACCACTGTGAGAGAAGCATTTGGTAACATTGTGTATTTGCTGACAGATAACTGTTTTAACTTTTCATGTTGTGAAGTTTTAGTAGCATTAGAAGACAGTTATGGCTTATGATTTGATTAAATGAGTCAGGCTTTGACAGAAAAGTACAGTCCTGAAATATGTAGATTGTGTGCAGTTCCCTTACCAGTTGCACTGTAGTGAATGAGTTTTGGTAAACTCCTAGGGATAGTGGTGCATGTCTAGAATCACAGTGTGAGTTAGTGTGTATTTGGGATCAGAGTGAGAGAAGCATTTGGTAACATCATGTATTTGCTGACAGATAACTGTTTTAAAACCTGTCATGTTGTGAAGTTTTAGTAGGATTAGAATCCAGTCTTTGCTTATGCGTTGATTAAATGAGTCATGCTTTGACACTGATGTGCTGTACTTAAATATGTAGATTGTGTTCAGTACCATTAACTCTTCCAGACTAGTGAATGAGTTTTGGTAAACTCCTAGGATAGTGTTGCTTGTCTAAAATCACACTGTGAGTCTGTGTGCATTTGGGTAAGGATTGTGAGAGAAGCATTTGGTAACATCGTGTATTTGCTGACAGATACCTGTTTTAAAACCGGTCATGTTGTGAAGTTTTAGTAGCATTAGAAGCCAGTCTTTGCTTATGCTTTGATTATATGAGTCAGGCTTTGACATAAAAGTGCAGTCCTGAAATATGAAGATTGTGTGCAGTTCCCTTACCACTTCCACAGTAGTGAATGATTTTTGGTAAACTCCTAGGTATAGTGGTTGTTGTCTAGAATCACACTGTGAGTCTGTGTGCATTTGAGAACCACTGTGAGAGAAGCATTTGGTAACATCGTGTATTTGCTGACAGATAACTAATTTAAAACCTCTCATGTTGTCAAGTTTTAGCAGCATTAGAAGCTAGTCTTTGCTTATGCATTGATAAAATGAGTCAGGGTTTGACACTAAGGTGCAGTACCATGTACTATTCTGTTCACTGTAGCATAACTGAAAATGTAAAAGTTTTACCTACGCACTGTCCTTGAAGTAGTCTGATTATTTAGTCAGTTTCTAAGTACCAAATAGATTGCTTCAAATGTCTATGCAGTATGCATGTAGTGTTCTAACATACTATACACTTGTCTTTTACACTTTCAATTCCCTAGTCAGTATCCATACACTTCCAGGAAACACCCTGTCACTTCCTTTGCAGTTCTCTAGAGACCCATTCAACAGCATGTACTAATCCATTCACTGTGCTGAAAGCCAAACACTTATAAATTCACCAAGACACTCTCTTTCCAGTACTCTAATGATTCAGTCACTGTATAAGTATTCATGCACTGAGCCAGGTCTTAGCACATGGACTTCTTCAAACCCCTATCCACTATGCATGCAGTCCTCTAACCATCTACACACTTGTCTTTCACACCTTGAATTCCCCAGTCAGTATCCGCTCACTTCCAGCAAACACCCTGTCACTCCCCTTGCACTCCTTTAGTGACCCATTCAGCATCATGTACTAATCCATTCACTGCGCCAAACCCTAATAAATTCACCCAGGCACTCTCCTTGCAGGACTCTAATCATTCAGTCAGTACCCAAGTACTCATCCAGTGACCCAGGCCTTAGTATATGGACTGCTTCAAACCCTTATCCACTATGCATGCAGTCCTCTAACCACCTACACAATTGTCTTTCTCACCTTTAATTCCCTAGTCAGTATCCATAAACTTCCACGAAATACCCTGTCACTCCCTTTGCAGTCCTCTAGTGACCCATTCAGCACCATGTACTAATCCATTCACTGTGCTAAAACCCAAACACTTATAAATTCACCAAGATACTATCTTTGCAGTACTCTAATCATTAGGGGGCATATGTATCAAAACCCGAATTTGCGATTCTCAAATAGCGATTTTTTGAGAATCGCTATTTGAGAATCGCAAAATGGGATGTATTTAAAATATCGCTAATATTTAGCGATTTCTTAAAATTCCTTAATTGCGATTAGCAAATTGCGAAATCGCAATTAAGGAATACCTGCCCATTCATTTCTATGGGCCAGGAGACCCATAGGAATGAATGGGAAGTAATTCTCAAATTGCGATTCGCAATTTGCTAATCGCAATTTGAGAATAATTTCAAAGGTGCAAGGGTGTCAAGATGACACCCTGATGCACCCCTGAAATCAGCATGTGTGGACATATGGCGCACATACATGCCCTAAGGGCATGTATGTGCGCCACGTGGCACTTATTAAAATTTAAAAAAGTGCATTTTTAAAAGAATTCGCAAATTACCACCAACTAGAAGTTGGTGGTAATTTGCGATTTCTTAAGGATTTTTCGAAAAAAAATTGTTGCTTGTTACATTTCATTTAAGAAATCGCAATTTGCGATTTCTTAAATGCTTACGAAAAGTTAAGAAATCGCAAATTTAGCGATTCCTTAAATTTGCGCTGAAAAATGGCTCATACATACCGTTTAGCGATTTTTTATTCGCAAACGCTGTTTTTTGCGAATCGCAGCGTTTGCGAGTAAAAAATCGCTTGATACATATGCCCCTCAGTCAGTGTCTAAGTATTCATACACTGAGCCAGGCCTTAACACATGGACTGCTTCAAACCCCTGTGCACTATGCATGCAGTCTTCTAACCACCTAAACACTTGTCTTTCACACTTTCAATTTCCTAGTCAGTATCCATACAGTCCAGCACTTGTCACTGCCTTTGCACTCCTCTAGTGACCCATTCAGTACCAAGTACTAATCCATTCCCTGTGCGAAAAGCCTAGCACTTATAAATTCACCTAGGCACTCTCCTTGCTGTACTCTAATCATGCAGTCAGTACCCAAGTAGTCATGCAGTGAGCCAGGCCTTAGCACATGGACTGCTTTAAATGCCTTTGCAGTATGGATGCAGTCCTCTAATCACCTACACAGTTGTGTTTCACACCTTCAATTCCCTAGTTAGTATTCATACTCTTCTAGCAAATACCCTGTCACTCACCCAGTGTGTCTCCTTATAGTACTGTAATCATTTAGTCAGTTAGCATGTAGTATTTTAGTGAGGTAGGCTTTAGGGCATGAATTGCTTCAAAGTAGTATGCACTATGCATGTAGTGTTTTAACGATCGTCACACTTGTGGTTCAGGGCTATAGTTTCTTAGTCAGTTTTTATATAAAATGTGTTTGTACAGTAATGGAATAGTATAAATTTGAAAGTTATTAATATACATTTATTTGTGATTCTTTTTTATAGATACAGAACAGGAGTGTTTCTCATCTGTTTGCACTCTTCTCATGCAAGATTGTTTGGATGAAGGGTCCTTAGGTGTTTCATCATACTTGCTGTGCCGCACGAGTATTTTTTGTTAGGATCCCCTCGTAACAGAACTCTTTGGCAAATCTTGCGAGTGACGAAGGTCGCATTGGTCTTTGTTTGCCCCTTTGAAAAAGTAAAACATTTCCTCACCACTGAAGAAAAACGTTGTGGCCATGGTGCCTTCTGCAAAAAAAATTCCTCAGATTCGGTAAATATTTTAAAGCGGCAACATTTACAGTTTTTGTAAGTTAAACTTATAACATTTTGTTAGATGTATGCATTTTATATATCTGTGATTTGTTTCTTGTGGTATTTTGTTGAGAATACCATGTTGTTGTTTTTTTAACAATCTTTCTGATTTTCCAGGTCTGTCGTCGACATCCGTGGTTCCCACAAGAGTGTTCCGCCTTGTTGTTTTGTATTATTGTTGTTACATTTTGTTTATTAGTTTATTGTTTATATTTATGTTAATAAAAAAATAAAGTTTGAAAATAGTTTATCGTTTATATATTTATTATTATAAAAATAAAGTTTGGAAAAAAAATTAATAATGTTTTTGGTTGTTCTCCTAACTGCTGTGTGACTCTTTCTTGTTCTTATTACTGTTATTTGAAGGAGTCCACCATGGTGTTAAATTTTGGGGCACTTATCGCTGGAATACTGGTGATATCTGCAGTTTGCACCAACTTCTGAATAGTGTGTTAGATTTATCTTCCGTTAAAGTGCTGATAATGAAATGGAGAGTAGCCGTCCCCTTGCAAAAAGACACAAGGTGCACCTTTCCGATTTATTCTACATACTAAAGTCCTGTATTGTATTGCACTGAGGTATTGGCTGCACTTACAGTGTACACACAAAATCTATTAAGAAATCTTATTGTATTTATATTGATTGGGAATAGTGCGTCAGGTGCTGGATCTTGACGAGATACACTGCTCAGTTCGTATATTGTTCTGCACACGAAAAAAATCACATCACAACTTTCACACCAATTGCAATGCGAAACAAATTCCGGCGATAAGACACGTTAGCAGCAGGGATTTTACACTGCTTTCTGCTGGTGTTAAGCAGGACAACTACCTGCACCATGAAAGGGAACACAGCCAAGAGCCACACCAGAACACACACAGGTGCCATAGAGTCAATGAGCATGATACAGGGATACCCATGAGGGCCAAAAGACTTATCTCAACAACTCCAGGACCGCCAATGCCCCCCAAACCCACATCTTAGTAAGTGTGTCCCTGTGGTCATTGTCTTAGCATGATAGGCACGAGCCCTGCAACATCACAGTGTGCTGTCACCTCAGCATTGGCAGTGAGCCTGGATGTGGAGCTACGCACGCATCCTCCTGCATGCACAACTGGCGTGTGCTGGTCTGGGGTTCACAGGTCAGTGGAGGGGTGTGCCCATCCGGCAAGGGGAACGGGGTGTCTCGGACATGTCCGTGTACAGGAAGTGCGGTAAGTGTGTCTCTGTGTTCTGGTGTGGCCTGTTTCAAGAGCCGCAGCAGTCGATGTTGTAAAGTGGCATGCACCACCTCCAAACGGCACTGTGATGTTGTAGTTGGAATGTAGCAGGACATGCGCAAATAGGCATTACAATGGTGTGCCGTACGAGTGCACAAGATACAACAGCGCACTGTACAAAAGTGTGGGGGCTCGTGGGAGGTAGGAGCAGCCGTTTGGCAGCATAACACACAGTGAACTCGACCATGTGCCACATGCTGGGCATCTCATCCATGATGACCACGGTCGCAGACATCCCACAACACCAACGACTGGCCTTTGTACACATCCTGTATGAATACAGCGTGGTTTTAACTTCTATGCTCGTTCAGTGGTGTGATGTTGGCGGGTTGTGTGACTTGTGCTCCTCGTTAGTGTGTTTCATTTTGGCCATTGTTTGTCTATACTTGTGCTGTACTTAATTTTGCATGTGTGCCATTCTGCCCATCTCCCCCCGTCCCCCCACTCCCTGCTTCTTCCTCTTCCTAGTGTTGTTGTGTCTATAATTTTGTTGCTGCACACATAAATACATGTAAAGAATAAATTAGAATAGTTCCTTGATTCTATTGGTTTCTTTTTAATTTTCTACATGAACCGTTTTTTTAAATATTCAACAACACATAGAAGTCAGAAGTGCAACGTATTCTATCAACACACTTTCTAGAACATTCTACAATACGTGCAGGTTAAAAGTTCATCAATTTTTAAAAACTTTACGATATTTTTTTTAAACATTTTCTTGAACATTTAACGTCACGTGCAGGTTAAAAGTTAGCGATTGTTTTAAGTTCGAACAGTGCCTTCCAAATGCAAGTAGCAGGTGTGGTTGAGCTGAGAAAATTTTATCCTATGATATGTACTCCACGTTGAAACTGCTTTTTCTTAACCAATCACAAAGATGCTTTTCCACAAAACTAATGTGCACCCTACTTTTAAAAAAGAATGCTTTTCATGATATCTTTAGAGATAAGTTATAGATAGGAATTAGCATTTAAAAAACCTTTGAAATTCACTGAAAAAACCATAGGTTTCATGCACGTTATAGTTAGGAATTGGCATTTAAAAAACCTTTGTAATTCACTGAAGAAACCAAAGGTTTCAGGGGCGTTATAGTTAGGAATTGGCATTTAAAAAACCTTAGAAATTCACTGAAAAAACCATAGGTTTCCTGGGTGTTATAGTTAGCTGGACATTTCCCTCGCACAAAACCCTAGAAATTCCCCTGTTATAGTTAGTTCAGCTAACTATAACTCGCGCCCCCGCAATGCACTGCTGATGACATCACATATTACATCACTCATGACATGGTCAGTGACATCACTGATGACATCACTGATGACATCTCAAATGACATCACTGATGACATCCCTGATGACATCATCCATTGAGTATGTGTTTCTGAACAGTTTTAATATGTTTAATATATATAGGGAAAGGCCTGTTGAAAAATAAGTGGATGTACAAGTGTGTGAATGGATGATTTTCTAGGTGCGTAACTGACTCTATAAGTGAGTCATTAAATGTATCTTACTGCAGACTAGTGACTAAACTGTGTGAATGTCTGTATGTGTCTGTGTGTTGGTGTATAAGTGGCTGCATGGTTTTGTGAATAGCTATATGAGTGTCTATATGGGTTATTGATTGGTTGTCTGAGTATCTGTATGGGTGCCTGAGTGTTTGTGTGGGTAGGGTGTGTGTGACTCTGACTAGATGTGTGAGTGGGTGATTCAGTGGGTGCATGGTTTTAAGAGTGCATCTGTGATGGACTGTATGGTTGGGTGAGTGTATGTATGGGTGTGTTAGTGATTGAATGTATATCTCAGTTGTACATGTGTCAGTAACTACATATGTGAAACGCAGTGTATATGTGTGTAAGAGTATATAACTATCTATATGTGAGAGTGAGTGATTTTGGGAGTGGCTGTATGCGCCATAGTGCAAGGATATCTGTGTCACGTGCTGTTTGTTTTTCTGCAGGAAGACACAGAATTTGTTAGTATTTTTATGAGTAAGTGAACTTGAGTGTGTTTAACTGTATAGATGAGCAAATTGGACTGTGATTAATTATTTGCCTGACTGACTAGATGTGTCAGTACCTCAATGGATGATTGGCGGTGTGTGAGTGTCTATATAGGTGTATAAATGCACAGAGTGACTGTATGTATGAGTGACTGTACAGGTGAGTGAGTGGACATGTATGTAGACCTAAAAGTCAATGAGTTGGTGTGTAGTTATTGGTATTGGAGTATCTATGGTTGTCAAATTGGCCGTTTGAAATTTTGAGTCGGTGTATCAAAGGTTATATTAGGGTGTGAGAAGATACACTAATTTATCACATGGATGACGTCATCAGTGATGTCATCAGTGATGTCATTTGAGATGTCATCAGTGATGTCATCAGTGATGTCACTGACCATGTCATGAGTGATGTAATATGTGACGTCATCAGCAGTGCATTGCGGGGGCGCGAGTTATAGTTAGCTGAACTAACTATAACAGGGGAATTTCTAGGGTTTTGTATGAGGGAAATGTCCAGATAACTATAACACCCATGAAACCTATGGTTTTTTCAGTGAATTTCTAAGGTTTTTTTAAATGCCAATTCCTAACTATAACGCCCCTGACACCTGTGGTTTTTTCAGTGAATATATATATATATATATAATCTACTGGCGGTCGCCAGTAGATAGTTATAGTTAGGACCGTGTTTCCATAGGAAATCCGCAACATTCTATTTTGAATAACTTTGGCGCCGATTGTCGAATCCTCGCGAAATTTTCAAAATAGGTGGGGCGCTCCGCTCCGCTCCTTCCCTGAAAGTCTCGGGGGGATTCGTCAAGCGGGGGCTGAGAAAAAGGGGGGGTCCCAAAACGCGTTTTCCCCATGCATTTTTCCATAGGACCTTTAGTCCAAGCTACTGCCCGAACGGCTGAACAGAATTACTAGAAATTTGGCAGAGAGGTAGTCCTCAGGTCAGGGATGTGCCTTTTGCAGGTCTGGTGTAAATCTGTTCAGTAGTTCCTGAGAAAATAGCATTTAAATCAATATATATATCTATAGGCGCGCTCCGAGCGCGTACGGCAAGCTTACCGTACGCGCACGCTGCCGTGCGCGAGCGCGATTCTGATTGGTTGTTAGATCTTAGTAAACATTCGAATCGGTCGAAACCAGGAAGTGTCGGCCGCCATTTTGTCTCTTGCAGTCTGAGGGGGTGAAAAACAAAGGTGGAGAACGTGAAAAGGGGGCAGGGTGGACAATTCCTGACCCCCTAGCCTTTGTCAGGAGGTCCCAGAAGGACCCCCAAGTGCCAAAATTTCTTTAAATTGTTTTTCGAAAAATCGCGGGGTGCGCGTAGCGTGCGCGTACGGTAGAAACGGAAAAATTCTGCGAAATGCGTAACGTGGTCGTGCGGTGCGCGAAGCGCACTGCACGCCCACTGCGCGCGCACGGTGCGCGAAGTGCACCGTGCGCGTACGGTACGCGCACGGTGAAAAACCTTAAAAAAAAAAAAAAATACATAAGTTAGCATTTAAAAAACCATACAAATTCACTGAAAAAACCATAGGTTTCACACACGTTATAGTTAGGAATTAGCATTTAAAAAACCTTGCAAATTCCCCCGTTATAGTTAGTGCAGGCAACTATAACTCACGCGACCGCAATCCTCTGCTGATGACGTCAGATATTACATCACTGATGACATATGTGTCTTTCTGAAAAAAAATATTTGTAATATATGTATAGCTAAAAATTAATGACATGGGTAAATAAGTGTCTAAATACAGTGATGTAATATCTGACGTCATCAGCAGAGGATTGCGGTCGCGTGAGTTATAGTTGCCTGCACTAACTATAACGGGGGAATTTCAATGGTTTTTCATGAGTGAAATGTCCAGCTAACTATAACATGTGTGAAACCTATGGTTTTTTAAGTGAATTTGCAAGGTTTTTTAAATGCTAATTCCTAACTATAACGTGTGTGAAACCTATGGTTTTTTCAGTGAATATATACATATATATATATATCAGAAAACTAATCCAGCCCCGCCACTAGCAAACATGGGCGGGGAGAACGCTGGCAAGGACCTCTTCGATATGCTCAGGCTTACAGGAACCAACAGGAGTCCGGATTCAGTGCAGACATTAAGTTATTCGGCATGAGAAATATCCAATGTAGGCCAAAAAGATCACTAAGACCCAGGAGGGGCAAAAGACGTCCCCTCAAGCATACCCAATCCGAAGACTCAACCATCGATAGGTCGACGGAACAAAGGGAAGAGACTTTAAATCCCGAACAACTGGTTATCAACATTTCTAAGCACAAAATCACCGAGATGGAAACTCGCACATTACAAAACGGAACGTCTTTCGTACCCACCTATCACACGAACAGATTGGAATTGGACATCTGCCTATTCAAGCTCATGCGCAACCTCCGGTTACGACACTTTTTTGAAAACGTGGTACAATCTCCCAACAAAAACGAAACTCATCTTTTGAAACATCTTCGCACCAAGAGCACCTACCAGGCACCCATCTCCCACAAAACACTAGGCTCCATTGAGAATTTGGTGAAGAATGACATACAATCATTCACTTTTAAAAAACAATCCAAACTTCAAAATTTCACAAATAAGGAGCGAGCAACATTGGACAAACTAGCTGGCAATCGAGACATTACTTGTCAAAAAGCTGATAAGGGCGGAGCGCTAGTTATAATGGACACGGCTTTTTACCAGGCTCAAGTAGACCTACACGTAAATGACAGAGACACCTACATGATTCTGTCACAGGATCCCACTGCTACTTTTCAAAATCTGCTACAAGGTATAGTGAACAAGGCTGTGGATAATGGTACCATAGACGAGAAGACTAAGAGATTCTTGATTTCTTTGCACCCTAGAACACCCACTCTATACATGCTACCTAAGATTCATAAGGACCTCAAGAATCCTCCTTTTTGCCCAATAGTCTCCACGAAGGGCAGCATACATGAAACTATCGGCAAATTCCTGGACATCCATCTTCAGGAATTTGTATCGCAAATGAACACGTATGTCAAGGACACTACCGACTTTTTGATTAAGATCAATCAGATCCCACTAGCCAAAGATGAAGAAGTTTGGCTATGCACCATTGATGTTAAATCGCTTTACACCTCGATTCCCCATGATCTCGGGATTGAAGCCATCGAAGAAACACTACTTCAGTCTGAATTGGATCACGATTTTCAAATATTCTTGATGGAACTTCTTACCTTCACACTGTATCAGAGTTACTTTAGATGGAACGACAACTATTATTTACAGTTAACTGGCACTTCTATGGGCAATTGTGCTGCACCGACCTACGTGAATCTTTTCATGCACACATTTGAAAGCAAATTCATTCTAAGTTTGGACACTTGGCAGAAACACGCACGTCTTTTTTTACGTTACATTGATGACATTTTTGTATTATGATTTGGCACTTCAAATTCTCTCAAGTCAGCTTTGGACGACCTGAATTTGATCAACGATCGTATTCAATTCACGTTTAACTTTCATGACACTTCCATCACATACTTGGATGTCCTGTTGACAATACGAGACAAACAACTTACCACATCTATGTTCAGAAAACCAACTGATCGCAATAATTTTCTACACTACACAAGCTTCCATCAACCATCATTGAACAATCATTTACCATTTTCACAACTGCTCAGGGTGAAAAGGATTGTGTCAGATCATTCAGAACTACAAGTACAAACCCAGGCAATGGTTCGCCGGTTCACCACCCGTGGTTATCCTCATGAGATTCTACAGAATGCAATCACCAAAGTGGCTAGCACATCACGAGAGGTGCTATTACAACCAACCACACGGAGAGAACAACGTCGCATGGTGGTGGTCTCTCGTTTCTCCACCATGAGTCACAGATTTAAACAATCCATTAAAAAACACTGGCCAGTACTGGCCCTTGAAACAGACTTCAATGGCATCTTCAGCAACCCACCGATGTTTGCACATACCAGGAGCAAAAATATTCAAGAGTTGATTCGACCAAATATTGAATTACCCATCACAGAATTTCGGGGGACAATCCCCTGTTTAAATTGCAGTAACTGTAATAACATCATTAAGGGTAACAAAATCACACATCCCATGAGGGGCACCCCCATTAAATTGCAAGTAAATGCCACCTGTGACACCACCAACGTGGTTTACTTATTGAAATGCCCATGTGGCCTCGTATACGTGGGAAAAACCGAAAGGAAGATCAAGACACGCATACATGAACACAAGAGCAACATACGCACCAGCAACTTAAAATCGACCATAGCAACGCACTTCCTTGAGAATCAGCACAACATTGCACAATTGAAATTCATGGTATTAGAGACTGTGGGGAAAAGGGAGGGCAGAGATAATAACATTTTTCTGTTACAACGTGAAAATCATTGGATTTACAAATTGGAATCTTTGAAACCAAAGGGTCTCAATGACCGCTTGGAATTTGCTTGCTATTTGTGAACAACGACACTACTAGTCAATGTGCAGCTGACAAATGTCACCTCTTGTTTATTCATCATTTATGCATTACCCATCACACATTTTTGAAATTGTTTTTTCTTTTGTCTGATCAACCAACATCCGTTTCAATATGCAGCATGTGTTTTCTTTCTCATTGACCTGGTTCATCACATCTATCACCTTTTTTCACTTTACACTACTCGCAACATGGCGCTTGCAGTTGGCAATCACTGTAACACACGCTCGCAGCCTAACATCTTCTCATCACTTCCGACATCCGGTTTTCACGGATATCTTTCTTTTTAAGAGCATGCCCCTTGAAGCACCAACAAACCCGATACAGGATTGTTGCTTGACACCATTGCATTTAACAGGTATGAAGCGCTGCTTTGTTAGCGCGATTTATAACTGGCGATTTTCACTTACACGTTCCTTTTGAACAACTCGAACCGGAGCATGTTTTCTTTCCTTTTTTCGTTACGTGTCATTATGGCACTCACCGGCTTTTTCTCCCCCATAACAGTTAAACATAGCCACGTTTCACACATCGCACTGGCGTCCTTTATAGAGCTTGGTTCTGTAGGCACTTTTTCCTTAACAAACAAGTCACGGAGCATGCTTAACGGCGATGTTTTCAACAAACTTTTCTTTTTAACGACCCTCGTGTTTCACTAATACGGCATCAGCATCCATTTAACACACTTTCGTTCTTTATAATGGCGGATTGCAGTCTTCTGTGTTTTTACTGCGCTTTATGTTTTGGATTTTGTTTACCAACATGATGAAATTGTGACATTTCTGCACAAATCAGTTTATGGCGTTTATCACTTTAAAGCACCGTAACACCGTGGGCTTTTTACTGAAATTCACTTTCTAGGCATTGTCCTTTTGTCTTTTGTTGAAATGGAATAATCCCTCATTGGAACATTTAGTTATATGTATATATTCTTTTGTTATCTAGATTCCCCTGATGAAGGGCCTGATGGGCCCGAAATGCATTGGGATCACGTCTAATATTTGAGACGAAGCTTACACAGCGATATCATTTCATTGGGAAGTCTCCAGTATATAACTATATGGATTACCCATAGAGTCTTGTCAATAAACTTTGAGACTAATAAAGCATCAACCTTCTTTGTTTCAACGCTGCATTACAAACTTTTAATTCGCTTCAGCGAAGATTTAACGGCGCGCCCAGAGGGACGTTGTCTGTTGACAGCCAACGCATGAGAATTTTTGGACCACTTACACTCCTTGGGTTATGAGAGTGATACCTCTGTGGCACACGACAAGAATTCAACTTCATTACCCTGAGGTTCGTGCACGATCCAAATTCTTTTTAGTAAATATCCAATGTACTCATCGGACATAGTGTCCACCATGACGCGTTTCGCTCGCATCCGCGAGCTTGATCACATGACGCGCTCTGGGACAACCATAGTTAAATCAAAACACATGCACAAATTCCTTTAGAAACGAAACTACTATGTGCATAAAACGAAACAACAGACTTCAAAACAATTGGTAACTTGCCACGAAACTACCAACAGTACAAATAGTTCAAAAGAAGAAAATAAGTATATGTATACATCAGAATCAAATAATAATTTCTGATTGCAACCATATAAAGTCAAATACTTGTTTGCTGCTAACACATGAAATGTTTACGTATCACATTATAAATACAATAAATATAATAGAAAATCTCATCATAAATATACTAAAAAAAGACATATTATTTAACCGTATTTGTAAATAAACAGAATATCGAAAATACAGAATTAATAATCACGAAAGTTCCCATATCATTCAAAAACATCAAGTGTTTCTAAATTGCAACGATGTTCATATTATAAGTGCAAAAATGCAAGTGCAAAGTGTAGTAGTTATATATCCACTGCTGAGTCATTTACAAGTGTTAATAGTCACTAGGACATAGGTATTATCTCAATGAGTAATAACATATAGCAGCTCAACTAAAATATATAACAAGAAACATTTGAAAAAGAAAAATGATGATATCAAGGAAAATTCCTATCAGAATTCTAAAACACTGTGCAAATAAGCATATTGAAACATCGGCTTGATCACATGTGCAACAGTGACACGAATGGCAGTTGCGAATAATAGCCACAAAAAAAGGGAATACTTATCACAAATAAAATTCATATACTAATATGTCAATTAGTATGCTATATACATTAGTGCAAAATAGCGCAATATTTGGAAGATGGAAAATTCCAATCTGAAACTGATGTGCAAAAAATAGTCATAGTAGCAGCAATAAACAGGATGAACTAATAAGAAGACTGTCAGGTCTATCAATCGGCATAGAATACCTGGAAGTCGAGAGAGTAATAAAGTGCAATGTGCCAAAAGTAAAGAACATATTACTTAAAAAATTGAATGAGGCAGTTGGTAAGATTTGTTCAAGCCTGAACAAATATGCGGAGAGAGACACTTAGATCATAACGTGACCCACTGAGAGACTCACACACACACTCACAGACCCACTCAGACACTCAAGCATCCACTCACAGACCCACTTGGAGACCCATATGTCTGCTCAAAGCCCCACTCAGAGACTAACACACCCAATCACAGACCCTCTCAGAGACTCATGTACTCACTGATATACCCACCCAGACACTCATGCACTCACTCACAGACTCACTCATAGACTAATGCACCCACTCATAGATGTACTGATGGGCTCATGCATGCATTTACAGACCCACTCAGAGACCCATGCCCCCACTCACAGACCAGTCAGACACTCACACACCCACTCAGACACTGATGCACTCACTCACACCCAGTGAGACATGTATGCAGCCACTCCCAGACCCACTCAGACACCCACCAACAGACCCACTCAGAAACTCTCAGACCCACTCGCAGCCCTACTGAGACACTCATTCACACACTGTCAAAGGACATTGCTTACAGCAGGGAAATAACATTTTAAAAACATTAGAAATAGAATTAAAAAACTCTTAGAAATCCACAAAAATGCCAAATAAAAGCCAATGGTTACAGAGACATTATAGTTAGGCTCGGGTGTACAAAGCCAGAGAAATTCAGCAGTTATAGTTAGCTGAACTAACTGTAACTTGTGCCCCCATAATGCTTTGCTTATGACCGCATATATTATATCACTCATGACATGGTCAGTGACATTACTAATAACATCTCAAATCACATCACTGATGATATTACTGAATATGTCAACCACAAAATCACTGATGTACCCACTAACACCCCCATAGAACCTTTCATACACCCACTTGCACTCCCACACAACCATTGACCCATACCTGTAGTTACACACCCACTCACTGATTCATAGATCTACACACATTTCCACTCACTGACCCATACAGCCACTCATATGCTTACTCACTCACTAATACACCCACTGACATACCCACTCACACACCCATACAGCCACTCACACACTGAGTCAGGCACCCATAGAGCTACTCAAACACCTAGTCACTCACCCATACAGTCACTCACACAGCCGCTTACTCACCCATATAGATACACACACACACACACTCACCTATTCATGCAGATACTAACATGCACTCAGTCACCTATACAGTTACTGACACAAGCACACACTCACCCATACAGCCACTCTCACATTCATTCACTCACCCATACAGTTACTCATATGCCCTATCACTCACCTATGCTGCATTTTATATACCCAGTTACCTACCCATATACCAGTGACACATCCACTCACTCAACTTCACAGCCATACACACACTCACTCACCCATAATATCCCTCACACACAGTACTTACTAACACATACAGCCACTGACTCACCCACCAACTCATCCATACAGGTAGTCACACACATACTCATCCACCCACAAAGTCACTCAAACAACCATACGGGTACTCAGACAACCAATCACTCACCCATACAGCCTTGATGTACCCATTCACACACCCATACAGCCACTTAGACACCAAATGACAGACTGATACAGACATTCACACAACCAGTCACTCACCCATGCATTCACTGAGATACCTAATCACTACCTTATACCGTCAGTCACACACACACTGAATCATCCTTACAGGTAGCCATACAACCACTAGTTCACCAATACACCTTGGTATATATATTTAACACTCATATATATTTGAAAAACACTCACAGTCACTGGATGATGTCATCAGGTATGTCATTTGAGATGTCATCAGTGATGTCACTGACCATTTCAGAGTGATGTGATATGTGAGGTCATAAGTAGTGCATTGCGGGGGTGCGAGATATAGTTAGCTCAGCTAAACTGCTGAATTTCACTGGTTTTGCAGAAATGAAACATGAGCCTAACTATAATAATGTTCCAGTAACCTCTGCTTTTTTCAGTGAATATATATGTATATATATATATATATATTTTTTGGGGGGGGGGGTTTGTTTCCCAAAGATGATCTCAGCATTTGAAAGGTCACTCGACCGTGCCCCCACCATCCGGTATTTATCTCCTCGCTGCTGCCTGCCTCCAGCATGCCTTACATTTTGGTCATGGTCGACGCGTTTCGAGGCAACGCCTCTTCTTCATGGACAGCAACACGCATTGAACAGCATCTCATTTCCGGTATCATTTTATTAAAATTTGCCCTGATTGGCTTTTGCGTAGTGCATACGAATTAGTGCATTATGGGTGTTATAGTCCAATGAGATGAATTCAAGTCCATTGCTATAGTAGGTACAATGTCGTGCCACAATTTTAAAACTAAATCTTCACCTTAGTAGGTTTGGCGCGTTTGAGGCAGGCTCAATTCATTATATATAGGGTTTGTACTTCCCTTTAAAATACCTTCATGGGTGGTAAAGGCATATGCGTGGTAAATATTTTCATAGTAAAGAGTATGCATGGTCCTGTCATTCAATCGTGTCTGCTTTGTGCTACAGCTACTAAGGGTGGAGCTCAGATTTCATTTATTGAGACCTGACTGGACCTAGTAAGGAATAGAGTCATTATCACTTGAACAATGCCCTTTATCGCCGCATCGCAATCCTATTATTTTCTCTCTACTTTTTTATTTCAATTTCGTATCTGTACAATGGCAAAGGTCAGAAGACTTTGCCCAAGTTCCCAGGAATAAGCAAGGATAGCCCAAGATATTGATTAATGGATAGGGGATAGTTTCCTTATTTTTTACTGGCAGGGCTCAGTGTTTTATTATCTTCAGATGCCCATAAAAGCAGATTGTAGGTCATATCTTTGCAAATGGAAGGGTCAATAGGATCGTACTAATTCCCCAGGAGTCAGCAAGAGTAGCTCAATACATTGTAACTAGCTTTAAAATGGTAGGGTATACTTTGATTTTCCCTGTCTGGGAGTGCTCAGTTTATTCTCACCTTTAAATGCTGATAAAGGCAGATTGTGGGTCACATATTTACAATGGGCAGAGTCAGTACGATGGGACCAACTGCCCCAAATCAGCATGCCTAGCCTGAGACTTGATGACCAGACGTAAAGTAGTAAGAAGTAGCTTATAGTTCCTGGATGGAGAAGGCAATCGCAGACTCTACTGTGCCAGGGCAGACGGCTCCATTTACACACTCTCCTTCCTGGAGGTGGCATTTAGAGAGGTTGACTCAGCAGTTGCTTAAGCCAGAAACCACAACATTTGCCTACTATTCTTTTATATATAAGACATCTTGATTGAGTAATCACATAGAGGAGATGGAATTTATATATTTGCTATTTTATTTAAGATTTTTATATATCGCATTCTAGACCCGAAGCTATCAGAGCGCTTTACAAAAGTAAATGTTCACATCAAAGATAACGAGTCTATACAAAGCAGCTGAGTCAGAGCACTTTACAACAGTAAAAGTTTACAGACAAACTTAATAGGTGTTTCTCACATGGCCTACATGTCAGAGGAGAGCAGGGGTAAGACCGAACAACAAGAGAACTGCCAAATCTGTGCCATACTGTACCATCTGTTCTAGTTTGAACAATGGAAGTGGTATAAGTCTCCTTTCAACACATTGTCTCTTTATTACCCTGAAATGTCATTCACAACTAACAATGAAAGTGGAAGGTGTGTGGGGGGGGGGAGTATTGAAGGTCTTGAAGATGCCTTCTTATGTCAATTAGAAAGACGAATGGTCTCTGGGTTCTAAGAAAATGATTCAGCTCCCTTGAATCGATGACGATAGAAGGGTAATATGAGGCAGGCCGGTTGCCTCAGGTGCTTTCAGGCTACGAGTCAATCAAGCACTTTGGGGCATATTCACAAGGAACTATCGCTGGATCAACGGCACTTTATTGCAGCCAAAGTTGCGATAACGTTATCGCCCCATTCACAAACTGGTGTTAACAACCCACAGCACCAGTTTACCCACGATAGCAGCCACAAAAAACATCGCCACAGAGGCCCCCCGCAACTATTGCTAATGAGATGCAGAGTGGGCGTTCCCGTGCCCAAAGCCGTGACAACATCACACCTCAACATTCTCAACGACCAGACAGAACTGCGATAAAAACACAAAACAGGCGATAAGGCGCATTAGCACCAGGAAATCTACACCTGCTCTGACCTTGTGTAAAGTCGGAAAGCAGCCTGCACAACACAAGGGAGCACAGCCCAGGGCCACATTGGAAGGGCAACAGATGCCATGGAGCCACCCATCATGCGGCCCGGACACCCAAGAGGGCCACAACTAGGCCTGGGTGGTAAATTTCGTTCAGCTCACGGAATTTGCGATATTTTGACATTTTCGCGTTCCGTGGAGAGCGCGAAAATGTCAAAACTGTCGCAACCTGCCGCGAAATGGAAGTATTTTTCTTGTTCGCCCTTTAAAAATGCATTCTCGCGCGCGCGGTCACGACTTACTGGGTCCCTGCGTTCGCCAACGAGTTTTCCTATCCGTTTGCGCGCGCCACAAGATGTTGGATTGTTGGTAGCCGGTCGCGCTATCCCGCGAGAGTTTGCGATCGCGAACACATCATTGTGATCGCGAACAGGAAATAAGCATCGCGAGCAAGATGGCCGCGCCCATTAGCGACTGCATGAGCAAGTTGGAGATGTATTTCCCCGCAGCATGCAAAAACACATCGCGAACGGGTGGGAAAAGCAATCACCGCATCTTCGCGAAAGTTTCGCATGCTCACTGAGATTTTGCGCAATTTCGCGATAATTTGCGAAAGTCAATTTCGCAAATTCCACCCACCCTTAGCCACAACACCCACTGACACCACCCCAGGACCACAACCCACACCTGGGTCCCCCCCCCGACCACAACAGTCGCAGCGCAGACAAAGACAGCGGACCCCCAGGAAGCGTACCAGCCGCACAGACCCAACCTCTGACAATGTCACAGTCCACCACAAGCTGAAAAAGACAACCATCCCACGCATCCCGACTATCAACGCCCAACAGGCCTACGGCACCAACACAGCGGACAACCAACATCCCACCCCACACCAAGCTGCTGGCTTGGCTGCACCTATTGGCCCCTGG
The DNA here is from genome assembly GCF_964204655.1 of Triturus cristatus. NCBI lineage: Eukaryota > Metazoa > Chordata > Amphibia > Caudata > Salamandridae > Triturus > Triturus cristatus. Next base: position 470,662,929 of record NC_140582.1, on the reverse strand, counting down.
CACCCCCACAACCAACACCCGCCAGAGTCTAAGGAGTCTCACTGCCAGCCACATCCAAGTCCCTCAAACATGTCTTGGACATCACCATCACCCTGGTACCCCAGTCCCCATACGTCAAACACAATACGCAGGTCACATTGGAGAATAAGCAAGGACCACACGCCATAGCAGGATGCACGCACGTGTTGGGGGCAATCCACAGCACACATGTTCCACCTGTGCCCCCTGGTGACACAGCACACAATCACCTCATCAGAAAGCACACATCCCACCCCTATGTGCAGGCAACAACAGAACAACAGAACACCGTGGAACCTCCAACAATGTCGCCTTCAAATACACAGCCAGTGTCCTCCGACCATCCATCATCAACCAGCGTACCCAGGATGGCAACAAGGGAAATGCACAGCCCCTTGGCAAGTTCCAAATGAACACCCCACTCACCTCAACTCCACAACCACAAAAATCACAACTCTGGCAATGCACACGTCACAAAATCACAAACAACATTCACAACAACATGCCCGCCCAACCACCAGACACAACAGAACAACTCACAATGGTTACCTAGCCAAGCTGTGATCATGAGCCATCAATAGCATGGCACCTCAGCCACATAACAGCCTAATGTGGGGAGAGGGGGCAAACAGGCATGTGTGAAGGATGCAGCAGTACCAAGATTGGGAAAGTACACAATGCCAAGCGTGGTGGAGATGTGCCGGACAGACCGCAGTATGCAGCACACACCCATATCCATGATGACATACACCTCTGGTGTATGGAGTGTAGCGGACAGAGGACGCAACCATGTCACCACAGCCAGTGGGGGACCTCGCGGAAATATTGCCTGTTACGTCCCCCTAAGCGTGACCGGAGTGGGATGGCCCGGTGTATGCCATGCCAGTGTAGGGGTGTGAATAAGAAGCACGTAGCCCTGGTCATGGTCCTCTTCCGGAAAGCCCAACGTCTCTGGCAGGGTGGCACCTCTCACCCTGCCACGAGGCAGATGCCGTCCTCTTGAGCGGAGTTGCCTGCGACGCTGTGCGCCTGCCGGACCCCGGCATGCTGGACCACGAACCCGTAAGCCTGCCCCTGCGCAGCCAGGCCTCACTGGTCACATTCCGACACTGGCGTGTGTCAAGGAGGGCCCGCCACGTTCTGGTGCAAGCTCCAGGCCTGAGTCCCATGACCTTGGCAGCCTCCTCAGACCGTCACGGCCTCCACGACACAGGCTTTACTCCTTTTTCGTTCACGTACTCTACTGCCGCCTCTGAGCTACTCTTCGGCCCAGTCGGTCCCATATGTGAAACTGTGTCCTGAGTCATGAATGCCAGTGACCCCAAATCCGGGCCAGCTGCAACAGCACCAGGCCCCACAACGATCAGTGAGGCATAGTTCCATATGGGCTTCTTGCGACACATGGTGCCACTAGCAATTCCTTCACATGAGCGTGCTCATCTCTAGTGCCCCTACCTCAGTGCACTGCAACTCACGGAACCTCCTGACTGAATATTGGGGGACCTCTGTCCTTACTCCGGCTCCCACCATGTTGCTGTGCAGTTGACTCCGTTATGCCTGTGTTTTCTGTTTCCGTTGCACTGGTGTCCAATGTTCAATTTGTTGCCAGCACCAAGCATTCAGTGCGGACTGGCTTACACTCACCTCACACACATCCAGCACAGGCGTCACTGTACATGTGGCCCTGACAATAAAGGGGCCAGGCGCATGTGCCCGTAGCTAGTTCAACATGATATTGGCGTGTGTCCCTGTGGTCTTGTTGTATGCATGAGGGCCCTTGGCCCTATGACATTACATTGTGCTGTGTAAATCGGATGCAGATGTGACACCGCAGGCAGCGGGTTTTAGCTTTAACATGTAGCTTTGTCGTCCCCCACTCAATTTGTAAGGGGACTGTCCAGGCTTATCGTATGAAGAGCCAACATGGGTGTGTGACTGCTATTTGAGCGCCCCTGCCCCTGGTTCTGTACTGTGAATGTGCATCTGCAAATGTCTCTATGGCAGTGTGGGTCTCCTTTGTGGGGTGTATGTGGTCCCTGAAGGGTAATAGACACCAATGTATGTGATCTAGTTTGCCTTCCATGGGTTGGGACCCCAGCCACACCTGTTCGGCCACCTCCTTTTGGCGTGCTGACACATGGCATTGGGGTGCCATTTGTGGGTGGGTGAAGTCTCCTGAGACAGCTGTGCTTGTGTGTGCTTCTTGTGTGTGCTTCTTGAGTGGAGAAGTGTGGCTCAATGATTAGAGCGGCAGACCCTGATGCAGAGGTCTAGCCCGGGACCAGGGTTCAATTCCCCGCCTCGGCGGGTCTTGGGCTAAAAAATTCCACGGACCTGATAATTCTCGCCTCGGTGCCATTCAAATCATGGAGTCCCACTCTGTAACTCTGGGCAATAGCTTGCTTAATCTCCACAACGGCCCCCACAACGCTAAGGATGCCTGGCCTCCACCTTGGGGGTGCCCAGGAGTGGACGCCTCACAGGGAAAGCCAGGATGGGTTCCACAGCGGTATTCGTACAAGCGCCTTGAGACCCTTGCGGGTGAGTAGTGCGCTATACAAGTATCACTTTACATGTTTACTTCCTGCTGTGTGGTCTGTTGCAGGGGCTGTGTTCTCCTCTGAGTAGCTTGTCTGCCCTGGTCCTAGTGGTGGGGGGGGGGGGGGGTTTGTACCTGGTTTAGGTTGTCACATCTTGCTGGCACCTCATGGCCTCCTCTGTTGGCCTCCTCGACACTCTGGCTACATTCAAGGTAGTCTGCTTGTGGGTCAGTTGCTGGTAGTGTTCTCTCACCTCCGTGATGGGGGTTTTGTTTTCCTGTGGTCTGCACCCCGTCTTCTTCTCCCTTTCTCCTTGGCCTTCCCCGTGCCCATTATTCCTTGCTGGTGGTCTGTGGGGATTGTGGGGTTCACATTGTCCTCAGTGATGGGTCAGGGTGCATCCATGTTGCTCCGTGCTTAGGCTTGTTTCTGGTGTGTTGTTTCTGTGGTTTTTATGGTGCATTTTCCCACAAGACGCGTGGCTGGTTTTCGCTACTTTTTGTGCCACGATTGGCCTCATTGCATGAATTTCCGCATTCGTGTTTCGCATTTTTGCGGCATGGTGTTGATCTCGATGGTCATCATACACCGACCCACGGCATGAATACAATTCCTACATAGGGCCACAACAAAAACAACACCCTTCAAACCACACACTCTGCACAGAGCAGTTTGCTATACGTGTGGGTAAGTGCTTCAGCGCACAACATGGCAGTAGTAAGTACCGTACAAATAATACAATACATGCCTTTCAAGCCTGAAAATAGGATGGGCTGAGTTTATTGACAGTCAAAAAGTGAAAACATTCCGAAAAAACTAGCTGCTCTAAAGCCATTCTAACTGTAAACACCCACATGTTCATCATATTCATATCCCTATAATCCTGGGCTTCGGGTTATACTGATGGAAACTGGAGTATGCCGGGCATGATTTCCCAAGCGCGGGGCAGGGAAAATATTGCATGCTAGTTTCCCATAAAATCTATGCACGCATGTGCATAATGTAAAACCAGGGAGCAACAGATGGAAATTGCTGCTTCGCATCTCCCCCTTGTATACAGGGCTCATGTTTAACCTAGCAAAGGAAAGTGAAGGTTAAGTGATCAAAACACATATCCATGATTACATTTATTAAGCTTGTCAAATATGCAGCTGTCGGTTTAACTTCCACCCTGAAGCTGAGACTGTGTAGCTTAACGGAGGCGGGTTATAATCATCTTCCAAGCAGAGGTCTCTCAGCGCAGCGAATCATTTCAAGAAAAACGTGACTATATGGAATCCTGAGAAGGAAATTTGTTGTGCATTTTATAAATAAAACCAGTTTGAAACCAAAGTGCATGTACCATACTTTGGATTAAACAGAAGAGTTCTTTCTACTTCTTTAATTGCAGTTTTATATTGGTTGGTGAGGGACCAGTGGTTGACATATTGCTTTTCATAAAACCAAGTTATAATGTACAGGTTACTAAAAATCTCTACATATAATGCATAGAACAATAAAGCAAACAAAACTAGAAACAGCATATCTAATAATATGAGCAGGATGTACAGCTGTTTAGGCATGTGTGTTGCATGTAATACTGATATATAAACCGAGAATGGGCAATATAATAATAACATTTCACATCTAAAGCAGTGCATACGCACGGTGATATTTATTAACTTTATTTGCAGGAATACAGATGTTGCAGAGTTCGTGAACCGGCACTGAAACTTTCACCTCAAGGCAAATTGTTGAAACAACAGACCATTTAATTATTGTTTATTGTATCAAAAGAAAAAAATGTCCTTACAACTGGTGTCCCAGCCTCTAGTGACTGCTTCAGTGCCTTTGCCTTTTTGAAAGATGGTAATTCAAGGAAGACGGACTGTTGTGGGTGGAGTAGGTAGTTGTTTTTGTATAAAGGCTTTTTCTTTAGACATATGTGTTTTTTAAAAAGATTATTATTAGTTGTCTGCTTTATGTTTACTGAAGCATCCCATATAAAACCAGGAAGTTCCAGATAAATACAGACAGAGGTCGAGCCCTGAACCTGGCCCATCACAAAGAACATGTCCATCCATCGTCCTTTCCATAGTTTCCCTTTAACTGAGCTCCCTTGCTAGGCACTCCCTGCTGGCCTTCAGTCCGTCCTCCTGAAATCAATGTTGAGAAACTGACCACCATGCCTATCCTTTAACTTCTCATTGTATTGTCACTTGAGCACCCTTACATCAGTCATAGATGTGTACTGCCATGCCCTCAGCAGGCACCACTAAGGAATACTTATAGCTCACAAAACAGAAATGTCACATTACGCCTACTGCCAACCCCGAACCCTTTCACCCCTTCCTTCCAGTTTTTACCTGCACAGAAATGTATTATCTCCCACCTCCCCTAATGCGTGTGAGAAGCTGTTGATGCAGGGACTTTGCAAGGGGATTACATGCTGGTGTCCCAAACAGGGAATCCATAAAAGGAAAAAACTTTCTTTTCATTCTGAATGGAGCAGGTGAACCAGAAGGATAATATCACAAAAAATTGGGTGGAGGTCTAAGGGAAAAATTTAAAGACCAGCAGGTTATGATTCCCCTAATTAACAATCTCACAACACTGAAACAACCTGGGTCTGGGACTGAGTGAAGAAAGTACACAAATAAGCCAAGGTAAACCCCGAAATAAAGGTGACAACTCTATAAGAGAGCCTCTCCCAAAACAGGACCCATCAATCACTTAAGGTGGTTATTTGTTATTATCATCTGGGTCTGCCGGCTCCAACCTGCTGGACCAGTTCATGAAGCAGTGAACCGGTCACTAGCATAGAAGAAGCACCAAAGGAGGATGGTCACCTGATCCCTCACGGATGATATCTGTGATGAAATCCTACCTAAGGAGCCAGAATGGGAGATCCTAAAAGCAGCAGTAAAAATAATAAAGTGAATTTAAAAATGACTAAGGATGCTCAAAAAATCTTTATTGGTAGAGGATCCTTGTCAAGATTAAGAAGCAAAATGGCAATATGGCATAGATAGTTTTGTCATTATGCTATTGTCCATAGCATGGTCGGTCAACATGTTTCTGCCCACTCAAGATCAAATGTATCAGGGCATTCGTCAGGACCTAGATTACTGCTGTGGTTGAGTGTGAAAACGTGTCAACAAAATATACAAAAAGGTATGTGAATAAACTCATCCTACCGCACCGGTCAGGTCAGGAACAATCAAAACCGGATGCCTGTGGAAGAAAGTGAAAAAATATATATACAATGGCCAGTTGTGTACAAACATAGTCAGGGGAGACATTACCCTAAAAAGATCATTAAAACATCTATGAAACGAGCTAGGAACAACCATAGAGAGGCTCTGCTTGAGAGGAGAACACAGGGCCTCATCGAAGACAATAAGAGGATTACTTGCGTTAACACGTTTTGTAACTACTCAAATGCGCTCAAGAAGAGCATCCTAAAAAACTGGAGGGTACTCAAAATTGAGGGTAGTTCTCTACCTCCTCCTCTTTTTTCTTTTAAAAGAGGCACGAATTTGAAAGACCAGTTGGTACATACTCGCCCTAAACTAATGAAGAACCCAGAATCCACTACACTGTGGGGTTTACCGCCAGTTGTGGGTCATTTCCCATGTGGGACCTGTTCAGTATGTCCACAAACTCGGCATACCACTGAAGTGGATATTGGGACAAGTAGACCTTGGTCCCTCAAAACACATACGAACTGCAACAGTGAAAGGGTGATCTATCTAATCAAATGCCCCTGCAACAAGAACTATGTAGGCATGACATCACGCAAGGTCAAAGTGAGAATTTCGGAGCACAAAAGCACCATTCGGTGCAAGAAAAGTGCAACTAAGCTCACTAACCATTTTTTATCAGTGGGTCATAAGGAGAACGAGCTACACTGGGTCATTCTTGAACAACCATGCATCCCCCCTCACATTACTGACATTCAGAAGTTCCTTTTTGTTAGAGAGCAGAGGTGGGTGCATAGACTTCACTCAGATACAGAGGGCTTGAATGACGAAATTCCTTGGCTGTTGCTATAATTCTTCCCTGTAACGAAGGTGTAGATAAGGATTTATCTACATATCAGATAATTGATATGATTGGGAGGTCTTGTCATAGACATACTCACCTTATTGAGACTGTCTACAAATACCGATCTGTATTTGTATTGTACATTGGGCTCTCCCAGCTATGTTTGGGCGTAATGAGACACAACCTAGAGTGAAGCACTCTGGTCTTTCGCATTTGTAGGTTACGTGAAGTACTCTGGCTTTTCATATCTGCAGGTTACGACATCCACCACTCTCAACCCACTCGTTCGCTTTGAACATATATAGTATTATTCTAACTACACTACGTATGTGAGCGGGTAGGGCGTAGGACTTAGTGGTGTTTTGAGCGTTGTTACTGATACCACACATGTACACTGCGGGTGAATCACATACACCCTCATGTGGTTCTTTGACTCTTTTGCTATTATTTTTCACTCTTTTAAAAAAAAAATTTTCACAATATTATGGGTGTTACACACCACACACACATATTGTGAAGACGGGACTGCAGCCCATTTTTCTTATCTCTGCGCATGCGCTTGGTTTGGCGCTACAGGCGGCTGTATATTCCGAGCCAATTTTGCACTCGATTACTTATAGTAACACTATTTTGATGTTAGCGGGTAAACCTCGCTGTAGATTAGCTTCTGGAGTCTGCACATGCGTACCGCGATCTAGGGACTCTGGATTAATGATCGGGTCTCTGCGCATGTGCAGCACTTCCTAGTGCGGGCATTGCCGTGGCTACCTACACGGGTCCATCACACCTGAAGCGACTACGGAGCAAGACGGATAAATAGACAGTGCTCGCCCGTCCGCAGATACCTCCGGTCTTGATTCAAAGACCGCCCCGGGGTACCGACGGACAGGTGAGCGTATGCTTTGAATAGGTACTACTATTTTGAACTCTGATGCGTACCTAGTGGTTGTTTCCTCATTCAGCCACCTTAATCGTTAGACTTATTAGTCTCGCTGGTCTCGCGCTCTTGATAACATAGAGAGATCAGTTGTCTTGTGTAAATCAGTTAAAGTTTGCTCTTTCTGTTGGTAAGGACCTTTATGACCGATTAGGTGTTTGTCTCTACAGGATATATATATATATATTTTTTCATGTGATATCTTCACTTGCCTAGCAACACCATTACAAGGGGAACGATATTAAACTCACATATCGTTCTCACTAGGCTTTTTCAATCTTTTTATTTCACTAACGTTTGGACTGACCATCACTTGCCATCCTTTGCACTGTATGGGTGTTTCTCAGTTTTTATACCATGCCTTCAAGAGGAGAGTTTTTTCAGGCATGATTAGATGTTACCTGTTTTCTCTCCATACCCAGGTTGTTTCAGTGTTGTGTGAACCAGAAGGATACTCATGGTAGAACATGAGGCTAAAACAAAAGACAGTGGGGGTAGACAATCTATGACAGACAACATCATAAATCAACACAATGCACTAAGTAATTTAAAAAAGAAAGTTTAATGAACATTCAAAAGTCTCTGAAGGAGGTTACTTCAGCATAATCTACAAGTAGATGGTTCTCTGTATGGGGCAGATTGTGAAAAATAGTACACAGTACTTATCCTTGGTCTACTATTGTTATAATGAATGTTCTGAGCAACGAAGTCCCTACTATTATGTCCCTTTCTGACCAGGGTAAGTGGGTGGTGTGGACATGCACTTTTGATTTGTGGTCTCTATCCATACCGGATTGTGTTTACTACACTACATCTGCCCAACAAAGTGTCGGACCTGTTGATGGTGGAAAGAGATAAGATAATGATAGATCTCATAACTTGGGGGCAGAAGGTTAAGAAGTAAACTAATGGTTGGGTTGAAGGAATTAGTGAAAAGCTGAGAAAGAGACACAGCATTCAGCAGCTCCATGAACACATCACAGCTCTCATGAAGGAATATGTCTGTTAAGTTATGCTTTTCAAATAGTGTTTAGCAGCCCACAGTCTCCAAGTCTGTGTTAGGTAGGAAAGCAAGCTAAGGGCAATCTACACAGTTCAAAAATACTTATTTAAAAGTAAAGAAAACGATACAGAATGCAAATTGTGCAACTGCACTCATCTGGCATTGTCCATCTTAGGAACATAACTGAACTGCAGAGCAGTAATGCGTGGAGGTGCCTTGCAGAATAGAATGGTAGTTGAATAAGAAAATAAATTTGCTATGCAAAAGAGTCAAGCTAAAGGTGGTGCGTGAGGAGTGGGCAAGTGAGCAAAGCACAAGTTGGCATACCCTTAACTAAGACTAAACTAACCAATCCCTAACAACCAAACAACTGCATACATGTACTATGAATGATTAATCAACCAAATAATGAAAAACTGTAGCAATGGCCATCATGCTCAGAATATTCTAATCACTTAAGATTAGTCACTCAAGCCTCAATCTGCAATATTCTAAAATAAATCACCTCTTTCCAGTCCATAGGGGACTTTCTTAGAGTCTTCTTTTTCTCATAGGGATAGACAGGAATTAGTCCTTCTTCTGCATGTTGTTGACAGGACTTGCAGATTATAACCTCTAAAAAGAAACGGACCTGTTGAATAATAAAAATAAATACTTTTATTCGATTTCATTTAAAATCATAAAAGCATGACACAATTTACCCACAAAATACATAAAGATTATTAAACAATAGTACTATTTCAAATATGGTATTGCATTAAACTTGTTAAAATGTATTCTAAAAATGATGTTAAAAACAATTTTCATTGGTTGCATGTGAGCATATGATGTCCGGCCCAAGTATAGAAAATGGGCTTCTGATATATAATCGGGTTGAGCCTCTCATAGTTTCATAATTCATAAATGAAGTGCTGCTGCTATAGTCATGTGAGCTGTGGGGATTAAATTTGAGTAAACAAAGTTAATTCTGAGAAGACATGTTCAATTCATCTATCACTCTTTTCAAATTATTTTGCCGCTAGGCTTGAAAACTCTATTGCTTTGCAAGCCAACTGCAAGCCTCCTAAGCATTTTATGACGACAGCTCTGCAAGTCCTTATTTGTTCTTGCTTCAGTGTTGGATTCAAGGACCTGTTGGATGAGTAAAGAAAAAGAAATTGGAATCTCCGCATTGGCAACGTAAACAGAAAGGTCTCTACAGAACCAGGAGATGTTTAAGTGCAGATAACAAAATACCAATCAAGTAACACTTCCAGCGAAACATGGAAGCATTCATCCAGAATGGTCAAACATGCATTAGAAATACCAAATTTAGCTAAGCTCCCCCACATATGTCACTTTCATCATTTGGCTTTAAATTGACATACATTACCTGCTCTAAATGTGGTATTCATCTATCTATCTAGGAGTCTCTTTTCACATAGAAGTAACATGCATAGGCAGTGCACTCCTTTGAATCTTTAGTAATGGTTGAAGATTAAATGAAAAGTTAGGTTTGGGAGGCATCTTGTACTTTCAGGAAATGGAGGTGTCCATTAAAGACTTAGAGACCATTGCTCATTATAAAGTCTATGGTTGACCCTAAGGTTGAATTAGTTTCTTATCACCACTGAGTCACTAGGTCAAAGTGGCTGTGTGCACCTTTATTCTGTCTGAGCTTTACATACTGCTCCATCTAAGTGTATTTACAATTCAACACCAAATGTAAAAGTAAACCTGACTTTTTGTCTTCTCTTTTTTTAGGCAGATTTTTCTGTTGTGTTACGCTACTTTTTGTGGCAAGTAAAGTACATCTTGGAGAGGTGATCTGGAGGATGATCACTCGCCACACTTCGGATATCTGAGAAATTACCCTCATCCAATGCTGTGTCTTGTAGAGGTTGAAATGTTTATTCATATTAATCATCATTAATCACTTCACGTTGTAAGGAGAGAGACTGGTTCTTCTGAACATAACAATTTTAGCAGCTGGACAGAATACCCACTCCTTAGATACACTAGCTACACCAGATGCTAGATACTTTAATGCCAGCCTGCTGTGTTGTAGCCACTGTTCCTTTTTGCCAGGCTATTGGGCCAATGGCGCTTGATCCAAGTAGACTTCTGTTTCATCATACAAGTCAACGTGTGCTATCTTCTTTATTGTCATAGTTGCCATTTGTTGTTTTTGAGTTTGCTTCACCTATGCTCTTGATTTAATTCCTGGAATATTCCGCATAAACCAATGCAATGCAAATGTTGGAAGTAAAGGTAATGCTGTTAGTGTGATAGGTTTAATACAAGATGCAAGTTGGAATGGCAGTTGTGTCACTACTGGTGGGTGTTGCAGATTCAGTTCTGACATGCTTCTGGACTCAGAACCTGCATAAATACATTATAATTGTTTTTATAATCCAACAAATAACTCAGCCTAGATGATGCCACTGGCCTGGATTAGTAAAAAATGGACCTTACAAGGGATAAGGTTTCTCAACAATTTACTTCCAAATGGTTTATATTTTTATGTAAACATATATTAAAAACAAAAAGCTACGCTGTTTTAATTTTTTCAAAAACTTGTGATTAATTTAAAAAAAATTGTGTTACATCAGAACAAAAATACAAAAAGTCACAAAAATCTTTCATTTTATTTCAATTTCGTATTCATACAGAAGGATATTAAGAAGGCCATCGCCAAAAAGTTGCAAACCCTCGGGGTCTACAAGAGGCACAGCATCCACTGTGGCAAGAGATGGGAGGACCTACGACTCTGGACCAAGCTTGTGCACTGTACCCTGAACACCCCCAATGGCCCCTTGAGGTGACCTATGCCCAGCTTGATGGGCAGATGAAAGCAAGACAGAAGCATGAAGGAGGTACTTTTGTGTGTTTTTCATTTTAAATAACTATTTTTTGTTACAGCACCATCATCTGGCACCATCTGAAAGGTTGACACGTGACCAATGCACAAGAAGAGTTCTTGAAGGTGTAAGTTTTGAACAAGGTGTATCATGTTTTGTTTTTTCTAAATTTGTTAAAAGTGGTCCCAAGGTATTTTTGGTCACTAACAAAGGATGTTTCGAGCACACACATGCCAGCCTAAAGTAAATTAAACATGATTTTGTTAGATTTTATAGGGGCAGTTGTACCAAACAGGCCAAAAGTTGTATTTGTGTCAGATGTGATGCTCCATCACAATTGTGAAGGATGTTATATTCCCCCTTTTGCAAGTGACAGAGCATAAAATGCACTTATGATACAGTGGATGTTCCAAACTTCACATTTGTGACTTAATATTCTAAACAAACAATATTAAGCGTGAGCCAAAATGAATAAAAATATAAGATTATATGAATACCATTTTTATTAAAAACATATCACAATTGTTTTTAATTAAAACAAATTATTTATGTTAAAAATGACAAGAGATAAGACAGAGGTAAAACTACTCAACTTATGTGGTTCCAAGGAGATCTTGGGCGAGTCAGGGCTGTCATGGTAGCCTTGAACAATAAAATACCTTGGCCTAGAATTCTCAAATGACCTCATCTCCACTCTAGAAGAAAATGAAACTAGTACTTATAAAAAAATTGCAGATCTCCTAGAAGGATGGTCACCCAAATTCTTATCGTGGTGGGGGAGAGTAGAAACGGTTAAAATGATGATCTCGCCTCTCATAAGCTATCTCATTAGTATGCTGCCTATGATGCTCTCGGCCAATTTTTAAAAAAAGGTAGATAATGTTATCAGCAACTTCATATGGCAAGGGAAAAAAGCAAGGATATCTACAAGTAACTTGAGGCTCGCAAAAAATAGTGGAGGAGTAGGCTTACCAAATTTCAGAAATTATCAAATAGCATATCTTTGCAAACAAGGGGTATCATGGTTTATGGATAACCCTAATTACAAACCACAATGGGTGGATGTAGAATTAAATCTCACTAAAGGAATTCCCCTCCAAGCAATTATGACAATGCAGACCACTATACTGGAGCACTCTAATTATATCATAATAAACACTAAAAAAGCCTTAACATGGCTTGATACCCTTTCTACAACAGAAATGGGTGCTTCAAATTCACAGGTGATCTGGAACAACCCCGCGATAAAAATAAATAAAAAAAACATATTTTGGGAAGAATGGTCCCTCAAGGGTATTAACTTCGTCAAGGACCTATATAAGACTTCTCCTATTCCTTTCTCCACACTTAAAAATGAGAAAGGTTTAACAGAGTTAGATTTCTACGACTTTCTGAAGCTGAAAGTACAGATCTCCAAACTTAATTCCATTTTTAACCCCCCCTCACTTCCCTCAAAACTTTCCCAATCATTGACTGCTGGTCACACAGTCTCAAGGATCTACAAATTACTTCTACCCTCGCTGGGTAAGCAACATTTGAGCAGTGTATCAAAATAGGAGGCAGAACCGAACAGCAAATCAATTACATTGGACTGGCCGCGAATACAGACAATGCCTTTCAAACACAAAATCTCCCCTAATCTTTCACAAACAAAATTCATGATCATAAATAGGACCTACCGGACCCCTGCAAGACTATTGAAACTAAAACTAACCCAGTCTCCATCTATGCTGGAATTGCTACTCCCATACAGGTGACTTATCTCACATGCTCCTGCTATGCCTATGTTACAAAAGTTTGGGAATCAAATTTTCAAATTCATTTCCCAGACACTCAACATCTCACCGGTCAAAGAGCTATCATATATATTAGCCGGCTTCTCGGACCCAGATCTGAAGGGAGAGGATGACCGCTATCTGCTTGACTTAATGCTAACATTGGCGTGTAAAATAGTATTGTGTAATTGGAAGAGTTTTGGGAAAATCACATTAAAAAATGGCAAGAATGGTTAACTTTTTTTAGAGGAGCGGACAATATTGCCTTAAACACCTCCCCTTGGAAACCCAGGCATAGGAAGCTATGGAAAGCGCTTGATTCTACCCCTAACGTTTTTAACCCCCCCTGAGCTACCAATCCCAGTAGCGACTATATCACGCCACTTCACGATCCCCTCTGCTTATGAAACCAACCCATTGGGATTAAACAATGGTTCCCTACTAAAATCAGCGTGCACCCCCTTTAGTCTTACCCTTTGACCCCGAGCTCTAACCTCTCTTCTTACTCTCACCCCCTTCTTACTGCTACTATTTTCTTTTTTTTTTTTTTTACCTTTGTCTTTCTATCTCTCTTGATTCGCTCCATGCTAGATAAAGGATTATCAATAACTGCAATGACAATAATGATGACCGGAATCGATTAGACTGTTCCTCACTGATCATTACGGAGACATGCGTAATTCAAATATACTGGAAGACTTGGACACTATAACTTGATTACAATCCAAAATCTGTACCCTTACTAGTTTGGTTATCCATTGCATTTATCCGATTACAATGTGCCACCTGAAAACCTTTTAAATGTCATCTAGCTATGGTGTGTATGATGTACCTGTACACCTTTGTCCTGTCTTTTCATGTATTTTGTGTCTGAAAAGAAAATCAATAAAGTTCTTTGAAATATAAAAATGACAATTTTGCATGATGTCTTACTCATTCAGAACTGTGCATGTAAGCCAGTCTTTTTATTGAAAAATGAATTCTATAGGCATACATTTTTTAATAAAACAGACAGGAATGTGAACACATTAGTGATAGAGTAACATATACCAAAAAACATTATTTTAATGTCCTTTGTTATGTCCAGATGATGAATCAATAATGAACAAAAATAGAATACTTAAAGGGACGTTGTCAGATGGAATGTTCCATCACAAACTAAACAGATATTCTCTCTAACCTATTCCAAGGGCAATATTTTATAATGCACTTGGGACTGGATGGATGGAAATTCCGTCTAGTATATATTTGAGTATCCCATCTGCAAAACTCAAAGTGATGCATGAAACAATTACTCATTTAGAAATATTTATAATGCGTCATAGTAAAAACATTTTTAATTGTAAATTTCATTTAGATTTTTTAATTAAAAAAAATATGAATCAATGTGTTTAAAAACTTACTATAATGTACTAATTTTTGACTCAATTGAAAGCCTGAATATTTTCTACTTTTTTTTCACAATAGCAAAAGAAACTAAAAATAAATTCAGATATTTTAGAGAATTATGCCTTGCACACACAATGAACCCAGGGATTTTAGTTTTTTTAATTACATTTTTTAACATACGTTCATTATTCAAAACAACAAATCAGAACCATTTGGAAGTGTAAAACAGTTCCTGGAGAGAACTGCAAAAAGACTAGAAAACTGATCAAAAATAATTTGAAGCAATAATATAAATTACAAAACTGTGACCAAATGGTTTCTGAAGATGTTCCCTACATGTAGGAGAAAAAGATAAGAATAAACCAAAGTTTAAAAGCCTTGAAACAGGTGAAATATAACAATTTTGAATAAACTTCATGATCAGTTATATTAAAAATGACACAATAAAACTATTGTATATGTCTTTACAGCATCTTCAAATGCAGGTGAAGGAGATATTGGCCAAGAAGGTGGGGAAGCAGCTGCCACTGTGTTTCAGGTGTTGAAACATCAAACACCGATGGACACAGTGGCATGGAGGGTGAGGGGACTGGAACGAAGGCCACCACAGCGTCATCTTTATTGGAGGCCTCCACAAGTGACCAATCCCTAGTGGTGGTGGACCCTATCAGATCTGTAACAACCTCATCCTTGTCCACCACCCAGAGACACATCTCCGCCCACCCTCTTGCTCCCCCCAGTTAGTCAAACCCAACCCCTAAAAGGGCTGCGGTCTCCTGTGCCACAGGCACCTCACCTCTGGTTGCTGTCAACCTGGCTGTACTGAGTGAGGAGGCTATTGCCCTATTACACAGCATCTCTGTCGGCAAGATTGCAATAGTGAAGGTTATCCAGGCCAAATGCAATAAATGATTGCATTTCTGGATGCCATTCACAGTTCAATGTCTGGCATGCAGGGATTGCTTGCCAAAATAGCAGCCTCCTCACTCACCCCAGTCTATCAACCAGCCCGACCTTCTGCCCCAATTCAGGGTCCTTCTTCCACCCAAATCTAAAATCCCACCCCAATCCCAAGCACACTCACTTCTTTGCAGGCACCCACTCCAACAGATGTATTCAGCACAATCCCACACACACATATACACACAATAAAACACAAAGAACCTATGTACACTATTGAAACTTCACCCACAAGCACACCACCCACAACCACCACCATCACATACAAACCAATACTACATCCACAACCACCACACACACCACCATACCCACAAGCACCACAATCACCACCACACCCACAACCACCGTACCCACAACACCCACAAGCACTATAACCACCACAACCACAAGCATCATAGCCACCACTACATCCACATCCACCACGACTCTCACACCCACAACCACACCTACAACCACAAATATACCCATAAGCACCACAACATCCACAACCACTCCCACACTCAAGTACCATAACCACACCAACCACCACAACAACACACTCATCAAAACCAACACACTCGCACAAAAGCACACCTGCACACACACCAAAATCACACACTCACCAAAATATCAAACAGCCCAAAAACACAAGTCCAAACAAACACCAGACCCACATGCAACTTCCAAACATACAGTCACAAGCACATCACCTACTCCAGCTCCCTCTAAATCCAAAAGCCAATCCTCTACCACCCCATTCCTCCTTCCGAATTCACCTTTTATCTGTCCTTAACGCATACCAAATCAAACCCCACCCCTCCCAAGAAACATCCTTTGGGCACATTCTCTGTGCCCAATAGATGCCCCTTCCTGAGGAGGTTACCCTTTGGACTATGTTTAGGAGGCAAGTTCGGGCAACAAAGCCACAAGATGTTGTTGTGGAAAACCCTTTTTTTACGATTAAAAATAGAGTTCATGAGAAAATTATCGCAATTATAACTGAAAAGTTGTAATTTTACAAAGTTTGTCCCAACATTCTTATTCATTTACAAATCAATGTTTACAAAAAAAATTTATGATGAAAATGTGAAATGCATATTCTTACCTACATTTATAGCAGAAAATACAAAAGAGTTTTTATATAACATGTTTGTAAAGTGCAAACATTAGAAAAAAGTTGTAATGGACAGTAAAATGTTGGTGCAAGCATTCATCATGATAATGAACACTTACACCGCAGAAAAATTGTTTATTTTTAAGTGTTAATAGAAGTATGTCTATTTGAACTTAAGTGCAAAAATAAACACATATGCATTACACCTTAAAACAAATTATTAAAATGCACTAGACAAATGGAAACATTACATAAATAAATAAATAAATACATACCTACATTATTTAGGTTTAGACCTAACATTGATTTTACATTTATTTAAAATAAAAACATTTTACCTTGTCTAGTGCAATTACTGTATTATATAACATTTTAATTATTGAAGAAATGTGTAATGCATATGTTTAAAATTTGATAGTTTACGAAAAATAATTAAACACACCTGTATGAACATATTATGAATTTTGATTAATGTAAGATTTTGTGTGTCCATTTTCATGATAGAAACTTGTGGAAAAAAAAGTTAATGCAGGTGTGTTTCTTTAAAGTTCTTAAATACCATTCCACATATATGCATTACACAATAAAAAAAATGCTTCTAAGAGAAATTTAAAAATGCACGAGTCTTGAGCAAATGTGAACAGACAATTCAAAAGAAAACAAGTAAAAAAGTAGCTTAGCTTCGATTCCGGCAACAACGGGGTTAATTGGCTTTGTGATCAAGTAGCAGTAGCAAAGGAAGGACTTGGACAGTCGGGTTCATGATAGAAAGGGAAGATGAAAAAGAGAAAAAAGTAAGTTTCTACCGTATGCCCCTTTGAAATGACCAACTCAGGTGTGGAGGTTTACCCGCCTCAATTACGTCAATGGGGATGAGCACCGTAATTGGCCGAGTGGAAATATTGGCTGAACTCCCTCTGACAGCTGCTTTTGCATATGATGCTCCTGACACAGGAGGAACATTCTGGCAGAGATGGCGGGACTCAGACGATCTATCTCCCCTAGACCCACCAGCATCTAAATTGAGCGGGTGGACAGCCTAGTAGGTGGACCAATTAACTGACAGAAAAATGGCAGAAGGACACTACCTTAGTGAACTATTACCATCACTGTGCAGCACTGTCTATGGTGTGATGAACCCTATTACTCTATAAGTCATTATCTCGGAGTGATCAAATGGTTACCTTTCCACCAAAATGGATCAGTCGGTCGGAAATATTTTCGGCCGACTGATTACGATGGGTTCTGACACGGTTTAGGAAAATCCGAATGCCGTTCGGAGCATTTCCGCCCGACATCTGCTTGATGTTAGGGCTGGGCATCCTGAACATCAGCCCCTCACACTTGATGGCTGTAAGTTTACAAGGGTTGCACAATCAAGCACAAGCTGCTTTAGTATCAAGTGGCAAAGCTGAAGGATTGCTTGCCACGGGCTCATGTAATACACACCTTAAGTCATCAAAGTGTTGTCGTTCACGTTGTAGGTTATTCTATGGCTGATGAAGTTACTAAGGCAACAGCTCGTACTGCTGCAGTTGCTGCAATCACTCATTCTATTATGAGGATAGACAGAGGCATTATTGTGGCAGTCAATGCTGCATGCAACGACATGAACTTACCAAAAGGTTTTCCACTGAAGTACTCATACAAGTTAGATGCACAAAACATACCATATGCTCACATTCCAGAAGTGGGGGATAGAATCACACTGATCGCAGACTGAGCTTAATTCTAGCTGCACATGAGGGTCTTGGTTCGGCACACGCAAGAATTACTTTATTATTGCAGCAGTGCTATTGGTGGCCAGATCTTACTAAACAGACCACGGACTTTGTCCTCAAATGTGAATTCTGCCAGCAGATAAAGGGCTCCACCATCACATGTCCACCAAAGACACCTCTATTGATTTCAAACAAGCCTCCCACTTGTGTCTATTTGGACCACTGCGGCCCCTTATATTCTGACGGGCTGACAAGTACATCTTGGTGGCAGGGGATTAATGCTCTAGATTCATGTGGGTATAGTCACAAAGGTCGGCTGACACCTGAACTTTTATCAAGAACTGGCAAGTCATCATCGGGACATATGCAATTGGCACACTATATTCCGATCAGGGTCTGGCGTTTAGCTCTTGGGCTTACAAAGAGGCCCATGGAAGTTTGTGTGTGGCCTTGTGATACTCCTCACCCTATGATCCAGAGGAAGATTCAGTAGTCGAGAGGAAAAACTGTGACTTAAAGCAGTCTTTAACAGGTAGGGAACTAGGCTCACATCGCAGTTGGGCCCATCACTTATATGGGGTCCAAAGGGCACTTAATATGCTAAGAACATCCCTGGGTGGTCAAACTCGATATGAAATCCTTTTCAGGGTAAGAATATGTGTCCCAGACCATGATAAAGTCAGCACAGTGGCGACAGACACACCGTTTGACAACAGTGAACATCGGCTGTTTTACAGGAACTGAATGAATTTTGGGATGAACAAAGCAACATCCAAGTAAAATTCACCACCACAGGTGAAGTGAAGGTTGTCCCTGTAAGACCTGTTTGGGTCCCAAAGATTGGGGATCTGGTCAGGGAGAAAATTGTGGACAAAAAAGAGTTTGGCCAATGATACAGAGCACCCGTACTTGTCCTGGCTGTTGAAGGTACCAGAACTGTTTGTCTCCATTGATCTGATCAAACCACATTATGTGGCCGATTCTCAACAGTAACCCACGTGGGCTCCTGGGTAGCCACTGCTCTCATCTAGATACAGCATAGGAGGTTCAGATGGAAGCTTTGATAACTACAGAAGATTCCTCTCTCCAACGAGAAACAGTAAACAACAATAAAGTATTGCTTGTCCCTGTTGGAACAACAACACCTGTACAATCAACTAGTACAGAAACGCAAATTTCAATTCGACCATGTGAAGACAATAAGATCTACATCAATATACCACAGATTGAGTCATCTCCTGGTTCTAGAAAACCTGCTGAGCTGCCAAAAATATACTGAGCTGAATCTGGCTACTTCTTGGACTATGACAACTTCTCATCAGATTCAAATGAACCTGAGATACCGCTGCCACTCCCTTTCAATATACAAGTGTGTGCTCTCTTTCTTTGGTTGAAAAAGACATACTTTGTTACTCCCTGGTTACACTTTTGGATTGCAATCAGATTACTATTTCTGGTCTTCTGGATTGGTTTGATGACTGTCTTTTTCCTACTTCTGAATGAACATTATCTCCCCGAACGCCTGCAGTACACCTGGTGAACTTGGTATTGACACCACATGAATCATCGCACCGTCAACAAAGAGATCTGTCCCTGGTGAATATTACAGCAGTTCCAGTTCCCAAAGAAATATTGTGGGGCAGGGCATTGAACGATGTTTATGGCCCTAGCTAACTTTTTCAAATTCCATATTTCTTAATACGCTGAAAGATCTAGATCTATCATCTGTATTTTCTTCTGATGAATTGTATGAAGGTATTTCTAACTGTAGTGAAATGCTCTGTTATCAACATTAAATTCACAATTTTCTGCATAAAGTATTCCATGTGCCATTTATAATTACACCCAATGGGAACACTGCCCAACACCACCAAAATGTAGTTCAAATACATTTGACCCAGCCTCATATTTTTATATGCTTACACCTACATCTGCTAAGAAAAATATGCCAACAAATACTAAGCAGGGATATGCTGCTTCTTTTCTTTCCCAGATGTCTGTACAGGGTTTTGAGTTTTGAAAAGATACAATAGATGTGAAGTCTGTTTGGGGGACAAAAGATTGGCAGGTTCAGGGAACTGAGTCCTTGTTTAGAACAGGCCTTATACACACCTGATTTTCCTGAACAAAGCTGTGCAACAAACCTCATGTCTTGGAATAGCCAAGATAAAAGACTTGAACACACCATGGATTCCCAGACATTTGCACGATTTTGAAAATTGGAAACAATTTAGAGTTTACGCGCTATAGTGAGAATACACTAAATGCCATGCTACGTAATGGCTCCTACAATTCAGCAGACACCATTTGGATGGGATAGTTGGTTTGGCCTTTAGACACTAATGGGTGTCAGTCCAGATTAATGGGTAATGACAGAGAGTTTAAGATCAATAGACTTGATCAATGGTACAATGTACAATCTGAACACTCTGGGTTGTAACATCATACAGTGTTGGGAAATGCTTCGATTGGCTAAGACCTTGACACTGTCTCAGGTGAAAAAAGCACTTGTTCCTTCTTTAAGATGATCTGGATCTTAGGGATATCTTGTTAGGTCCCCGGAACCCACATCAAAAGTGCTTCCTATATGCCATATACAATGAACTATGGAAGGTTTCTCAACAGGAAGCTGCTGAGAGGCTGCATGGGATTGATAGGCTTAATGTAGAATGGTTTTGGCAGTGATTGACAATGGATTGACCATGTTATTCTCTAGGATATATTTATTGGGCAACATAGAATCATCTGCAATTGAATTAATACAGAAAAGACATGTCAATGTTAGAACATGGACAGTCCCAACTATCGTTCATTGTGTTAAGCTGGACACTTCAAACCTTACGTTCTAGCCCTGTGCTGTGGCATTATAATAACACCTCCAAACTGTTTTCTTCACACGATCTAACTGAATGACAGATAGTAATGGCATGGAGTGATGCAAAGTATACCATGTTGCACATTTAAAAACTGGAACGATTACCTTTCACCGCTACAGAAACAACGTCCCACGGATTGGATAATCTATGGATATATTATCCTACTGGTCACGACGTTCCAATTTAAATATTGTCTACAACATCACCAGGTAGATAGATATGAGGCATTATGGGAGGGATTAGTGCATGAATACTGGAAATAACCTTTCAAGTTTTGATGCAGAAATGGGGACACAAGATTTTCTCAGAGGTTCAAACTGTGAGAATGCTTCAGACAGGTCTTAGTGTGCCAGGACATTTCCATTCACCGGGCTTGTAATGTATTGGTTGCAAAATTTTCCTGTTATCTGAAGGGTACCCCATCCACTGTGATTCGTCCGGTTTTCAGACTGCTTTCTAATGGGAGTTATTTGATGATGAACATTCAAGGCTGCTGTGGAATGGAACCAGGCATTGCTTATCTGGTGACAGTTAATTCCATAGTCACTTGTTGCACACAAGTACTGTTTCCACCGTCCCGAACAATTAGGGAGGCAGCGCTGTGGCTTTCGAGAAATGTTTCCAACATACGCTTTGATTCTCTTAGCAAACTGAAAGACATGCTTTTTCAAAAGAATGTGCCCTTAACATCCGCCAAAGAAACGTTTGACCTCCAGGTTGCGAGGTCCTCATCCGAAATACAGACGCTACTTCATACTAATTCCCCACTGCATTTTGGGGGGCTGGTCCACTGTATCTTTAATGTATCTGATACAAAGGGAGTAGCACACTTTTTAAAATGTATTGGCTCTGGATTGGTTATAACCTTTCAGACAGTTTTCAGAGTAATTCCGTCATGTATTCACTCTGTACTGGGAAGCGTTTTTGGAGGTCTTCGACAGGTCCTGCTACTTGTGGCTGGGATTCTTATTTTAATTTTTCCACTCCACGATGGATGTACCAGTTCTAAATAGAATGGAGACAGTATTGCCTGTGCTACAATGCCATGAATGCATGGTACACTGCTTTGGTACACCTCAGCTTCAAGAACTTAATGAGCATTTGTTCTTATCGTTCAGGCCTGTGAGGCCTCACTGCGTGCAACCTGTATTCCGCTGCCTGCTGTGCAGTCATGAATGCGTACTGGATTTCTGCCTCAGATCGCACTTGGCTGTGCCCTTGGACATTGAGGTACTGATTGATCCTTTATGGGCCCGTGGGTATAGTTGTCCACAGCGTATTCCATTGCTGATGAATGCATTCTTCGAGTGCAAAAACAACAATTGATGGACAGAATGCAGAACGATGTCATACATTCCCCCCAGTACAGAGATCTGGACCTAAATCCATCATTTTTTGCTCCCCATGCCATTTCAGTTTGAACCCAGCCGTATGCAAATCAGTATTGACTCTGCGCCCAATGGAAACAGTCCAGCCTGAACTGACAGACCAGGTCCTCCCTAGACTGGAAACAAGTATCATTGGAGCCGGTTTTGAGGTTTTACCCCTCATCATCAGGATAGCTTGACTCCAGTGGCATGGAGAGCCCGGGACCCACGTCTGGGCATGCCCGTCCCACTTGGGGTGACAAATACAAAAATAACAACTGATGGACAGAATGCAGAACAATGTCATACATTAACCCCAGTACAGAGATCTAGGCCTAAATCCATTGTTTTGCTGCTCCCCATGCCACTCCGCTCTGAACCAGCGATATGCAAATCAATCTTGACCCTGCGCCCAATGGGAACTGTCCAGCATGAACACCCAGGCCAGGTTTTCCCTGGACTGGAAACAAGCATCCTAGAACCGGTTTCGGGGTTTCACCCCTCATGAGCAAGGATAGCTTGACTTCAGTGGCATGGAGATCACAAGACCCATGTCTTGGCATACCTGTCCCACTCGGGTGACAAATGCAAAAACAACAATTGATGGACAGAATGCAGAACAATGTCATACATTCACCCCATTACAGAGATCTGGACCTAAATCCATTGTTTTTTCTTCGAGTCACCCTGGGATGCTTTGGATCCTAGTGAACTGGATATCGGCTCTGCAGTATGCTTACAGGATGTAGTCCCTCCCTCGGCAGCTGCTGGGGGGGCCGGATGGGAACACCTTTGTTCTATAAGCCTGCTTCAAGGTGTGCCGCTGGGAACATCCACTGCGGTTGCTGGCAACAGCAATGTTGCAGCTGCCACTCGGAACAGATAAATAATGGGCTATTCCATTTGGTAGGAGCTTTTATATGGCCCTGTTTTCAAAAAAGGACAAAAATTATGATTTTTTTTCCTTATCTCTTTTTTTCCTTTCCTCTTTTGCCTCTAGTCACCTTGGCTTTCTGTGTGCTTTAGGTTTCAAACTCCCTGATGGTCATTTTTAGTTAAAAAAAATTAGAGATTACATAGAGTGCTTTAAGATTTTATCGATTTTATAATATTATGTGGCCTGCTATTTCTAGATAGCTTTTTGGTCGACACATAGTATGAGGAGTGGGCGTCATGTGCCTGAGTTAGGCTCATGTAGCAATGCTGCACATTTTCATACATTGCCCTCTTTCTTCACAATAACATTTGACAATAACCATTTACAAATATGCGTATGTGGCAATGTTGGATTAGTTTCTCTGAATCTGCTTTGCTTACACATTGCAATGATGCATTTTATTATAAATAAATAAGCATTTCTGGGGGTTAGTCAGAGGAGACACTTCTACTGACATCGAGACAGCTGCCTAACATCTCCACGAGGGTTGTCCAGTTCGTGACCAAGACAGGGTCCTACATTCTGACCCACCAGGTAATGGGGTTTGATCATCTCTGGTAGATTCTTGGCTATATGCTCAAACACATTCAAACACACCATAGACAGCCGTAGGGTAGGGATTCCATAACAGGAGTACACCTCATTGCAATTGTTTTATATGCCTGAATATATACACTGTTCTTAGCACCATGGTGGAACATACCTGCTATTTACTATTTTGGTGCTTATAATTACTTTCATATGCTTTTGTCTACTGAGTATCCCTGCACATGTATTCTATACAAGAATAAAATTGGTTAAATAAATACATTGAAGAACGTCCCATTCTGTACTCTCTGTATATTTCTCTGAGGACAGGTTAGAGGGGTTTATGGTGGCACTGTGAGCCAGCAGGTCTCTAGGCCAACATATACTATTGGGTGCATGAAATCAGTATAGGCACCTCACCCCAACTACACATTTGTAGAACATACACCACAGAGAAACAGCGGGAAAGGTAGTGCCGTCTGATGTGGGCTTTGGCAAGGATGTAGACAAGAGTTTGTAGCACCAGATGATGAAGGCCCACCCATGAGTGCTTCTGATGTACAAAAAAACTAGTGGCATACCACCAGGCCATGATAGTTCTGTGGATGCCAAAATACTCCCTATTCTATTCTTCAACCCACCATTTCTTCTCTCAACATCCTCTGCTGATGGTGGGTGATATGCACAATGTCATGTCGGTGTTGCACAAGCCCTCTCAGACCCTGCGCTGTGTCTGTGTCAAAATTCCCAGTGATGGTGCATTGTGGCTGGTGCATAGAAACCTCTTAATTCCTTACTGGCCTCCAGTTTATGGACATACTGCTTTGTAGTAGTAGATCTGGGTTGCCTTAAATGCGCTACCTGGAACGTTTGCAGCTCTGGAGAGGCACGAGCATCCAGCAAGGAGACTTTTGGTTCGCTCTCCCGTCCGTCGTGGACGCTGCTATGGTACAGGGTACTGCTGTTGGTCTTAACACTGGTAAGTTTGTCTCTAGTTCATTGCAAGAGCCTCAGAAAGATGTAAACAAATCTAAACCACAGGGTTAATAAGTCACTCATTAGGGCAGAAAATGTCAGTCCTTGATAAAACAACTCATTATCATGTGAGAGTAATCAGTTATATGAAAGAGAAATCAGTTATATGACTCCTCTCCTTTGTGCACACCTGATACACCCAGTGTACCGCGTGTGTGGTCTACCCTTCATCAAACACTCCCTGTCTATTACCTATGGTCAGGTGTGAAAACAATAGTTGTTCAGTATCTTACATTATGGGCACAAGTGCCAGCAATGCAAAACACAGTTGCACCATGGAACTCCCAACTAGACATGAGAGGGTGAAAACGTTACCAGGGGGCACATGCATAAAAATTACTTTCAGAGTAGGAAAACCTATTATACTGCATACAAAGGCGAAGGAAGGAACCTGAAAATAAAATTGTCATCAGTTTGCAAACCCCAAAACATCAATCAGTGCACAGTTAATCTTAATAACATCATCTCACCATGGTTTATTAGATAATCCGTTTCGAAATCAAGGCGGGACCAAAATGCTATACTATTTTGGCTCTCACCAGCAAAGCATATTTTAGAATCCCAGTCAAAGCAACATATTTATGTAAGGAAATTTAAAATCTTATAGTGGGTGAACTGTGCCAATCCCTTTCCTCATACCTGGAAAATATTTGCAACCTCCACTAAAGTCTACACCTGCGGTAAGAATGGGCAAAAAAAAACAATGAAGGGGAGTATGAAAGGTATTAGCATCGCTTTGAAAACAACTTTGATGTTCAGTGCTAAATCTCTCGACTGAAAGCTTATTGCCCTGTCACGCTCACCTAGCAATTTTACCTAAAGGGCATTTTAAATCCTGTAAATATTACAACTCCAAGCATAGTTATTCAATGCATACTGTCTTTTTGCATTGGAATTAACCTTTTCTAACTAAAACATCAATAAAACACAAAAATTGGCATAACAATACCACACATTATCCATTCGTTGTAGACCCTAGCGAATGCACTGCATTAAAATGCATTTTAGCGCATCCCGCTTACAATCTAAGCCTTTAAAAGCCTGTTGTCCACGAGCTGGTTGACCCTAAAAAGGAAACTATTAATATGCGCACACATGTATAAAAATTGTTCATTCTCCTTTTGGGGCTTATTAGTTAAAATCTTTAAAAGTTATTATCCAAGTGCTACTTGTTGTATATGTGCACTTATGGAATATTTGTATCTATTGAAAAGTACTCTATTTTTGGTAAATTGTCTAGTATTACTCTTGCATACCAGTTTCATCTTATTACCTGTGTTCTGCATAAATACATTACAAGGTACCAGGGGTGAACCAAAATTTATTTTAGGTACTTTTTTTTGTTTACCCCAGCATGCATTGTCATTATTGCCTTAGTAGGGCTTCCATTCTTTCAATGTATTGCAATATATCAAATATGGGAGGTATTCCCTCCTGTGAAATATAATAAGCCAAATATTCAACTTTCTTAACTAAAAACTTCAATTTTTCCTTTTGGATGGTCATTCCTCTACCATACAAAATAAATTGGTATTCCTTTACTATTTCTCACAAATTATTCTTTACTATTTCATGTAAGTCATTTGCATGGTCCCTGTGGGCGTGTGGGTGAAGTAGGTGTGGTGGTGGTCCGTGGTGACTTACTCCTCCTGACCTCTGATGGCTTCTGTATTGCTGTACCATGTCCTGTTGTATCGTGTACTGTATGCTTCACAGATGTGCAAATATCCACCATCATTGCACACCACCCCACCCCAACACAGCTGTACTCATTTTGTGAGGTGGCAGATGTACAAGAGCCAATCTGTGACAACAGTGGTGTATTCACTAAAACAGTGTGCCATTGTTGTGCTGTTCTATTATCAAACATAGTAGATGAAGGAACATGGTTCCTATGCATAACATCAAAAAGAGCCATATAAGGGTTGGACCTCTAGTGACATTTCGATGTGGTCTGAGTTCCTACACTGCAACACACACAATCTCTTCTGAAAGAGAGAGATATAATGGAAAAACAAAGCGCCATCAATGTGATGAACCAACACCTTATTGCATAATCAGTGCGTAGTCAATATCAATATTATTGGTGCACCGGCTGCACCTTCATTAATTTCTCAATTACAAAGTTTTCCCTACTTTTCATCCCTTGCCAACAAACGCACCCACATCACTTACTTGACATCCTACTAAACCCTTGTGTTCTCTTCTCAAAAATCCATACTTCTAAAAGGCTGTCTCCTACTTGAACCAATTATTCCAGACTCCAACCATGTTATCTTGTCTCACACATGCAACCATCCACATTCTTGTCAAGACATATCCTGCCTCTTATGTTCTGGGGGCGCAAACAATAGGTAATTAATAAAGAACTTCCCCCATTACCTGCAGCAAACTGTATCCCCATCATGAGAGGTGCTACACATCCCCCTGGTATCCTTTAGACAAGATCCATCAGCAAAGCGGGAACCATTGGCCCCAGGCAGTGCCATGTTACTAGAATGTGGCTGTACCTTAATGTGTCTGTCAGTGGCGAACACACTAGCATCAATGAGCGAAAGGTAGACACAGCTTGGTGTGATGAATATTTTGGTGGCCATGCAGAGGAAACCTCAAATCATTGTTAATGGCTTTCAGTATGTGCCATTTGTCTGATAATGGGCAAGCCCTGAGTACGTAGCATGCATCCGCTTAATAGGTGAGGGAGTCTCCAGGAGGGGTAAACTTACTGCTATGCAGGTCATCCTTACTCATTGTTTTATCCATTTTATATTAAGGGAACAAGAACAATACCAAATTAACAATGAGAGATAGAGAGGAAGATATTTTCACTACTGAAGGCAATTATGGACAGTATGCAGTCGTGACCTGCTTCACGTGGAAGTCAATCGATTCCACAGAACTTAATATATTAATATGTACCCCAAAAACAATTCCCACAAACATTAAAATAACATAGAGCGTAACAGAGACAGACACCTACAAAAAACACATCTTCCCCTTCATCATTGTCTGAAACCTAGCAAAAATGAATCATGAAAAAAACAACACTTTTGCACCAGCCAATTATTTGAATCAACAGTCGCCAGTAGTTAGTTATAGTTAGGACCTAGTTTCCATAGGAAGAACGTTTTTTTCATTTGTCAATATCTTTGGTGTTGTTTGTCGAATCTTCGCCCAATTTTCAAAACTAAAACGCCACTCAGTTCAGCTGCTGTGTTGAAAGTTTCGGGGTGATCGTTCAAGCGGGGGTTGAAAAAAAGGGGTTCCCAAAACACTTTTTCTACATGTTAATTTCCATAGCTACCGTCCAAACTGCTGAACAGAATTACATAAAATTTGGCCAAAAAAAAGCCCTTGGTCCAGAAAGCATTCTTTTTGTTAAATGATGTAAATCCGTTCAGCAGTTCCTGAGACATATAAATATTTTTCAGATATACAACTGTGGCTTCGGGAACCCTCTTGATCTCATGCCGGAGATCTGATAGGCTGCCATTACCTCAAACCAGGAAGTGTTGGCAGCCATCTTGTGGCTCAGTTGAACCAAGTACATTTTTTGAATTTTCAGAGGGGCATGTTGAATCCGTGAATCCCGCTGAAAATTTTCAAAAAATGAAGCGCAGGTTGCCACGCTTTGTTTAATTAAGCCCCTGGGTGGGCCATGTCCTGGGGGCAATACATAATAATAATGGAGGCCTCCGCACAGGCCCTCTGCAGCCTTGAGGACCATGACCTCCCTGGGGCTGAATCACGGAAAAGCAGGGGCCACGGGCCCCCGACTGCCCCAGGGACCACCACCTCCCCGGGGCTATATTACAACATAATGAGTGGGAGGGATCCGGCCCCCTAAAGCAGCCTCAAGGACCACCACCTCCCAGGGCGAATTTACTGAATGCAGGGGGCCAAGTGGTCCCCACAGCCTCCTGGGACCACCACCTCTCTGGGGCTATTGAGATATGGGGGGCCTACCCCTCCTGTTACCTCCAGTAAGTCCCAAACAGCAGGATTGCTGAGAAGTTGTCAGAGGCCACGCACCTTTTTCCACCACTCTGCAAACATGCCTTCCAGTGCACTACTAGTGAGGGAATAAAGTCCCCTTGGCTCAAGAGGGACCTTGGGGCCAAGAATCCCTCCTATTACCTCTTGTACGAACTACACAGCGGAATGTCTGAGAGCTGGTCGGAGAACCAGCCCTGTTTCCCCACCACTTTGCAAACGTGACTGCTAGTTAAAAAACCATAGAAATTCACAAAAAAACTCAAAGGTTACAAGTACATTATAGTTAGGAATTAGAATTTAAAAAACCTTAGAAATTCAGTAAAAAAACAAAGGTTACAGCGATGTGATAGTTAGGCCAGATTTTACACATGCAAAAACAGAGAAATTCAGCTGTTATAGCTACCTGAGTTAACTATAACTCATGCTCCTGCAATGCACTGCTTATGACCTCATATATTACATCTCAAATGACATCACAGATGCCATCAGTGATGACATCATCGACAGCTTCTCTGATGCACCCACTAACACCCTATAGAATCTTTTATACACCCACTGCCACTCCCACACAACCATTCAAAAACCCATTCACAGAGCCATACCAGTACTTATACACCCACTCACTGATTCATAGATCTACACACCTATCCACTCGCAGACTCATACTACCACTCATACACCTACTCAATCACTAATACAGCCATTGACATATTCGCTGCATCCACACATTCTCTCAATGTGTGTATGCAGGCACTCACACATTGAGAGAGTCACCCATAGAACAACTCACACACCTAGACACTCACCCATATAGTCAATCACACAGCCACTTACTCACCTGAACAGTTACACACACACCCACTTACTTACTCATACAAATAGCAACATGTACTCACTCACCTATACAGTCACTGATAGAAGCATATACTCATCTATATAGCCACTCTCACATTTACTCACTCATATGTACAGTCACTCATATAACCAGTCAATCACCTATACTGCCTTTCACATACCCAGTTACTCACCCATACTGACACAAGCACTCAATCACCTACACAGCCATACAGACACTCATTCACCCATAGTGTCTCACACATGCACTCACTCACCCCATACAGCCACTGACTCACCCACTCACTCATCAATACAGGCAGTACACACCTCCTCACCCACACACACAGACTCCCAGACAACCGTAGAGATAGTCAGCCAACCAATCACCCATATAGATATTCACGTACCCACTAACACACTCATACACCCACTTAGACATCAATTGGCATACAGATACACACATTCACACAACCAGTCACTCACCTATACATTCACTGAGACACCTAATCACTCACTTATACAATCAGTCACACACCCACTCGGTAATCCATACAGTTACTCATACAACCACTGATTCACCAATACACCTTTGTATATATATATTTAACACTCATAAACTTTTTTTTTTAAACTCAGAGTCACTGGATGATGTCCTCACTGATGTCATCAGTGATGTCATTTGAAATGTCATCAGTGATGTCATTAGTGACATCACTGACCATGTCATGAGTGATGTAATATGAGGTCATAAGCAGTACTTTGCGGGGGTGCATGTTATAGATAACTATAACGCCTACATTTCTCTAGTTTTGTCAAATCTGGCCCTGACTATAATGTCTCTGAAACCTTTGTTTTTTTAGTGAATATATATATATATATATATATATATATATATATATATATATATATATATATATATATATATATATAATATATATATATTCCAATGAACGGTTGGCTGTTCCCAAGCCACTTGTACGGCGGGCACATGGCAGGGGTAGCCACCCCCAAAAATTCCACTGGGTACCACTGCGTCTCACTTTCCCCTCACGGGACGAAAGAACACTGGAGCCGAGGCCACAATCAAAATGCGTGTTTATTAACACCAGGTCCGACGCGTTTCGGAGTTGAAAGGCAGTCCTTTCTCACGGGCAACAGACTGTGTTATTTTTTCTAATTTAAAGCGCAAGTGCCGGTCACGTGCCATAGACACAAACAACATACTTAAATTCATCATATTTTAAATCTGAAATCATATGGCAATTAATGCATTGACATGCGATATTCGTAACAAGAAATGATAATGTTTAAAAGTGCATGGAACCGAAGCAACATTGTACATTTGCATGAAGTAATTCAAATATACGAAAACTTTATCAAAAGCGCTGGTGCACGCAGAGACATGCTGGGATACCCGTACCTTCATTGGGGGTTATCATGGCAGAGAAACACACAAAGTAAAGCCCGAGTGGGCAAAAATACTAGTCAGACCAGCGGACGGTCAAATCGACTGGTAATGGGAATGTGTCCTTGTGCATGGGGATACAAAGAAATCAAAACTAGAGAACAGGGCACCAGCACGCTCCTGCATGCACTCACAGATTGATAAGGCTTCCTATTCACATTAATAATATTTTGGTCGCACCGCCAAACAAAACATGGAACTATCTCAATTCCTCACATGATGCCCGTTCATAATATCATGCCCAAGTGGGCTAATTATCAATGTCACTCGCAGTAATTATCACATCACGACCACTCATAACTCATTAGCGAGAACCCTTATCAGTGAGCGATTTTCTTCGGTATAGTTGACAGTTTATGTAGTTATTCCAGTTACAATCACAGTTCCATAGGCCACCTGAAAGATGAATAAAAGACTCGTTGACACAACTAAAAAAATGCACCGACCAAATAAACTTAACACAAAATGCTAAAAACACATCAGAGAACAATACCAGAACCCGCTGTTAATGACATTTACAAGTGTACTGATAGCTCCTCATCAAGATTTAGACCTTCCGGGGCCATGGTATTATATTTAATAATTGTTTTTGATTCAAGTCTTCTAAGCTCTCTTGTCCTGTTACCCCCTCTGCACCTGGCCGGGATGTGGTCCAGAACAACAAACTTGAGCAGATTCGGATTTTGTCCATGGAGTTCATGGAAGTGTCTTGCAATGGGATACGTTTTATCATTTTTAGTGATCGCTCTCCGATGTTCAAGTATTCTGACCTTGCACTTGTGAATGGTACTGCCCACATAGAATTTGTTACAGGGGCATTTCAGTGCATATACTGCATACTCTGTATTGCAGCTCAAATGTTTTTGTATTGTCATGGGTGCTAGATCTTTGGAGAGTTTGATAGACTTGCAGTTATTGCTAAATTTGCAAGCCTTGCATTTATTGCAGGTAAAGAATCCCTTTATGTCACTCTTTTTGGTGTCAATCAACATGCTTTTGCATAGTGTGTCGCCTAGTGATCTGGGTTTCTTAAATGTAAGTGCTGGATATTTACCTACATGTTCTCTCAAATCTTCATCATTACGCAGGATTTCCCAAAACTTTTTTAGGCTTTTTCTCACTTCCCAGGCCTGGTTGTTAAATGTTGTAATGAACCTTATGGGTTCATTCATCTCAAGGTCGTTATCTTTGTTTCCCGGGAATAATAGTTCTTGCCTGTCCAACTTCTCAACTTTCTCAGCTGCTTCATTAACTAGAGTAGCATCATAACCTCTAGCTAAAAATCTTTCAGTCATAATGCTTTTCTCAATGAGGTAATTGTCTTTCTCGCTACAATTCCTACGTGCTCTTAAAAGTTCTCCATAGGGAATGCTGCGTATGAGTTTTTTAGGGTGACAGCTACCCGCGTGCAGTAGGCTATTGCCTGAAGTTGCCTTCCTAAACAGTTTAGTGCAGAGTTTATTGTTTTTAATGATGAGCTGTAGATCTAGGAATTCGAGTTCTTGGGCATCGATGGTACTAGTGAAAGAAAGGTGAAGATCATTCTCATTCAAGACCTTAACAAACTCATTGGCCGCATCCTCTGTACCCTTCCAGATACAGAAGATGTCATCAATATATCTTAGCCAAAGGACGACGTGGTTATTGAATGATCCGATTTTGTTGACTACCTGCTCCTCCCACCAGCCGAGGTACAAGCCTGCAAAGCTGGGGGCGAAGCAGGTACCCATCGCCGTCCCTTGTATTTGTTTGTGCATGCGATTGTCAAAAAGAAAAAAATTCTTACTCAGACAAAGCTGTATCATGTCAAGTAACATTTCAGTGTGGAAGAGGAAGGACAGTGATCTTTGTTTGAGAAAGAATCTGCACGCCTGAATCCCTAAGGTTTGAGGGATACAGGTGTACAGACTACTTACATCCAAACTAATCATGACCATGTCATGAGTGATGTAATATGAGGTCATAAGCAGTACTTTGCGGGGGTGCATGTTATAGATAACTATAACGCCTACATTTCTCTAGTTTTGTCAAATCTGGCCCTGACTATAATGTCTCTGAAACAATTGTTTTTTTAGTGAATATATATATATATATGATAAGAAGTTCCCCTCGCTTCTCCTCCAAATGTTGAAGGTACGTCGTCAATAAGAATCACAGCACCACAAAGCACATTCCAGTGGTATTTATTTATAGATGGAACAGGGCATACGCAAGAGACGGTCTACGCGTTTCGGCACTCGGCCTTCGACTGGACCATAGAGTCTCGAGGCCCAGAGTGTCAATTTAAGGTGTTGATACAAATTAACGAGTAGAAAGTGAAAACATACTGGGCATGGTCGACAAAACGTTTTTTTAAAGTAAACAATAATTTTGCTTTTTGTTGCTACAATTCATCCACAATTTCAAATGGTTGGTGAGGTAAATAAGTATTTGTAAATTGCTATCGGTTTTTGAAGTAACTAGAAATCAAGGTAAAGTACCGATTTAAAAGGGGGAGGGACTTTGATTGCGGAAAAGAGAGATTCCAATTGATATTGACTACAACCCTGTCAATCAATAATATATATATACAATCTTTGCAACAAAATTCTCTAATGGTATCTACATGTGATATCATATTTTTAGATAATGATTCTTGTAAAGAGAAATATATGTATGTTTAAATCATGTGTTAGTAAAGTACTGGGTGGTCAAAGTTGGCACAATAAGACGTTGATAGTGGAATTCACATCAAACAATACGTTCCCACCTGCCTGAAGAAACCATTTGCAAAAAGTTTTTTGACAATCTAATCTGTTACAGAGGGAGTGAAGGGAATACAGCAGTGTACAGTCTTCTGTGGTGTGTAATAAAAATCAAGGATCAACTAGTGAATTAATAGAAGCCAGGTTGGTTATGTCATTTTTAGGGGGAATGTCCATGTCCTTCTTTCCCTGATTTATAGGTGTACATGTAGTTCAGCATCCAGATTATGACCCCATGGTTTTTCGGTGCCAATTGACAATATTGTTCTTGACTCCGCTCTTCTCAACTCAAGGATTCTATTTCCACCCCTCTCTTTCTGTTTGATGATTTTGATGCCAAAATATTTTAGAAGATTGCTGTCACCAGTGTGGAATTCAGAAAAATGTTTGGCCATGGGGTAGGAAAAATCTCTGTTTTTGATGGCACGGAGATGTTGAAGGATGCGGAGTTTGAGTTTATTAATCGTGCTCCCTACATATAGTTTTTTACATGGACATTCTAGAATGTAAATTGCAAATTTGGATTCACAAGTGATGTGATCTTTGATTAATTCAGCATGACCATTTTGTAATTGATATGAAGTTGTGTTCTTTCCGTGTTCACATGCTTTGCACTTTGAGCACTTCCAAAAACCCGGGGTGTTCAGCCAGGATGTTGTAGTTGTTGGTTTAATCTCATAGTGACTGTGTGTCAATAGATCACCCAGAGACGCAGTTTTCCTATAGGTGATCTTAGGTCTCAATGATAAGATTTTTTTGACAGTTTCATCCAGTAACAATATTTCCCAATGTTTTCGTACAATTTTGCGTAGGTCATCACTTTGATTGTTGAAATCAATAATTAACCTAGAGGTTGTTTCAACATCTTTCACCAGCTTGGTTTGAAGAAGATCAGATCGGTTCTTTATGCTGACTCTGTCTTTAGCTGTGTTGATGACTTCCATAGGGTATCCTCGTTGTAGAAAACGTTGACTCATTTCTTGAAGTTGGGAGTTTAGGTCAGAGAGCTCTGAACAATTTCTTTTTGCTCTTAACATTTCCCCGTAGGGGATGCTCCATTTGCATTTTTTTGGATGTCCACTGTTGGCATGAAGAATGCTGTTGCTGGCAGTCGGTTTCCTATGCATTTTGGTGCAGATTTTGCCATTTGAAATATAAACTTCGACATCCAAAAATACAATGTTAGTAGTGCTTGTGGTAGAGGTGAAGGTCAGCTTGTATTTGTTGGTGTTGAGAGAGTCAAGGAAATTCCTAAGGCCGTCATTGTCGCCTTCCCATATGATGAAAAGGTCATCGATGTATCTGGACCAAGATCTTATGTTCCTCGCTTTCTCTTCTTTTAAAACCTCCGTCTCCCAGCGAAACCTGTCACCACGGACACAGCGCAGCACTCACCTGGGCTCCTGTCAGCAGCCTGCGCAACCTTCTGGCCGTTTGTTTTTCCCGCCGCCTCCTGCCATCTGAGGCCGCAGTAGGGCGAAACTACCGGCCCCAGCATTCTCCTCCGCCCCGCCCACTTCCGCCGGACAACGCGCCCGGAGGCGCTATATAGAACGAGGCTCCTTCCGCGTCGCGGGACGCGCGCGGGCGCCGCCGGGCTGAGCCCGGGCAGAGGGCGGGCCGTCTGTGGCCGTCCGGGGCCGGAAGAGGCCGGGCTGGGCTACCCCTCTGACTTGCGAGTTGGCACACCAAGGTACTGTATTGCTGTGATTCTTTCATCCCCAGAACAAACCTGGGCCCATAATATACTATACAGCACTACCAACTGTGAGAACTTGAATTAAGTACTGTCGTTGTATATTGCTCCCTGACCATACACTGTTCCCAGGTCTGTGGCGTTGTTGTCATCCTCCATTTCCCTTGTGTTTTTACCATGGCTAAAAGGAAATCTATGGAAGGAGGTGGGGGCAATGCTTCGAAAAAGGGGAAGAAAGCAAAAAAAGTTAATCATGCTGCTGGCAACTGTATTCTAGATAGGCTTGAAGCTATTGTGGACGATTGTCAAGTCATACTAGAGGATTCTAGCTCTGCTCCCCTTAGCATTGGGGACTTGACAAAAGATTTGCCATCTAGTTTCTCCATTCGCAAGATCCCTAGTATGTTCACTAAAGCCAGAGAAGCCCCTTCCAATGCACCCACTTCCCTCACACCTATAGTGCATAATCATGAGTCCTATCAGGAAGATAAACAGGCTACACAGGGTCTTACACCAGACACTGAATCTCTCTCTTCCACCACTCAGCTTGACCTCACTTGCTCTAATAGGTTTGCTATCCTGGAAGATCTAGAGGAGGATACAGCTGCTTGCCAAGCGGCTGGTCCCTTGCTCTCTAATGAAGTTCAGACCCCTGTCTAGTATGGGGTCTCGATGGAACAAAAAATCGACCAGTTACTGTCCGAGATAGTATCCCTGAAGAACATAGTCATGGAATTGAGCAAGAGGGTCTTATTAACTTCTATGCAGCCTGCAACGTTTAGTAGCTCTGTGGAGCCAACATCACTTGCACCTGAAACCACCGTCCAAACAGGCCCTTTGTCAATTACCCGTAAGGCTAAAGATCAATCCCATGTCACAACTAACTTCACTAGCCAGATAACTCTGCTCCCTCCTAGCCGGAGTATACCACCAAACAGGGATACTGCAAATAATCTGAGAACTGACAAAGCTACCACTCCTATTCCACCTTTAGCTGCAGGAACTGGACCCGTGAGACCCAGCAGCCAGAGGTCTGTGCCATGCCCTGGAGACAATATCGCACTTAATACTACTCTCGCTGGTCCACTGTCCAACCCAACTGTAGTATATATGACTGGGGTACCAAGACTTACTAATAACCAATCCCACGAAAATGCGGACTCCCTTACAAACAAAGCCATACACTGGGTTAGGCATGTCAGGGGCTGTAGGTCCATTATTCGAGAAGACATTACCAAGGCCAGGAGACTGTCTCACTATACTAGCCAATTTGACTGCATTGAGCTTACTTTCTCTAACAGTACCCTGGCCGAGAACTTGGTACTCCTCGAGTATCGTACCTCGGCCCCGGACCACTCCGGTATCCAGATAAGGCGCATTCCGCCTTGGTTCCCAAGCAACGCTTTCCCAGAGGGTAGACAGAGGATTTTTAGCAACGATTCCAATTTGAATAGGGTGGACTGACTGGCCCAAAATCCTCCTCTCGAGGTTTGTCTTATGGAGCCGGTCACTGTTGTTCTTAACGACATTACCACAGCCCCAGAAAGCTTGTCCTCCTCTTTTCTGCCCTCCCCGTCCTGTGAGATGCCCCCTGTCACTCAGTCTACCATCCCACCTGCAAAGCCTATGCCCCTTTTTAATCTTGTGTCATGGAACGTTGCGGGGCTCACCAAAAAGCTTTTGATCCCGGAATGGCACGATTTCATTGGCACATTCGACGTATGTGCATTCCAAGAGACATGGAGTACAACCCCGTTATACAAATCAGGGTATTCCACACATTTCTTACCGGCCATAAGCTCAGGGAAAGGTCGCCCTTCCGGGGGTCTCCATGTGTGGATAAACATTAAGCACAACTGGCAGGTTCAGTGCCATAACAATGTTTCCCCGGATCTGCTACATCTAACAATAAAGGGCACGCATGGCGGTCCCACTCTAGATCTCTTTAACATCTATGCTAGAGGTTCTATGGGTGGTCAGATCTCTCAGACAGTGGTTGCTCTGGAGCATGAACTTACACATATTGACCGGAACTCCACTATTATTATCTGTGGAGATTTTAACTGCACTTTCGAACCCTTAGCCTCAGAAGATCTACTCGGGCTTAGTGATTCAGATCTCACTTGGGGAATCCCGCCCTTGGAGCTTGCTCCGATTAAGAAATGGTCACAAAGGGCCATCCAACTGAACGCACTTACGCAAGAATTTAATCTACGTGCAGTGAATGGCAGATCTATATCTGACAAGGGTGGCGCCTTTACCTTCAACAGATTAACCTCGCCATCACGCATCGATTATATCCTTGTCGATATCCACTCATGGGGGCTCATCATAGATATGGTCGTCAAAAATACAATAGATAGCGACCACAATCCACTGTGTTTACAAGCCAAAGACCCTTGGATGATAATACCCAATGTGGCCAACGAACCCCCACTAATGGCAACCAAGGAGGTGTCATTGGCAGGGTGCTGTCGACGCCTTAAATGGCACGGGATCTCCCAACATGAGGAGAAGCTTGCTCTGATCAAAGAGCTTCTAGCTAGGAAACTTACCGAACTCCATGATGCTAGCACTAAAATGGATGATCCCCACCTCATAGCCTCTGTCTACTATGACACCATCAGTAAAATAGGGGACTTCTTTATTGTGGGGGAGAGAGCTCGCCCCAAGGCGGACTCCTCGAGGAGCGGGAACCCTTGGTACTCCAAAGGTTGCAGAAGGGCCAGAATTACTCTGTCCCAAGCCCTAAGGAAACAGGATAGAAACCTAATCAGCAAGGCAAGACAAGACTATTCAAGATCATTGAAAGATGCCAAACGGGATTGGGAAGAATGTCATTGGCAGGAACTCAAGGAGGCGGCTTTAAACCGGAATTCTACAGCCTTCTGGGACATTCTGAACAGAGCCAAAAGGGCCAAAACAATAAGTATCCCAAATCATATAGCGGAGCTGCAATGGTTCGACCATTTCTCTGCTATATATGAGGGGGTGACTGCCTCTGACACACCGGTGGCGAAGGATTCGCCACCCATTGTTGAGTTCCCAGCAGAGACCAACTTTGGGATCCACGAAACTATCTTGGCCATCAAAAGTATTGCCCCCGGTAAGGCGGCTGGGCCTGATGGCATACCAGGTGACCTTCTTCTACATGATCCAATTCCCTGGGCCTCATTCATTGTTGTTGTCATGAATGCCATAGCTAAGGGCTGCATAGTACCTGCGTCCTGGAAAGCCGCGGTGGTTGTGCCAATTTTTAAAAAGGGCGATAAGGAGGACCCTGCTAACTATAGACCTATCAGTCTAATTGATGTAATACAGAAAGTAGTTGGCAGGGTTCTCCTAATGAGACTGAGATGCTGGATTGGGAATGGGGATGTTTTATCACATTTCCAAGCAGGTTTTAGACAAAAGGTAGGCACCATGGATCAAGTTTTTAGATTTTTTATGATATATTGGAAAACGGTAGTCTTAGGCAAGGGAACCCTATATTTAGCTTTTATTGATTTAAAGTCGGCCTTCGACCTAATTTCCCGCCAACGTTTGTGGCAGGTTTTATTTCAACTAGGTGTTCCCCATGAGATTCTTGCCTTTTTAAAGCTTTTACATGAAAATAACCATGCCAATATCAGATGGGGGGCCCAAGGCTAGCTTACAGGGAGTGTCGCGGTGAATAGGGGGGTACGCCAGGGCTGTGTGCTGGCTCCCACCCTGTTTTCTCTATACATTAATGGGGTGGTGGACTTCCTGAGAGAGGTCCCTGCCGATGCGCCAGCCCTGGCTGGTGAAAAGATCCCCACCCTCCTGTTCGCCGACGACACTCTCCTGATTTCAAAATCGCCGGCTGGCCTACAAAGAAACCTAGACAGATTAGCTTTTTTTTGCAAATCCTATGGGCTCATTATTAATACCGAAAAAACCAAATTAATGGTTATAAACCCTCCGAGACGTTTTAGTTATACTTTTACCCTCGATGGCACTCCCCTAGACATTGTAGATTCTTTTGATTATCTAGGGATACGCATTGCAAAAGGGATGAAGTGGAGTGCACACTTGACCAAGATGCTTCTGTGCCACAAGAGGGTTTCCGGTGCCATTTTAAGAGAACAACATCTCTCTACTACCCGACCTGTGGCACCGGCTCTTGTGGTATATGAGGCCCAGGCATTGTCTAGCTCCATGTATGGGGCTGAAATCTGGGGTTATGAAAACATCCACGATTTGGTTGTCTCAGAGAACAAATTTATGAGGAACCTCATCTCCGTCCCAGTATCATCCCCCTTAAAACCTTTGTTGCATGACCTGGGGAGACACTCCATCCAGGACATTGCACGCCTACGCCCTTTATTATTCTGGGCTAGACTGCGGAGGACCCCTGAACTTGCTAAATATGCGGCAGGTCTAGATGATCTCCTATTAGCAGACACTGGGCGGAGGTTAAAATGGATCACCCACATAAAGCAAACACTGAAATCCATTGGCTACGAAGATTCCTGGGTATCTCAGGTACCCCCTCAGAAACAGGATCTTAAGGAAGCATATTGGAGTTGGGTAAATACAAGAGATCTGAATAATCCCAAATTGGGGAAGTTGAGTGTGGCTTTTTTAGAACATAAGCCCGTTTGTAAACTTGAGGCATATCTTGACTTAATCCAGTCCCCTCTGGACAGATCCCTGTATGTAC
Source organism: Triturus cristatus (assembly GCF_964204655.1). Classification (NCBI taxonomy): domain Eukaryota; kingdom Metazoa; phylum Chordata; class Amphibia; order Caudata; family Salamandridae; genus Triturus; species Triturus cristatus. The sequence continues at coordinate 470,622,462 of NC_140582.1, read as the reverse complement.
GATTTAGATCAGGGTCCCTCCCCCTTAATTGTGTGACTGCTGGTTGGAAGGGATCCCTACCGTCATCTGCTGGTTGTCCGAGTTGCACAGCACCTAGTGAGTCTATTCCTCACTTCCTATTTGCTTGCCATCATTATCGAAGGCCAAGAGCTAAATGGCTCCGTCCGATCTGCAGATTGTTGGGATGTCGTGACTATTGTACTGTGCTACGCATTCTGCAGACGGATACTTCGTCCCTTACTATTGTCTGCGGCATTGCCAAGTACTTGGGTTGTGCGTGGCTATTGCGCAAGAAAAATATTCCATCCCAACTGCACTGACCCATTTATGAGATCGACGGCTACCTTGTATTTTAACGAACTCTAAATAACTAAGCACTTTATTCTCTGTTTTTTATATGTTGCTTTTAACTGTTTTTACAACTTTTTAAGACGTTTTCGACTACTGTTGTTTTTTATGTACACTTGATCCTCTTTTTTATCATTGTATGTTGTGCTTTTATGATATTTTATATCGAATAAAGCTTTACCTACCTACCTCCGTCTCCCATACAGTCATAAGGAGATTGGCGTACGTTGGAGCAAATGAAGTCCCCATCGCGGGCCCTTGTCTTTGCAAAAATAAGTCTCCTCTGAAAAGGAAAATATTGTGTGTCAAGCAGAATGTGAGCATTTGTATTAACATATCTGAATGTTCTAAATAGCAAATTGGTCTGGTATCCAGGAACTGTTTCACTGCTGCTATTCCGTCTGAATGATGAATGGATGTGTACAGGGATGATATGTCGATGGAAGCCATGATGTAATTTTCTTTCCATTCCAGTTTTTCAATTTTTTGTAAGAAATCCATTGTGTCCCTCAAATAGGATGGTAAGGCTGTGACATAGTTCATCAGGAAGATGTCAATGAAGCGGGATGTAGATTCCAATAGGGAACCGATGGAACTGACAATGGGCCTGCCTGGTGGGTTGATGGTGGATTTGTGGATCTTTGGGAGGAAATAGATGGTTGCCGTGATAGGATGGTTCGTTTTCAGATATAGATATTCTTCTGAATCAATGAGGTCTCTTTCTTTCCAGGCCAAAAGATTTCCATGGTATTCCTCAGTCCAGTCCTTAATCGGGTTTATCGTGAGCTTCTCATAATGTTCCTCAACATTCAATTGTCTGTAGGCTTCTTTAACATAGTCTTCACAGGATTGGATGACTATGTTACCGCCTTTATCTGAGGCTTTGATGATTATACTTGAATCTTCCCGTAATTCTTGTAATGCCATGTGTTTGTTGGGTGTGAGATTCCATGTCTTTTTCCTTTTGATTTTTTTCTTTGAATGTGACATCGGATGATTGGTTGACATTTTGTTAATTTCCTCTACCATGATTTCTTGGAAAAGGTCTATTTTGTTTCCTGGAGGAAGTTGTCGGCAGAAGGTTGATCGTGTTTTGAGGCCACTATTGCCACCTCTGTTTGTTTCATAACCCGTTAGCAGGCAGTATTGTAAGTCAGATATTTGAGAGGATTCACTCATTTCTACTTGTGAGCTTGACTCAGTTTGAATTGAGGTTGCTGTTCTGAGGGCTGGAATATCCTTTATGCTCAATGGTGGAATGATTTGGCTTGTGGGTATAGATGATGGTTGAGACTTTCTTTCTTCAAAGTATTTTTTGAGTTTGATTTTACGGCAAAATTTGTAAAGATCAATACGTATATTTGCCAGATCCATGTCTTTGTTAGGACAAAAATATAAACCTTTATTAAGCAGCGAGGATTGTGCTGTACTTAGAATTTTGTTGGAGATGTTAACAATCAAATTAGTTTTCTGTAGGACTTTCTTCAATTTTGCTTTGTTCTTCCTCTTCCTTTCTTGGGTCTTGCCAGCTCTTCTGGTTCTTCGTTTGGGGGTTGTGATCGTCCTCTTCCCCGTGTTGATCCTCGACCTCGTCCTCTTTGTCGCGTTATCATCTGCATGAGGCGCATTTCCCCGGAAAAATCCAAACTCGAAGTGGTTTGATCCTCATCTGCTGAGCTCAATTCAGAGCTTTCTGCTGTTCCTGGTGTTTCGTAGCCACTATGTTTGTCCATCACGACACGATTTCTGTATGTGTCATACTTTCTGGCAAATGTGTATATTCGCCCATTGAGATAATCCAGCCTGTCCCTGTTGAATTTACTGGCTTTACGTTTTTCAATGTCATCCTCATGTTTGTTGATTTTCTTCTCCATGGATTCAATTAGTTTTCCTGTTTCTTCATCTGAAGAATATTGGTTTAATTCCTCCTCCAAATCCTTAATGAGTGTAGTGATGTTGGTTAATTTTCTTTCTGCATGTGAAATTAGAGTGGTCATTAATCTAAAGGAGCATTCATTGGTGTCAGCCTGCCATTGTTTGATTAGATCAGCATCTAAATCATTGAGAGTCGGCATAATTAGGATTCTCAAGCCTCTGGGGATCCTTTTGAATTCAATGTATTTCTCCAATGTCGTCTTTTCCCACCATTTGTTCACCTCTTGAATACGCGCTTGTTGTAATTCTCTAATAATGCAGGTAACAGTTCTTTTCTTTCTTTCCCCACTACTTTCATTAATGCTGACTTTGTTCGAGGGATTGAGGTCATCATTCAGCAAATCACTCGCTCTCTGTGCTCGATTTTTGTTCCTTTCAGCCATGGTGAATTGTGGGTATTGTAGTCTTGGTTCACAATGTCGACGTTGATGTTAGCTGTTTGCGTGTATGCCTCGGCAGTTCCAACTTGAGTAATTCGTTCTTATATTTATTGGAAAGTGTCTTTGTTACTTGACCAACAGGTAGTGGTGGTCAATTCTGAAAAAATGATCGTTGTTTGGAAATTAAATGGTGATGTTGCAGGGGGACAGCGTAAAGACGGGTCAAGATATAATCCGTTGCATGTAACTTTAAACCAGACCCGTAACGCCAGAGTAATAACGAAAAACGGGGTTTTCGAGAGTTGGGTACGTGGTTACAGAGACCCGGACACCGCTTCCACGGAACCTCGAGGCGCTGCAAAAGCCGTTTCCCCGCGTCTCTACTCACCCGTAGTTTTCGAGTTGCTCTTCGCATTCACGTAATTCCGAAGCGGAGTCCCAGGCATCCACCGAACAACGATCAGAGGTCTCGGCGATTCTTCTCCTTCCGGTTCAATGTGGCTGAAACAACTCGCCGAGAAAACTTCACTTTCCAGGTGCACGTGAGGTGCAGAACAGCCGCTGCACAACAAACAATAAGAAGTTCCCCTCGCTTCTCCTCCAAATGTTGAAGGTACGTCGTCAATAAGAATCACAGCACCACAAAGCACATTCCAGTGGTATTTATTTATAGATGGAACAGGGCATACGCAAGAGACGGTCTACGCGTTTTGGCACTCGGCCTTCGACTGGACCATAGAGTCTCGAGGCCCAGAGTGTCAATTTAAGGTGTTGATACAAATTAACGAGTAGAAAGTGAAAACATACTGGGCATGGTCGACAAAACGTTTTTTTAAAGTAAACAATAATTTTGCTTTTTGTTGCTACAATTCATCCACAATTTCAAATGGTTGGTGAGGTAAATAAGTATTTGTAAATTGCTATCGGTTTTTGAAGTATATATATACACATGCAATCCGCCGCAGTACTCCATTTCACCAGTTCTGCATAAAGGACTATATATATATATGTACACCTTATACATATATTAGGTTGTATGTGTTTGTGTGTGCATGACCCTTAAATTTAGTAAAATCCAAGAAACTCCAAAAATTACAATATTGCTAGTCATACTTATCCAGTTGGGGATTTTATTTCATTTCTCCACTACGAGCAATACACCCTGAACCTGTCAAACTACCCTCCATCTAAAGTATACAGCTATCAGCAGTCATGCAATATCATTACACTGTGCAGCTGTGCTTTTGCAACAACACCCAGGGTCCGTCATTAGACAGAGCGAAAGCAACCTAAAAGGGCAAGTTAAATTCTATTGACATATTTATTATGAAAGCATTGGTATATGTTCCCATTCTGTTAATATTATAATACATTCTACTTGTATGAACTATGGCTATCATACCTTTCATATTACTGGGATATTGGTGTTGCTGGTCTTTCAGGTGGACTATCATCACACAGAAAGACAGGAAAAACATAAGGTGGAGATACACCCACTGGCAATGCATCCAGGCAGTCGCTAGTTTGTCTGGACAAGCTCTCGGTATGGGCTACGGACACTCTCTCCATTGAACCTTTTACCCTCTGCCACGAACCTAAAGGGCGAAACTCCTCAACAGAGACACAGTAAGTGGGTTAATAGAAATAGTACCTCGTTGTTGTGTATCCACTCCATGTGTTACGTTCAGGGCAGAGAGTAGCTCAATGTGTTTTTTTGCCTGTTGTAACTCCCACTACTTGTGGCACTAATCTGCATTCCAAAGCCCTAATAACAGCATTGAACAACACATTATCACGCTCCTCCATCATTATTCTTCCCTCCAATCTATCTAAGTCTGGGAACAGGCTCTGCAACCGTTGCAAACTCAGGTCCTCACTCTTTTGGTCTATTGAGTCATCAGGAGTGCATGTGGTACAGGATGCTATGTTGGCAACCGGGGAGTGCTGTGGCAATCTTCCATTACAGTACTCTGGTCACTGCAGGAAGAGGCAGGTGTTGCGCCAATGACCAGGCTTTTTTCAGTTAAAGTAAGTGGTCCCTGGTGGTTTTTGGGGTGCTGTTCTTTTGCCTCTAGATCTACCTCTACCCCTACATTTACCCATAATTCTATTATGTGTTATATCCCCACAACGTATGGTCTCCAGATCCTTGCTATAATTGCCCGGTCCTATATTATCATTTTTCTGTAAACAATCCTGTCATCCTTCAAGCAGCTTCATACCATAAACACAAAGCCCTTTAACAAAGTCTATGGTCTCCTGTAGAAGAGATGGCACTGCATCGTTATTGAGACCAAGGAGGGGCGATGCCACCTGCGTTGCTGAAGATACAATAGCTGTCCCTACCACATTAAAACAGTTTCACTCATACTAGACGCCACAACACAAGCTAAATTCGCTGAAGCTGGATCTCACCCTCAGACAATGACATGAGGGTGGGGAAGAGAGGAAACGGAATCCATTAAATCCACCAAGGATTCTTAGGGCAATTTTTGTCTTTCCCTTAAATTTTGCCTCAACTTTTCTGGAGTGAAACTGTATTTCCGGGTGAGAGTTTCCTTTAGGACAGGATACTTCGTCCTCTTTCCCTAGGGGCAACAGTGGAGTCCTCCTTTCACTGGGAATGTGTGCCCAGCGACTGGCTTTTCAATCCTCCTCAGAAACCCTGTGCACCTCTAGAGTAACCTCATAGGCCTCAAATTACTTATCTATGTCATCCTCCACATCAAAGTTAAGCCCAAGGTCCTTGGGGATGTGGACCCTCTTGTCTCCATTAGCTACTGCGGTTTTGCTGCCACTATTGTTGCTGGACCCTGTGCTTTGTTTAGCTTTGAGGTCCAGCTCCCTAACACTCACTTCACAAGTCAACAAGAAAGTTTTTTGTGAAGGCTCTCTCAGCCGTCTTTTCCTTTGCCAGTTTCCCCTCCAGGGGAAAATTCATTTCCTCTAAGGCCCTATTAGCAGCAGCCTACTCCATTTTTAATTTTGCTACCCGTGGGCTGAACTCTCTCTCTCTGCTTACCAGTCTGCCAGTTCCTCTGGGGACAGGTTGAGGGCTGAGAATCTGCTGCCGGCCTCCCTCCCCTGGGGCCACAAACCACGAGTCGTCATCCCCTTCTTTCATCTCCTGCTCCTCTTTAATATCCACCTCTTCATCCGCCTCTTGTGCTGTAGGCTGTAACTGACAGTCCTCCTACCAGACCCTGAAGTGCTTCTGGAGCTCCTGCTTCTTAGAACTTCTGTTTGCTGAAAGTCCCATCTCCTTCCACAATCCTTTTAATTCAGCCAAAGTGTAGCTCTCCAGGTTGTTGAGCTCCAACTCAATTCTTGCAGCAGGCAGAGTCACAGGTGCACAAAGTCAAGTGGAATGAAAGTGATTTTGGAAAAAAACCTGAAGAAGCCAATATTGGAAAATGTACAGAGAGATTGAATTGGGTATCCATTTATTTATAATGAGATTGTAGGGTTATATAAAATCACTGCATGGCACTGCATAAACACAAGTACTTAATCCTACCGCTGCTACCAATGTGAGAAATTGGGTTGTTAGTTCAGAGAGGATGTGAACCTTGCTGAAGCAACAGCCAAAATCATTGTGAAGATGACACACAAAAGTCACAAAATTAACCTG